>NC_136060.1:441022654-441711268 GCF_964261635.1 Lissotriton helveticus | reverse complement strand
ACATTTTAAAATATATTAAATATTAACAAAGATAATAAAAAAATAATTAATTACACATTATTTAACACTATAATATCCACCCACACACACCTAAAATTAAATTGACAACAATTACATTTCAATATTTACTAATTAATTAATGAAAATTAATGTATTATTTTTTATTTATTAATCAATTTAATTACTTACCAGCCTTTCACACCATATACACTTATAAACACCACAACAAATTATTACACATTACAATTGCTAATTACTAATTAATAATGGTAATTAATTTAAAAAGTATTTAATAAGAATCAATAAAAAATAATTACTTACCACCCTTCACATCATTTACACATATACACTCCACAACACAAACCTAAAATTAATTAAACTACTTAACATAATTTAATTATTAATTGACTAATTGAAATTAATTAACAACTAATTATTAAACTATTATTAATAAATTAACACATTAATTTTTCAATTAATTTTATATAATTAAATTACTTCCCACACTATTCCCCTATAAATCCACAACCCGCTACCGAAATAATAACATATTTTTGTAAACTAATATTTTTGTAAACGATATTTATTACAACTATATTATTGTTATCGATATTATTTACCTGTCAGTCGATATTCTGGTCAAACTATATTTTGTTGTCGATATTTCTTCCAAACGATATTTCTGCGGAGATATTAATGTCCCACGATATTCTCCGTCGATATTCCTGCTCAGCACCCTTCTATGTCTAGCTTTGGATAACCATGTGATTATTGGCACAAGGGATGGACACTAAGCATAGTTTAAAAATAATAGCATATGCTGCATTTCAATTGTGTTGTGATCAAGAGCACTAGCTGTGCTCGAAACGCATCGCAGAGCAGAGGAGAGAATTACATAAATTACCTTCCTGCCAGAACCTGGTGCAGACTCTCTCTCTCTCTTTTCGCCAAAACTGGAAGTCGAGAGGAATGCTGGCATTGATATATATATATATATATATTATATTACCTACTGGCGGTCGCCAGTAGGTATATATAGTTAGGATTTTTTCCCTATGGGATTTTTGAAATTCTATGTCTAATAACTTTGGCGTTTGTGGACGGAATTGGGCTGAAATTTTCAGGAAAATTGAAACATTTTGTTTCTGAGAAGAGCAGTCCCATGAAAATTTTTTTTAAGTTCTGATAGCGGCTGTGGATTTGCACGAAACTTGCAAAATTGTAGGGACTGGTAGCCGATGTGCTTTTGTAGGTCTCAATATATGTGCTCCAGTGGATTTTGAGAAATTAACGTTTTAAAAAAAGATATATATCTGTAGCGCGCTCTGGGCAGCGCTCCGGTCCGCGGACCTTAAGCGTACCGGAACTTCGCGTAGCTAAGCTGATTGGCTCCGGTGTCTGTCAACATTCTAAACGTCCAGGACGGGCCGCATCTTGTCTCTCGGTAGGATTGAGAGACAAGAGAGGCCAAACAAAGGGGGAAATAACCATAAGGGGCATACTAGCCTCCCTGACCCCCCTAGGGTTTGATGTGGAGGCTTTAAAGGGGCCCCGCTAAGCAAAAAAAAAAAATTTTTTTTTAATTTTTTTTCGTGGTTAGCGCCGGTACGCGAACCGGGAAGCGTAGCGAGGCGACCGGGGAGGCGTTCTGGGGAGCGTATCACAATGAAAAATGAATGATAGACTTTTCAAATGCTGTATGTTAATTGATTGTTTGTTTTGTTGATTATTTATTTTTTTTTTTTAAGTTTTTTTTATTGTGTTTCATAATTTATTAAACTTTCTAACATTTTCATTGTCAGAAATTTCATAATCATGGGAAATAGATTGTAGTCTCTGTGAGTTGTAAAATGTCCTCATTTGCAAGGAGGTTATCTACTGCTTGTACACATTGCAGTAGTCTTGGTCCCAAGATTCATAAATTCAATCTCATTTTGGATCAATGATTTCTGTGTTGGACTCTGGAAGGACAATTTCAAATGAAATGTTTTGTTCACTTTCCATTTTTCCTGAAATTTGCATAAAAAAAATATATATTAGTAGAGGTAGGGCACAGTTGGGATTAATTTTAGATAGCAGTTTTTAACAGAGAATTTATCTTTGGGCAGTGTATAGTATCAGAGTGGAAGTAGGAATATAAAAAGTGTATCTAAATTTATAAGTACTACAGAGGGATAGTATATAACTAACAGAAAAAGTTTGCCATATTAACTTAAAGTGCTCAATATACTTCAGTTTTAAAATAACAACTTACCTTTAAAAAGAAAATTGAAGTTATTAATGAAAATTCTAATAGAAATGTACACCAGGAAGTAGTAGTCAAAATGGCTGTGTTTCCTTCCTTCCTTTATATATATTCGGGTACATAACCAATTAAATGTCAGGTAAAAAAGTAGAAAATGAAAGTAACATTTTAATTGGTTGCAATTCCAACACTTCAGATGTGTTTTGTGAAGTAATTTACCTCACGGTATTTAGTGAGTTCTATAGCTAGGCTAAATGGCTAAATGGAATTCCAATCAAATTTGTGAAAATGGTAGGGATTGGTATGTAGTATGAGCTATCTATATTTGGTGAAATTGTCTCAAGTGGCTTTTGTGTGAACTACTTTCCACCTTTTTGATGTGCGCTTCCCAGGAAGCGACCCGGTACGCGAACCGGTGAGCGCCCTGGTACGCGAACCTTAAGCGTAACGGGAGTCCACCATTTTGTGTTTCCGTCGAATTATGATACAAGATGGAGGGCAAATAATGTTCAGAATAGGTAGAAGGGGGGATGGTAGACTTATCTTGACCCCCTAGGTTTTGTGAGGTGGCTGAGGAGGCCCATATGTGGCGAAAAAAAAAAACATTTTTTTTAAAATTTCGCGAGGTTAGCTCCCGGTAGCGTACCGGGTAGCGCCCCAGGGAGCTACTTTGTTGAAAATTAGTAAAAAAAGTTAGAGTAAAATAATAAATGTGAGTGATTAGATGTAGGGTAGCTCTGAGAAGAGCTTTTGGGTTTATGGTACATTTGGTACTTATAAGTAGGTACCAATGCACATTTTTAAAATTCAGAGTGAAAACTCTGTTGCCCTTCATATGAGAAGTGAACTCCATCTCCTCTGTAGATATCTTGCATGTAGTAACGCAAGTTATTGTTGTACAGGGAGCCCATTCCATGGTCTCTCATGTAAGCTGAAACAGATTTGTTTACATGCTTCCTCGACTTCTCAATTTGTGGACAAAATTGGTTTGACCACCTCCATTTCTGTCTTTGGCATATATTTGAATATACCAAGGCAGTCTGAGGAAAAAGTGCCATTAATTGCTCAAAG
This sequence comes from Lissotriton helveticus, assembly GCF_964261635.1. Lineage (NCBI taxonomy): Eukaryota > Metazoa > Chordata > Amphibia > Caudata > Salamandridae > Lissotriton > Lissotriton helveticus. The sequence continues at coordinate 441,707,952 of NC_136060.1, read as the reverse complement.
GTGTCCTTTAAAAGCATTTCCAGACCTACACCAGTCAAAGTGCCCAAGTCATTACCTCCACCAGTGCACAATTAACAGGTCAGGTTTGGGCAAATGCATAAAGGTTTTCACCAATGGTATCAATTGGGTGACATTTTAATCCTCTGTGGCCAAACCACTTAATTTCCACATCTTGTAAATTGAGGTTAGGTAAATTCCTGCTTTCAACGTACCTTTGAGCCCAGTGAATATAACTATGACCAACAATCCAGACAGAAAACATGGTGAGAGAAGGTTTCTCTGCAGTCAGATGAAGTGTGGCAATGAAATGGCGTTGAAAAAATGTGAGTTTGAAATGAAAAAACTGTGGAGTTTCTGTGTTCATGAAGTAGTAACAGTGATTGGTGGATTTTGATTGATGAAAACAGAAAGTTAGGGTGTAGAGATGTGTTCTTTGAAAGATGTATTTTGAGTGGTCAATAAAAAATCATTAAATGAAAGAAAGCACTGGATATGCAGGTGCACTGAGAGTTCAGAGTTCAATTGCAACATTGTTGTGTGAATTTGCAAACACCAGAGTTTCTCCAAGAGGTGGTTGCTATGGAAAATAGGCAGAAAGGCAGAGGGGGAAGGGTTTTCATTTGAAAAAAAGTGAGGGAAGAGTTTTGATTGGGTGACATGAGAAATATGTGTGAAGAATTACACCATTTCTGTGCTTTTCATAGCTGCAGACTCTGGAGTGCATACCTTTTGCTCTGCTGAAGACAAATTGTGTGTTTCTGAGACTGTTTTCAAACTCAAAGTATTTGCTAAGGTGAGAAAATATTTCTTTACTTTAGATAGAGAATAGTGTGCTTTAAGGAGAAAATTATGATTTATGTGGCGCAAATTGCTTGTAAATATGCTCTCACATGTGCATGGAAAATTTAGATTTTGAATGTTTGTGTTAAATAGCTATGTTAAAAGTGACCAAACCATGCTGGGAAGGCAATCAAAAAACGCTTTCATGTGTTTTAATGACATTTTAAGTCATTTTCTGATGTGCAGTGTTTAGAAATTATGATTTTAAAATCGTTTTTGGGGAAAAGGAATTGTTTATAAAATCATGACAAGGACATAATGGTGTATGGTTCTTATAAGGCAATTGACTGTTCCTGATGTTATTTTTCTCATTTTAGTGTAAGACCTTTCTCTGTGGCGCAAATTGCTTGTAAATATGCTCTTACATGTGCATGAAAATTTTAATTATCAATGTTTGTGTTACATAGCCATGATAAAAATGAATCAACAATGCAGGAAAACCAATCAAAAAATGCTTTAAATGTGTTTCAATGACATTTTAAGTCATTTTCTCATGTGCAGTTTTTTGAAATTATGATTTGAAAATCGTTTTTGGGAAAAAGGAATTGTTTTTAAATGCATGAGAAGGACATAATGGTGTATGGTTTTTTATAAGGCAATTGACTGTCCCTGATGTTATTTTTGCCATTTTAATGTCCAGACCTTTCTTTGTGGCGCAAATTGCTTGTAAATATGCTCCCACCTGGACATGAAAATTTGATTTTGAATGTTTTATGTTACATAGCCATGTTAAAAGTGACCCTACCATGCAGGAAAGCCAATCAAAAAACGCTTTTATGTGTCTTAAGGACAATTTAAGTAAGGTTATGGATACATTTATGATGACTGGTGCAATGAAGTAGAAATCACTTACTTCATTGGTAGGCATTTACAATAAAATGTTCTCTCTCTGTTTTGTTCATCAAGCGTAACTTTAATCTGCAATCTGAGTAGGCCTCACCTTAAACAAACCTCTGGATAGGCCACATATTATTGTCATCCTGATTTAATCATTTATAATGCTAGGATAGATTTATGATAGGTGTATACCTCTTTTGTGCCACTTAGAAAACATTCTCCCATGGGGAAATGACTTAAAATGTCATTAAGACACATGAATGTTTTTTTTTTTTAAACGTTTGCAAATTTTTTGGGTCACTTTTCAACATGGCTATGTGTCTGCAACAGTCAAAAATCTAAATTTGCAATGTACAGGTGGGAGCATATTTACAAGGAATGTGCTTCATGGGAAACGTTTGCAATTTTTTTGGGTCACTTTCAACATGGCTATGTGTCTGAAACAGTGAAAATCTAAATTTGCAATGCACAGGTGGGAGCATATTTACAAGGAATGTGCTTCATGGGGAAAGGTCTTATAATGTAATATGGGAAAAATGACATTAGAGATACTGAAATGCTTTATAGAGAAGCATACACCATTATGTAATTGTCATAATTTGCAAACCATTACTTTTCCCCAAAAACGATTTTCAAATTATATTTTGAAAACACTGCACATGTGGAAATTACTTAAAATGTCATGTACATATGGTGGTTCATCTGTAACAAGATAGAAGGCTTAGGGATACATTTATGATGACTGGTGCAATAAAGTGGACATTACTTACTTCATTTGTGAGGCCTTTACATGTATTATCTCCTCTGTATTCTTCATCAAGCGTAACTTTGATCTGCAACCCTGAGTAGGCCTCACCTTAAACAAAGCTCTGCATAGGCCACACCTTATCGTCATCCTGAATTAATCATTTAAAATGCTAGGGACAGATTTATGATAGGTGTATGCATCTTTTGCGCCACTGTGCGTCACTTTTGTGACGCAGTGGCGGTGCAAAAGATTTGCTATGAGGCGAGGAAAATTACAAATTGATGCATTTAGGCAGATGTGTCATGGTGTAAAAAAAACGTGCCACATGAAACCGATGCAGCAGTGGATGTGCCAGTCATTTTGCGCCGCTGTTCCGCCACCCATGGTGTGCTGTATTTACAATGCGGCGCAGCATGGGGCAAAAATGGCACAGATGCGTGACGTATCTGTGCTGTAAAGGTGGCGCATTGCTGGAGTTGTATCGTAAGTGCGATGCAGCTCCAGCAAGGCTCAGGGGGTGCCCCATCTATACAATGCTGCGTCAAGACCTATGCAAGCTTCAAGCAGGCGCAGGGTTTTGAAGCAGCTTTCTCCTATCTGATTGTAAATGCGGCACACCATGGGTGGTAAAACAGTGGTGCACATTAACTGGTGCATGCCTGGGGATCTGCCATTTAATATAAAATCTGCACTTTAACATTTGAGTATGTGCAGGGAACACAGAGTCGTTGAGGCTTATCCAAGGTTAAGAACAGATGAGTCCTGTTCAGTGAAAAATTAGACATAGGCTTCACCTGCTCAGCATCGCTGGACATGGTTAAATAATAGCTGCAAAATGTTACTCTTGTTAAATAATTTTACTATTATAATCTGTGAGATTTGTCTCTTACTCTGCAACATCTCATTGTTGTTATCTTTCTTTAAAGATAAAGACAACCTCAACATGAGCGACAATCTGCAATCAGTTGATTTTGACCTCATCATTGAACTTGTAATTGAAACATCAGTGGATGTTGATCCATTGGATGATTTAAATCCTGAGGATGAAGAAGAGCGTGATGAGGATGCAGATTTGTCTGAATTATATGATATCGGATGGGAAGCTGACTTGCTTCAGCCTTTGGAATTATAAACATTTATTTTTAAAATTTATAATCAATAAAAAGTAAAAAGGTAAACCGTTTAATTTAAAAATAAAAACACCTTCAAAAACAGGTTATGTGTAGTGTTTTCAATAAAATATTAAAATATGCTCATAAAATTAGATCAGATTCACATATAAAATAGCATAGGTAACATAAATATAAATGTCATTTCTTTTCTGGTATTTCTGTATTGTAAAAATGGCAATGACTAAAAAATCTTCAAAATAAAATGTCAAGTAGTGTGTTATATTTTTGATCACTATTAATGATTTACTGTTTGATAATAATGTTTAATAACATTTTTTAGTATCTTTTTCCTCAGATTCAACTGCAGATCATTTCAAGATGCCTACAAAAATAAGAGAGATGAAGGCTGCAAAACGTCAAAGACAGCAGGAGAAAAAAAAAATGCAGCAGTCCTCTAACAAAAAGATTTCTCAAGCCATGAAGAAAGCACCGGGTAAGAGCTCTAAATATTTCATAAGAAATATTTTGTAATAAAAAAAATATTAGTACAGAAAATGTTTCAATCCATAAAATGACAAGTAAATCAAATGGAAAGAAAAGGACAAATGAAAATGTTACTGCTAGAGCAAGAGATAAATCTGTGCATGATAGTAGAAGGAAACAACAGTTTACGGAGATTCGTAAACGAATGTTCCGTAACAGGATAATTGGCAATTTGTTAAAAAATATTAAGAAAGGTCAACAGAAATTAGTTTTTTATAGGAGAAAAAAAAAAGTTGAGAAAGTTATTGATCAGGCTTTTGAAATTAAACGTAAGTTATTTATTTTGATAATCAATAGAATTAGGAAGCTAAACAAGGCAATTTTTGATTTCAAAAGAAATAGTAGATGGAAGAGAATAGTTAATCGTAGTAATTTTTGTGAAGTTTTTTCTGGAGAATGGATACATAGTTCAAGCTGTGAGGCATTTTTTAATGAAGAGAGTTATTTCCAGGATAATGATTTGGTGCATGCAGTTGACATCAGTGGTCGTGCTTATGAAGTGAAAGATGGTTGTCCAGTTGAAAAAGAAAAACTTGTGACAACAGAGGCAGAAGAGTTGTTAGGTAATGAGGTTTTAGGAAGACGTGCTAAGGGTCCTGTGTACACCTGGAAGTGTAGTAGTATTTGCAGTGTGCGACAGGATTCCATCAATTTGCTTTGTGATTTTGTACGGACATTTAACAAGAAAAGTTTGAAGCAGAAAATAAGGTTGTTGCAAGAATTAGATCCTTGCAGAGTGAGAGAAGTGACAGGTTTGCATGGTCATTCACTGGCTTGTCTTTCCAGGAGAGTATGCCAGAGTGTTTTTCATCATTTCAGGATGCTAGCAGTGCATCATAACAAAGTGAGGAAGTTAGTTAGACTGTTGTATTATGCTAAGAGTCCAGCAATTATGCTGAAACAATTATGCGCTGCTCTTTTGCATGGTTCTGAAATAGATGTGAAGAATATATGTGAAGAAATTGAGTTTTGTTACTTTGGAAGTAAAGAGGAGAATGTTGAAATTGAGCAAGAAGTAGAGGGTCATTTGGAAGATAGTGTACAGGTTTCCAGTACAGATAATTTCCAGAGGGAAATTGCGACGTTTGACATGAAATCAAGTGAGAGGCCTAATTTCACTTGTGTGTGTTGTAGACGCACTTATTATAAGAATCAGACTAAGTTAGTGGATTTATATGCAAAAAGTGAAAGGGAAAATAATAGTGAATGGAAGGATTTTGCAACATACTTGATGGTAGAAAATTGTTTTGATTTGGGATTGGATCAACGTGTGTGTACTTATTGTTGTAACAAATTAAAACAAAACCAGATGCCTGCTAGAGCAGTTCATAATAATCTGGAATTGGTTGAGATTCCTTCTGAATTGAAGGATTTAAATACTTATGAATCTATTTTGATTCAAAGTATCCATCCCTTTCAGGCTATTGTAAGAATGGAGCCAAAGACAGGGAAATTGCCTCCATCAGATTTACAGAGAGGATTAAAGGGAAGAGTTGTTTATTTGCCTCTAGATTTGAAGAAAAACATTAACACAATTGGAGTAGAAAAAGTGGAAGAGGAACCTCTGGTTATCTTAGTTAATGGGGTTCCGACAAAGAATAAGAAAATATGGCAAGATTTAGTAGATGTTAGGAAAGTTAAAAAGGCAACATTGTATTTGAAAAAAAATAATAAATACTATAAGAATGTATATGTTGCAGAAGAGGAAGTAAGTGAGGAAGAGGATAGCGATTTGTGTGCTGGTCAAATTGAGAAAGTAGAACCCTCTACTAGTGAGGAAATATATGAACATTATAGTGTTCATCCTTTGCATTCAAAGGAAGTCATGGGGAATGCTATTGAGTTGTTTCAAATGAAACAAGCCAAAGGGAGTCCCATTAGTGTTTGGGAGGAAAGTTTGGAAGCTCGGTGTTTCCCACAGCTTTTTCCAACAGGTCAGGGAGGAAGATATGATGAGCGACCTCATCAAATTCCTGCTTCTGAATACCGGACTTTGCGATTGTATGCAGGAGATGCTAGGTTTCGACAATGCATTCCTTATTTGTTTCATCTCCTGTTTGAAAGTGATCTGTCTGGACTGTCATATGCAGTGAACCACATCTTGAAAAGTGGTATACACATGCAAAACATCTCAGCAAGTGATTTTATGGATAAAGTGAATGTCCAAGATAGTATTTTGGAATCTCACCTGATTAATCTCATGGCGTGTCAGCGTGGTACTAATGAGTACTGGTACCGTCGTCATGGTGATTTAAAATGTATGCTGAGGAACTTAGGTACTCCCACATGGTTCCTCACTCTGAGTTGTGCCGAGTATGGCTGGGAAGACTTACTTCAATTTCTACGAGAGGCAAATGCTAACGTAGAAAACATCGAATTCAAGACACCCGGAGAACTGTGCTCTTTGGATCCAGTCAATGTATGTAGGTACTTCAATCATAGATTTGAAGCTATGATGTCTTTCATCATGAATAAGAAGAATCCACCTCTTGGAGAGGTGTTGGATTTCTTCTGGAGAAAGGAGTACCAAGCAAGAGGAGCTCCTCATATACATATGTTGCTGTGGATCAAGGATGCACCTAAATTTGGAACGGATCCAGAAGACTCAGTGATGAGTTTCATCCAACAGTATTCTACGTGTGCTGTTCCAAACGCAAAGGAGAAGAAAAGCCTAAGAGAAAAAGTTCTGCGTTTCCAAAGCCATCGATGTGGAAAGTACTGCCGTCGTAAATTCCGAAACAAAGACAAGTTCTACACCAAATGTCGTTTCGGCTTCCCACGACCGGTGATTTCTAAAGGAAGAGTAAACAGTTTGATGTCTTCGCTGCGACATAATGTGATGAAGAAATCACCTAAAAACACTTACAATTTGAAGAGGAACGAAGAGTCCAAGTATATCAACGACTACAACCCGGTGATTTTGTCCATGTGGAATGCTAACATGGATATACAGTTTGTGGCTGATAACTGTATGGCTGTGGCTCGGTATGTGACGTCGTATATCACCAAAAAAGAGAAGACAGAATTGAAGGATATGTGGGAGGACATTTCCCATGAAAAGAGCCTCAGCAAGAAGTTGTACAGTTTCAGTCTGAAGATGTTGTCGCATCGAGAAATCGGAGCGTACGAATGTTCTGACCGGTTGTCTTCAGCAAGTCTCTATGCCAAGTCCAGGAGTATCGTTTGGGCGAGTCTTGGTCTTGCTGCAACGCGTAATCGAGTTCTCAAACCTGTGCGGGAAATTGAGTATTTGGCGGAAAAGGAGCCAAACAGTACCGACATTTTGAAGACAAACATGTTGGATACATATTATCCAAATCGAAGCAGTCACCTAGAGAATGTTTGTCTGTATGAGGTTCTGCAAAATTACATGTTCAAGAGGAACATCAAAGAAGATACTGAGAAAGGAGTGTATGCTGTAATAGGAAGTGAGGGATGTCTGGTCAAGCAAAGAAAATGCCACTTGATAAACCATCGAAAATTGAGTGGCGAATCTCCTGAAAAAAAGGAGTTTTTCTATTTAGCACTTTTGCAACTTTTCAAGCCTTGGCGTGCAGAAGAGGAACTGCTTGGAGATTTCCTCTGTTACGAAGACTCTTTCAATGCCGCCAAGGAGACCATAGAATGTCCTGCTTTTCCCAAATATGTAGAAATGTTGAATGCGGAAATTGAGCAGGAAGCAACGATTGCAGCCGAGATTGCCAGAGACAGTTCTCAGGACAGTCAGAGTTCTGCTTCATTGAGTCAGGATCCACTAGGAGGACCTCTTATTGAAAATGAAGCTGCCACTGCTATGAATGAGGTGGAAAGAGCCATGGCACATGCTCAAGAGGATGCGGTTAACTTAGAAGAGTTGGAAAGGCAACTCAACGTTGAGCAGAGGAAAATATATGACGAAGTTACCATGCAAATTGATCATGGATTAAGTCATGATAAGAAAGAGTGCTCATGTACGTCGTTGAAGCCTGTCCGACTGTACGTTAGTGGAGAAGCGGGAACTGGAAAAAGTTTCCTCATTAAAGCAATTTCATGCTATTTGCAGGAAAGGACAGAGTCATCACTGTCTTGTGTTGTCACTGCTCCAACTGGACTGGCAGCACATAATATTAAAGGGATTACTTTACATCGTTTACTGATGCTGCCAGTGGAGCATGACAACAAATTAGAATATCACAAGCTATCTGGAGATGCTTGTTTTGAAGTTTCAAGAATCTTGAGGAAAATGAAACTTCTTATCATTGACGAAGTAAGCATGGTTTCCAATGTCATGCTTGCCTTTGTGCATTTGAGGATGCAAGAAGTTCTCAAAACAGAGTATGATGTGTTATTCGGTGGCAAACACATCATTGTTTTTGGAGATCTTCTGCAGCTGACACCAGTGAAAGGGCAACCTGTGTTCAAAATGCTCACGCATGAAGATACCAGGAAGTGCCTAGGCAGCATTGGCAACGTCAATATATGGTTAAACTTCAATTATGCTGAACTGCATGAAAATATGCGTCAGGCAAAGGATGAAGTTTACAAGACTATTCTACAAGATGTTAGAATTGGAAAAGTGACCGAGCATGGGAAAGAAGCTTTACATGCACGATTACTGACAAATTTATATCCAGAACAAGATGTTGTGCCTGAGAATATTTTTCAGAAAATTACTGATAAGAAATCTGGAATATGTTTGATGCCAACTCTTGCAGAATGTGCAAAATTTAACAACAAAATGTTGCATTTAGAAAAGCAAGAGATTGTGAAAGTGGAAGCTATTGATAGAGTAGAGCATATGGGATCAACAATTATTTTGTCTGAGAATCTGAAAACAAAATTGGATTCATTAGAGAAGAGTATATCTAAAACTGCAGGTTTTGAAAAGACTCTGAATGTGTGCTTGAACTGCCGTATAATTTTAAGAAGGAATTTACATGTTGAAAGAGGTCTGGTAAATGGATCAATGGGTAATGTTGTTGATTTTGTGAAATACAGAAATAGAGATGGAATTGAATTTTTAAAAATTAAATTTGATGGCATTGAGGAAGTACAGCTAATTGCTCGTTGTTCTGCTAGATTTTTGCTTGTAAAAGACTTATATGTTCGCCGTAAGCAGTTCCCTGTTTGCTTGGCATATGCGGTGACAATTCATAAATCGCAAGGTTTAAGTGTAGACACTGCATTGGTGAATATTGGCAGTTCTGTGTTCAAGGAGGGTATGGCATATGTGGCATTGTCACGAGTTAGAACTTTATCGGGATTGTACTTGATTGACTGTGATGTCAGAAACATTTGTGCAGATCTAGATTGTGTTAAGGAATACAATAGGTTAAGAAGAGAGTATGCGCCACATTTGCCTCAGTTTCCTTTGTTTGAGAAACGTCTGGTAGGCCGGAAACGAAGAAATGAGAACAATACTGGAGAGGTTGTAGCAAAAAGACAAAAAGTGAATGAACCTAAAATTACAAGCAGAAACAAAGAGGATTCTGTTGAAGATGTTGTTGGTTTTCAGTTTGAAAACAGTTCTGGTGTCAACTGCTATGCTAATGTAGTAATTAATGTTTTGTTTTCTCTAAAAAATGTAAAAGAAGAGATTGTGGTCAATTCTGATCAAAGATTTTGCAGTTTGTTAAATTCTGTGTTAGAGAAATGTACCACTGATAGAAGAAACATAGAAAGTGTGTCTGAAATTAGAAATCTGTTAGATAGATGTTCAGGCCAAACACAATTCTCTCAAAATATTCAGCAAGATTGTCAGGAGTTTTTAATGTATATGCTTCATGTATTACATGCTGAAGGTGTAGATGTAGATCAGCTGTTTGGGCTTTCTTATCAATGGCAGCATGACTGCGAGAACTGTATGGTATCAAGTACTACTAGTGTAGACTCAGAAAGATTTGTATATTTAACTTTGCCAGACAGTAAATCAGTCTCCTTTAATAAGCTAGTAAAAGGAGCTAATCACAACATGGAGTGTAGCCAATGTAAATCTGAAATGATGTCCACATTATTTATACGAACATATGGCCAGTACATCATTTTAATGTTCCAACGATGTAGGCCTGATGGAACAAAATTGACAACTTTAATAAAAAATTTTGTAGCTTCGCAGTTGTCAATATCAGGAAGGACTTTTGTAACTACAGCAATTATATATCATGACGGCCCTTCAATATCATCAGGACATTACACAGCTTATTTAAAGTCTAGAAATGGCTGGTCATTCTGTAATGATTCTGTTGTAATTTTCAAAAAAAAATTGCCGTATGACCTTAAAAACTCTTACCTGGTGTTTTTAAAACCAAAATTTTAGGAAAATATTCTCGGGATATGATCTGTGGAATTTCAAGAAGTTCTAATGGCTCCTACACAATTTGGCCTTGAGGATAAGTGTAGTTCAGAGACATAACTTCTAATCATAGGATTGGACATCATGGACATGTATGTGCAGTTTAAATGAGTTCAGAAAAACTGTTTCTTTTCATAAGCTAATTAAAGCAGCCAATCAAAACATGGAGTAGAGGGAATGTAAGTCTGCAATGCTGTATACTGTTTTACATTACTTTGTGATTAAAAGTGATGTAGAGAATTAAATAATTGTAGTACTCATAGAGGTAGTGTAAGTCTGCTTCATATTAAGCAGTATCAGTGTCATACGAAATGTAGAACATGACTGAGCAAGAAGGGGAAGATATTACTATTCCAGGATTGTGAAAATGATCTTCAACATTTTAATTCTGAAAGTTGCGGGAATACCAAATGATGGGATTGGCTAACAAGAAATCCAAGAGTTATACATGGCTCTGACAAAATTTGGCCTTGTGGAATCTTGTGGTAGAGAGCAAGAAGTCATTTATTGTATGTAACATGTTTTTAAAAACGATGGAGATTTTCTTTCAGAAACTGGTGGGCTGAAAGTAATAACAGCACAAAAGAGTATAAGCTATTCATAGGACATCCTTGGACGTCATGGAAAGTAAGTTAACTTTAAGGAGTTCTGATTTTTGATTTCTGATCTTGTATGGGTTTTTTAAACACAATCATTTTGATTGTGTTTTTTTTTCCCCGCTGTTACATGATGAATACCTTCAAGTCACTGTTTTTAGTGAATTTTGATACATTCTGAGAACAGCAAAAATAAACCATTTAACATGTATAATTAATTCTGTAATGTTTCCATTTATGATGTATATGTAGAACTGTGTAGAAGGCATGGAGAAGGTGAGGCTTCTGTAAGTGTCAAAGTTGTTGCATGCAGTGCTGCACTTCTGCGTATTCTTTGATATGCTAGACTACATCTGCACAATGAGATACCTAAGCAAAGGAAACAGAAGTGATGTGATTGTGAAATGAGCAAAATAAATTGCATGTATTTCAATTACATCACCTGTGTTTCCTATCATTACGAATCACATTGTGCAGATCAAGTTTAGGTCTGTCCAGGGAAACATAGGAGGTTTGGACTTTGTTGAACATTGCAGTGGACATGACTCACTTCATTGGTAGACCTTCACATGTATTATGTCTTCTATTCTCTTCAACAACTCGAAATTTCATCTGCAACCCTGAGTAGGCCTCACCTGAAACAAAACTCTGGATAGTAGACATCTTATTGGCATCCTGAAGCAATTATTTTAAATTTTAGTGTCTTGCGACACTTTTCTGAGACAACAGCAATGCAAAAGATGCACCATGTTTTAAGATAGGTCTCACTTCATCTCCATCAAGATAGTGTTACTTTAAAATGTATATCTTTAGGACTGTGTAGCTTCTGTAAGTGTCAAAGTTATTGAAAAACTGTTTGTCCTTCAATCTTTGCCCTTGTCTTTTGTAATTTTTCAATACATGTTTTTATATTTTTCAAATGTTTGTTCTCTCTTTCACAGATTGAAAGTATAAAAATAAAAAGTGAGGAATTTAACGACAATTATAAGGTAAGTATTTTGTACTCTTTTCGTTACATTTCTATCACATTGAACTACTATTAGTTCCACTGCTTCATTTCTTTAATCCTCAGTTTCCTGCCTTTGCTACTTCCCTCATTCCTTTCTCTATTACCTACTTACTCAACTCCTTCCACTTTTTTTCTCAGTCCCTCTCTTCTCATAGTTCCTCACTCTTGTTCACTCACTCCGTCTCTATTACTCTTAGTGTCTTAGACTGATCACTGTATCACTATTTGTTCATAATGCTTTCTCTGTGTAGTTGAAGCACACTAAGGGTCATATTATGAATGCAGCCAATAAAATTATTGCTCTTTTTATTGGCAGAAAACTGGTGCAAAAGCGGCTTTAGCGGCAGTTTTCTGCCGCAAAAGCAGCTTTAGCGACACATTTCTGCCTATAAAAGCTGCAAAACTTTTATTGCCTATGTTGATAATATGCCCCTATGTTATTTACATTAGGGCTATATTGTCCAGTATAACAATCAAAATTGCTCTCCAAAGACACCAGGCAAAGCAGACGCTCCCTCAAACAGATCACCAAGCGCAATTTACCCTACTTACAATCTAGCCTGTTCTCTGTCGAGACTTTAGCAATCTTTAGAGCACAAGATAAGATTTTTTTACATGGAAGAGCCATACGTATTGCAATTCTACTTAAGAAACAAGCATTGGCATAGACAATAGGTCTTGCCTTTGGGACCTTATACGTGTTTAGCCATGCAACAGTTGATGTTGCTGCACCAAGGATATTATGCTGCATAACTAAAGACTTAGAAGGTCCAAAAGTCGATACCTATTGGCTATGCCAATGCTTGTTTTTCTTTCAATTCGTTATCTATTTTGTTTTTCACAATTATACCATCTTCTGTCTGTTCTTTGGTAAATAGATCTATTAAATAGTATCTCTTCTTTACTCCCTATAGCTGTCTTTCTTGAAACATCACTCTCTGTTTACTTTCCTTATACTTACTCTTTTTTTTTAAAAAGTTTTTTTTTTGGTTAGCTCCCGGTACGCGTACCGGGAAGCTAAACCGGAAGCGAACCAAAAGAAATAGAGCTTGCCAGAGTGCTAAACATTCTAGCAATTTTTTTGGAAAGGGAAGGTAGTTCTGAAAAGAACTTTTTTTTTTATATTTTTGTTGTTTTATATTTTTTTTGTATTTTTTGAACATTTTTTGTTTTTTTTTGTATTTTTTGAACGATTTTATATTTTTTTTGGGTTTTTTTGGGGGGGGGGAACAACAAAAAACAGGCGTTGAAAAGGGCTCAACAGGAGCAAAAAAAAATTACTGGGGGCGGTTAGGGCAATTATGATTGTCATAAGCCAGGTTGATGGCATTAATACTCATGTTACCACATGATATCAACGCACCACAGTGCATACAAGTATGTTTCATGTGCCCAAAATTCTCTTGGATGTTTGGCACAGTTTCCCGTGCCTCTGCTGGTGTCAATGATATTGACGATGTTGACCTGGCCACAGGAGTTGCTGTTGGGTTTTGTTCCATATCCCGTATTTCCGCCCGGCTGTAATTAAGTGGATGCTTCCTGGTCATGTGCCGATGCATGGTATAGTTCCCATAGCTATACTTTTTATCAGTCCCTCTTGATAATTTCTCTTTGCAGATGAGGCAGGTCACATACCTCGCATTCACTTTCTTTTGCCCTGGAGGGATTGAATAAAACTGCCAGATGAAACTGGCTTTCCTATGGGAAACCCGGGGCACCTCTTCCAAGAACTGTGGTTCTTCTCTCTCCTCTTCCTCTAGGTCTTCCTCTTCCTCCTCTGTGTTGGTGATCACCTGGGGAGGTGGTCCTCTCTTCCCATGAGGAGGTGGAGGTGGTGGTGGGGGTGCACCAGCTGAAGCAAGTACTGAAGTCATTTCTCAAGTATTAATAAAGGTCTTCCTCTCACAATGATGAAAGTCAGAGTGAGGAAAGAAGGAGGGGTTTTCATCATTTGGAAAAAACAATACTTCTCAACCAATGAAAAGTGTTATTTTTAGGTCACCTGACCTAGCCTTCCATAATTATGAAACTAAAAGTGAAATGAACCAATGAAAAGCTTTATTAACAAGTCACATGACTCTAACTTTCATGTTACGCGCTGCGGAACGCTCCCCGGTTAGCTTCCGGTTCGCTGCGCTTCGCGCCTCGGTCCGCGCCCGGGGACACTTCCGGGTGCGCTAACGCAGTACGTCACAAGACGCATTTCGCGGCAACGCGATACGTCGCGCTTTCGCGCCGCGGATCGCTTCCGGGGAGTTGCGTTTCGCGCCTCGGTCCGCGCCCCGGGGCACTTCCGGGTGCGCTAACGCCGTACGTCATAAGACGCATTACGCGGCAACGCGATACCGTAACTATGTTGATTTGTTACCGGTTCGCGGACCGGATCGCGGAATCGAATTGAGCTAACGGGAAGCTTCCCGGTTCGCGGACCGGGAGCGAAACAAAAAAAATATTAAAAAAAAATTATTAATAAACATATAAAATATATTTTTGGATTTAAAGAAGAATACATTTTACAGCTATAGATATTAGCTTTTAAAAAACCAATGAAATTCACTGAAAAAACCATAGGTTATAGACCATATATAGTTAGGAATTAGCATTTACAAAACCTTGAAAATTCACTGAAAAAACCATAGGTTATAGACCATATATAGTTAGGAATTAGCATTTAGAAAACCTTATTTTACTCACACAAAACCATTGAAATTCCATATATAGTTAGTTGCACTAACTATATATCGCGCACCCGCAATCCACTGCTGATGATGTCACATATTACATCATTCATGACATGGTCAGTGACATCACTGATGACATCACTGATGACATCTCAAATGACATCACTGATGACATCACTGATGACATCTCATTTGACATCAATGACCACATCACTGATGATATCATTCATGTGACAATACAATGCATCTCCTCACATTTTAATATAACCTCTGTTTCACCCAGTGTTAAAAAGAGAGTATAATTTTTGAAACCATTGACACACCAATACTAGTTACTACATACGCACTCACTGATTGCTACGTCTACACACACCTTCACTCATTCACCCATACAATCATTCATACATACAATCACTCATCTTTACAACACTATCATATGCACTCATACACCTATACAGACACTCACAGTCTGCCACTCATCCATGGAGTTACTCACACACCTAGTCAGTCCTGTAAAGAATCAATGACACTTCCATTTTCTTGTCTATACAGTTAAACATAGAGCACCTTACATTTTCAAACATATACTAACACATACTTACCTTCTTATACAATCATTGATACAAGTACAGATTGATCTGCACAGAGTCACACACCTCCCAGCTAGCCACACACACACTCAGTCTCCCATATAAATACTTGGGCAATCAATCAATAACCCATATAGTTACTCATATAGCTACTGATCAACACATGCAGCAGTTTACAGAACAACAGACATAATGATGCACAAATTAAGACAGTTTAGTCACTAACCCATGCAGTCAGTGAGACACATTTAATCACTCACTCATACAGTCAGTCATGCACCTACTAAATCCTTCGTCCAGACACTTACACATCCACTCATTCTTCAATATGTAAGACATATTTAAACTTTATAGAAACAAAAAATCACTGGATGTTGTTATCAGTGATGTCATCAGTGATGTCATTTGAGATGTCATCAGTGATGTCATCAGTGATGTCACTGACCATGTCATGAATGATGTAATATGTGACATCATCAGCAGTGGATTGCGGGTGCGCGATATATAGTTAGTGCAACTAACTATATATGGAATTTCAATGGTTTTGTGTGAGTAAAATAAGGTTTTCTAAATGCTAATTCCTAACTATATATGGTCTATAACCTATGGTTTTTTCAGTGAATATATATATATATATATATATATATATATATATATATTCACTGAAAAAACCATAGGTTATAGACCATATATAGTTAGGAATTAGCATTTAAAAAACCTTATTTTACTCACACAAAACCATTGAAATTCCATATATAGTTAGTTGTACTAACTATATATCGCGCACCCGCAATCCACTGCTGATCATGTCACATATTACATCATTCATGACATGGTCAGTGACATCACTGATGACATCACTGATGACATCTCAAATGACATCACTGATGACATCACTGATGACATCTCAAATGACATCACTGATGACAACATCCAGTGACTGTATTTTTCTGTAAAGTTAAAATATGTCTTACATATTTAAGAATGAGTGGATGTATAAGTGTCTGGATGAAGGATTTAGTAGGTGCATGACTGACTGTATGAATGAGTGATTAAATGTGTCTCACTGAGTGCATGGGTTAGTGACTAAACTGTCTTAATTTGTGCATCATTATGTCTGTTGTTCTGAAAACTGCTGCATGTGTTGTTCAGTAGCTATATGAGTAACTATATGGGTTATTGATTGGTTACCCAAGTATTTGTATGGGAGACTGAGTGTGTGTGTGGGTGGCTGGGAGGTGTATGCCTCTGTGCATAGATGTGTGAGCAGTTGATTCACTAGATGTATGGGTTCAAAAGTGCATGTGGAAACAGCTGTATGGGCGGTTGACTGTGTGCATCAGTGTATTGGTGAGTGAATGGATATCTCAGTGCTACATGTCAAAGTAAGTACATATGTAAAACACAGTACATGTGAGAGTTGACATATATAAATAACTGTGCAAAAGAGCCAGTGAATGTGTGAGTGGCTGTATGGATCATTGTGAACTTGTATCAGGGATTGTATAAGAGAGTAAATATGTGTTAGTATATGTTTGAATAAGTAAGGTGTGTATAACTGTACAGTTGAGGAAATGGAGGTGTGATTGATTCTTTGCATGACTGACTAGGTGTGTGAGTAACTCCATGGATGAGTGACAGTCTGTGAGTGTCTGTTTACACTGAGTGTATCTAAGGTTATATTAGAGTCTGAAGAGCTTCATCGTATTATCACATGAATGATGTCATCAGTGATGTGATCAGTAATGTCAAATGAGATGTCATCAGTGATGTCATCAGTGATGTCATTTGAGATGTCATCAGTGATGTCATCAGTGATGTCATTTGAGATGTCATCAGTGATGTCATCAGTGATGTCACTGACCATGTCATGAATGATGTAATATGTGACATGATCAGCAGTGGATTGCGGGTGCGCGATATATAGTTAGTACAACTAACTATATATGGAATTTCAATGGTTTTGTGTGAGTAAAATAAGGTTTTTTAAATGCTAATTCCTAACTATATGTGGTGTATAACCTATGGTTTTTTCAGTGAATTTTCAAGGTTTTGTAAATGCTAATTCCTAACTATATATGGTCTATAACCTATGGTTTTTTCAGTGAATTTCATTGGTTTTTTAAAAGCTAATATCTATAGCTGTAAAATGTATTCTTCTTTAAATCCAAAAATATATTTTATATGTTTATTAATAATTTTTTTTTAAATATTTTTTTTGTTTCGCTCCCGGTCCGCGAACCGGAAAGCTTTCCGTTAGCTCAAATTGATGCCGCGACCCGGTCCGCGAACCGGTAAACGTTCCGTTTGCGCAACTGCCGCTTTAGAAATCAACATCGTGACGCGTCGCGAAAGCGCGACGTATCGCGTTGCCGCGTAATGCGTCTTATGACGTACCGCGTTAGCGCACCCGGAAGTGCCCCGGGGCGCCGACCGAGGCGCGAAACGCAGCTCCCCGGAAGCGATCCGCGTCGCGTCGCGAAAGCGCGATGTTTTGCGTTGCCGCGTAATGCGTCTTATGACGTACCGCGTTAGCGCACCCGGAAGTGCCCCGGGGCGCGGACCGAGGCGCGAAGCGCAGCGACCCGGAAGCTATCCGGGGCGCGGCGCGGACCGCGTAACGTAAGCATAACAGGTCATGTGACTTGTTAATAACACTTTTCATTGGTTCATTTCACTTTTGGTTTCATAATCATGTAAGGCTAGGTCAGGTGACCTAAAAATAACACTTTTCATTGGTTGAGAACTATTGTTTTTCCCAAATGATGAAAACCCCTCCTTCTTTCCTCACTCTGACTTTCATCATTGTGAGAGGAAGACCTTTATTAATACTTGAGAAATGGCTTCAGTAGTTGCTTCAGCTGGTGCACCCCCACCACCACCTCCACCTCCTCATGGGAAGAGAGGACCACCTCCCCAGGTCATGACCAACACAGAGGAGGAAGAAGAAGAAATAGAGGAAGAGGAGAGAGAAGAACCACAGTTCTTGGAAGAGATGCCCCGGGTTTCCCATAGGAAAGCCAGTTTCATCTGGCAGTTTTATTCAATCCCTCCAGGGCAAAAGAAAGTGAATGCGAGGT
This sequence comes from Lissotriton helveticus, assembly GCF_964261635.1. Lineage (NCBI taxonomy): Eukaryota > Metazoa > Chordata > Amphibia > Caudata > Salamandridae > Lissotriton > Lissotriton helveticus. Next base: position 441,689,585 of record NC_136060.1, on the reverse strand, counting down.
ATGTCACCTGCCTCATCTGCAAAGATAAATTATCAAGAGGGACTGATAAAAAGTATAGTTATGGGAACTATACCATGCATAGGCACATGACCAGGTGGCATCCACTTAATTACAGCCGGGCGGAAATACGGGATATGGAACAAAATCCAACATCAACTCCTGTGGCCAGGTCAAGATCGTCAATATCATTGACACCAGCAGAGGCACGGGAAACTGTGCCAAACATCCAAGAGAATTTTGGCCACATGAAACATACTTGTATGCACTGTGGTGCGTTGATAGCATGTGGTAATATGAGTATAAATGCCATCAACCTGGCTTATGAGAATCATAATTGCCCTAACCGCCCCCAGTAATTTTTTTTTTGCTCCTGTTGAGCCCTTTTCAATGCCTGTTTTTTGTTGTTTCCCCCCCCAAAAAAACCAAAAAAATATAAAATTGTTCAAAAAATACAAAAAAACAAAAAATGTTCAAAAAAAAAAAAAAATATAAAACAACAAAAACATTTTAAAAAAAAGTTCTTTTCAGAACTACCTCCCCTTTCAAAAAAAATTGCTAGAATGTTTAGCACTCTGGCAAGCTCTATTTCTTTTGGTTCGCTTCCCGGTTAGCTACCCGGTACGCGGACCGGGAGCTAACCAAAAAAAAAAAAAAAAAAAGAGTAAGTATAAGGAAAGTAAACAGAGAGTGATGTTAAAAGAAAGACAGCTATAGGGAGTAAAGAAGAGATACTGTTTAATAGATCTATTTACCGAAGAAAAGACGGAAGAGGGTATAATTGTGAAAAACAAAATAGATAAGGAAGTGAGAGAAAAAAAAAGAGAGTAGAACAATAACAAAGAAGAGTTTCTTGGAGAATGTGAGTGAATGTTCAAAATAAGATTAAAACATGGGGAATAACAGAGAGAAAAAATAGAAAACAGAAAACAAAAAATAACAGAAAAAGATTAATTGAAACAGCAAAGAAATGTAAGTAACATAGAGCCATATCATCAACATAGGCAATAAAAGTTTTGCAGCTTTTATCGGCAGAAATGTGTCGCTAAAGCCGCTTTTGCGGCAGAAAACTGCCGCTAAAACCACTTTTGCACCAGTTTTCTGCCAATAAAAACAGCAATAATTTTATTGGCTGTGTTCATAATATGCCCCTTAGTGTGCTTCAACTACACAGAGAAAGCATTATGAACAAGTAGTGATAGAGTGATCAGTCAAAGACACTAAGAGTAATAGAGACGGAGTGAGTGAACAAGAGTGAGGAACTATGAGAAGAGAGGGACTGAGAAAAAGAGTGGAAGGAGTTGAGTAAGTAGGTAATAGAGAAAGGAATGAGGGAAGTAGCAAAGGCAGGAAACTGAGGGTTAAAGAAATGAAGCAGTGGAACTAATAGAAGTTAAATGTGATAGAAATGTAACGAAAAGAGTACAAAACATTTACCTTATAATTGTCGTTAAATTACTCACTTTTTGTTTTTATACTTTCAATCTGTGAAAGAGAGAACAAACATTTGAAAAATATTAAAACATGTATTTAAAAATTACAAAAGACAAGGGAAAAGATTGAAGGACAAACAGTTTTTCAACAACTTTGACACTTACAGAAGCTTCTGCTTCTCCAAACCCCCTACACAGTCCTAAAGATATACATTTTAAACTAACAGTATCTTGATGCAGATGAAGTGAGGCCTATCTTAAAACATGGTGCATCTTTTGCATTGCTGTTGTCTCAGAAAAGTGTCGCAAGACACTAAAATTTTAAATGATTGCTTCAGGATGCCAATGAGATGTGTCCTATCCAGAGGTTTGTTTGAGGTGAGGCCTACTCAGGGTTGCAGATGAAATTTAGAGTTGTTGAAGAGTACAGAGAAGATAATACATTTGCAGGCCTACCAATGAAGTGAGTCATGTCCACTGCACTCTTGAACAAAGGCCAAACCTCCTCTGTTTCCCTGGACAGACCTAAACTTGATCTGCACAATGTGATTCGTAATGATAGGAAACACAGGCGATGTAATTGAAATACGTGCAATTTCTTTTGCTCATTTCACAATCACATCACTTGTGTTTCCTTTGCTTAGGTATCTCATTGTGCAGATGTAGTCCAGCATATGAAAGAGTACGCAGAAGTGCAGCACTGCATGCAACAACTTTGACACTTACAGAAGCCTCACCTTCTCCATGCCTCCTACACAGTTCTACATATACATCATAAATGCAAACAGTACAGAATTAATTATACATGTTAAATGGTTTATTTTTGCTGTTCTCAGAATGTATCAAAATTCACTAAAAACAGTGACTTGAAGGTATTCATCATATAACAGCGGGGAAAAAAAAACACAATCAAAATGATTGTGTTTAAAAAACCCATACAACATAACAAATCAGAATTCAGAACTCCTTAAAGTTAACTTACTTTCCATGACGTCAAAGGATGTCCTATGAACAGCTTACACTCTGTTGTGCTGTTATTACTTTCAGCCCGCCACTTTCTGAAAGAAAACCTCCATCGTTTTTAAAAACATGTTACATGCAATAAATGACTTCTTGCTCTCTACCACAAGTTTCCACAAGGCCAAATCTTGTCAGAGCCATTTATAACTCTTGGATTTCTTGTAAGCCAATCCCGTCATTTGGCATTTCTGCAACTTTCAGAATTAAAATGTTGAAGATCATTTTCACAATCCTGGAATAGTAATATCTTCCCCTTCTTGCTCAGTCATGTTCTACATTTCCTATGACACTGATACTGCTTACTATGAAGCAGACTTACACTACCTCTATGACTACTACAATTATTTAATTCTCTACATCACTTTTAATCACAAAGCAATGTAAAACAGTAGACAGCATTGCAGACTTACATTCCCTCTACTCTATGTTTTGATTGGCTGCTTCAATTAGCTTATAAAAAGAAATAGTTTTTCTGAACTCATTCAAAGTGCACTTATTTCTCCATGACGTCCAGTCTTATGGTTAGAAGTTATGTCTCTGAACTACACTTATCCTCAAGGCCAAATCGTGTAGGAGCCATTAGAACTTCTTGAAATTCCACAGAGCACATCCCGAGATTCTTTCCCTAAAATTTTGGTTTTAAAAACACCAGGTAAGAGTTTTTAAGGTCATACGGCAATTTTGTTTTGAAAATTAAAACAGAATCATTGCAAAATGACCAGCCATTTCTAGACTTTAAATAAGCTGTGTAATGTCCTGATGTTATTGAAGGACCGTCATGATATATAATTGCTGCAGTTACAAAAGTCCTTCCTGATATTGACAACTGCGAAGCCACAAAATTTTTAATTAAAGTTGTCAATTTTGTTCCATCAGGCCTACATCGTTGGAACATTAAAATGACATACTGGCCATATGTTCGTATAAATAATGTGGACATCATTTCAGATTTACATTGGCTACACTCCATGTTGTGATCAGCTGCTTTTACTAGCTTATTAAAGGAGACTGATTTACTGTCTGGCAAAGTTAAATATATAAATCTTTCTGAGTCTACACTAGTAGTACTTGATACCATACAGTTCTCGCAGTCATGCTGCCATTGATAAGAAAGCCCAAACAGCTGATCTACATCTACACCTTCAGCATGCAATACATCAAGCATATACATTAAAAACTCCTGACAATCTTGCTGAATATTTTGAGAGAATTGTGTTTGGCCTGAACATCTGTCTAACAGATTTCGAATTTCAGACACACTTTCTATGTTTGTTCTATCAGTGCTACATTTCTCTAACACAGAATTTAACAAACTGCAAAATCTTTGATCAGAATTGACCACAATCTCTTCTTTTACATTTTCTAGAGAAAACAAAACATTAACCACTACATTAGCATAGCAGTTGACACCAGAACTGTTTTCAAATTGAAAACCAACAACATCTTCAACAGAATCCTTTTTGTTTCTGCTTATAATTTCAGGTTCATCGACTTTTCGTCTTTTTGCTACAACCTCCCCAGTATTGGTCACATTTCTTCGTTTCCGGCCTACCACACGTTTCTCAAACAAAGGATATTGAGGCAAATGTGGCGCATACTCTCTTCTTAACCTATTGTATTCCTTAACACAATCTAGATCCGCACAAATGCTTGTGACATCACACTCAATCAAGTACAATCCCGATAAAGTTCTAACTCGTGACAATGCCACATATGCCATACCCTCCTTGAACACAGAACTGCCAATATTCACCAATGCACTGTCTACACTTAAACCTTGCGATTTATGGATTGTCACCGCATATGCCAAGCAAACAGGAAACTGCTTACGGCGAACATATAAGTCTTTTACAAGCAAAAATCTAGCAGAACAACGACCAATTAGCTGTACTTCCTCAATGCCATCAAATTTAATTTTTAAAAATTCAATTCCATCTCTATTTCTGTATTTTACAAAATCAACAACATTACCCATTGATCCATTTACCAGACCTCTTTCAACATGTAAATTCCTTCTTAAAATTATACGGCAGTTCAAGCACACATTCAGAGTCTTTTCAAAACCTGCAGTTTTAGATATACTCTTCTCTAATGAATCCAATTTTGTTTTCAGATTCTCAGACAAAATAATTGTTGATCCCATATGCTCTACTCTGTCAATAGCTTCCCGTTTCACAATCTCTTGCTTTTCTAAATGCAACATTTTGTTGTTGAATTTGGCACATTCTGCAAGAGTTGGCATCAAACATATTCCAGATTTCTTCTCAGTAATTTTCTGAAAAATATTCTCAGGCACAACATCTTGTTCTGGATATAAATTTGACAGTAATCGTGCATGTAAAGCTTCTTTCCCATGCTCGGTCACTTTTCCAATTCTAACATCTTGTAGAATAGTCTTGTAAACTTCATCCTTCGCCTGACGCATATTTTCATGCAGTTCAGCATAATTGAAGTTTAACCATATATTGACGTTGCCAATGCTGCCTAGGCACTTCCTGGTATCTTCATGCGTGAGCATTTTGAACACAGGTTGCCCTTTCACTGGTGTCAGCTGCAGAAGATCTCCGAAAACAATGATGTGTTTGCCACCAAATAACACATCATACTCTGTTTTGAGAACTTCTTGCATTCTCAAATGCACAAAGGCAAGCATGACATTGGAAACCATGCTTACTTCGTCAATGGTAAGAAGTTTCATTTTCCTCAAGATTCTTGAAACTTCAAAACAAGCATCTCCAGATAGCTTGTGATATTGTAATTTGTTGTCATGCTCCACTGGCAGCATCAGTAAACGATGTAAAGTAATCCCTTTAATGTTATGTGCTGCCAGTCCAGTTGGAGCGGTGACAACACAAGACAGCGATGACTCTGTCCTTTCCTGCAAATAGCATGAAATTGCTTTAATGAGGAAACTTTTTCCAGTTCCCGCTTCTCCACTCACGTACAGTCGGACAGGCTTCAACGACGTACATGAGCACTCTTTCTTGTCATGACTTAATCCATGATCAATTTGCATGGTAACTTCGTCATATATTTTCCTCTGCTCAACGTTGAGTTGTCTTTCCAACTCTTCTAAGTTAACCGCATCCTCCTGAGCATGTGCCATGGCTCTTTCCACTTCATTCATAGCAGTGGCAGCTTCATTTTCGATAACAGGTCCTCCTAGTGGATCCTGACTCAATGAAGCAGTACTCTGACTGTCCTGAGAACTGTCTCTGGCAATCTCGGCTGCAATCATTGCTTCCTGCTCAATTTCCGCATTCAACATTTGTACATATTTGGGAAAAGCAGGACATTCTATGGTCTCCTTGGCGGCATTGAAAGAGTCTTCGTAACAGAGAAAATCTCCAAGCAGTTCCTCTTCTGCACGCCAAGGCTTTAAAAGTTGCAAAAGTGCTAAATAGAAAAACTCCTTTTTTTCAGGAGATTCGCCACTCAATTTTCGATGGTTTACCAAGTGGCATTTTCTTTGCTTGACCAGACATCCCTCACTTCCTATTACAGCATACACTCCTTTCTCAGTATCTTCTTTGATGTTCCTCTTGAATATGTAATTTTGAAGAACCTCATACAGACAAACATTCTCGAGGTGAATGCTTCGATTTGGATAATATGTATCCAACATGTTGGTCTTCAAAATGTCGGTACTGTTTGGCTCCTTTTCCGCCAAATACTCAATTTCCCGCACAGGTTTGAGAACTCGATTACGCGTTGCAGCAAGACCAAGACTCGCCCAAATGATACTCCTGGACTTGGCATAGAGACTTGCTGAAGACAACCGGTCAGAACATTCGTACGCTCCGATTTCTCGATGCGACAACATCTTCAGACTGAAACTGTACAACTTCTTGCTGAGGCTCTTTTCATGGGAAATGTCCTCCCACATATCCTTCAATTCTGTCTTCTCTTTTTTGGTGATGTAAGACGTCACATACCGAGCCACAGCCATACAGTTATCAGCCACAAACTGTATATCCATGTTAGCATTCCACATGGACAAAATCACCGGGTTGTAGTCGTTGATGTACTTGGAGTTTTCGTTCCTCTTCAAATTGTATGTGTTTTTAGGTGATTTCTTCATCACATTATGTCGCAGCGAAGACATCAAACTGTTTACTCTTCCTTTAGAAATCACCGGTCGTGGAAAGCCGAAACGACATTTGGTGTAGAACTTGTCCTTGTTTCGGAATTTACGACGACAGTACTTTCCACATCGATGGCTTTGGAAACGCAGAACTTTTTCTCTTAGGCTTTTCTTCTCCTTTGCGTTTGGAACAGCACACGTAGAATACTGTTGTATAAAACTCATCACTGAGTCTTCTGGATCCGTTCCAAATTTAGGTGCATCCTTGATCCACAGCAACATATGTATATGAGGAGCACCTCTTGCTTGGTACTCCTTTCTCCAGAAGAAATCCAACACCTCTCCAAGAGGTGGATTCTTCTTATTCATGATGAAAGACATCATAGCTTCAAATCTATGATTGAAGTACCTACATACATTGACTGGATCCAAAGAGCACAGTTCTCCGGGTGTCTTGAATTCGATGTTTTCTACGTTAGCATTTGCCTCTCGTAGAAATTCAAGTAAGTCTTCCCAGCCATACTCGGCACAGCTCAGAGTGAGGAACCATGTGGGAGTACCTAAGTTCCTCAGCATACATTTTAAATCACCATGACGACGGTACCAGTACTCATTAGTACCACGCTGACACGCCATGAGATTAATCAGGTGAGAATCCAAAATACTGTCTTGGACATTGACTTTATCCATAAAGTCACTTGCCGAGATGTTTTGCATGTGTATACCACTTTTCAAGATGTGGTTCACTGCATATGACAGTCCAGACAGATCGCTTTCAAACAGGAGATGAAACAAATAAGGAATGCATTGTCGAAACCTAGCATCTCCTGCATACAATCGCAAAGTCCGGTATTCAGAAGCAGGAATTTGATGAGGTCGCTCATCATATCTTCCTCCCTGACCTGTTGGAAAAAGCTGTGGGAAACACCGAGCTTCCAAACTTTCCTCCCAAACACTAATGGGACTCCCTTTGGCTTGTTTCATTTGAAACAACTCAATAGCATTCCCCATGACTTCCTTGGAATGCAAAGGATGAACACTATAATGTTCATATATTTCTTCACTAGTAGAAGTTTCTACTTTCTCAATTTGACCAGCACACAAATCGCTATCCTCTTCCTCACTTACTTCCTCTTCTGCAACATATACATTCTTATAGTATTTATTATTTTTTTTCAAATACAATGTTGCCTTTTTAACTTTCCTAACATCTACTAAATCTTGCCATATTTTCTTATTCTTTGTCGGAACCCCATTAACTAAGATAACCAGAGGTTCCTCGTCCACTTTTTCTACTCCAATTGTGTTAATGTTTTTCTTCAAATCTAGAGGCAAATAAACAACTCTTCCCTTTAATCCTCTCTGTAAATCTGATGGAGGCAATTTCCCTGTCTTTGGCTCCATTCTTACAATAGCCTGAAAGGGATGGATACTTTGAATCAAAATAGATTCATAAGTATTTAAATCCTTCAATTCAGAAGGAATCTCAACCAATTCCAGATTATTAAGAACTGCTCTAGCAGGCATCTGGTTTTGATTTAATTTGCAACAACAATAAGTACACACACGTTGATCCAATCCCAAATCAAAACAATTTTCTACCATCAAGTATGTTGCGAAATCCTTCCATTCACTATTATTTTCCCTTTCACTTTTTGCATATAAATCCACTAACTTAGTCTGATTCTTATAATAAGTGCGTCGACAACACACACAAGTGAAATTTGGCCTCTCACTTGATTTGACCTGAAACGTGGCAATTTCCCTCTGGAAATTATCTGTACTGGAAACCTGTACACTATCTTCCACATTACCCGCTTCTTCTTGGTCAATTTCAACATTCTCCTCTTTACTTCCAAAGTAACAAAACTCAATTTCTTCACATATATTCTTCACATCTATTTCAGAACCATGCAAAAGAGCAGCACATAATTTTTTAAGCATAATTGCTGGACTCTTAGCATAATACAACATTCTAACTAATTTCCTCACTTTATTATGATGCACTGCTAGCATCCTGAAATGATGAAAAACACTCTGGCATACTCTCCTGGAAAGACAAGCCAGTGAATGTCCATGCAAACCTGTCACTTCTCTCACTCTGCAAGGATCTAATTCTTGCAACAACCTTATTTTCTGCTTCAAACTTTTCTTATTAAATGACCGTACAAAATCACAAAGCAAATTGATGGAATCCTGTCGCACACTGCAAATACTACTACACTTCCAGGTGTACACAGGACCCTTAGCACGTCTTCCTAAAACCTCATTACCTAACACCTCTTCTGCCTCTGTTGTCACAAGTTTTTCTTTTTCAACTGGACAACCATCTTTCACTTCATAAGCACGACCACTGGTGTCAACTGCATGCACCAAATCATTATCCTGGAAATAACTCTCCTCATTAAAAAATGCCTCACAGCTTGAACTATGCATCCATTCTCCAGAAAAAACTTCACAAAAATTACTACGATTAACTATTCTCTTCCATCTACTATTTCTTTTGAAATCATAAATTGCCTTGTTTAGCTTCCTAATTCTATTGATTATCAAAATAAATAACTTACGTTTAATTTCAAATGCCTGATCAATAACTTTCTCAACTTTTTTTTTCTCTTATAAAAAACCACTTTCTGTTGACCTTTCTTAATATTTTTTAACAAATTGCCAATTATCCTGTTGCGGAACATTCGTTTACGAATGTCCCTAAACTGTTGTTTCCTTCTACTATCATGCACAGAGTTATCTCTTGCTCTAGCAGTAACATTTTTGATTGGCCTTTCCTTTCCATTTGAATTGCTTCTCTTTTTCTGGACTGAAACATTTTCTGTAGTAATATTTTTTTTACTGCAAATATTTCTTATGAATGTTTTTGTACTCTTACCCGGTGCTTTCTTGTTGACTTGACAAATCTTTTTGTTAGAGGACTGCTGCAGCTCTTTTTCAATCACCTGCTGTCTTTGACGTTTTGCAGCCTTTCTCAGTCTTTCTTTCGTTGGCATGGTGAAATGTTGAAATGATCTGCAGTTGAATCTGTGGTAAAATATATTAAAAAATGTTATTAACCACTATTACCCAACAGTACATCAATAACAGTAATCAAAAACTTAAAACACTACTTTACATTTTTACATATAAGATTTTTTAGTGCATGGCAATTTTAGAATACAGAAATAGCAGAAAAGAAATGGAATTTATATTCATGTTACCTGTGCTATCTTATATGTGAATCTGATCTAATTTTATGAGCATATTTTAATATTTTATTGAAGACACTACACATAACCTGTTTTTGAAGGTGTCTTTATTTTTAAATTAAACGGTTTACATTTTTACTTTTTATTTATTATAAATTTTTAAAATAAATGTTTATAGTTCCATAGGATCAAGCAGGTCAGCTTCCCACCCTATGTCATATAATTCGGACAAATCTGCATCCTCATCACGTTCTTCTTCATCCTCAGGATTTAAATCATCCAAGGGATCAACATCCACTGATGTTTCAATTACAAGTTCAATGATGAGGTCAAAATCAACTGATTGCAGATTATCGCTCATGTTGATGTTGTCTTTATCTTTAAAGAAAGATAACAACAATGAGATGTTGCAGAGTAAGAGACAAATCTCAGAGATTATAATAGTAAAATTGTTTAACAAGAGTAACATTTTGCAGCTATTTTTTATCCATGTCCAGCGATGCTGAGCAGGTGAAGCCTATGTCAAATTTTTCAGTGAACAGGACTCATCTCTTCTTAACCTTGGATAAGCCTCACCGACTCTGTGTCCCCTGCACATACTTAAATGTAAAGGGGCAGATTTATGTTAAATGGCACATCCCCAGGCATGCACCAGTTAACGTGCACCGCTGCTCTGCCACCCATGGTGTGCCGCATTTACAATCAGATAGGAGAAAGCTGCGTCAAAACCCTGCGCCTGCTTTAAGCAGGCATAGGTCTTGACGCAACATTGTGGAGATGGGGCACCCCTGAGCCTTGCTGGAGCTGCATCGCACTTGCGATACAACTCCAGCAATGCGCCACCTTTACAGCACAGATACGTCACGCATCTGTGCCATTTTTGCCCCATGCTGCGCCGCATTGTAAATGCAGCACACCATGGGTGGCGGAACAGCGGCGCAGGATGACTGGCACATCCCTGGTAATGCGCCAGTCATCATAAATCTATCCCTAAGCTTCTTATCTTGTTACAGATGAACCGCCATATGTATCATCAAACTATTTTGCATTTCCTAAATAGCGAATTTTAAGGAATAAATAGCAATTCTTTACCATTCCTAATTTGCAATGAGCAAATTGCTAATTGCAAATTACCCATTCATTTCCATGGGCTAGGAGGCTCATAGGAATGAAGGTGCAATTTGCGATTAGCAATTAGCTCATCGCAAATTAGGAATTTTTCCAAGGGTGCAGGGGTGTCTCAAGAACACCCTGCTGCACCCCGAAAAAAAAATTTGGGGGCATATGTCGCACATACATGCCCTAAGGGCATGTATTGGCGTCATATGGCACCTTTTGTTTTTTGGAAAAAAAGCTTTTTGAAAAGAATTCGCAAATTACCACCAACTAGAAGTTGGTGGTAGTTTCCAAATCCTTAATGTCATTTTTTACATATTTTTTGTTTGATACATTGCATTTAAGGAATCGCAAAATTTGCAAATCCTTCAGTGCAATCGCAAAATAAGGAATAGCAAATTTTGCTATTCCTTATTTTGCATCAAACTTGTTTGATACATACCATTTGTCTAATTAGCATTCGCAAAGGCCGAAATTCGCAGAATTTTGATCTTTGCGAATGCTAATTAGCTTGATACATATGGCCCCAAGTGAGGCCTGTCTTGCAACATGGTGCATCTTTTGCATCACTGCTGCATCGGTTTCATGTGGCACGTTTTTTTTACACCATGACACATCTGCCTAAATGCATCAATTTGTAATTTTGTCGCCTCATAGCAAATCTTTTGCACCGCCGCTGCATCATAAAAGTGACGCACAGTGGCGCAAAAGAGGCATACACCTATCATAAATCTGTCCCTAGCATTTTAAATGATTAATCCAGGATGACGATAAGGTGTGGCCTATCCAGAGGTTTGTTTAAGGTGAGGCCTACTCAGGATTGCAGATTAAAGTTACGCTTGATGAAGAATACAGAGGAGATAATACATGTAAAGGCCTACCAATGAAGTAAGTAATGTCCACTTTATTGCGCCACTCATCATAAATGTATCCCTAAGCTTCTTATCTTGTTACAGATGAACCGCCATATGTATCATCAAACTATTTTGCATTTCCTAAATAGCGAATTTTAAGGATGAAATAGCAATTCTTTACCATTCCTAATTTGCAATGAGCAAATTGCTAATTGCAAATTACCCATTCATTTCCATGGGCTAGGAGGCTCATAGGAATGAAGGTGCAATTTGCGATTAGCAATTAGCTCATCGCAAATTAGGAATTTTTTCAAGGGTGCAGGGGTGTCTCAAGAACACCCTGCTGCACCCCTGAAAAAGAAATTTGGGGGCATATGGCGCACATACATGCCCTAAGGGCATGTATTGGCGTCATATGGCACCTTTTGTTTTTTGGAAAAAAAGCTTTTTGAAAAGAATTCGCAAATTACCACAAACTAGAAGTTGGTGGTAGTTTCCAAATCCTTAATGTCATTTTTTACATATTTTTTGTTTGATACATTGCATTTAAGGAATCGCAAAATTTGCAAATCCTTCAGTGCAATCGCAAAATAAGGAATAGCAAATTTTGAATTAAGGACATTTTAAGTCATTTCCACATGTGCAGTGTTTTCAAATTTTGATTTGAAAATCGTTTTTAGGGAAAAGGAATGGTTTGTAAATTTATGACAAGGACATAATGGTGTATGCTTCTTTATAAGGCATTTCACTGTCTCTGATGTCATTTTTCCCATATTACATTATAAGACCTTTCCCCATGGAGCACATTCCTTGTAAATATGCTCCCACCTGTGCATGGTGAGTTTAGATTTTGACTGTTTGAGTCACATAGCCATGTTAAAAGTGACCCAAAAAAATTGCAAAGGCTTTAAAAAAACACTTTCATGTGTCTTAAGGACATTTTAAGTCATTTCCCCATGGGCAGTGTTTTGTAAGTGGCGCAAAAGAGGCATACACCTATCATAAATCTGTCCCTAGCATTTTAAATGATTAATTCATGATGACGATAAGGTGTGGCCTATCCAGAGGTTTGTTTAAGGTGAGGCCTACTCAGGATTGCAGATTAAAGTTACGCTTGATGAAGAATACAAAGAAGATAATACATGTAAAGCTCTACCAATGAAGTAAGTGATGTCCACTTCATTGCGCCAGTCATCATAAATGTATCCCTAAGCTTCTTATCTTGTTAGAGATCAACCGCCATATGTATCATCAAACTATTTTGCATTTCCAAAATAGCAAATTTTAAGGAATAAATAGCGATTCTTTACCATTCCTAATTTGCGATGAGCAAATTGCTAATTGCAAATTACCCATTCATTTCCATGGGCCAGGATGCCCATAGGAATGAAGGTGCAATTTGCGATTAGCAATTAGCTCATCGCAAATTAGGAATTTTTCCAAAGGTGCAGGGGTGTCTCAAGAACACCCTGCTGCACCCCTGAAAAAGAAATTTGGGGGCATATGGCGCACATAAATTTTAACAACATTCCTTTACCTCAAAAACGATTTTCAAGTCATAATTTGAAAACACTGCCCACAGGGAAATGACTTAAAATGTCCTTAAGACACATGAAAGTGTTTTTTGAAAGCCTTTGCAATTTTTTTGGGTCACTTTTAACATGGTTATGTAACTCAAACAGTCAAAATCTAAATTTACCATGCACAAGTGTGACCATATTTACAAGGAATGTGCCCCACGGAGAAAGGTCTTTTAATGTAATATGGGAAAAATGACATCAAATGTCCTTAAGACACATAAAAGCGTTTTTTGATTGCCTTTGCAGCATGTTTGTATCACTTTTAACATGGCTATGTAACACAAACATTCAAAATCTAAATTTGCCATGCACAGGTGGGAGCATATTTACAAGCAATTTGCGCCACAGAGAAAGGTCTTACATTAAAATGGGAAAAATAACATCAGAGACAGTCAATTGCCTTATAAAGAAGCATACACCATTATGTCCTTGTCATAAATTTAAAAACAATTCCTTTTCCCCAAAAACGATTTTCAAATCATAATTTCAAAACACTGCACATGGGAAAATGACTTAAAATGTCCTTAAGACACATAAAAGCGTTTTTTGATTGCCTTTGCAGCATGTTTGTATCACGTTTAACATGGCTATGTAACACAAACATTCAAAATCTAAATTTGCCATGCACAGGTGGGAGCATATTTACAAGCAATTTGCGCCACAGAGAAAGGTCTTACATTAAAATGGGAAAAATAACATCAGAGACAGTCAATTGCATTATAAAGAAGCATACACCATTATGTCCTTGTCAGAAATATTATAACCATTCATTTTCCTCAAAAACGATTTTCAAGTCATAATTTGAAAAGACTCCACAGCTCCTATGCAGAAAAACACCCTGTCAGTACTAAAACTTCACATTTTCTCCAATTACATTTTCTCAAAGAAACAAAATCTATTTGTAAAACACTTGAGACAAAGCAACATTTGAAAAACACAACTTTCTTCATAATGTTCTCCTTAAAGCACACTATTCTCTATCTAAATTAAAGAAATATTTTCTCACCTTAGCAAATACTTTGAGTTTGAAAACAGTCTCAGAAACACACCAATTTGTCTTCAGCAGAGCAAAAGGTATGCACTCCAGAGTCTGCAGCTATCAAAAGCACAGAAATGCTGTAATTCTTCACACATATCTCTCATGTCACCCAATCAAAACTCTTCCCTCACTTTTTTTCAAATGAAAACCCTTCCCCCCTCTGCCCTCTTTGCCTTTTTTGCATGGCAACCACCTCTTGGAAGACCTCTGGTGTTTGCAAGTTCACACAACAATGTTGCAATTGAACTCTGAACTCTCAGTGCACCTGCGTATCCACTGCAATCTTTCATTTAATGATTTTTTATTGACCATTCAAAATACATCTTTCAAAGAACTCATCCATGCACCCTAACTTTCTGTTTTCAGCAATCAAAATCCACCAATCACTGTTACTGCTTCATTAACACAGAAACTCCACAGTTTTTTTCATTTTAAACTCTCATTTTTTCAACTGCCATTTCATTGCCACACTTCATCTGACTGCAGCAGAACCTTCTCTCACTATGTTTTCTGTCTGGATTGTTGGACATAGTTATATCCACTGGGCTCACAGGTATGCTAAGAACAGAAATTTACCTAACCTCAATTTACAAGATGTGGAAATTAAGTGGTTTGGCCACAGAGGATTAAAATGTCACCAATTGATACCATTGGTGAAAACCTTTATGCATTTGCCAAAACCTGACCTGTTAATTGTGCACTGTGGAGGTAATGATTTGGGCACTTTGACTGGGGTAGGTCTGGAAATGCTTTTAAAGGACACCTTTGAGCAATTGATGGCACTTTTTCCTCAAACTGCCTTGGTATATTCAAATATATGCCAAAGACAGAAATGGAGGTGGTCAAACCAATTTTGTCCACAAATTGAGAAGTCGAGGAAGCATGTAAACAAATCTGTTTCAGCTTACATGAGAGACCATGGAATGGGCTCCATGTACAACAATAACTTGCGTTACTACATGCAAGATATCTACAGAGGAGATGGAGTTCACTTCTCAGATGAGGGCAACAGAATTTTCATTCTGAATTTAAGACTGTGCATTGGTACCTACTTATAAGTACCTAAATGTACCATAAACCCAAGAGCTCTTCTCAGAGCTACCCTACATCTGATCACTCACAATTATTATTTTACTGTAACATTTTTCACTAATTTTCAACAAAGTACGCTCCCTGGGGCGCTACCCGGTACGCGAACCGGGAGCTAACCTCGCGAAATTTTTTAAAAAAATGTTTTTTTTTCGCACATATAAGCCTCCTCAGCCACCCTCAGAAAACCTAGGGGGTCAAAATAAGTCTACCGTGCCCCCTTCTACCCATTCTGAACATTATTTGCCCTCCATCTTGTATCTTAATTCGACCGAAACACAAAATGGTGGACTCCCGTAACGCTTAAGGTTCGCGAACCGGGGCGCTCAACAGTTCGCGTACCGGGTCGCTCCCTGGGAAGCGCACCATCAAAAAAGGTGGGAAAGTAGTTTACAGAAAAGCGACTGGAGACAATTTCACCAAATATAGATTAGCTCATACTACATACCAATCCCTACCATTTTCACAAATTTGATTGGAATTCCATTTAGCCATTTAGCCTGTAGACCTCTCTAAATACCCTGAGGTAAATTACTTCTCAAAACACATCTGAAGTGTTGGAATTGACAACCAATTAAAATGTTACTTTCATTTTCTACTTTTTTTACCTGACATTTGATTGGTTATGTACCTGAATATATATAAAGAAAGAGAGAGAAACACAGCCATTTTGACTACTACTTCCTGAATTACATTGCAAGATCATTTTCACTCACAACTTAAACTTGTTTTTAGAAGGTGAGATATTATTTTATAAATTTGAAAACATTTTCAGATAGTTATATACTATCCCTCTATAAGAGTTAGACATTGAGAAAGGCTTCTTTATTATAATTATGGATTGATTTTGGTTTCTGTGGTATAATTATGAATTTACTTAGGCTTCTTCACAGGCACTTTTTAATAGTACTACTTCACACCTGAAACCATACAGTGCCCATAGATTACTTCTCTGTTATAAACTCACAAGTACCTGTCTGAACTTAAACCCAACAGTGCCCTATCACTACTGATATATTTATTTTTTATGCAAATTACAGCAATAAAATGGAAGGTGAGCAGAATGTTTCCTTCGAAATTGTTCTGGACAGCAACAATGAACAAGTTATGGAACCCATTGATGACTTAGAATTCATGGATGAGTCACGGGACTATGAATTACTTCAATGTGTAGAATCTGTCGATCATTTACTCCATTATGATGACGGTCAAATGTGGGAACTTATGTTCACTCAACAAGAGGACATATCGGACAGTCAAATGCTAGACGTTCTATTAAATTTTGAAAAACAATCTGAAAAATAAAATTGTATGTAATATTAAAAAATTGTTTGAGTCTTTAATCATTTTTATATGTAATTCATAAACTAGTTAAATGTTAGAAATGTTATTAAATTTTGAAACACAATCACAATAATAAATAATTGCTTAAAAAATTAAAAAATTAAAAAATAATCAACAAAACCAACAATCAATTAACATACAGTATTTGAAAAGTCTATCATTCATTTTTCATTATAGTACGCTGCCCAGAACGCTTCCCGGTTCGCGAACCGGGCGCTACCCACGCAAAAAAACATTTTTTTTTTTTTTTTTTTTGCCCCGCGGGGCCCTTTTAAAGCCTCCACATTAAACCTAGGGGGTCAGGGAGGATATACTATGCCCCCTTATGGTCATTTCCCCCTTTGTTTTGGCCTCCTCTTGTCTCTCAATCCTACCGAGAGACAAGATGGCGGCCGCTCCGGACTGTTTAGAATGTTGACAGACACCGGAGAGCCAATCAGCTTCGCTACGCGAAGTTCCGGCACGCGTAAAGTCCGCGAACCGGAGCGCTGCCCGGTCCGCTGTTACAGATATATATCTTTTTTTGAACATTAATTTCTCAAAATCCACTGAAGCACATATATTGAGACCTAGCAAAGGCATATCGGGCTACCAGTCCCTACAATTTTGCCAAGTTTCGTGCAAATCCATTCAGCCGTTCGGGCTAAAAGTGAGGCCAACCGCCCTAGGGAAAACTCAATGTTAAAAACACGTTTTGGGACCCCCCTTTTTTCTCAGCCCCCCCTTGACAAACCCCCCCCCAAATTTCCAGGGGCTGCTCAGAAACAAAATGTTCAATTTTCCAGAAAATTTCAGCCAATTCCGTCCACAAACGCCAAAGTTATTAGACATAGAATTTTCAAAAATCCCATAGGGAAAAAATCCTAACTATATATACCTACTGGCGACCGCCAGTAGGTAATATATATATATATATATATATATATATATATATATATATATATATATATTCACTGAAAAAAACAAAGGTTATAGACCATATATAGTTAGGAATTAGCATTTACAAAACCTTGAAAATTCACTGAAAAAACCATAGGTTATAGACCATATATAGTTAGGAATTTGCATTTTTAAAACCTTATTTTACTCACACAAAACCATTGAAATTCGCATATATAGTTAGTTGCACTAACTATATATTTCGCGCACCCGCAATCCACTGCTGATGATGTCACATATTACATCATTCATGACATGGTCAGTGACATCACTGATGACATCACTGATGACATCTCAAATATATGCGAATTTCAATGGTTTTGTGTGAGTAAAATAAGGTTTTAAAAATGCTAATTCCTAACTATATATGGTCTATAACCTATGGTTTTTTCAGTGAATTTTCAAGGTTTTGTAAATGCTAATTCCTAACTATATATGGTCTATAACCTATGGTTTTTTCAGTGAATTTCAATGGTTTTTTAATAGCAAATATTAAAAGCTGTTAAATGTATTCTTTTTTTAAAGGAAAAATATATTTTATATGTATTTAATATAATTTTTTTATGTATATATATATACATATTTATTTTTTTTAGTTTCGCTACCGGTTCGCGCACCGGGTAGCTTCCCGTTAGCTCAATTTTATGCCGCGACCCGGTCCGCGCACCGGGAAACGTCCCGTTTGCACAACTGCCGCGTTCGAGAACAACATCGCGACGCGTCGCGTAAGCGCGACGTATCGCGTAAGCGCGACGTATTGCGTTGCCGCGTAATGTGTCTTATGACGCGCCGCGTTTGCGCACTCGGAAGTGCTCCGGAGCGCGAACGAGGCGCGAAGCGCAGCACCCCGGAAGCGCTCCGGGCGCTGAGCGGGACGTGTAACGTAAGCGTAATAGGTCATGTGACCTGTAAATAACACTTTTCATTGGTTTAGAACTATTTTTTCCCAAATGATGAAAACCCCTCCTTTTTTCCTCACTCTGACTTTCATCTTTGTGAGAGGAAGACCTGTTTCTCCTTGTTGAAATAATGGCATCTGTAGTAGCTGCAGCTGGTGGACCCCCACCCCCACCACAACCACCTAGGAAGGAAGGACCACCTGCGCAGTTCCTTCCAAACCCAGAGGAAGAGGAAGAAGAAGAGGAAGAGGACGTAGAGCGGAGGCAGTTCTTGCCTGAACAGCCCCGCAAATCACACCACAAAGACCATTTTATATGGCAATTTTTTTCTTTTCCTCGAGACCAAAAAAAGGTCAATGCCCGATATGTGACATGCCTCATTTGTAAAGATGTTTTGTCTAGAGGTACAAACAAAAAGTATAGTTTTGGTAACTATACTATGCACCGCCACATGCAGAGGTGGCATCCAATCAATTACAGCGCTGCTGAGCTGCGTCACCTCCAAGATAACCTACCAACTCCTGTGGCCAGTACATCGTCGCAGGTAACTCTATCGGGACCAGAGGTGAGGGAGACGGTCCCAAACATTCAACAGAATTTTGTGCACATGAAGCTAGTGTGCATTTATTGTGGTGAACTAATTTCATATGGGAATATGAGTATCATTTTAATTAATAGAGCGTTTGAAAACCACAAGTGCTCAAAACGCCCCAAGAAATAAAACATTTTTTTGCTCCTCTTGAGCCCTTTCTAATGCCTGTTTTTCGTTGTTCCCCCCCCAAAAAAAACAAAAAACCATAAAATTGTTCCAAAAATACAAAAAAAAATGTTCAGAAAAAAAAAAAATATATAAAACAACAAAAACATTTAAAAAAGTTCTTTTCAGAACTACCTCCCATTTCTAAAAAATTACTACAATTTTTAGCACTCTTGACTTCATTTTTCTCATAGGTGCGCTTCCCGCTGTGCGCACCGGAGAGCGCCCCGTTAGCGCAATAAAAAAAAATTAAAAAAAAACAAGAGAAGGAGAGCATAAGAGAAAGAGAAAGAGAGAGTAATGTTAAGAGACAGACAGCAAGAGATAGCAACACAGAGGTACTGTATAATACATAGTAAAACAGTGTAAAAGATATAATTAAGTGTAAGAGAGAAAATGAAAAAAATATAAGGGTGTGAAACAAAGAAAGAGAGAAGAAGAATACTAAAGCAGAGGCACATGAAGAATGTGAGTGGCTGTAAAGAGTAAAAGGAAAGAGAAAAATGATGTACAAATAAAAGGTAATAATGGAACCAGATTTAAATAACACTGGTGAGGGAGAGAGAGAAAAAAGTAGTGTGCATAACTAAAGAGGGAGAAATATTGAATTAGGATAACACATGGTGAGTGACATAGAGAGTGGACATAGAGAGTAAAGGAAACAGTACCTGAATGGGCTTGAGTAAAACAGCAAAAAAAGTTAAGTAATGCAATGTGTGTGACTTACAGGGAGTCAGTGGGTGTAGGTAGGAGTTTGGGTGTGTAAGGTGTGCCTGTGGGTGTGGTTGTGTGGACTGTTTTGGTGTGGGTAGAAATGAGGGTGTGTGAAATATGTATGAAAAGTGTATGAGTGTGGGGTGTATATGTGTTTGATGTATGTGTGTGTATGGAATGTGTGTGTGTTTTTGAAGAGTGTGTGTGGGAGTTTTTTTTGTGTGTATGAGGGGTGTGTGTGGTGTGTGTGTGGGTGTATGTTACAGGTGTGTGCATGTGTTGGGAGGGGGATGAGCTATATGTGTAGGAGTAAGGTAAATAATTAAGAAAAAGAGAATGAGTGAAGAAGCAAAGGAAGGGAACAGAGGGTAAGTGAAGTAAAGAATAGGGATCAAAAGAAGTTGAATATGAGAGGGTAAATAGGGAAAGGGGAGTAAACATGGAGAATAAGAATAAGTGAAAGAAGCAGAGTAAAAACACAGGAGTGAGGTAGATTGAGAAAATGTTAGTGACCTTAAAGCAAAGGGTGATAACAAACTACATTTTTTTAGTCATACTTACCATATAATAAATGTAACTTTATTTTGTTTTACTACAGTTGGTATCTGTGAAAGAGAGAAGAAAAAATACATTATAATTAGTAAAATATGTATTTTAAATTAAAAGATACAAATGAAGAGCTAAAAACATCATAACACTCTATTTAGAAATAAAGTGAGAGTGAAGAACACAGAAAGGGAAATAAACTAAGGTAGAAGGACAAAAAGAGG
Source organism: Lissotriton helveticus (assembly GCF_964261635.1). Classification (NCBI taxonomy): domain Eukaryota; kingdom Metazoa; phylum Chordata; class Amphibia; order Caudata; family Salamandridae; genus Lissotriton; species Lissotriton helveticus. Next base: position 441,668,753 of record NC_136060.1, on the reverse strand, counting down.
GAAAAAGAAATAGAAGGAGAGCAAATTACAAAGAGTAAGGCATATAGATTCACTAAGAAAAAGAGAGAGAAGTACAAAGAAATGAACTGAAGGTAAGAAAGATACTAAAACAATGTGAGTTAGCAAAACTAAATCAGGAAACAGAAGTAAGTAAAAAGATAATGACTGAGACAGAAAACAGTCTAATTAAGGATGCATTCAGAAGAATGAGGAATAGAAGATAACTGAGAGTAAGAGAAGAACAGTCATACAGTGAAAGGATGAAGGGAGACAGAATAATATACAACAATTGAAGGAAATGGACTAAGGAAGGTATAACGTAGACACACTAAGAGAAAAACTGAGTGAGGTGGAGTACAATGAGTGATAAAAGAAAAAAAGTAAGTCTGCAAAAAAACGGAAAGAGAGGAGAAGACGACTAAAACAGTGGTACTGATAGAAAATAATTTGGTGATGAAAGTAAAGAGAAGGACATTGAAAGAAAGGAAAGGATGGATAGTAACGGAACCAGAGTAAAAGAAATGGGATGAAGAACGATGAGAGAGGAGCAGTGAAGTTGTTGTAAAAGAAGTGATAGAAGGTAGATAAACACAAGTGAAAATAACACAAGTAGAGTGAGGCACTGAGGACATAGAAGTAGTGAACGAAAAACAGAGAGAAGAGGTCAAAAGTAAAGAGCAAACAAAGATAAGCTAAGGAGAGTGGGTGATTTAGAGTGATAGAGTGCAATAATACTGCTGAGTGAGTAAACAGGAATTACTAAAAGAGCAAAGGAGGAAAATACGGAAAAGAGAAGAAAAGCAGAAAGACTGAAAGCTGAAAAGTTATGCAAGGGAGAGACGGGATACACACAGTTGAAATGAAAATGAGGGGTTGTCAAAGAAGTGGAGTAAGGGAACGGGGGTTACAGAGAGTGAGAGAAAGACATTATAAGTGAGTAAAAAGAGCTGAAAGAAGATGAAAAAAGGAAAGTAAGTGTCAGAGAATGGGAATACAATTTAATTTACACAATCCAAAGTATAGAATAACTTCTACAACATGTTACATAGTTTATTTTTGCTGTTCTCAGAATATATTGAATTTCACTTAAACTAGTGAGTTCAAATTACTCATCATATGACAGCGGGGAAAAAAAACACAATCTAAAAGATTGTGTTTTAAAAAAAACCTTACATACTGACAAATGACAAATGTACGCTAATCTTTGATTGACTTACTTTTCCTTGAGGCCAAATAGTATATCATGGAGGTCCTTTTCTCGTTGCATAGTATTTTGCTGTTCACTTAGAAATCCATTTCATCGACTTTCTACAAGAAAAGCTCCAAGAACATCTGAAATATTTTCAAAATTTTAATATACTCCTTTTTTTCAGTCATGACTCTTTACTCATTATTGCACCTTTCCATTTGGCCAAATAGTGTCAGATGTATGAGTATATATGAGTACTCCTCCCGTCTTCATAGGCCAATTACCTTTACCTAAATTTTGGCTGTAAAAACACTAGATATGAATTTATAAAGCCAAAAGGCAAACGTTGTTTGAAAGTCAAATGATTGTCGTTACATTGGGTCCAACCTTTAGAAGTTTTTAAATAGCATGTGTAATGCCCTGATGTTGTAGAAGGACCATCATGAAAAATATTAGCTACAGTTGCAAAGGTTCTTCCTGATATCGATAACTGAGAAGCCACAAAATTTTTAATAGAAGTTGTCAATTTAGTTCCATCAGGTCTACATCGATGGAACATTAAAATAACATAGTGACCATAATTTTGTAGAAATAATGTGGACAGCATTGCAGACTTACATTGGGTACACACCATATTGTGATCCGCTGCTTTAACTAGATTATTGAAAGACACTGATTTGCAGTCTGGTAAAGTTAAATATATAAATCTTTCAGAGTCTATTCTAGTAGTACTTGATGAAGCACAGTTATCACAGTCATGTTGCCATTGATAAGAAAGGCCAAATAGATTTTTTATATCTACTCCTTCATCTTGTAATACATCAAACATATATATTAAACATTCCTGACAATCCTGCTGAATATTCTGTGAAAATTGATTTTGACCTGAACATATATCTAGAAGATTTTTAATTTCTGAAACACTTTCTATTTTTGCTCTATCACTACTACATTTGTCTAACACAGAATTCAATAAACAGCACAATGTTTGTTCCCAATTTTCAACAATCTGTCTTTGTAAATTTTGAAGAAAAAAAACAACATTAACTATTACATTAGCATAGCAGTTGACACCAGAACTGTTTTCAAACTGAAATCCAACAACATCTTCAACAGAATCCTTTTTGTTTCTCTTTACAATTACACTTTTATCTACTTTATGCCTTTTTGCTGATACCTCACTGCAATTACTCTCATTTCTTCTTTTTCGGCCTACCACACGTTTTTCAATCAGAGGATATTGAGGCAAATGTGGAGGATACTCTCTTCTTAACCTATTGTATTCTTTTACACAATCTAAATCTGCACAAATCTATCTTTGTTTCATCACACTCAATCAAGTACAATCCTGATAAAGTTCTGACTCGTGATAATGCCACACCCTCTTTAAACACAGAACTTCCAATGTTCACCAAAGTGCTATTTACACTTAAACCTTGAGAATTATGAATTGTCACCGCATATGCCAAACAAATAAGAAACTGTTTTCGGCGAACATATAAGTCTTTCACGAGCAGAAATCTAGCTGAACAACGACAAATTTGTTCTATTTCATCAATGTCATCAAATTTAATTTTTAAAATTTCAATTCCATCTCTATTTTTGTAATTCACAAAACCAACAACATAACCCATTGCTCCATTTACTAGACCTCTTTCAACATTTAAATTCCTTCTTAAAATGACACGACAATTCAAACACACATTCAGAGTCTTTTCAAAACCAGCAGTTTTAGATATAGTCTTCTCTAATGAATCCAATTTTGATTTCAAATTTTCAGACAAAATAATTGTTGCTCCCATGTGCTCTATTTTATCAATAGCTTCCAGTTTTACTATCTCTTCATTTTCTAACTGTAACATTTTGTTGTTGAACATGGAACATTCTTTCAGAGTTGGCAACAAACATATGCCAGATTTCTTCTCGTTCATTTTCTTAAATATGTTCTCTGGAAGAATCTTTTCATTTGGGTACAAATTTGAAATTAATCGTGCATGTAAAGCTTCTTTCCCTTGCTGACTTACTTTTCCGATCCTTACATCTTGTAGAATATTTTTATAATCTTCATCATTTGCCTGCCACATATTTTGAAGCAGTTCTGCATATTTGAAGTTTAACCATATCTTAACGTTTCCAATGCTCCCTAAGCACTTCCTGGTATCTTCATGTGTGATCATTTTGAACACAGGTTGTCCTTTCACTGGAGTCAACTGCAGAAGATCTCCAAAAACAATAATATGTTTTCCACCAAATAAGACATCATAGTCTGTTCTAAGAATTTCTTGCATTCTCAAATGCACAACAGCAAGCATGATATTTGACACCATGCTTACTTCATCAATGATAAGAAGTTTCATTTTCTTCAGGACTCTCGAAACTTCGGAACACGCATCTCCTGATAGCTTGTGATACTCCAATTTGTTATCATGCTCCACTGGCAGCATCAGTAAACGATGTAAAGTAATCCCTTTAATGTTATGTGCTGCCAGCCCAGTTGGAGCAGTAACAACACAAGACAGCGGTGATTCAGTCCTTTTCTGCAGATAAGTTGCAATGGCTTTAATCAGAAAACTTTTTCCAGTTCCCGCTTCTCCACTCACGTACAGTTGGACAGGCTTAAATGATGTACATGAACACTCTTTTTTCTCATGACTGAATGCATGTTTAATCTGTTCTGTGACTTCGTCATATATCTGTTTCTGCTCAAGGTTTAGTTGTTTCACCAAATCTTCTAAGTTAACTTCATCATCGTGACCTTGTTCCATAGCTCTTTCCACCTCATCCATGGCAGTAGCAGCTTCATTTTGGATAATTGGTCCTCCTAGTGGATCCTGACTCAATGAAGCAGAACTCTGACTGCCTTGAGAACTGTCTCTCGCAATCTCTGCAGCAATTGTGGCTTCTTGCTCTATTTCTTCATTCAACATTTGCAGATAATTTGGAAAAACAGGACATTCTATGGTATCCTTCGTTGCATTAAAGGAGTCTTCATAACAGAGAAAATCTCCAAGAAGTTCCTCTTCTTCACGCCATGGTTTAAATAGTTGCAAAAGAGACAAATAATACAATTCTCTTTTATCTGGATTATCACAACTCAATTTGCGATGATTAATCAAATGACCTTTTTTCTGTTTCACTAGACATCCTTCACATCCAATGACTCCATATATTCCATTATTGATATCTTCTCTGATGTTCCTCTTATAAATATATCTCTGCAGAACTTCATAGAGACAAGCGTTCTCAAGGTGATGACTTCTATTTGGATAGTATGTATCCAACATGTTTGTCTTCAAAATATCTGTACTTTCTGGTTCTTTCTCCGCCAAATACTCTATCTCTTGTACAGATTTCAAAACTCGATTTCGTGTTGCAGCAAAACCTAGACTCACCCAAATGATGGTTCTAGATTTGGCATAGAGACTTGCTGACGACAATCGATCAGAACATTCATACGCTCCAATTTCTCGATGCGACAACATCTTCAGACTGTAACTGTATAATTTCTTGCTTAGACTCTTTTCATGTGAAATGTCCTCCCACATTTCCTTTAGTTCTGTCTTTTCTTTTTTTGTGATGTAAGACGTCACATATCGAGCCACAGCAATAGAGTTGTCAGCAACGAATTGAATATCCATGTTAGCATTCCACATGGACAAAATCACTGGGTTGTAGTCGTTGATCTACTTGGACTCTTCGTCTCTTTTTAAATTGTATGTATTTTTTGGTGATTTCCTCGTCACAGTATGTCGCAGAGAAAACATCAAATTATTTACTCTTCCTTTAGAAATCACTGGTCGTGGAAAGCTGAAACGAAATTTTGTGTAGAACTTGTCCTTGTTTCTGAATTTTCGACGGCAGTACTTTTCACAACGATGGGATTGAAAGCGTAAAACTTGTTGCCTTAAACTGTTTTCTTCCGTAGTTTTCGGAACAGCACATGTTGAATACTCTTCAATGAAACTCATCACTGTCTCATCCGAATCTGTTCCAAATTTGGGTGCATCGTTAATCCATAACAACATATGTATGTGAGGAGCACCTCTCGCTTGATACTCCAAAACCTCTCCAAGGGGAGGATTTTTTTGTTGGTAATAAAAGACATCATAGCTTCAAATCTATGATTAAAATATCTGCATACATTCACTGGATCCAAAGAACACAGTTCTCCAGGTGTTTTGAATTCTATATTTTGTATATTAGCATTGGCCTCTCGTAGAAATTGAAGTAAGTCCTCCCATGCATACTCGGCACAGCTAAGAGTGAGGAACCATGTAGGAGTTCCTAAGTTTCTTAGCATACATTTCAATTCCCCATGGCGACGGTACCAATACTCATTTGTACCACGCTGACATGCCATGAGATTGATTAGATGAGATTCTAAAATATTATCTTGCAGATTCACATTCTCCATAAAGTCCCTCGCCGAAACATTTTGTAGATGTGCTCCACTTTTCAGAATATGGTTTACTGCATAAGAAAGCCCAGACAAGTCACTTTCATACAGTAGATGAAACAAATAGGGAATGCATTGACGAAACCTTGCATCTTCAGCATTTAATCTTACAGTTCGATATTCAGATGCAGGAATTTGAAGTGGTCGATCGTCATATCGTCCACCTCGACCTGTTGGAAATAGCTGTGGAAAACAACGAGCTTCCAAACTTTCTTCCCATACACTAATGGGACTTCCTTTTGCTGTTTTCATTTGAAACAATTCAATTGCATTCCCCATTACTTCTTTGGAATGCAAAGGATGAACAGTAAAATGTTCATATATTTCTTCACTTCTAGACACATCAATTTTTTCAATTTGGCCGCCTGAACAATCACTGTCTTCATCTGTAGCTGTTTCCTCTGCTGCAACACATACATCTTTGTAGTACTCATTGTTTTTGACTAAATACAAAGTTGCCTTTTTGACTTTCCTAACATCCACTAAATCTTGCCAGATTTTTTTACTCTTTGTTGGAACCCCATTAACTAGAATAACTAAAGGTTCCTCTTCTACTTTTTCTATACCAATTGTATCAATATTTTTTTTCAAATCTAGGGGCAAATAAACAACTCTTCCCTTTAAACCTCTCTGCAAATCTGTAGGAGGCAATTTCCCTATCTTAGGCTCCATGCGAACAATTGCCTGAAAAGGATGGATACATTGAATCAAAATAGACTCATATGTATTTAAATCCATCAATTCACGGGGAATGTCTATCAACTCCAGATTATTATGAACAGCTCTAGCAGGCATTCTGTTTTGATTTAATTTGTCATAACAATATTTACAAATACGCTGATCAGAACTCAAATCAAAAGAATTCTCCACCCACAAATAAGTTGCTAAATCTTTCCACTCATAATTATCCATCTTTTCACTTTTTGCATATAAATCAACTAACCTAGTCTGAATCTTATAATGAGTCCGTCGACAACACACACAAGTAAAATTCGGCCTTTCACTTGATTTCACCTTAAACCTGGTAATTTCCTTCTCAAACTTTTCTGTATTTAAAATCTGTACATTGTCTTCCACATTACCTTGAATTGCTGTCTCAATTTCTACACTGTCCTCTTGCTCACGAAAATAACAAATCTAAATTTCTTCACAAATCTTCTTCACATCTAATTCTGTTCTATGCAAAAGAGCACTGTTTAATTGTTTAAGCTTAAGTGCTGGACTTTTTGCATAATACAACATTCTCACTAATTTCCTCATTTTGGTATGATGCACTGCTAACATCCTAAAATGATGAAAAATACTCTGACAGACTTTTCTAGAAAGACAAGCCAGTGAATGGCCTTGCAAACCTGTGATTCCTCTCACTCTGCAAGGATCTAAGTCTTGCAACAACTTCACTTTCTGCTTTATACTTTTTTTACTATATGTATGTAAGAAATTACAAAACAAATCAATTGATTCTTGTCGCACACTACAAATACTACTACACTACCAAGTGTACACTGGACCCTTAGTACGTCTCCCTAAAACTCCATCAGATAACACCTCTTCTGGTTCTCTAGGCACAAGTTTCTCTTTTTCAATCGGACAACCGTCTTTCACTTCATACGCTCGACCACTGGTGTCAACTGCATGCACTAAATCCTTCTCCTGGAAGTAACTCTCCTCATTAAAAAATGGCTCACAACTTGAACTGTGCATCCATTCTCCAGAAAAAACTTTACAAAAATTAGTCTGATTAATTACTCTTTTCCATCTACTGTTTGATTTGAAAACATCAATTGTCTTGTTAAGTGTCCTAATTCTATTGATTATTAAAATAAATAATTTTTTCTTTACTTTAAAAGCCTGATCAACAATCTTCTCTACACTTTTCTTTTTCTTATAAAAAGCAGCTCTCTGTTTACCTTTTTTAATATTTTTTAACTAATTTAAAACCACTCTATTGCGAAACATTCGTCTACGAATGTCTCTAAACTGATTCTGCCTTCTATTCCTATACATATTATTCTCTTCTGCTCCAGTTTTAGGATTCTTTGAAGTTCTCTCCTTCCTTTTCAATTTTACTCTCTCGTTTTCTTTTTCTACATGGTGTCCATCATTTTTTCTGGATGTACATATGTTGCGTAAAAAAGACTTAGTTGTCTTACCAGGAGCTTTGTTCCTGTTTTTTGAAGTATCTGTTGTGGAAGAATGCTGTAATTCCGTTGCTGTTTTTGATTTTTCCCGGTTACGTTGTTTCTTTGTCCTTTCCTTTGTGGGCATCTTTGCTTTTTCTTCAAATAACGATTTCAATCTGTGTTAAAGAAAAACAGTAGCACATTATAGACCACTATTACCAAACAACAAAGCAATGACAAAAAGCAAACGATCAATACAGGGTTTCAGATCAGGTGAGGATTCTCCAGTGGTGCACAAAAGGTGAGGCCTGTATTGAAAAATATAGTGGAAGACAGCTCTGTCCACAACTACAAAGAAGATCAGACCTATGTCTAACTCCACTGCACTCTTATACACAGGCTTCACCACCTATGCTTCCCAAGAAAATATTGAGTTATATAGTTATATAGAATTGTATTTTATAAAATTGTGAAGCTCCATGTGAAAGCGTTTGCCTCAGTCTTATTCCTGTTGTGAGGCAGGTGCACGATTTTGCCTCAGGCTTATCCCTATTGTGAGGCAGATGATTGTAAATATGATCTGTGCTGTGTTTCCTAAATTTGATGTCAAAAACGATTTTGGGGAAAATAAATGGATTTTACATTAAACCCAGCTAACATCAGTCAAATTGACACCTATGTCTAAGAATACAGACAGGGATATGCTTCATGAAGCCTAGTCCACTGCAGACTTAGATACAATCCTAACCACCTAGGCTTACCAGGAAAGCCCACACATGTACCTTTTTCCCCATATTTAAAAAATGACGCATGTATGCATCATTTTTTAAACCTTTGTGCCACATTATACTCAAAAATGTAAAATCCATTTATTTTCCCCAACATCGATTTTGACATCACATTTAGGAAACACAGCACAGATCATATTTACAACCATCTGCCTCACAGCAGGGATAAGACTGAGGCAAAATCTTGCACATGAAGCTTCACAATTTTACAAAATACAATTCCTCTATGCAAACAAACTCAATATGCTTCCTACACTGAGTTAACACAGGTAACATCATTGTAAAGAGTCAAATGTATTTCTATTAAACATGCACACATTCTTTATTCCTTTTAAAAAATGTAAAAACTATTTATTTTCCCCAAAATCGTTTTTTACATCACATTTACAAAACACAGCACAGGTCCTATGTAGAAGCATTCCATGTCACGACTAAAAATTCACAATTTTACAAAATACAATTCCTCTATGCAAACAAACTCAATATGCTTCCTACACTGTTTTAAAACACAGCTAACATCATTGTAAAGAGTCAAATTGACACCTGTGTCTAAGAATGCAGCAGAGATAGGCTTCATGAAACCTAGTCCACTGCACACTTAGATACAATCCTCACCACCTAGGCTCCACAGGAAAGCCCAAACATGTACCTTTTTTCCCCATATTTAACAAGTGACGCATGTATGCGTCATTTTTTAAACCTTTGCGCCACATTATACTCAAATATGTAAAATCCATTTATTTTCCCCAAAATCGTTTTTGACATCACATTTAGGAAACACAGCACAGATCATATTTACAACCATCTGCCTCACAGCAGGGATAATACTGAGGCAAAATCTTGCACATGAAGCTTCACAATTTTACAAAATACAATTACTCTATGCAAACAAACTCAATATGCTTCCTACACTGAGTTAACACAGGTAACATCATTGTAAAGAGTCAAATGTATTTCTATTAAACATGCACACATTCTTTATTCCTTTTAAAAAATGTAAAAACTATTTTTTTTCCCCAAAATCGTTTTTTACATCACATTTACAAAACACAGCACAGGTCCTACGTAGAAGCATTCCATGTCACGACTAAAAATTCACAATTTTAAAAAATACAATTACTCTATGCAGTAAAAACATTTTACCAAGCATTATCAAAAAGCATGACACAAAGCAACATGTAAAGACCACAATTTCCTTCCAAATCTTCTCCATAGAGTATACAAGTCTCTATGTATATTAAATGAATCATAACTCACCTTTACAAATACAAATATTTTAGGAGATTCAGAACAGTGTCAGATACACACACCAATATTTCTTTAGCAGAGCAAAAGATATGTCTCCAGACACTGCAAACCATAAAGGCACAGAAAACCTCTAATTCTACACAGATATCCCTTTTTGTTAACCAATCAAATCTCTTCCCTCTCTATTTTCAAACCAACACCCTTCCCCCCTCAGCCCTTTCTACCTGTTACCATAGCAACTCCCTCCTCACTGAGCTCCCAGGGTTAAAAGTTTATTTTACAATGTTGCAAATCACCTCAGCAAGGATGTTTGACCTGCGAATACACCAGCTTATCTTGTGCAATGTTTCTTTAAATGACTTTTTTTTAAACATTCAAATTACTTCTTACACAGAACACAACCATGCACCCTAACTTTCAGTTTTCAACTATCTCATTCTACCAATCATTGCTTGTGATTCAATAGCACTGAAACTCCACAGGTTATTTTTTGCAAACTCCTATTGTTCCAACTGCCATTTCTTTTCCCCACTTCATCTGACTGCATCAGAATCTCCTCTCACCATGTATTCTGTCTGGATTATTGGACATAGCTATATCCACTGGGCTCAAAGGTATGCAGCTACCAGAAATTTCCACAACCTTGACTTACCAAATGTGAAGATTAAATGGATTGGCCACAGAGGATTGAAATGTCACCAATTGATACCATTGGTGAAAACCTTTTTGCATTTGCCACACCCTGACCTGTTAATTGTGCACTGTGGAGGAAATGACTTGGGCACTTTGACTGGGGTAGGTCTGGAAATGCTTATAAAGGACACCTTTGATCAATTGATGGCACTTTTTCCTCAAACTGCCTTGGTATATTCCAATATATGCCAAAGGCAGAAATGGAAGTGGTCCAATCAATTTTGTCCACAATTTGAGAAAGCACGGAAACATGTGAATAAATCTGTTTCTGCTTACATGAGAGACTATGGAATGGGTTCAATATACAATAATAACTTGCGTTACAACATGCAAGATATCTACAGGGGAGATGGTGTGCACTTTTCTGATGAGGGGAATAGAATATTCCTCCTGAATTTAAGACTGTGCATTGGTACCTACTTGTAGGTACCTAAATCAGCCACAGAACCCAAAAGCCCTTTTCAGGGCTACCCTATCTCTGATCACTCCAAATGACTATCTTTTTCTAACTTTTTTCACTATTTTTCACCAAAGTACGCTCCCCGGTACGCTTCCCGGTGCGTGTACCGGGCGCTACCCCCGCGAAAATTTAAAAATATATATTTCTTTGGGCCTATATGGGCCTCCTAAGACCCCCTCAGAAAACCTGTGTCAGGGAGTACCTACCGTGCCCCCTTATACCCATTCCCAACGTTGTTTGTCCGCCATTTTCTGACTCAAATCTACCGAAACTCAAAATGGAGGACTCCTGTTGCGCTTACCGGTACGCGTACCGGGGCGCTCACCGGTAAACGCTCCCCAAAAAAGTTAAAAATTAATTTACATAAAAAGCACTGGAGACACTTTCACCAAATATAGACTAGCTCATACTACATAGCAATCCCTACCATTTTCCAAAATTCGATGGAATTCCATTGAGCCATTTGAGCTGTAGCACTGTCTAAATATCCTGAGGTAAATTACTTCACAAAAACACATCTGAAGTGTTAGAATTGACAACCAATTAAAATGTTACTTTCATTTTCTACTTTTTTTACCTGACATTTGATTGGTTATGTACCTTAATATATATAAAGAAAGAGAGGGAAACACAGCCATTTTGACTACTACTTCCTGGTGTACAATTCAAAAGGATTTTCACTAATAACTTCAATTGCTTTTTCAAAGGTAAGATGTTTTTTGGAAAACTGAAGTATATTGTGCACTTTAAGTTAATTTGGAAAACATTTTCTGATAGTTATATACTATCCCTCTGTAATAGTTATAGTTTGAGATAGGCTTCTCTGTTATAGTTATGGATGGATTTAGGCTTGTCTTGTATAATTATGAATTTACTTAGGTTTCATCACATACACTTTTTTATATTTCTACTTCCAGCCTGATACCATACACTGCCCAAAGATAACTTCACTATTAAAAAATCAAAACTACCTGTCTGAACTTAAACCCAACAGTGCCCTATCTCTACTGATATATTTATTTTTTATGCAATTTACAGCAACATAATGGAAGGAGATCAAAATAAATGTAATATTTCATTCGAACTTGATCTTCAGACAACCCAGAGGAAGAGATTAACAATTCAGATTTTTTCGATCAGTCTCTTGATGAAGAGTTTCTGAAATATGTGGAAGAAATGGAATCATGTAATCCAAATGAGGACATTCCCGACGAGATAATGCTGGAAGTCTTATTAAATTTTGAAAAATCAGAGCAATAAATGTATATTTAATAATTAAAAATTGTTCCAGACATTATTCTTTTTTATATGTAATCAATGAAATAGTACCAAAATGAATATAATATAATGTGAGACTTATAGTATACTGGGCAACTTTTTTGTTTTACAGAGTAATTTTTCTCATAGATACTTCCTTTCTCCCACTATATTATCTACAAAGTGTATTTGACATCTCTTTTTCATCTCCTGCCTCCATGTTCTTTATGTTTTCCTGACAGACTATGGTATGTGGGTGTATAGGTGTGTGTAGGTGTGTGGGGTATGTGGGTGTTGGTGGGGGTGTGGGTGTGTAAGGTGTGTGTGTGGGTGTGAGTGTGTGGGTGTTTGAGTGTAGGTGGAGGTGTGGGTGTGTGAGGTGTGTCTGGGGGTGTATGGATGTGGGAGGTATGTGTGTAAGCGATGTGTGTATATGTGGGATGTGTGGGTGTGTCTGTGAGGTGTGGGTGTGTGTGTGTGTGTGTGAAGGGGAGGTGTGTGTGTGGGATGTGTGGGGTGTGTCTGTGACGTATCTGTGTGTGCGTGTGTGTGTGTGTGTTGGGGGGTGAGGTGTGTGTGTGTGTCTGGGTGTGTGGGATGTGTGGTTGTGGGTGTGCATGTGTAAGGTGTCGGTGTAGGGCTTTGGGGTGTTTGGGTGTAGGTGGAGGTGTGCGTGTGTGAGGTATGTGTGGGGAGTGTGTGGGTGTGGGGTTGTGTGGGGCGTACTTGTAGGTACATAAAACAGCCACAGAACCCAAAATCTCTTTTCAGAGCTACCCTACCTGTAATCACTCAATATGATTATTTTACACTATTATTTTCACTATTTTTCACCAAAGTACGCTCCCAGGTACGCTCCCCGGTGCGCGTACCAGGCGCTCCCCACGCGGAAATCGTTTTTTTTTTTTTTTTTTACCCGAGGGACCCTTTTATGGCCCCCACATCAAACCTAGGGGGCCAGGGGGGGTCTACCCTGCCCCTTTTCATTATTTTCCCTTTTGTTTTTACCACCTCTTGTGTCTCGATCCTACCGAGACACTAGATGGCGGCCGCTGCGGACTGTTTCGAATGTTTACAGACACCCGAGAACCAATCAGCTTGCCGTGCGCAAGTCGCGTGGCGCGCCCGGAGCGCTCCCCGGTGCGCGTACTGGGGCGCGCTTACAGATATATACATTTTTTTTAACCTAAATTACTCAAAATCCACTGGAGCACATATTTTGAGACATAGCAAAGGCACATCGGGCTACCAGTCCCTACAATTTTGTCAAGTTTGGTGAAAATCCATTCAGCCGTTCGAGCTAAAAGTGCGACCGACCGCCCTATGGAAATTAACATGGGGAAAACACGTTTTGGGACCCCCCTTTTATCTCAGCCCCCGCTTGACAAATCCCCCCAAACTTTCAGGGAAGGAGCGGAGAGCCGCAAGGCAAAGTTGCTGAAAAATTCAGGCTGATTCCTCAACCGGCGCCAAAGTTATTCCAAATAGAATGTTGCGATTTCCCTATGAAAATCAATCCTAACTATATATACCTACTGGCGACCGCCAGTAGGTAATATATATATATATATATATATATATATCAGGTACTGGTGAATCAGACATTGATGTAGTCCTGGGGCTCTAGTGACCCACCAATGACAACGTCTCACTCCTGATGCTCTGGAAGCAACAGACTTCAAGACAGGTGCTTGAAATTTGAGGTATGCCTCATAATGGACACTCCAGGACACTGAACATTAACCATGTGTCCGTTACTAGTCACAACTTGCAATCGGCGAGCATCGAATGGAGCATCAGAATTGCATTTTCATATCTACCTTACAAGGACAGAATCCCCTTGCTGAAATGTAGTGTCTCGAGCACATCGATGCTCGCCAGCAAAAGTCTTCATTCTAGACTTGTGAGATTAATCAGCGAGTCGAAGTTTCTTAGCATCAGTTGCTCTTTTAGTGGTCCACTGGGGCTTATTGGTACCTATGGCTCTCCCGAATATCAGGGTGGCCAGTCTTTCACTGGTTGTAGAATGATGGGTAGATCTATGGGCACAAAGTGTATAATGAAGAACTGATTTGAACTCAAGTCCTTCTAGCACAGTATGGTGGACAGCCTCCTTAAGAGTGCTCATAAAATGTTCAACAACGCCATTAGCCGATGGCCATAAATATGTGCTTTCTGATTCATTGAATTCCCTAACATTGAATGGTGGGCCATTGTCAGATTTTAGAATGGACAGAAACCCACAGGTTGCATATATGACTTCAGGTCTTCCAATTACTCAGTCACAAGTGATTGACAAAAAGTCTCCACCTAGAGGAAACTTGGAGTACTCACCTACCATTACTATGATGTAATGGCCATTTGCAAGGAGTTCACAGAAATCAAATGTAATTTTCTCTCAAACGTGTTTTGGGAAAGCTGACATGTTCAACACATTTCTATTAAATATGTTTTCCTGGACTACATCACCAAAGGCTCATCGATGTTAACCTTTTTTGAAACATAGTAGTTAAAGGAATTGTGACTCAGATTTTAATTATTTGAATTTGAAGATAGGTATGTAATCACAATGCTATCTTTAGTTTCCATTTAAATGCAGAGCAATCGTCTGGGTACATACTGCATTTTAGAGCTAAACCCGTATACAGAATCCGGCACATTTTAATATCCTTGTAGCGTTCAAAACATGGACACATATTCAGGTCTTCTGATTAAAATTGGAAAGGTGTTCTATAAATCATTTTCATTTCCCCTTAGATGTTTGCACTGCTCTAAGAACCTCTTGCCAGGAAAGATGTGGAACCTGTATTGCATTTGGAAACCACATTCCATAAAATACATTTTCAACAATTCATAGTAAGGAATAGAGTGAACTGTACTGTACCTAGACCAACTAAACTGCAATATTATGCTATTAGGCTGTTTTGTAGTTTCGTCCATGTTATATCTATTTCACCATGAGTCACAAATGCATGCGTTCATTCGAGGACACGTTGTGTTAATTGTTTGGTCATTAGGCTTGCTTTCCAGAGCAGTTTCCTTTAATTCATAGACATATTATTAGCTGTTCTACCAAACAATGTTACGAGATTTCTTATGAAAGATGTCTTTTGTCATGTTTTAATAATTAGTGCGTTAAGGTTGTAACATTAGGACAACAATTGCTACATGTCACCTCATTTCAGATGAAAGCGATGTTTGTACTTGTAGCAGACTATATCCATCATGTGTGTGCTTTTTGTTTCAAATACAAAATGCAATGTATTTTTTGCCAGCAACTTTTTTGCTTTCGTTTGTAGTCTTACATATAGCTCACAAAAGTTTGTACCTTTTTTACATGTATGCCCTGGAGTTATGATCGAATGCGAACTGACAATATTTCCTCACAGATGCTAGTTGGCGCTGTAAAAATATGTCGACTTTTTAAACCAGTTAACTTTAGAATTATGAACTCTGCATCTTTGGATCAAGATGGAGAACTTTTTTCGAAAAACTATTTAAAAACAAGTTTACATTTGAATGTGAAGACCCTCATGCAGAAACCCCGCAACTTCACATAGTAATTATACCTTCCCAAAATTACAAGAAGCTGACAAGCTCAAAACTTTTCAACTTCACCTATTCTGAGTTTCAAAGAGTAACCTTAAACAAGTGGCAAAAATGGGATGGGCATTTAGGTCTCAATATATGCAAAAAGTCACACGGGACAGCAAGTCACCTTGCTGCCCTGCACTGTGTGACAGGGAAAGGGCAGAGGTTTGTTGTATATAAGGCAACACAGTGCATTCCTGTTTTATCCTCTGCACTTTTGGCAGCCTAGTGTCAATGCAGGCACACCTGCACCACAGTGCAAAGTTGCCTGATTTGCATGCAGGATTGTTTTGTGCAGGAAGGTACACCTCCTTGCACAAAAACAATCCTGAGAGGCTGTTGCCAAGTCATCCTATGGTCTCTGCGTCCCCATTTTTTGCAGACTGGTACTGGTGGTAACTCACTCTGACTGTCCCTGGTCTCTGCTTATCCAGGACTAGGTCCAGTGCTATGGTAAACACATAGTGAAAACACACACACACACACACACGCATTAAAGAACAATATGTGTTAGGGTACCCCTGTGATAGACATGACTTACCCTATAAGTCCCTAGTAGGGGTGGGAGGACATCTCCGTTCCGCCCACAGAATGTGCGGAGATTTGCCTTGTTTCTCCGCCTTCATTGCAAAAGACGGAGAAACAAGGCAAATAACCTCACACTCGGGGCATAACGGAAGTTGGCCGCCCGCCTCCCACATGCCTCCCGCCCGCAATATTAAATTACATTAAATGACATTAATGCATGCGCATTCCTGGCAAAGACTGCGCATGCGCAGCCTCCCGCGCACATGCAGTTCCAAGAAGAAGGCTAGATGGACAACGATGACCTCACAATAAGGTACGTTTTATTTAAATCTTATTTTAGGCTTTTTAATGTAATTTAATATTGCGGGCGGGAGGCGGGCTTTAGGTGAGCGGCGGGCAGGCGGCACGTAACGGAAATTTGCAGAGAGGCACGGAGATTGGTTTAATGTCATTTAATATTGCGGGCGGGAGGCGGGCTTTAGGTGAGCGGCGAGCAGGCGGCACGTAACGGAAATTTGCAGAGAGGCACGGAGATTGGTTCAATCTCCGTGTCTCTTCGCGTAAGTCCCTTACGCGACTTCCGCCCACCCCTAGTCTCTAGTACATAATGGGGCAGGGGGATTAGAACTACCTTTAAGTCCCTTGTATGTAATAGGGAATGGCAGTTTAGAGGCCAGCAATCCTTTTTGCATGTGTATGTGTGCACTACTGAGAGCCTGATATCATGTTAAATCAGCCATGTGTTGCAGGACTGCTTTTAAATGTAAATTGTGTTCAAATTCGAATTTGGTGATATGGCACTTACAAATTGATAACCTACAATATATTGGCATATTAGGTACCCACAGAGTCGCACCTAGGGTTCCCAGTGGTGGGGGGTCACGTACTTATAACGAGGACCCTTATAAAAGATGTTTTTCATGCCCGATGATAGACAAATTGCACATTTCACTTCCCCCATTGTAGCAAAGTGCTTCCAAAAAAATCGACTTTGGTGCTAGGAGCACTGTAGAGTGAGGATCTACATTATTTTTACATATCCAGAACCCTTAAAGTCTCGCCTAGCTGT
The DNA here is from genome assembly GCF_964261635.1 of Lissotriton helveticus. Taxonomy (NCBI): domain Eukaryota; kingdom Metazoa; phylum Chordata; class Amphibia; order Caudata; family Salamandridae; genus Lissotriton; species Lissotriton helveticus. The sequence continues at coordinate 441,651,351 of NC_136060.1, read as the reverse complement.
GCCAGGAGTGGAGTGTCATTTAGGTGAGCAGCGTCTTATAAAAGATGTTTTATAGGCCCTGATGTAGGAGAAATTGGACATTTCATTTTCACCATTGTAGATCCCCAGCCACATAGGCTAACATTGTAATAGTTTAGGAACTCATAACTATCGCTATGGATTTCAGAAAAAAATCATTGATGAACTTAGGAGAATGGTATTGATAATCCAACAATATGCTATTGTGGAATGTATCCTGAAATGTACAGGAAAGAAGCTATAAGGCTTTCTTGTCTGTAAGCCAAAATTCAGCATTCCTGTGTTATTGCCTGATTGGTCAGTTAACAGGATTAGCCAGGCTGCTTTGATGAGGTGAAATGTGGCACCCAGGGAGAAATGCTATCTATTAGAAGAGGGCTCTGCTACATAGGAATGCCAAAGCAAAGAGGAGGGGCCATAAACCACAAGCTTCAAATGAAGTAGGGGACAGCCTGAAAAGACTAGGTCCAATTACCCCCATCCCCTCTGCACCTAGCTAGATGGCAGGTTTAAGGAAGGAATTTTCAGATGTCAAGGGAGGCTCCTCTGCTGATATTCCAGCCATATTGAGTTTTGGTTTTATTCTTAAAGTCCATTATGCCACACTTTGGAGGAAGTGTTCATGCCCTGGGGTGTTGCCCTGCACCTCATTAGATAGAAGTGCCCTCCTGCTTGATCCCAGAGAACACTGAATAAGTATTTGAGAGAGTCGGAGCCTCTCAGATCTGTTGCTCGAAACTAAGAGGCGAAAAAGGGTTCATGTTAGAAGTTTGATTTGCACCAACCATGCCCTGCGCCTGCGGCACAATCTGCAACCACAGCTCGGTGGGCCTAACTTGCTTCAAAAGCAACAAAGAGTTTACTCCCTGCAAGCTACAAGTTAACAGAGCTCACCTGGACCATCACCATCAATAATCCCCAGCCTGGAGTGAGTTCAGTGGATTTGTAAGGATTGTGTCCAAGGGGATTGTGGAAACTAAAGTCCTAAACTTCAAGGATAATCTTGGAGAATCCTGACCCATGGACTGTGTTTTGGACCCTTTGGGACCGCCAAATGAACTTCAGTAAGAAGTTCCAGAAGTTAGTAGAACTTTGGAAAAAAGCTTCAGAGGGGGGCCGACCTTAACTGAGTCAAGCCTGGGACTTTCAATCATGAGCAGGCCTGCCCTGCTGGTTCGTCCCGCTGAAAAGGTCCATAGGTCCGACTTCCAGATTTAGACCAAAAGCTCCCTGAAAAGCAAACTGACTAACCCTCACTGAACCGGGACTTGTGAAGAGCATTGAGGGACCCCATCAGAAAAAGCTCCAGAAATGTTTGTAAGTCTGAAGGCAAAACTTTGACCGAGACCTATCGCAGGGGGGAGTCATGCAAGTCTCCATCATGGTCGGCCTGAAACTTTGACTTTGTTCCGGTCTAGCTCGTCCAGATGTCCCAAGAGACGATATAGGTTTCTCTGTGCTACATAGTGCTAAATCCTTAACATTGGATTTATTTTGTTTTGGTGTCATATTAAAGTTAAAAATATTTCCTATTTTTAATAAATTGGTGTTGGATTTTTTTGTGTATTGTGTCTTAATTATTTACTGAATTGGTGTTTTTTTAAATGATTTCCATACCTGTCTCTGAAATTAAGCCTGCCTCCTCGCAGCCAAGCAACCAAGGTTGAGCATGGGAATAATTTTTGGAGACCTATTCTGAGCCCTAGTCTGTGTTAGTGGCCTCATTGCCAATGGTGGATGCATATTTACCACTACTAATAACCCACTTTCAAACAGAGGCATATTTCCCTATGTGTGCTGCAAGATGCAGCACACATAGAAAACGAAGGTAACAAGGGTAAATAAGGATATTTCTCCTTGTTGTGCCTCTCCTGGGAAGGCATATCTTTTGGTGCATTCCCAGGTTTATCAGTTCGGGTAAATCTGTGAATGGGTCAAAAACAATGGGAGCTGCCTAGGAACACTTATGCAATGCCCATGGAATGCCTTCCCGGGGCAGAGAAAAGGAATGCAGCGATTTCCACTGTATTGCTTACTCCAGATTTATGGAACCACTCAATGCCATGCAAAGTGACCTTGCATAGCTTCATGAATCTGACTTAAGGTTTGTGTTGCTGGTGCAAGAGTAAGGCAAACCAGCTCATAAATAGGCCCCTCGGTCCTCATTAGAACAGCATACACCTTTTTCTTAAAGGGAACAAAACAGGCTGGAATACGTGTTGAGAGCATTTCAGAATTTTTGCTACTACTTCTAGCGAGAATGGATGTTATTGCTATTAATGTCTGCTAACATTCATTTTCATCACCCATTGTTGTCAGCAACCAAATCATAGTCATAGGCACACTTGTTTCTTATTTTTAGAAATCAACAGTAAGCTGTTTAATTACATTCTAGGATGGATAATCCTAAATAATTTGCTTCAAAAACATTATTGTCTGTTGTATGGTACTACAAAATTAGAATGTGGCATGACAAAGTTACCACATTAATTCCCATGGTAACTTCTCACTGTGGGATATACAACTCCCGCCCTTCCCTCTCACAGCAGACTTTTTTACTTGTGAGGGGAGCCAACAACGTCAGCAAGAGGGCAGTGAGAGGTAGCCTGGAAAAGGGTGTGCATGGAGGCACTGATGAGGTAGAGGTCGAAACATAGATTAAGGAACTCAATGTACACAATTAATAATCATTCACAGAGGATCGAATTCACAAACGATTTGTGGAACTTTCCTGCATAATAAAAAGCAAATACTGTAATGAAATCCACAAATTCAGAATGGAAGAACTGTGATTGTTTTAATTGTAAAAGTATAAATGTATCCAGAATGGAATCTTCACTCTCATAAAGTTTAGGACAGGTACACATATGTATGTTTATGAGCATTCTTGAACATTTTGTAGTTCGCCAGCCAGGAAATACACAAAAAAATATTCAAAAGAAATGTAGGAATTCATCACAATTTAGTTTATTGGTGCAAGTCTATTTTTAATATATAATTGAAAAATGTCCTAGCTAACGTACCAGAAAGTTTCAATTCTATTAAGGACTCGGAGGCAGGATTATGCCTTCTTTCTTCACTTTATTCAAATAGCAGCTCATAAAGGATAACCAAAAATTACGTTTCCCATGAACCCTTGGGAAAAGGTAGTTTAGAAAAAAAGTTTAGAGACAGCCAATCATGGAACAGCAACAATGTCCAAACAGGGGGCTCATAGCCCAACATAGCCCTCTCTCACTGGCCGTTCGCCCTCTTTTGTCACGTGAAGCCAGTCGTCGGATCACCTTCATGCATCCTGTTTGTTTGCATCAGACCCTGCAAAGACAGAGAAATATTACCATCTGAAGCCAAACTACAAAGCCTGAAAAATTAAGCAGCAAACTTAGTTAGTCCTCAATAGAACAACGTTTCCCACCAAACCCTTAATAGATAAGCAAGACTACTTACTCGAATACGGGAAGGGATGTCCTTTCTTGGACCCAAGGCTGGGATAATCCTTGCCTCCGAGTCCTTAATAGAATTGAAACTTTCCTTTACATTAGCTAGGAAATGTTTAATTGTATGTCAGGACTTGAGGCAAGGATAATGCTAGTTCAAAGCTTGCTCACAATGAGGTGATCCATGTTTAGCACCGGCTTGAAATAAAAAAAATTAATGTTGAGCCCGAAGACCATTCTGCCACGTTGAGGATATCCTCTAAACGGGCACCCAAGCCGAATGCTTTAGAGGCCTTTGCACCTCATGCGGAATGGGACCAAAGTGACAGAGGCTAATGCTTGCTACTTGTATTACCCATCTAACCCATCTAGCAATGGTAGGTGACGAGACCGCCTTAAAAGGCTTCTGGAGAGCAATAAGAAATTGGCGTTCCCCTGGTAGAGGAACCTCTTCTGTCATCTCTTCACATGCTTTAAGGTATCTAGCCACACACAGTTTCGGAGAGTCTGGAAATTCTGGGTAAGAAATTACCCTGGTATGACACTTTGTTCTTCTAAGGAGAGTGAAAGTCACCCCATTAGGAGTAAACATCCTAATTTGACGTCTAAAGCTCTGACATTGGAGACACACCTAAAGGAGATGAGGCAGAGAAGCATAGACAACTTAGCCAAAAGCTCTTTCCTGGAGAGAAAATAGTTTGGTTGCTAGGACAGAAACAAGTTTAGCACTTGGCTCGCGTCCCAGAATGCATAGTAGCGAGGCTCTGGAGGTAAAGAGAGCCGAATACCACGTAACAGTCTGAATACCATAGGGTGCTCACCCACAGATGTGTTGTTAATCGGTATATGTACAGAGGATGTGGCAGAGCGAAAGGTGTTTATCGACCTATTTGCCATGCCACTGGAAGCCAATTGAGGCAAGAAATTCCCGACATACACTACGTCTGCAACCAGGGGATCAAAACCCAGTCGCAAACACCAACGGGACCGTCTGCTCCAAGCGGATGTATACCTCTTGACAGTGCTGTCTGCCCAAGCATTTGATATGAAGGTTTCAGCCTCCTGCAAAACAACCTGGCACCTCCCATTGTCCCCTGAAATCCACCACACCATAAGCCACAGTGAGTTTGTCTGCACCAGAGGATGCATAGCCTTGTCAGGACTCAGTAGGAGGGTCGGAAAGGTGGGGAGTAGGATTTGAGAATCCCAACAAGAGTTCCAGAAGAACTGGAAACCAGACTTACAACCTCCAAAACAGGGTGATTATGACTAGGCCTGGGTGGTAAATTCCGTTTCGCTCGTGGAATTTGGGTAATTTTGCGTTTCGCGGAGAACGCTGAATTGCCAAAAATTCCCTGATCTGCAGCTTCGAGGATTTTTTTGCTTGTTCGCACTTTAAAAATGCATTTTTGCAAGCTATTTCCCCCCAAGCATTCAAACAGCATTCGCAAACAGGAAAAAAGCATTTCAAACAGGCGGCACAAGCAATTTTTACAGTTTTGTGGAGCTTTGAGTAGCACGGCTATGCAAATTCTGCCCACCCTTAATTATGACCAACTCCGCTTTTTTTGCCGGACCTGAACAGTCGTTCTTGTGATCATCGTGAAGGGAGGGAAGGCATACCCCTTCTCTGAGGTCCAGTCCTGGAGGAAGGCACCCGTGGCCACCGCCAAGGGATCCGGTCTTCAGTTGAAGGAGCTGGGAAATGGCTAGTCCAATCTTAAGGTGAACAGGTCCACCGAGAAGGGACCCCTGCGGTCATTCAACATTGAATCGAGCATCCAGAGACTTGAATCCTTGAAGTTGCGGGACTGAAAATCTGCCTCCTGATTCTCTCGACCATGTAAGTGTTCTTCTGTGACCAAAACCTGGCTGTCTAGGCAGTACTGCCAGAAACTAGCGGCTAAGTCCGAAAGGGCTTTGGATCTTCTGCCTCCAAGGTGGTTTATATATTGGACCTCCGAAATGTTGTCCATCTTGAGAAGGACACATGACTGCACCGAGTCCCTCGTCCAGCAGCAGACGGTGAAAAATCCCGCCAGAAGTTCTAAACAATTGATATGTAACTTCTGTTCATCAGGAGAGCACAATCCTCCCGTAGAAAGATCCTCACACCTGAAGCCCCAGCCTAAGCTGCTGACATCAGACTCTATAACCAGATCTGGCGCTGAGCCCAAAATTACGTGGCCGTTCCAGGCCTCCATGTGGTCCAGCCACCTTTAGATCTCCTCTCGAGTCTCGCTGCACAGAGAAATTTTGTGAGAGTAAGGAAACCCCTTGTGAAGGAAAAACACCTTCAGGTGCTGTAGGGCCCAATAGTGAAGCAGGCCCGGTAAGGTGGCTTGGATCGATGCAGAAAGGAGGCCTACCATCCAAGCCAGTTGGCGGAGGGACACCTGTTGTCTGGAAAGGACACGTCATAGTTTGTGCCAGATCTTTGCCACCTTCCTGGAGGGAAGGCTTAGAGTGGAGGAGGTGGAATCTATTACGAACCCCAAAAATGTTAGGGACTGGGAGGGCTGTAGCCGAGATTTTTTTCTCGTTCACTACAAAGCCTAAGCTCTGAAGCAATTCAATTCAAAAATCTTTATTTCGTTGCTTTTTGCAACATAAAAGATATACAATAATACAATCATAAAAAACATTACACACAAAACCAGTAATCAATACTACGCGTCATCACTTTGGAACAATCTATTATAGTATAGAATTATCACGAAATTAATAAATAGTTAAAAATGCGTTATTGCAGAGTTAAAAAAAGCATTAAATATGTTTATAACAGCCAAGGCATAGAATTTTAAAATTAACAAGAAAAAATAAAAACTTAATCCGTGGTATGATCAAATACATATGGTATGCTGTTTAAAATGGAAGGGACATTTTCAGTCTAATAAAATATACAGCCAGAAGAAATCTACTAATTCCAAACACAATTACTTGGCTGGTATCCATTTTTAAAATTCTACCAGCTTCCTTGTGGGATCTAAAGCCAATACTGCGACTTAAGGGCACTATCCATTTTTTCCTGGCTTTACCGTAGCTGGGACAAAAAAACAATATGTGTAAAACGTCTTCCCTCATATTGTTAGAACATAAAGTGCAGTAGTTACTGTTTGCCTTCCCCCAGCTTTTCTCTATTACCTTAGTTCTCAGTGTTCCGTATCTATATTTTAGGTACAGGGTATTAGCCAAAGGCGGCTGAACCTCATCAAGAAATGATTCAAAACAAGCCACATTTTTAACCATTACAAATTTTTCGGTCAAAGGGCCATGCGTTCTAACATACGCAGTATCATGGCTCACATAAGACCAGAAGGACAATTTAACAATTTTCTTGGAGGCCATGATTAGGGACTCCGGCTCACTCCAGAAGTGGGTTAGGCCTAGTTTAGATAACCAAACTCTTACGTGTTTGAACCAGAAAATTTGGTTACCACTATCTAGGTCCAATACTTCTTTCAACCCATTTTTGTAGTCAGTCAGTTCAGGGGTTGTCCATAGTCTAACCCATAATAATAATGGTCTCAACATAGCATGATAGTCGGTGTGCTTGATGTTTAAATCTAAAAATAATGGTACCAATGGGGTATTAATGGGTACTTTTAGTAATCCCCTAATGAACTTGTTCTCCAGTGTTTCAAAGGTTTTCCTGCATACTGGTCCCCATAATTCAGCTCCATACAGAACAGCTGATTGAACCTTATATCTGAAAATCTGTATTGCTGGAGTAACTGCCTTGATCACACATTTATCATATCTTTTTAATATTGGAAGACAGATCACCACCATCTGAAGATAGACCGATAGCTGGTGAGGGCAAGAACCCATCAGAAGGAGATCGAGTTCTCAGAAACTCCACCACTGGTTTGAGCACCTTGGTGAAGCACCAAGGGGCTGAGGACAGGCTGAATGAGCGGTAAATTTGTAAGTTTGATGATGCCTGATGAACTGGAGGAATAGTCTGTGCGGATGAATAATAGGGATTACCAGGTAGGTATCCTTGAGATCTAGGTGCACCATCCCATCCTGAGGGGCTCAAAAAATGTCTGAGGGGTGAATACCCTCCATCTTGATGTGGCGGTAAACTAGCCATTCGTTGAATTCGCTTAGATGTATAACTGGCGTCTGGTCACTGACGGTCTAGTCGACCAATAATATGTTGCTTTTAACCCCCTGGGGTGTGGTGAGGAAGGTTAAATGGCACCCTTGTTGAGGAGGGATGTAACTTTCTCACCTACCAGGGCGGTTTCTTTGAGTGAGAACTGAATGGGACGGGGGGCTGGACCTCTGGACATGTTCTCCCAGATAATCTATGTCTGTGAAACCCATGCATCTCACGTGATGGAAATCCAAGCCTGGGAAGAATTTGCCAGTCGCCCACCTATTTTTAGTTGGGAAGAAGCAAGAACACTCACTGGGACTTGAGGTGGCCGCTGCATCTCGGAGACCTCTGCCCTTGCCACGACGTCCTCTTGTGGGGTAAAAATTCCCGAATTGCGACTGGTCTAGATATTGTCTGGAGCCTTGTCTGCTTTGAGCATTCTGGTGGGACTGGCGACCGGTCGATGAGCCCCTGCCCTGACCGGCTCAGTGAAAAATACGAGGGAACACCCTTTTTATGGTTGTCTGGGCCTTGTCTAGTGATTTAAATGTGTTGACACATTTTCCAAGTTCTTTGACAAAAGGCTCTCCAAAGAGGTCTCTTTCGGCAATGGCACCAGCCTCTAAGTCCGTCAGGTCCCCCAATTGTGGCCTTCTGGGCCCACCCCGACGGTGTGTCTGGGGAAATTATGGAGCCAGATTCATCTGCCTCCTCGGCCATATCCAAAATCTTTGTAATAGGGCCTAAGGCATCCCGGAGCTTGTCCTGGCATGCCCGCCATGACCTGTCAATACTCTTCTTAGGGTCTCTAGTAAACTTCTGTAAAAAGGTGGCCATGCGAGGGTCAATTTCCGGGGTAAGTGCTACCTTTCTCTCAAGGGAGGGACAGGGGCACTCCACCCGGAGACAATTACGTGCCTCCTTATCTAGTGGCCTACAAGTGCGACCCGCCACTTAACTAGCAACCTTGTCAGCTGGGGCCCATTCGGAGGGACACAGGTGTATAATATCGTCAGGGTCAAGCATGTCTGACGTATTCTGGGAGGACTGGGAACGGCGGGATGAAAGCCAAGGCCTAGAAGGGCCTAGATCCTCATCTGTGTCTCCTGCCTAGTTTAAATCTGTGTTCGGGTCAACTGCGTAGGTGTAGGGGATTCTCTTTCATGCAGGAAGGTTTGCATAAGCCTGGCAAAAGCATCCAGATCCACCCCCGAATCACAGGATCGTTTGGGTGGTGGCGGGCCTTGTTTCTCTTGTTGTGGTCCCACTTGAGTCGGAGGGGGGAAGCAGGAGTGGTGTATTGGTGAGTCAGCCTCTCAAAGGCTTGGCCAATCTGGCAGAAAAGCCTCTCCACGATAAATTGAGGTGTCAACAGCCTCATAGAATTCATCACCCCAAGGAAGGTCAGCCAGAGGGTTCTCCATGTCCTGGTAGTTCTCCTGGTACTCCATAACTTTTTTGGTGAGTAAAAAGGTTGGGGACCAATTAGGGGTGTCTGTGTATCAGTACACCAGGCCTTGAGATAGGGTCTACAATTTTTTTTTTGTAAAATATTTATTTTTGGTTTCAAGAATACAAGACAAGAGAAAAAAAACGATACCATGAGCGACACCCCTGCAATGCAGATTACATACGGGCACAGCAATGAAGGAGGTAAGTACCATGCAAGTCCAAAGGCCATGTCCAGAATTCAGGCATGGAGGGTAGCCGACGCAAAAGCAGGCAATAGCATGCATCGCTGACTGAGTCTTTTCAATTGTACCAGGGGTGTCGTATCTCAGGACCAACCAACAAAGAACCCCCCCTCCCCACCCATCCCACCCCCCCGTGGTGATGACAGCCATTCATACATACAAACATACCGTGCGGACAGTTAAAGTTGAAACAGGTGGAGCGCGCGCACTGAGGAAGAGCAGACTGCAGATGGCAAACCCCGTGAAAGGAATCGGACAAGTGGACCCCAGCGGAAGATGACATTTTTAAAATTGCCCAGGAAGATGTCCGCCACTCGCTCCACACTCAGGAGCCTCCACAGTCGAGCGTGCCAGAGAGAAATCGCTGGAGCATCCGGTCTTTTCCATGCTGCCGCAAGTGTGAGTTTAGCCGCTCCGAGACAGAGCCAGAGAATCTGCTTGTCGGCTCTAGTCTGGTGTTCCAGACCGGGGTCACGAAGCCCGAGGAGGACATGTTCTAGAGAGTCAGAGATCGGGTAGCCTAGTATGTCCTTGAGGTGGGATAAAATCTCCTCCCAGTAGGGACGAATGACCGGGCAATCACACCAAATGTGGCGGAAATCCCGATACGTTGCAGTTTGGATGCGTATAGGTACCAATCCATCATTGTTTTGAGATGGGCTTCCCGTAGAGCCACCGAGCGGTTATGCGCCGTGATGTCCCGCCAGAAGCCCGCCCACTCTGCATCGGCGATGTCTCTTCCGAGCAGCTCCTCCCAATGCCCCATATACCGCGGGCGGGGCGATGCCGCCGTAGTGAGCAGCAATTTATAGAGAAAGGAGATGGCTCCCTTCATGGTGGCAGTGCGCAGGAGAAAGGCCTCGAAGACAGATGGCGGTCTTGTGGCCGCTTCTCCCACCCCGGCGGAGGTAGCCCAGTGGAGGAGCTGGAGATGGTGATATCGTTCAGATGGAGGAACCCCATAATCTCTCATGCAGTTAGCGAAGGTAAGCGGGACGGTACCGTGGAAAAGGTGAGTGAGTGCTCTACAACCCCCTTCACGCCACAGTCGGAAGGGACCGTCCTGCAGTGCTGGGGGGAAGGCCGGGTTGAAATGAAGGGGGGTGAAGGGCGACGGGAACGTCGTCCAGCGATCATCGCCCAAGACCGTGTCCCATACTTTCAGCACCGTGCCTGTGGGGGTACTGATATAGGCATTCCGAGGCCTATCACCCTTGGGCTTCCAAGCCAGGTCCCACACGGATCGACCCGCGATACTCCTGTCCATATGCAGCCAGTGTTTTTTTGAGAGCTGCTAGGACCATTCCACAAGAACCCGTAATTGTGCTGCCTTATAATAGACGTGCATATCAGGAAGACCCACTCCCCCCTCCGCTCGTGAGCGGCGCAGTGTAAAAAATGAGAAGCGGGCTCGCCCGTCTTGCCAGATGAAGCGGAGCATCAAAGTTTTAAGGCCCCGAAAAAAGACCAGATCCAGAGGGATGGGAAGGGCCTGAAAAAGATAAAGAAACTTGGGGAGGAGCACCATCTTGATAGAATGTATTCTGCCTAGCCACGAGATGTATTTGGGCCTCCAGCGGGCCAAGTCAGCACGCATGGACGTCAGCATCGGGGGGAAATTGGCTGTGAATAGGCCTCCCACCGTAGGTGTCAAGTGAACTCCTAGATACAAGATGGAGCTGGTCGCCCAAGATAGGGGGTTAAAAGCCGCACACGATCCGTTTCAGACGGTGACAGTGTAAGGTTAAGGATATACGACTTCCCTAAGTTTACCCTAAAGCCGGCAACCTCCTCAAATTCGGACAGGACCTTCTGGATATGTGGGAGCGAGTGGGCCGGCTCTCCAACGGATAGGAGGACGTTGTCTGCGAAGAGTGAGATCTTGTGTTGTTCCCCGGTGAAGGGGAGGCCCCAAATCCCCTCGTGCTCCCTCACCGCCACCGCCAGCGGTTCAATGCTCAGCGCGAAGAGCAGAGGGGAAAGGGGACAGCCCTGCCTGGTCCCGCGGGAGTGGGAGAAGAAGGGGGACAGGTGGCCGTTAACCGATACCCTGGAACGGGGAGTACTGTAGTTCGCCCGGATCATGGTGATAAATTTATTCGAAAAACCAAAGGCCGCCAGGGTACGGAACAAAAATCCCCAGTCCACCCGATCGAAAGCCTTCTCCGCATCTAGTCCCACAAGTACTGCCGAGATGCGGAATCTGTTGGCTTTTTCAATCAGGTGGATCACCCGCCGCAAATTGTCATGAGTCTGTCTTCCCGTGATAAAACCCGACTGGTCAGGGTGTATGAGGACCGGCATTAGATCCTGGAGGCGTCGCGCAATGATAGCGGAATATAGTTTCACATCAATGTTTTTAAAGGGCAGGAGGAGGGGGAGGAGCAACTGGAGGGTTCCTTCCCGGGTTTAGGAATGACAGTGATCACTGCCTCGGCCATCGTGCCAGAGATGCCTCCCGTCTCAGCCATCGCGTTAACTAGGCCAACCAGATAGTCACAGAGTTCGGCAGAGAAGGTCTGGTAAAAAAGGGCGGTGTAGCCATCCGGCCCGGCGCTTTATGGGGTTTCAAGGCTTTAATGGCATCCATAACCTCCTCTCGAGAAAAGGGGGCCGTCAAAAGGTCGTTTCAGTCAGCAGAGACCTGAGGTAGGGACAGGCCTGCGTGATATCTCTGTTGCGCTTCAGGGTCGAGGACATTGCTTCTATAAAGGTCAGCATAGAAACGGCCAAACAGGGCTGCCTTTTCTTCGTCCCGATGGAGTGGGTCACCCGCCTCACCCCGCATACCCCCCAATATATTCTCGTTCTCGTTTGTCCCGGAGCTGACGGGCTAAATGTCGCCCCACCTTGTCTCCCTGCGCGTACGAGGTGTGTCGCAGCCGCAATAGCGTAAATTCCGCCCTGTTATTATAGTGGGCCCTCAGTTTTTCCCGAATCGCCGTAAGGGGGCGAAGAGTGAGTCGGGAGGGGTTCAGTTTATGCACAGCTTCCAGGGAGGCAAGCTCCGCCTCAAGCTTCTCCCGTTCTTCTCTGCGCAGTTTGTTAAGATTAGCGTTTAGGGAGAGGCATGTGCCCCTCAGGGAGGCCTTGCAGGCATCCCAAGTATTGAAGATGGAGGTATCTGAGACGGGGTTCAGGGCCAGAAAGTCCCGGATGGCCGTCCGTAGAGCCTTACACGAAGTGTCATCTCGGAGCAGGGCAGCTGGGAAATACCATTTGCGCAGCCCGTCTCCCTTCGCCGACCAGCGCAACCCAAGTACCAACAGGCTGTGGTCCGAGACAGAGAGTGGGAATATGCGCAAGTCGCGGACATCTCCCTGCAGGGCCTGGCTGATGAAGATGTGGTCTAGATGGGAGTAGGTGCGATGTACTGCAGAGAAAAAAGTATAGTCTCGGGAGTGGGGGTGTAGCGTGCGCCAACTATCAATCAAACCCAATTCACCAATCTTACTCTGCGTGGCTGTAGAGAACATGCCGGCATCAGTCCTAAGAGTTCCTGAACTATCTAGAGTTTTGTCCCATACCAAATTAAAGTCCCCTAATAAAATCAAGTGACCCTCAACAAAGTTCTCAACTCTACGGAGCAGATCCTGAAGAAAACTATTTTGCCCTGAGTTAGGAGCATACACCACCACAAACGTACATAGCCTTTCGTGCAACAACCCCTTTACCATCAGCCAATGACCTTCTCTGTCACTCTGCATTCCCAGCGGTTGAAAATGGAGGGCCGCTCGAAACAGAAGGGCCACTCCTCTGTTTGGTGCGGGCCGAGGACCTATAAATAAGAGGGAAATGCCTATGTTTAAGACGAAGCTCATCTTTACGCGCTAAGTGGGTTTCCTGAAGGCCCACCACATCTAGCTGATGATCAATCAGATATTCCCAAATTTTCTGGGGCTTCTGCGGAGAATTCAGGCCCTTCACGTTCCAAGTAGCAATATTAAGTGGCATTGAACCGGATTAGTGCCCCCCGCTGTGCAATCATCTCAACCATTCGCCTCCCCACCTCAGTCAGCCCATCAGCCTAGTTCCCCCAGCCCCTCCAAGTCTCAGCGACCCTCTCGCCAGGGCTCACGCCACTGGAGCCCGCACAAACAAAAAATGTTCTATAACCTCCGCAGAGCCCCAACCTCTTGGGACAAGGAATTGGTTCCGTGGTAGAGTCAACATACATACCAGCCCAAGTATTCCTGTCATCACCACCCCCTCGAACAACTCGCCCGATCGCCCCAACCCCCAACTTCAATCTCCCCACCACAACACCTCCCGAAGAACCCACCCCACTCCCATTCCAACTGCCCCCCTTCCCGCCCCCTCCCCCAAAGCTCCCCCCCTCCACCCCAACACACCAGAAACCCAATAGAACAAACACGAACTGTCCCAAAGGAGTTGAATAGTCCGAATGACCTCCCTGGGGATGGGGTCGGGGACAAATCGTGGGGCCCCCCAGGGCCAAGGACCGGGGTGTCTTCTCAAAAAGTACAAACATACCCTCGGTACCTGAGTTCAAGCGTCCCTCCGGCACCAGAAGGCCAGCAGAAAGTTCAGGCCGCCGCGGAGCTCTGCTGGGAGGACATCTCTGATACCGAGGCCACGGACGCCACCGCAGCCCCTCTCTCCTGCAGGCTAGTCGTGCGGTCCGGTCGTCTGCGGTTAGCTTCCGAGCCTACTCTGTGCCACGATGAAGATCGGCGCCGTCGTCGCGAAGGCGGGCTACCAGGTCCGAGCGCAGGGGACGCGTCTTCTATGCCCAAAAGCTCTTTCGCCTCTCGGAGAGAACGGATCTGCGCGAGTCTGTTTTGCCATCTGAAGACAATGCGGAAGGGATGGCCCCAAGAGTAGGAGATGTTATGTTCCCTCAGGTAGGCGGTCACTGGCCGAAACTCGCGCCTCTTTTGGAGTGTTGTGGCTGCCAAGTCCTGATACAGCTGAGGTCGATGCTCTCGAAACTGCAGGGAAGGAATGTCCCTTGCCTTCCTCAGGATTCGTTCCTTCAGCTGGAAGTCGTGCACGCAGACCAAAATGTCGGGGCGGTCCCCCCTCACGCCTGGGCAGTCCTACCCTGTGCACTCTGTCCATCCTGATTTCTTGTAAATCCTCTTCGTCCAGAATCTGCAGGAAGAGTGCCTGCACATAGCCTCTAAGGTCGCCCGCCTCACCGTCCCACGGCACCGCCCGTATCCGGATGTTGTTCCATCGCGAATTGTTCTCCAGGTCTTCCGCGTGGGCTTGCAGGTCTAAGTTCTGCTCCATAAGGCGCAGCACATCTTGCTGCAGCAGGTGAACATCATTCGCCATGCTCAGGTCGTGGTCCTCCAACGTGGCCACACGTTCTCCGACACTATCTACATCCCGTCGCACTTCGCGTAGATCGGACGCGAGTTGAGAGCGAAGCTCCGAGATGTCTTCCTTGATAGATGCGAAGAGCTCCGTCATGAAGGCCTTGGTAGCAGGGGCCTCATCGTCCTTCTGCCCGGGTGAGGCGCTAGGGCCAGGAGAAGCTGGTGGCTGGGACCCCTTGGGCTGGCTCTCCTTGCCGGGCTTCCCTTTGCGTTGGGCGGCCGACATCGCCGCTACCCCACTTCCGATGGTAAGGCAGGCAGGGGGCACCGTGCATCCACGCGGACTTCGCAAAGATGGCCGCCTCTGGGCGCAAGGGAGGATGTCACCCCTCCGACCACCGATGATGACAAAGCCCCCGCAGCAGAAGCGGATAATCCAGGTGGCGGGTGTCGATCCCTGTCTGTGAGCCCAAGATGTAGACAAGCCGGGTCCCGGAGAGACAGGGTGCCTCACCCGTAACTACTCCTCAGCAGGTCAGCCCATCCGGCGGCTACCAGTTGCAGATACAGGACGGCGATGAATGGGCAAAATTCACTGACCCAACTGAGGCTCCAACGCAAGGTCCAGGACCGGCCACCCAGTGACGAGCTCCCTAGCCGGGTCTCTAAGGAGGGGCCCCCTCCACGACAGCTCCGCACCACCGGTGCACACACGCGGCTCAGCCGGGGAATGTCCAGGCCTCTGCAGGGGTCCCCCCAGGAGTCGAGTTCTCTGGAGGCCGCTCTTCGGCAGGGGCTCCCTCAAAACCTGTTCGTTCCTGGCGTGGTGTGGGGAAGAGACAGCGCCTCCACCGGGGACACCCCTTGCAGCTGGTCCCCTGCTGTTGCGCCTACAACCCCAGCGCAGTGCACCGCTACACACCTCCGGTGCCCGGAGCCGCTCCACAGGTTCCGTTGGGGGGGGGCAGGTGCAAGCACAGAGTCCAGGGGTCCCCTCCGCTGCGGTCTCTCCTCGGAGAGTCGCTCTCCCGTCTGCCAAGTTCTGGGCCCGAGCTCGTCTAGCTCCCAGGACCAGAGAGCGCCAAACCTCTGCCCGCAGGAGCCCCGGATTCCCCAGCCAGGTCCTCCCTCTGTCTGTGCGGTCCGCCGGTTCCACCACTCCGCCTCGGGGACACTACGGCGGAAGATGCAGGTGAGGAGATCCCGGTCAGGCCGCTCCGTTCATCTAGCCGAAGCGGGGGTGGGGGGAGGGGAAGCAGCGAGGTCGCCGCCGCATCAGAGATCGCCGCTCCACCCCGCCATCGCTCCCCCGCTCCTGGCCGCTCACCGGTGGGAAGCAGGGTCTCCGCAGTAGCGGAGGACAGAAGCGGCGTCCCTGTCCCTCCTCCGCCGATGCTTGCTCCGCGGCGCTGCATACTGGAAGTTCGGCCCCCTCCGCTAACCCAGGCCGGGGATTGTAAGGACGCAGACCGCCGCCGCGGCCAGGTCCACCTGTGGGTCTCTGCTGGTCGTTCTCGTGGCTCCGGATCGGACCCCCCAGCACCAGGGGTCACAGCAACACCCAAAGGACCAAGAAGCAGGCCGCCTTCGAAGCTGGAACAAAGCTAAGCTGGGCTTGGCGCCGGAGGGACCCAGAAAGACGTCTCACTCCGTCGCCATCTTGGCCACGCCCTCAGGGTCTACAATTTTAAGGCTGGGTCCCAAACTTGTCACCTTCTTTTAGGACTCTGGGCACTTTACCCACACTTATCAGTGCTAACCTGCATGTGCGCTCTCCTTTAAACTTAGTATGATTGATCTACAAATTTTTGGAATATTTAAGTTACCTATAAGTCCCTTGTACAGTGGTAGCCCATATAACCATGGCCTGTAAATTACATGTTACTAGTAACCTGCAGCGCTGCTTGCACCACCCACGAAGTATTCTTTAGAACCAGTTTCAGGATCTTGCTACTGCAGGGACTGCATGTGTAGTTTACTGCCACAGTGAATTGGCATTTAAAGTTACCTGCCAAGTCTGGACCTCCTGTTTTTCTACATATAGATCAACCCTAAGTAAAGTCCTATGTAGCCCTGTGGGCTGGGTGCTGTGTAGGTATAAGGTAGGACATTTTCCTTTGTTGTGTAGCATGACCTGGTAGTGAAAAACAGTCTATTTGGTTTCCCACTGCTGTGAGTGCTGCTCCTTTCATAGTTTCGCGTTGGGAATTTCCTGATAGGTGTTCAGTGGTCATTGTTTGATCTGACAGGAGTAGTGTTGCCATATTTGGTATGTTTGACATAGTGGTGAAAAATCCTGCATACTGGGGAACGTGGATTTGTTATTACTATTTTAGAAATGCCACTTCTAGAAAATGGGCATTTTTATGTTCTTATGACTCTTTGTGCTTTGCACCCTTACCAAGTGAGCTGGCTACACTTCTGCTTTGGTGCCTCCAGTGATCTCCCAGGGCATGGTGCCTGCCCTGTGTTACTGCAAACTTTACATGGGCTGAGCATTTTGTCCAAGATCAGCGCAGGACAAGAGCTTTGCTCTGATGGAATCCAAGTTGGGACCATCACGTGGTGAGAGCTTGGTGTTGATCTTGAAACCCACGGGGGTTGAGTATCCCGCCATCTCACAGGAGTAGCTCCCCCTTTGCCATAACACCTCCACTGTGTGTGTAGTGCTGCATCGTGTCTCTGAACACTGTGCAGGGCACTCTAACCCTGCCATCGTTGGCTATGAGTGCTTGGAAGGCTCGGACTCCAAACTTTCCAAACAATACTCCTGCCGAGCCAAGAGCGCTCCTTGAGCGACGCTTTAGATTGAAAAGTGATATTGTGGGTATCCGCCTGAAAAATTTGCTTGTGTTTGACGGCCCGCAAAGATACCACTAACCCCACACTGGAGTCCCTCCATGCTGCAGGGGAGGTCATGCCTGGGTCTGGAGAGGCCTCAGTGGCGCGAAAAAGGTACTGGGCTTGACAGCTGCACCTCACGATCGCAGACAGCTGCCCTTTGGTCATTTTTCATACGTGAGGCCCAGAGAGGCCTTCCCGATTAAACCTGCCGATTGTGCTTCACCCCTCCGTGCACCAGGCAACATATACTTCAGGGGCACTCCATTAACGAGGCAGGATGAGGTTAAATCTCAACAGAGGCACCCGTTTCATGCCTGGAGGAAATGCTTTCAGCTCCCATATTAGAAGTCATTGGCATGTGGGTCAGTGCCTCTGAGCATTTACTTGTGCTTTGATTACTGTATTGCTGGTAGTGGGAGCACTGAGATTACTGTGCCCACATTTTCATGCTAATTGCATACCACCTAATGCCTAACAGGAGCACTGTGCCCTACAGCTTTATAGTGAGATTCTTGGTACTAATGTAAAACTGGTGATGTATGTGTTTTCGTCCAAACTACTGCATGCTAGGCCCTGAAGTGATGATGTATATTGTTTTTCTTTACATTGTCAGGTCTTGCATAGAATGCACAGCAGCTATGATTTGTGTATGCTATAACCTGCATTTCATGCCCTGATGTTTTCTAATGTATGTCATATTCACCTTGCATTGTCAGGATAACAAGCATTATTTCAGGATTCGCATCTGTTTGCGCAGTAATGGAGTTTTTATGACATGTGCAACATATAAGTCTTTATCTTATTGCACTAACTATGATTTTATGAGGATTGCCCAATTGGCAAAGAAATTATTGGTTTATGTAGTTTTGATCTATGTTTATATGCAATACAGATACATATTTTATATACTTTTTTGTGGTGTTTCTTTTGTGGTGTGAGTGGGTTGCGCATATCCTCTGGGATAAGACTGACTGGTCATGCCGAGATTTTATCATCAGACTTATACAAGTCTTCATTTGCCAACAACTGTCGCCCTGACGCTTTTAAATCCACCACAGACGAATATCATTCACTGCTGGTTTTCTAATATCGTGAAAGATACACTGAGCTTTATACGCAAATGTATATACGATAGTTGACATCTTGGAGTTGTTACCCTGGCTGAAACACATATACTGCATGTTGCCAGTTTTTTACATCTTGAAAGATTTATATACGTTCAGATACATTGTATGCTGTTTTAAGGAATTGCTCCATTACCCTTGATGACTAGCGATTGAATACATCTTAGTATCATCAGATTTGTGTTTTTTTACAGGAACATCAATTGCCTGTTGTTGTTTTTATCTTTATATGAAGATACCGTCAGCTTGTCATCAACATTATAATATAATATAACCAACTGTGACTCCCTAGGAAGGCGTTTTCCGCCGAAACGCGCGTTGAGTTCTTATTCGCCATTGCATTTTAGGCACCACTTATGATTCAGGGTGTCTTTTTTATTGAATTGTTTAAAATGTTCTCTTCTTTTAAATTTTATGCATTAAATGTATATGTTTTGATCATTATATGTATATGTTATGATATTTGTAAAACCTCATCATATAGTCTGAAATTTGTTCAGGCCCCTATATGACTTTTACCATGTTAATTAAAAGTATGTTTGTTTTATAAATTTGCTTCTTGAATGTTCCTTTTGCTATTGGGTCAGATCGATTGTTTGCCTACTCGTTAGACGGCCTAGGAATTTTTTCACATAAGTGTAGCCACACAGGCCAGAAGGACAAGAACAAGTGTTCATTCAGTTCCTGGAGCAAGGGTGCACAAAATAACTGTATCACGCGTTCACTACACAGGAGCACATTTGGAAGTGCTGGTTTCAATCTGGCCTCTTAATGGGATATCCATTGCTGCACTGCACATAAAAAATAAAAGCACAGGCCTTACAATCAGAAATAGGACCATCGGAAGCGCTAAAAAAATGTGAATGAATGATGGAATAACTCTGAAGACTGCAAAGTACTAACAAAGCCAGAGCCTATCTCCTTAAAAAAGTGTGTCAATCCCGCAGTACTTGACATGTGAAAAATGCAGTGCACAAACCCCCCAAAATGCAGTAGGAAATTAGCGAAGAGTAGTGACTGTATCTCAGAGGAAGATCTTGCAACTTGAAGATCAAAAGTCTCCTCTGAAGATGTTAAGGCCACATCATTCTGGAACAGTAAGACTTTCCATCTGCTTAAAGCAGCAACATGCACTTTTGAAAGCTTTATCGAAGGCCTAAGTGTCACATCCATAACTATATGAGCAGGTGGAAACAGTACTTGTGTACAACAAGTCACAACTGCAGAAACCATCACCGGATAGGTGATTCCCAGTTTCATGCCACAGCAGCTCTGATCCTTCAATATCAATTAACTCTCTTGTGGAAAACTAGCTACTTTCTTCCAGACAAAAATCCAGGATATTTACTCCTCCTTCTCGCTCTTGGGACCACCAGAAGTTCCATCTCATATACTGTGTTCAACTAGCATGTGAGCGGCATTTCTCTGCCCAAGTTTGGAAGCATTTCTTGGGGAACTTAACATGATAAAATCAGGCTCTCCTGAGAACCCTTGTCCTGCCAGATTTTTTAAACTACTTGCCCCTTGGCTTCACCCAGTATTGAATGATATCTGGAATTCCTCGCTGGTGACGGGGCTATACCCCTCCAGCTAGAAAAATGCATATGTCCAGGCCATTTTTTAAAAAGGAAGATGCAGATCCTACAGAGCCCAAACATTTCAGGACAATTTCTCTCCTTCCTGCTCCGGCTACAATGCTAGAAAAAGAAGTCCAGAAACAACTTAGGGACTTCCTAGAGTTCAACCATCATCTTCACGACTCCCAGTCTGGTTTTAGATCCGGATACAGTATAGAAACGGCTCTGCTGGAAGTGGCAGAGACTATCCGGGAAACTGTAGATCATGGAAGCTGTGCGATGCTGGTGCTGCTGGACGTATCTGCAGCTTTTGATACGCTATCGTACAGGATCCTCCTAAACAGATTTAATTGTCATGGGGTATCAGGAATGGTTAGGGCCTGGTTCTGCTCTTTTCTAGAGGGGCTCACGCAGCAAGTGGTCCTCCATCCGCATACCGTCACCTCCAGCCCCATTAAGTGTGGGATCCCACAGGGCTCAGCCTTAAGCCCTATGCTTTTTAATGTGTATCTTACCCCTTTGGTGGCAATAATTGAGAAATATGGGGTGAGGGTCATCTCGTATGCGGATGGCACACAATTAGTGTTCTCCTTTAAAGATCATAGCCAGACGGCCTTTGTTAATTTTAGGCAGTGTCTTTTGATTATCTCATCCTGGATGACAGAAAACTGCTTAAAATTAAACACAGATAAAACAGAGGTCTTGTTTTTTAATCAACCCATTATCCAACGGCAGAGCTCTGGTGGCCATTTGAGGTGAGTCCACCTTCTCTCCCAGCTACCTCTGCCAGGAATTTGGGCTTCAAGTTAGATTTACAATTGTCTAGCAAAGAGCAAATTTCCCATGTTTCAGGGCAGTGTTTTTGGAAGTTGAAGTCTCTACAGAGCTTTCTTCACTATCTTCCTATGGACTGCAGGAAGACTGTGGTGCACGTATTGGTAACTTCCAACTTGACTATGCAAACAGCCTTTACCTAGGACTCCCAGAGTATCTACTCAGAAGGCTGCCGATTATTCAGAACACAGCAGCCAGGCTTGTGCAGAATGTGCCAATGTGTCACTACATAACCCTCCATCTGCTCAGCCTTTACTGGCTACCAGTGAAAAGAAGAGTAGAGTACAAAGCTCTCACTTTGGCACATAGAGCAATGAACAACACTGGTCTGCATTATCTGGGGCAAAAACATCGAAAAACCAGCAACAAGAGAGCACTCAGATCAAATGACCAGAATATGCTGGTCTTGCCACGATTTGCAAAGGGCAGGACTGGAGGCTGATCCTTTTCGGTTAAAAATACCACTCTGTGGAACACTATGCCGGAACATGTAGGGAAGATCAACTCTGAACAAATGTTTAGGAAAGCATTAAAAACATGGCTCTTTGCTCTTCCCTAATACTTCACTACCGGTTCCCATGCCCAGGTCAACTAGCACTACTAGCGCTGGGGCACCTCTGTTGGAAGTAGCCATGTGCTTTACAAGATATCTATTATTATTATAAGCATTTGAGATCATTATTAAAACCGAACATATCACAGCGGCTCAAAAACCCCTTCAGATAGCAGGACAAATTTGCCATTGATGCATTACATGCACCATGAAGTGAAACCTCCCTGCTCATCAAGGAATGTCCTAAAGTTTTCTCCCAGTCTGACCCGCTAATAAAGAACTCAGTCTCACCATTCCTAGAGAAATATCAAAAAGGTAAAATTCATGACTTGTGGACATATCTTTCTCCTAGCACTTCATAACTATATAGTATTGTAAACAGTATAGTGGAATGTTGAGATTGGCAGAAAAAGAAACCCATGGATGACCTAATCCATTGAAGGTGTTTCTGCAACAGTAAATGGTAAATTATCTAAAAGCATGCTTGTGCTATTAAAATGTGGCCATGGTTCATGACCAGAACAAAGTGTCTGCAGAGTCCAGCTTAATAACATGATTGATCTAAGTTGTGACTACCCGTGTTGTAAAGAGGACATGCTATTTTGTATGATGTCTATCGCAGACGACATGATGTTACCTTGAGAATATATCCATGTCGACAGGGTAGTCATACCATTATCTACTATTGCAAGAGGCCTTTCTAAAGTTGCCATGTCAATTTCATGCAATCTCTCAACAGCCTCCTGCTGGGAAACTTTCCACACGTCATTATATATTGCATATAAGAAGCACTTTTGATGCGGCTTTCAAGTACCTCATAGTTATTCCTGTAGTTCCATGTAATCAGAAAGAAGGGGCAAGTGTTGCTTAACCTGGGACAATTTTGATGTTTTCAGCCAATCAAGGCACAACTTCTCAACACTGTAGTGTCTGTGCTTAACGTGGGTTGGACATGCTGATCTTAACATCTTCAGTGTCACCCAAAAAACATGCATAAAATCTGTTAGTATTTAACAGCCTCAACAACCATCCCCCTTATTGGCTCCTGGAGAATTGTATGATCCATTACGAAGTATGGTATCTAATGTTTCCTCCGTGTGATCTGTGAACTGTTTTCAGTTCAAGAACCATGCAAATGTGCGAATGTTTGGTGTATTTAAATCATTTATCTTAGCCAGGTCAAGACATAATATTTGCAGCACTGTTCATTTCAAGAAAATTAGCTGATATGGTATCTGACAAGCTCTAAATAATGCCTTGTTTACCTGAACTTGCCAATCTTTCAAACCCCAAATTGATTTTAAGTTGACAGTGTCCCTCCAAAAGTCAAATTTTTGTGTAGACAACAGGAAAAGAAAAGATTCGGGATACGTAAGCCTTGTATCAGTATGCATAGTTTTCTTTGCTGGTGTTGGTGTGAGCCTAAAATAATATGAACCTGGGTCAGTGGTGTTATGACCAAAACGTTTATGAAAACGTGTGTGAGCTACCTGTGATAGTGCAGGACAGTGTTCACATTGTATATATTTAAAATCAGCATGTTGAGTTTTCACTTTATGCAGGAAATGATGACCAAAATGTTAAAAACAGAACATTCATCATAATTAGTTGTACCGTCATAAATGTCAGTTGTGTTAAAAACAGTGGAATACTAGGGGGTAGATTTACAAGCCCATTGCGTCATGGAGCACTGTACTGTAAATGCTGTACATCCATGGTGGCTCAAGGACATTTGGCACTGGCGCAAGGAAACTCACACATCAATGCAGGGGCCTCAGTTCCCTGTAAATCTGCCCCTATGTCTTCTAGCATTTTATACGTTGGTTCAATGTCCCAATCTTCAAGACAGTACTAAGGGTGATAATATTATTTAAGGAAATGCGAAGCAAATATGGTATTTGCAGAAGTTCAGGTGGTCCAAATATATCATGCAATACCCTAAACAAAACCATTCCATCTGGAACAGCAAAGAAATTCACCAGGGAAAATTCTCTTTGCTCTTTATGTGATGAAGAATGGGTTGTTAAAATAAAGTTCACCATTTGTACAGCAGAGCGTTCTAGGAGGTAGTGTTCATTCTGAAGCAAGAAAACCAATCAACCAATCAAGCAGGATTTGTAGAATGTGGCTGCTTCTCCCTTGAGGGTCTCGAGGCGATGTGGGATCATGCTGCGGGATCATGCTTTATGTTCCTATTGGTTGAACATTCAGATCTTGCAGTCCTTCCTGAACTACTTGAGTGATGGGGAGGCTCTGAGGTGCAGGGGGAGGGAGTTCCAGGTCTTAGCTGCCAGGAGGGAGAAGGAACGACCTACCATTATCTGGCAGATGCATTGGGTAGATGCTGGGTAGAGGGATCTGGAATGGAGTTCCCTGGTCGGTTGGTGGTAATTCACTCATTTGTTGAGGTACGGCCGGTCCTTCGCTGTATAGTGCCTTTTATTATTATAAACTTTATTTCGGCCATTTTTGACCATAAAAGTCATGTACATACATAAAATCATCATTAAATATAACAATATAAAAAGAAAGGGAACAAGTGTTATGCGGGCGTGGAAAGTTTTCACAGTTCATTCATATTTTTTTTAAAAGGACAATAATACGTTATGTTTCATTTCATAGGTTTAGAAGAGAATTAAAAAATATCACAAATGCAGGGATTGGATAGACATGTACATTTTTCCAACTCAGAGACAATGTCCTTGTTTTTTCCGGATTATAAAAACAGAATATAAAAATTTGCTTACGCTGAATACAATAAACTGGGTTGTGTTACTTTTCATGATCCTAAAAGCTATTAAACAGGACCTAGTCCCCAGGAGGTTACACATGGGTTTCAACCATTTCTTTCTCGGTTTCGCGTAAGCGCTACAAACAAAGAGCATGTGAACCTCATCCTCGGAGCAGACAGTTGAGCACATGGGGCAGCTAGTTATTTTATCAGACAAGGCCCCCAATCTTTTTTGTGCCCATTTTTCAGTATTGTAATTCAGCATAAGTGTCCCATATCTAAACTTTAGGAAGAGAGTTTTTGCAATAGGTGGCTCTATCTCGTCCAGGAATGGTTCAAAATAAGATTCATCTTTGAATAATAAAAAAGTCTGGACTGCAGAACCAACACTAACTCCATCCACTAGCTTCCCACTTATATGGTTCCAGAATGCACGCTTAACTACCATTTTAGAAAACGTAGGCATTTTATCTGGAGTCTCCCACATAGAATGTAGGTCCAAGAGTATAAGCCATTTTTTAATGTGCACTAGCCAATGCAGGGAGTTAAAGGAGTCAAGCCTCATCAGTTCTTGCAGGCCATGTCTATAGTCTATCAGTTCGGGTGTAGTCCAAAGCCTAACCCAGAATAGTAATGGCCTCAACATAGTTAGATGATCTGTTCTCCTAAAGTTTAAATCAAGTTGGAGTGGTAAAAGTGGTGTACTACTAGGAACCCTAACAGTAGAACGCATAAATTTATTGTCCATAACATGGAAACTATTCTTTGCCCATGGGCCCCATATTTCTGCTCCATATAGTACAGCAGATTGTATTTTAAATTTAAAAAGTTCTAAAACCGGGGTAACACTCTTGCTTGTACTGGAATTCATTTTGTTTAAGATTGGTTTGACATTTTGGGCATAAGTTATTTTGCTTTTCTCAATTTGGGGTTTCCAACTTTGTTTGGAATCGAGTACAACACCCAAATAAGAAAAGTTATCCACAGTATCTAGTTTTTGGCTATTTAGGGTCAAAAACCCTCTATCTGGCATACTGGGATTTAGAAACATGCATTTCGTTTTATTTGCATTAATTTCCAGGCCCTTTGTCTGACAATAGCAGCTGAATGAGTTGAGGAGTGCCTGAAGACCCTTTTTTGTTTGGGATATGAGTATAGTGTCGTCTGCAAAAAGCAGCGCGGGCACCCTTACACCATTGAGCTGCGGTGAATCATTAACACAAGCATTTAAATAATCAGGGACATCGTTGATAAACAAGGAAAATAAAGTAGGGGCCAGAACACACCCCTGGCGAACCCCACGTTCAATGGGAATATTGCGAGTCAGCTCACCATTTGGACCCCACCTGACATTTGCAAAATTATCTGCATGTAACTCTACTATTTGTGCTAGGAGGCATCCCGGCAGCCCAAGATCTTGCAGTGTGTTCCAGAGTAATCTGCGTGGAACTAAATCAAAAGCAGCCCTCAGGTCAACAAAGGCTACATACAGATGATAGTGCCTTTTAAGCGTGGATGAGCATCTTGAGCTGGCATCTCTTTGCAACTGGTAGCCAATGCAGTTTCCTGAGATGAGATGAGGGGCGTCTGGAGAGGTTGAGGATGAGTCTGGCTGCTGTGTTCAGGATGGTCTGGAGTTTCTTCAGGTCAGTGATTCTTATGTAGGGGGAGTTGCCATAATTGAATCTGCTGGTGACGAGAGGTTGCATGACAGTTCGCCTGATGCTGGCTGGCAGCCATCTGTGCATTTGGAGGGTGAGGGAACAAGAGGAGGAGACATTGCTGACCTGCTTCTTCATGGATATCTGGATGTCAAGATTGATGCTGAGGTTGCGGGCGTGTCCGGTAAGTTTGGGGGTCAGGCCCAGCTCGGGTGGCCACTATTCATTGTTCCAGAGGGTGTCCTTGCTTTCCCAAAGATTAACTTTCCCGTCTTGTCTGTGTTGAGTTTGAAACAGATGTTATTCATCCTGATGGCCATATCTTTCATCCGTCTTTGGAACGTGTCGTTGATGGTCGTTGGGTCATTCGTAAGTGAGCGAATGAGTTGGGTGTCAAAAGCATAAGAGATGATGTTAAGTTTCTGGCTCCTGATGTTGTTGACCAGGGGTGTCATGTATACTTTGAAGAGGGTATGGCAGGTGGATGAGCCCTGAGGTACACCACAGGTGATGTTTTTTGGGACCAAGGAGTAGGGAGGGAGGAAGATTGTCTACATTATCCCTCTGAGGTAGGATTATCCACTTGAGGGCTGCTCCTTGGATTCCAATCTGCCAACTGGAACAACACCAATCCACAAGATGAGGACATTTTAATCCACAAGTATAGCCATGGAGGAACAAAGTTTGTGTTCTTCAGTCAAAAGTAGAGCACATGTAATCTACCTCAGATTGGTGGAACTGGAAGTGGTAGTGGCTCCTATGAATCTGACAAGAAGTCATCAAAGTCTTTTTTTAGCAGCCCTGGAGGCTGTGTGGAACTTAGAGTTAACTCGAATTGTGGTACATTGACGTAGACAGCATCTGTGTCAGGTTTCTGATTAAAACGATGTGTTTTCTAACAAGTAGGTTGGGAGATACTTCATTATTTGCTGTCCCCAGCCGGGCAGTAGATGCTTCATTGCCAATCAAAGCTTCCAATGGGTCTTCCTGGATAGTAGTAGGAGGAGGGAGGTACCTACTCAGGAACTCACATGACCTACTGTGTAGAACCGGCTGCATGATGTGGTTTGATGAGATCTAATGCCAAACATCTCTAGTTTTTAAAATCTGTAAGAGGTAGTAAAAGGTCAGTTCTGGTACCTTCAACAGCCAGGACAGGCACAGTTCCTCTGTTAGATGGTTCCAAATCATTCTTGTCTACAAAATTCTCCATGACCAGCTCTCCAATCTTGCGGTTCCCACCAGAGGCTTTTGGTGCCGCCTTCACTTCACCAGTGGTGGTGCGTTTAACTTGGACATTGTTCTGTGTGTCCCAGAAACTTTTTAGTTACTGTAAAACAGCCAAACATCATTTATGTCAAAGGGTGTTTCTGCCTCCACTGTACGGAGACTGTTGAGGTCAGTTACCCATATCTAAACCCCAAACAGGATCTTGTAGAGTCCATCCATCCAGGGATTATCTCGGCAGACTGTTGAGTGCTCTTCAGACACCATATAGGAGATGGAACCAACTGCTACCTGAACTAATAACCTCACTGTTAAAGACTACTTTAAGTCCCGGTGCTTCCTTTCAAACTACTGAATTCCCCTATGGATGGTAGGGGAAGGAGTGCTACACGGTAACACTCAATTTTTCCATGGTGTCTTTATAAGCCTTAGAGGCAAACACTATACCTTCGTCTGAATGGAATATGCCAACTGCATATGTCCCGATGAAGACTTGCCAGTCTATGATAAGGAGATGATGGAGAGAGCAATGCAATTTTTCAGACACTCACCCCCAGTCATAGATCTGGGTTAAATCCATCATCGTTCTTTAGATCACCTCGCCACCCCTGTTAAGATGCAGCTATATATAAATCAGTCTTGACCGTGTGTCTCATGGGAACTGTCCAGCCCGGACTGCCAAGCCAGGTCTTCCCTACACAGCAAATAAGAATCCTGGGACTGGTTTTGGGGTAACACCCCTCATCATCAATGATGGACTGATCCCATGAGGCCCACGGTCAAGGCTGATTTGCATTGGGTCAGGTCTAAACTGGGGTGGCATGGTGAGCAAAAGAATGATGGATTTAACCCCTTGCATGCTGATGACGACCCCGTCCGTCATGCACCGCGGTGCTCGTGTGCTGATGATGGCTGGGGCCCGTCATTAACTCGCCCACTTGCGAATTTGCCGCGCAGGCGCAGAATCGTGGCCACATGCAAGGGGTTAACCCAGATCTCTTGAGAGGGGGTGAATGTTTTGATTTGTTCAGCATTCCGTCTATCAACTGTGTGTCTTTTGCTTTCTCGTCCTAAGTGTGCCAGGTATGCTCAGACATGGGACCTGGGCTCGCTTTGCCACTGGATTCAAGCTATCCTTGCTGATGAGGGCAGAAACCTCAGAACCCGTCCTAGGATGCTTGTTTACAGTGCAGGGAGGACATTGCTTGCCAGTTCATATTGGACAGTTCCCAAGAGGCACAGGGTCAAGACTGATTTGCATATGACCAGGTCTAAACTGGGGTGGTATGGTGACAAAAGAATGATGGATTTAACTCAGATCTCTTGACTGGGGTTGAATGTTTTGATTTGTTCTGCATTCCGTCTATCAACTGTGTGCCTTTTGCTTCCTCGCTCTAAGTGCACCGGGTATGCCCAGATGTGGGTCCTGGTCTCACTGTGCCACTGGATTCAAGCTATCCTGACTGATTAGGGGTGAAACCCCAAAACAGGTCCTAGGATGCTTGTTTCCGGTCCAGGGAGGACATGGCACAGCAGTTTGGGCTGGACTGTTCCCCTGAGGCACAGGGTCAAGACAGATTTGCATATGGCCAGGTCTAAACTGGGGTGGCATGTTTAGCAAAAGAATTAAATATTTACCCTGATCTGCTGACTAGGGGAGTATGTTTTGATTTGTTCTGTAATCCGTCTATCAAATGTCTGTGTTTAACTTGTTTTTTAGCCTAATTTTTAATGGTCTATTGTCTTTGAGGTTATGGGGTTGACATCAATGGTATTTCATGATAAGTGGAGCCATCATCCCACCCCACATGGTTGCTGTACAACGCAGGAGCTAGCTCAAACACCCACTCCTTCACATGTAAATGTTTTACTGGTTGTAGAACTAGAATGTCTTCTATGATAGTTCCATCATGTATACCCCATTTCTACATACATTGTCCTGTCAACACTAGAATAATGATTCTAAACAGGTGACCTTTTACCTAGTAGCTTGCTACTGTCTCTCCAACACCAGGCTCTAAGTATTCTATCACAATCCCTGCACCTGACATACATGAACAGGCCTGTTGGCACGGCATCATTATTCAGTATAAGGGTCATCACTTTTTTTCATCCTTGGCCAACAGCCAGCTGTGCATGATTACACTTGTTTGGAAAAGCATTGGTGATTGTTTTTAAAACATTTATTATTGATTTCATAACACCCATGACTGTTTTTTAAAACACTTTAGTTTAAAAGACCCTCACTCCCCCGAAAAATTGAAGGAGAATTCCTTCCAAGCTGACACCGGGTTCCTGCGTGCAGAATCTTCGACACACAGGGCTCTGACATCCCTTGCGGGTTGTCATCCTCGATACAGAGACAGGGTCCTTCATTCTAAACCATCAGGTGAGGGGTCTGGTACATCCCTGGGTGTTTCTTGGCTACAGATACACATAGCTATATGCACATACACCTACACCTCCGGGTTAGGCTTGGTACATTTTAGAAAATTACTTAGGGCACGAATTTTAGGAATATGCAAGTGGTACTGTTTTTATCTGAACTGTTTCTGTTCATCTTATTAGCACTATGGTAGACATGTATCCACTATTCACTATATTGGCACAGGCAATCTCTTTTGTATGCTTCTGTCTCCTGTTTGTCGCAGCACATATGTTTTATACAAGGCTGTCGCTGCACCAATAATTATTGAAATGTCCTAATTGCCAACCTGTGCGTTGTCTGAGAAAAAGCAATCATGAATGTCTGAGCAAAACGTACTGTACTGTTTTCCATGATCTCTGAAGAATCATGGTTGTCATGGATAGTGGTTGCCAGAGACTATCTACACCACTGTAGTATACAGAGGGGTGGTAGTGGCACTGTAGAGCTAGCTGGTCTAACAGCTGACATATCCAGTGGGGGTGTCTGGAAGCGGTCGGGACACCAAGCCCTCGGTTTAGGTTATCCAAAATGCTCAGGTCGTGGGGGACTACACAACACTTGGGAAAGTGAGGTGGCCAATTCTTTTCAACCGAGAGAATTTCATAGCCAAATGACAAGTTCTCGAAAAGAGAACATTGATGTATCTTGGTATGTCCACTTCCAATTGGAGTTGCACTCCAGTAAATGATGCCAGACACTCCCCCGACTATGCAGTGTTTCCATCTGGATATAATCAGTCAACGCAACACCCAACAGTCAATCGATCAGGTTCTGGTGAAGTATCATTACTTCTGCTGCATTGTCAAGCATGGTCAGAGCCCACTTCCCCCTTCGGAGCAGTGTCTTCATAATCGGTGGCATGCTTGATTTTGAGTCCCACTAGATTATTGTATTTTAATTTGGGCTTTGACTGTTTAGGTTTGTGTTCCTTTTTATTATGTAGTCAGACGACTGTTGTGTTTCACTTACTTCTCTGATCTGCGCTCTAACTATCTACCGCTCTCTGATTGTTTCCCAGATTTCTCCTGAAAGGAACAAGATGAATGTGTATAGTATCCTGATACCTGTCAGGCACTTTAATATTATCATGATTACACATGTTACACTTTTGAGGAGATCAGCTTTTGTGACTTAGTCTTTTCTTTTTTGTTTCATATTATGTTACTTCTTCTTAGAAAAAGAGTTGGGCACTTGCTTCGTGTTATCCTTTTCAGAATTACTCTTGATTTGAGGTTTACTAGGTCTGGCTCCAAAATTATCTCTACGCACTGTTGCATATGTTTCTTTGATAATTTTTGGTAAATCGTGCTCCTGTTTTCCCAGAGCCAAATTAGTGAGGTAGGTGGTGTATAGCCAACGATGCTGCTTCCCCTTTATCCCCAAATCCAGGGCAGAGGCTGCTACTTACTCATTTTAAATCTGTTTAAGCACATCTGGCAAAACAGCTGATGAGGGTGTACCATGCGTTTTGGTATAAACTGCAGCAGATTGTACCCCGTGTGGTGCAGTCCTCCAGAGGGGGAGTCATCCCCATCTTTGAGCATATTGTAAGAATTCTGGGGCATATTATCAAGGGCTTTATCTCCGCTTTTTTGGCTTTAAAAGCCAAGAAAGCAGAGATAAAATGATCTCCCTATTACCAAGCTGTCGCTAACACCCGTTAGCGACAGCTAATAGGAGATAGTGACCCTCTTGGGCCCCGCTTTGCATGTCAGTGATATTTATCACTAATGACATGCAAAGTGGGCGTGCCAAGATGTTAGCGACTGGAAACAGTCGCTAACATCGCTATCTCCTATTCTCCTAAGCGCGAATATCTCCAAAAGCTAACACCTGCCCAGGAGCAGTTCTTAGCCATGTTATCCAATGGGAGGTGGATAACATGGCTAAGAGCATTTGCTCGATAATGCATGAATATCGCTGAGTTTTCAGCGATATTCATGCATTGCGGCCGTTTTTTATCGCATTTGCGATAAACCTTGCTAATAGCAAGGTTTATCTGCGATAAAAATCGCCGAATTGCGGCGATAATTTTTGTCTCTAAACAAGTTAGAGACAAAAATGATCTCTATTGGTTGGTAATATGCCCCTCTGTGTTTTTCCTGGGGTCCTGGAAGGGCAAACATTGATTTAACCTGGTTTGTTTTTTGTGCTATTCAGAACAGAATTTCCTCTCACCTGGTAGGATTTTTAATGATAACAGCACTTATAGTCTGATGACTGATACCTGGTGTAGCTAATTGTGGTTGTGCAGCTTGAGCAGTCCTCATAGGATTTATTGTCATTGTTCACATAATAAAATGTGCTAAGCATCTATTGGCCCCATGCATCAAACCAAAAAACGGTCGCAAACAGGCAGATTCTCAGAACCCGCCCTTTGCCACCGATATTTTTGTATTCGGTATGCATCATCACAAATGCAAAAATCGCAATTTAAGGAATCTCCAAATTGCGATTCCTTAAATTGCGATTGCATTTAAGGAATCCCAAATTGAGATTCCTTAAATGCAATGCATGAAAGTTAAATAATTAGTGATTTCGCTAATAGGAGTAGCAAATTACCATGAAGTTAAACTTCATGGTAATTTGCAAAAACTTTGAAAAACTGACTTTTGTGCATTTTTCAAAGTTTCATGTTGCGCACACACATGCCCTTGATCAATTTCAGGGCTGCAACATGTTCTCATTTTGACACCCTTGCACCCTTGAAATTGCATGAGCTATTTGCGAGTACCTACTGGTACTCGCAAATTGCTCATGCAATCTCCAATTCATTCTTATGGGCCTGAAGGCCCATAGGAACAAATGAGACAGCATTCCTTAATTGTGACTAGTAATTTGCGAGTAGCAATTAAGGAATGTTTAGGAATCGCTATTTTTATAGCGATTCCTACATGCATAGGCTTTTGCGATTCCTAAATAGTGATTCCTTAAAAATCGCTATTTAGGAATCGCAAAAGCCTACGTTGATGAATGTGCCAGTATATGTTTTAAATATATCTGTGTATAATGTATGCAGTTCTGCTGCTCCTAGATTATCTATATCTGGATATGGTGTGTAGCCGGCTAAGAATGGCCATGTTGATCCTCCTTGCCAAGGGGAACTTGTCTAACTTTGTTATGTTTATGTGGTAGGGAACCTTCAAACCAATTTTGATGTTCTTGGTAATTAATGGTACTTCTAGAGGGTCATAAGCTTTGTATTTGTTCGGTTCTGTATCTGCAGTACATGTGTACAACAGTCCTGCAGTTGTATTAACTGCTGGAAATGTAACCCATGAATAGAATACCTTTATCCTAAATGCTTCTTGAGCCTCCACCATGTAAGTAATGTCTCCACCTGTCCGGGGCAGACCATGTTGCAACAATATTTGTGTAACTGTATGTCTGCAGTCACTTGGTATGTTGATAACCGTCTAGTCAGTTCCAGACATTTGGATAAATAGAGTCAGAGAGGGTACCTCTATTGCATGATCCTTTGAAAGGTTCAAGCTCGAACAACCTACAGTCAATACATAGGGATAACCTACTCAACTGAGGAGTATTTTTCTCTTACACCAATGACATCTCCTGTTAATAGATAAGTTGGGGACTTTAGATACACAAAAGAAAACTATTCAGGAAAAACATGAAATAAGAGCCCAAACTATAGCGTTGGTGGACCATGTCATATGGTATGAACCTCCTTCGGTAAAACGGTGTCTTTGACAACATAAATGTTGGGATTTTGGCAGACCGATTTGATTCACACCCTCAGGATATGTTGGCCTATAGCTCTGCTAGCTCACAGTGCACCACCAAAACCCCTAACCTTACACGGTAACAAATGTGTGTTCAACCTCAGAACATGACTACCATGATCCCCCAAGGAAATCATGGTAACAGATCTAGAACTCTTTCATTTGGACTCTCATGCATACCCAAGAAATACTCAGCAAGGAATATCAATATTTATTGCAGAATGGTAATACTTGTATAAAAGATGTGTGCTGCAATACTCAATAGAATGAGACAGATTAGAGGAATTAGCATTTCAAGAATAGTGAAAAAGTTGAACATTAACCATACTTTTATTAATATTACACTCAACTCTCACTGGGAAATGCAATTCTTTACTGAGCAGGAGTAGGGGGAGGGGTCCGGACACTGGCTGATGGGACTAAATTTTCTGTCCTGGAATGTCAATGGCCTGCGTGTTAAGAGTAGGAGATATAGAATATTGCAATATCTGAGGGACTCTCCAGCGCAGGTCTTAGTCATCCAGGAAACACATCTTCTCCAACATGAAGTGAAGGAAATGTTGAATAAAATCAGATGGGTAGACTGTTATATTTGCACTAACCATAATGCGAATATTCGAGGTATATTAATCATCTTCAAAAAGCAAATTAAAGCCCAGATTCTTGCATATGAGGAGGACTTAAGTGGGAGATGGCTATACGCTAAAGTCAGCCTAGAAAATAGTATATACAATTTGGTTGGTTATTACGGTCCCAATCAGGATGACCCCTCATATTTGATCAAAATCCAGAACCAGTTACTATCAACACAAGGTCCGATAATTTGGATGGGAGATTTTAACTTGGTACTTAACCCAAAACTGGATAAATCCCCTAATTCAAGGGCTTTAACTTTCAAAAAATCTAGGCAGGTATTGGGGGATGTTATGTCGACACTCGGATTGGCAGATCCATGGAGGGAGAGAGCGGGTAGGGTACTTGGTGTATCATACCACAACTATAAATATAACCATAAATCAAGGATTGATTACGCCCTCTTTAGTTATTCATTAAGAGACTACCTTATGGACATAACGTATCTGCCTTTACACTTATCGGACCATTCCGCTATATTCTTTTGTCTGCAATCGGTCCAGCAATCCTCTCAGGCCTTGTGGTCATTTGACCGTACTATTCTGTTAGAAGAAGAAGAAATAGACCTTCTCATCCATGAAACAAAACTTTTCATGGACACAAATATTAATTCCACTCAGCTAAACATAGTATGGGAGGCCTATAAAGCTTACTTAAGAGGCCATATAATTAATAGGGCCTCTTATCGAGGGAAAATCTACAGAGCGAAGATCAACAGTATTGAAAGGGATATTGCATTATTGGATCAACACATTGGCTCCGGAACCGGAACTAATATGGATCAAGAACAGCGTAAGGGATTAAAAGAGGAGCTAGAAAACATTCTTCAGGAAAGGGTCACCCTAAAATGGGAAGTAAGTAAACTCTCCAATTTTGAATATGGTGAGTCCGCAGGTAAGGTCCTCGCTTGGAAAATTAAATCGGACCAGGCAAAAAAACATATAAAACATATTATGGTAGATGGCGAGGCTAGTGAAAGATCATCTGTTAAAGATATTGGGGAAGCATTTCTGGAATTTTTCCAAAGAATATATAAGGAAGAAATCTTGGAGGACCCCATCTCAAATTTTAGATGGTTGGAGAAGATTACCCTTCCCACTTTGAGCTCTGAACAAAGAGATCGTCTTGATAGGCCCATTTCAGAGGAAGAAGTGAGGGAAAGCATCAAAAAGGTGAAGAGGGGCAAGGCAACTGGCCCGGATGGCCTTCCCGGCGAATTATTACGGGTTGTTGCTCCGGAAATAGTTTCGGTGTTGACAAGACTTTTTAACGACATTCTAATAAATGGTGTGGTTCCTCCCAAATCTTGGGGAGAGGCGATTATTGTCTTGATTCCGAAACCCGGGAAAGACCCTGCTAAATGTGGCTCATATAGGCCAATCTCACTTTTAAACAGTGACTACAAGATTTTTGCAGCAGTGCTGGCAAACAGACTTGGACGTGAGGTTGGGTCAATTATCCACACTGACCAAAAGGGTTTTATAAAGGGTAGACAACTTTCGGACCTTACATATGATTTGATTGGGGCAGTGGATATTGCTTCTACGTTTTCCCTTCCTTTGGCCATTATGACCCTCGACGCTACTATAGCGTTCGACAGAGTAAATTGGGCGTACCTTGCCGAAACGATGAAGAAATTTGCCTTTGGTCCAAATTTTCGAAGATCAATTGGACTTCT
Organism: Lissotriton helveticus; assembly: GCF_964261635.1. Classification (NCBI taxonomy): domain Eukaryota; kingdom Metazoa; phylum Chordata; class Amphibia; order Caudata; family Salamandridae; genus Lissotriton; species Lissotriton helveticus. The sequence continues at coordinate 441,615,782 of NC_136060.1, read as the reverse complement.
ATATCAAAACCCCAGCGCTAGTATTATGGTGAATGGTGTATGCACTCAGCCCTTCTTGATCACCAGGGGGACAAGACAAGGGTGTCCTCTGTCCCCCTTACTATTTAATATATACATTGAGCCACTTGCACAATCTTTTAGAGACGATGCAAGAATTTCTTCATTTAAATTCGGTGGGTGGGAAAGGAAAGTCGGGCTATATGCCGATGACATTGTAATATACACCAGCGATCCAGCAAACGCTTTCCCCATAGTGGTTGAAAAAGCCAAAGAATTTGGAGGTATCTCTGGCTACGACATTAACGCTGATAAGACCGAGTTGATGACATGGAATATTGCCAATCCGGGTGTAGGGGTGACGCCTCAAACTCACTCAATACGTTATCTTGGAGTTAAAATCACACAAGATATTGACGTATTGGCAAAATCAAACCTAGACCTGGTTGCCAAAGAGTGTAGGGCACTTTTAAGATCCTGGGTAGGTCTTAGACTATCAATTTATGGGAGGGTCAACATTGTAAAGATGTCCATCCTTCCGAAATTGACCTTTATCTTTAATACAGTTCCCATCGCATTTGACTCCAAACAACTTTTTATGTGCCAACAAGAAATAAACTCTTTCATATGGGGTTACAAAGCTACGAGGTTGGCTTGGAAAAAATTGAGGAGGAGGAGGGAAAAAGGTGGACTGGCCCTCCCAGATCTACAGTATTATTCCTGGGCATTTCAGCTTTCCCATTCTAGAATGCTTCTGAAGACACCAGACCTCACCTCAAATGGGAAGCTATTCAAAGCTATGTTGGTAGGGGCAAACCTCCCTTTGGATGGGTTTCTTTTTAAGTTCGGAGAACAAAAGTTTTTCAAGAAGGTGAGGTTGAAGACTCTGTTAACGCAATTGAAGACATGGGTACAAATTAAGCGTAGAGTGGGGTTGGCGTACTATTCTAATCATGCACCAATTTGGGATTCCCCCGGGCTCCCACCATGCATGCAGGATTCTCTGGCTATCCCCCTAATAACAGCTGGGCTTTCTAGATGGGGTGATCTACTTGGTGGAGGTATCCTGATACCGTGGGAAGCCCTTAGGGAAAAAGTAGGGCTGACATTGTCAAGATTTAAATACTTACAAATTGGTAGTTGGGCCAGAGAATTAATCAGGAAAGTCTCTAATATCGGGAGAATTAGCCCACTAGAACAACAGCTAATCGAAAAACAGATGGGAGGCAAAGAGGTGGCTTGTTGGTACTGGTCTATACATGAGGAGATAGATGGGGACTTTCATCTGCCAAAACAGCTATGGGGGAGAGAAATTGCGGCAATAGAAGAGGACAGTTGGACAGAATCTTTTACACTTCTATATAAATTGGTAAAACCCGCTTGGCTTAGGCGAAACCATCTGTTCACTCTGCATCGGGCATATTTTACTCCCTCACGTCTATCCAAATTTCAAGAGGGGAAATGTTGTAACAAATGCCAACTGCCCTCAGCATCTGACATTCACATGTTCTGGGATTGCCCCCATCTAGTTACTTTCTGGACAGAGATTAAAGCTACTTTGGACTCAATTATCAAAACTGACATCTCTTTATCTTTACCACTTGTCATTCTTGGTGTAGACCAGAACATAACTGGGATAGCAAGATCTTTTCTGTTCTACGCTATTCTGCTGGCAAGACGGCAGATATGTATGCACTGGGTGGATACCACCCCTCCCACTCATTCAGCATGGTTAAACTCATTATACGAAACCTCAAAGGTAGATTTGAGAAGATCATGTAGAGCCCAGAACCTCATATTTTGGAAACTTTTGACAGAGTGGAAGTGAGGTCCATTTGGGCTTTTTTTTTTTTTTTTCCCCAATATCCGATGATTAAGCCCACCCACTCAATATTTCAGTATTGTGGTCTGCCCAGATTTCGACATATATATATACTGAATATTTGGCAAGAAGTTGCGTTGAGACATCGTCATAAGATGTATGGTTGTTCTTATCAACTCATAAAATTCTCTGCCAAGTTGGGAAGTGGCTCAATCTTCAGGGCCTTGCTCCCAGAGGCAGTGAGAGGGTTGGTCGGTCCCTTCCGCATCTAAGGGACGTGTGTCGGGCAGATGAGGATAAAAAAAAAAAAAAAAAGAAAAAGTTGAACATTTCCACCATTGTGCTAATACAGTGAATATATGCAAGCATATACGTACTGTGTACTCCTACCTAGTGCTCTCTAACCTAATCTTGACTAGGGTGGGTCATCTGCAAAATCCATGCAAGGTGGACTAACTCCCCACAACCTGGCTGTCATTTTGGTGTAATGCAGGACATCCCTTGAGTTAGCTGAGGTGGCATTCTGGCATGAAGTGACCTCTCTGTATCAGCTGAAGGTGCCTTTGGCTAAACTCAGAAGTGGTTGTGTGTTTATAATAACAGTGCCCACTGTGGCTAAGTTGCAACTCCTGTTTAGGCTGCAAATGTTTATTCTAGCTGGATAGTGGTGTCGCCAACTGAACAAATAACAAATATGGTATTTTCTCAGTGAACTTCATCCCTCAGATTCAGAGAATGTTATCCTGCATTGATTAATCAAAAGTCAACATGTGTAAAAGAGAAGACAACTTAAGAAATGTAAGCATGTAGATCAAGTAGCCTCAACGGGGTTTATTTCTATAGGGCTAGATCTAAGTGGGGAATCAGGGCTCCTTAGCAGGTATTCACAGCACACTTCTGCCATTTTGGCTAGTGCACTCTGGGAAAGTTTACAGTCAGGAGAAACAGAACAATCCAAATAGGAGAACTACATGTTGGTGTTAATTCTACCAGCAATGGTCTGCGGTATTTCCCAGGCCTTGTTTAGTGCACTGGGTAAAATTGGCATTTCACCACTGCCTACTGAAGAAATTGTGTGGACCTGTACGACAACATCTCATCAAAGATGAGTCTTGAGTGATATTTTGGGGGAAGAAGCTTGAAAACACCTGCTCTTCCTTTATGTGCAGGCGCTAGAGTTGCTTTGCAAGTTTCAGCTGGTTGACCCCCATTTCACTTCCTTGTAATCACAAAGAGACCTCAACCCTAGAATTCTTCCCTGAGCACCACATTTAGAATCTTAGTAGTTGTAGGAAACATCAGCAGTGAATTCTCCAGGATTTTCAAGAAACAATAAGAACTCTTGGTTATCACAAGGAACACGGGTGCAGAGCCTGGTCTCACCTTGGAAGCTATAACTGAAGACCCAGGGAATATCAAAAGATAACTTAAAGCATGGGAGTGTGCCTGCAGAGTACCCAACTAACTTTTCCCTTGACATACATCTGACAGCAGGCAGTGCTGAGAGATTCCTTCCCCAGGTCAGGAAAGTGAACTGAATAGTGCATCTGAGGGACCTATTTTTATACCCAGTGCCTTCTTTGAAGTTGGTAGAAGTTTCTTGATGTTTCTCTTTGAAGTGCTTGGAACTTCCTGACTCCCATGTCGTGGCTCCAGGTGGAGGTGACAAGCCCTTTGTGTGAAGGCAGAGGACAGCCTAATCAGTTGCAAGTGGTGCTGTTCCCAACTTTACCCTGCCCCTCCCATCCTGTCAGCAGATGGCCCATTCAGGCCCACCTAATCCCTCTATTGCGTGACTGACGGGGAGGAATTCACAAAGTCTGTCAGTTACACCTGGCCATGTGATTGAGGGGAGCCTGCAGACACCAAATAGCTAAAAGCTGTCAGGGCTCGCCAAGTGCCTACCTGAATGCAGCATTTGAACTACATCTCCCAGAATACCATCGGTCTGGGAGGAGCTGAGGAGGACATATATGCACGTGGGAACATTGGTGTGGTGCACGTGATTTGTCTTACTGGGTGTTTTTCCAATGTCAGACGCCTGATTCCCGCGCTGCCATCATAGAGCTGTGGATGGAGTCTGGAACCTTTCCTGATACCACCCGCGGCTGCGAGGTTGAGTTAGGTATTGGTGCGAACAAGTGTGGAGTCCGTCGGATTAGTATTGCGGAAGTGCGCTCGTGACTGGTTCGGGAGACGCTGGATTTGCCCCCTTCTGAGCCCAAGTTGCATGTTCCGTGTGTTTGGTTCCGGTGCAGGAGACGCAGGATTGCCCCCTCTTGTGACCGGGAATCTTTCTTCGAGTGTGGTGTTGCCGGGAGACGCTGGAGTTGCCCCCTCTCGGTTTTCGCCAGTGCGCTACGTTTTCAGACTTAGGTCAGCGTAGGAGACACGGGATTGCACCCTCTTACGACTGTTTGAAAGGTCTTGGTTCTTCCGGTTCGGGAGACGCAGAATTTGCCTCCTCCTGTGACCGGAGATACCGAGACTGAACAAGGTGCGAGCGCCATCTAGTGGTAAGAGAGACATTTCTTCGGATTATCTCCCACTGTTTCGTTTTTGTAGTATTCATTGCTGATGGCAATTGTGTTGTTCAGAACTAGCCATATCTCAGAGTCCCAGGAACTGCCTATGGAGGAACCTATAGATGCCTGAACTGTTTTGTTTTTCTTTTCTTTTATTGTTTTCACTTTCACATACTGCACGCTTCTCAGGAAGGGTCTGGGAGAGTTGGTATTCCTTTGGAGCAGAAGGGGTGAGAACGCTAGGTATGTATGGTTCTGAGTCAAGGGTATTTGATAAGAACGCATAAGGAAGGGTATCAGTCTAATGGTGTATTGGGGGCTCCTGTCTTTCCAGGGATCTGTCCCGTAACATGAGAGAGAGTATCTCATCTTGCACAATATAGGAAGAGGATTTACACCTGAGAGTAATCAGGTAGGGGTTCTGCTAAACGTACATAGAGCCTATAGATAGAAGAGAGTCTGAGGTTAATGTGTGTTCTTTATCTTTACAGGCATCCCTTCCTTAGCAGTTCCCGCCCCGGATTTTTCCCTCACCTGCTTACCACCGTACTCTGTAAGCCGTTGCGTTCAGAGTGCGGGGAAAGCTGGAGGTGAACACATATTAGCATCATCCTGATTCCGAGGAGCTATTGGAGCGTGACAGAATCACGTGCCCACAAACGTATCTCCTCCCAGTCAGGATTGAATGGTTTTGAGTGATGGCTACCTTAGATGATGTGTTGGCTGCCTTGGTTTTAGTGCAACTAGAGTTAGTCACCTCCCGGTCTGAAACCGCGGCTTTGATGGAACAGGTGGATAGGCAGGCCAGGAATCCTTTCAGCGCTTCGGCAGGTGCTCAGCAAATACAGATAACTGTTCCGCCTCCCATACCTTTGGCGAGCCCTTCGAGGTATGCTGGTGACCCTCAGTCTATACAAGTTTTTTTACCGCAAATATCTCTGCATTTTTCCTGTCGTCCAGCCTCCTTTCCGACTAATCTGTCGAGGGTGGCTTTTGCAATTTCTTATTTAACGGGAGATGCAGCAAATTGGGCAGGTCCTTTAGTTAGGAATGATGATCCCCTCCTTTCGGATTGGACGGCTTTCAGAAGGGAGTTCGAGCGAGTGTTCGATAGAAGAGCCACTACCCTTAGCGCAGATCGTGAACTCCTTGAGCTCAAACAGGGTAGGAAAGAATTGGTAGCCTATATGACCACTTTCAACAGACTGATCGCAGAAACTGCTTGGCCAGAAGAGAAGAGGATGGCTCTGTATTATCAGGGCTTATCCGAAGAGCTGAAAGATGTTTTAGCTCAGATAGACCCGCAAACCACCACCTGCACGGATCTGGTCAACTTAACGCTGAGGCTAGATCACTGTCTTGCAGAGCGCACTGGAGACAGGAGAAGGGGATATCGTGGCTCTGGGGGGTTAGGAAAGTCAGAACCCGCTATGATGGTGGACAAGGGAGGCGCATTGGAACCTATGGAAGTGGGGACTGTACGGTGAAACCTAAGAGATCACGTCCTTTTGCCACAGGAAAGAACTTTGCCCTTCCAGTAGTACAGAGTACTCGGGGTGAGGAATTCCTGGTACCTGATAGGAACCTCGAGGAAGTCGGATGGCAGTTGCCGTCCTTGGCTGGTGCATATTCAAATAACACCGAATCGCACATTGTCCTTTCTATGATTTTGCAAGCAAAAGGGCAACAGCATCCGGTGTTTAGTATGCTGGATTCCGGGGCCACCGGCAATTTCATTGATGACGGATTAGTACGTCGTCTGGGATTGGAACGGGTGCCCATTCAGAAACCGGAAAGGGTGCTGGCGGTAGACGGTACCCCGTTGAAGTCTGGTCCAATTATTGAGTGCACGGAAATGGTAGAATTACAGCTCCCGGGAGATCCATTGGACCATGTGGAGAACATAGTCCTAAACATTATTGAAGCACCTCAATATGAGGTCATCTTGGGTATGCCCTGGCTAGGGCTCCACAATCCTACTATGGATCGGAGGCTTAAGACTATCAGTTTCCTTTTGGAAGAGTGTCGGATGACATGTTTGAGGGAGACGGATCAACATCTAGTAGCGTTGGCTCAGGTTTTTCAGGTGGCCACGGCCGCAGAGAAAAATGTGGTGTTACGAGCGGTCTATGAGAAATATAGAGAGGTGTTCAGTGAGGTCAAGGTGGCAGTGTTGCCACCACATCGCGAATACGACTGCCGCATTGATCTCATTGATGGAGCGGTGATACCCTCTTGTAGAGTATACGTACTATCGGAACCCGAGACCAAGCACCTGCAGGAGTACTTGAAACAATTCTGTCCCATGGGGTTCATTCGTCCATCTAGGTCTCCTGCAGCGTCTCCTCTGTTTTTCACGGCTAAAGCCAATGGCGAGCTACGGACTTGCATAGACTACCGCCTGCTGAACAGACAGACTGTGGGAAACCGATACCCTCTTCCGCTCATCCCCGTCCTTCTGGATCAAGTACGGGAGGCCAACATTTACACCCGGTTGGACCTCCGTGGAGCATACCATCTAGTGAGAATCCGTGACGGAGATGAATGGAAGACGGCTATTAAAACTCGGTACGGACTTTTCGAGTATTTGGTTATGCCGTTCGGGCTGTGTAATGCCCCGGCGGCTTACCAATACTTCTTAAACGATGTGCTTAAAGATTACATCGACCAGTTCGTCATCGTATATATTGATGACATTCTGGTTTATTCGGCTTCCATCCCCCAGCACGCTAGCCATGTTATTCTGGTCCTAAAAAGATTATTGGACAACTGCCTTTACTGCAAGCTTAGTAAGTGCGAGTTTGGGGTGACTGAGGTGGAGTTCTTAGGAGTGATTTTGAGTCCCCAGGGGTTTCGAATGGCAGAGAGGAAGGTGGAGGCAGTACAGCAGTGGCCCGTCCCTAAGATTGTGAAAGAGGTGCAGTGCTTCCTAGGTTTTTTGAACTACTATAGGAGGTTTATAGCTCACTTTTCTTTGGTAGCATCCCCGATCACTCGCTTGCTAAGGAAGGGAGTGCCTTTTGAGTGGACCATCGAAGCCATGGAGGCTTTTGAGTTATTGAAGAAGTCCTTCAGTACTGCTCCCATCTTACGCCACCCACAGATGGATGTTCCATTCGTGGTGGAGGCAGATGCCTTGGATACTGCAGTAGGGGCCATTTTGTCCCAGCGAGATAGAGGAACCGGTCAACTGCATCCGGTGGCATTCTTGTCCAAAAAACTATCCTCCGCCGAACTGAACTATACTGTGGTAGAGAAGGAGCTGTTCGCCATCAAGAAAGCCTTCATGGAGTGGAGACACTACCTGTGGGGGGCACGACACACCATCACAGTGTATTCGGATCATCGGAACCTGGTCTTCATGAAGACAGCCCGGCATCTTTCTCAAAGGCAGATGAGATGGATGTGGTTTTTTGCGGGGTATGACTTTGTTATTACAATCCGTCCAGGGTCCGATAACAGGAAGGCAGATTCCCTTTCCAGACAAACAGAAGGTACAGTATCTCCTCACGAGAAACCCCAGGCCATCATCTCTCCGGAGAAAGTTCTCTGTGCGATTACCGCAGAACACTTCATGGATCAAGTGGCAGGTCAACGGAGTCCGGACCAATGGCAGATCTGGGCAGGACAGGACTCAAACCGGACTCTGAGGCACGGGGTGCCGCTGTACAAGGGGAAACTGTATTTGCCCATTCAGACCCTCAGAATCCAAGCCTTCAATTGGTGTCATAATTCGGTGATGGCTGGACATCCGGGTAACAAGAAAACTATCCAATTGGTTCAACGTCAGTTCTGGTGGGAGGGTATGTCAAAGGAGGTGGAAAGGTGGGTTCAGCAATGTGACATTTGTGCAAGAGCCAAAGGAGAACAAGGAAAAATGAGGGGGAAGCTCCTGCCATTGCCAACACCTGAACATCCATGGCATACCATCAGTGTGGATTTTATCGTGGGGCTGCCGAAAGACCAGGGATGCAATGCAATCCTGGTAGTTGTGGATAGTCTAACGAAGATGGGACATTTTATTCCCTGTCGGAACCTTCCTACAGCTATTCAGACTGCACAGTTGTTGCTAACGCATGTGGTGAGACTTCATGGTATCCCGCGAGTCATCATTTCGGATCGAGGGCCCCAGTTTGTAGCTCGCTTTTGGCACATGTGGTGCAAGGCTATGCACACGGAAGATGCCTTGTCCACTAGTTTCAATCCGCAATCGGATGGCCAGACCGAAAGGATGAACCAGACTCTTAAGAAATATCTGCGGTGCTATTCCAAGTAGGCTGCCCAATCCTGGGTATCCATGTTGTGGTTAGCCGAGTTGTCATACAACAACACGTGGCACAGTTGTATCAAGGAAACACCGTTTCGAGCTAACTCTGGGTTCCATGCCAACACGCTCCCGGTGGTGATTCCTAGCGACATACAGAACCATCCTACGGTTGCTGTTCATGTGAAATCACTTCTCAAGATCCATAAGCGTATCCAGAAATCACTGAAGCAGTCGAAGGTCTTCTACAAGAAGTGGGCCGATACGCATCGGCAGGATGGACCGGACTATCAGGTGGGCGATCGAGTCTGGCTTTCTACTCGGAACATACGTTTCCGTTACCGAAGTGTTTTTCATCCTCGCTTTATTGGGCCCTATATCATCTTTCGCAGGATAAATCCGGTGGCTTATAAGCTCAAGTTGCCTGCTACATTGCGGATCCACCCGGTGTTTCACTGTAGGTTGTTGAAGCCCGTGGGGATGGCACAGAGTACAGTGACTCCTCCGATATTGAGAGATGGCCAGCTGGAATACGAGGTGCGCCGCATCCTGGATTCTAGGTATCCCCAGGGGCATTTGTGGTTCTTGATCTCCTGGAAAGGGTATCAAGCGGAGGATGACTCTTGGGAACCCGGTTCTGCTGTACATGCTCCCAAGGAGATCAGGAAGTTCTTTTTGCGTAATCCGAGGAAGCCTGGCGCTAGGAGGCACTTGGGAGGGGGGCATACTGTCAGGGCTCGCCAGGTGCCTACCTGAATGCAGCATTGAACTACATCTCCCAGAATACCTTCGGTCTGGGGGGAGCTGAGGAGGACATATATGCATGTGGGAACATTGGTGTGGTGCACGTGATTTGTCTTACTGGGTGTTTTTCCGATGTCAGACACCTGATTCCCGCGCTGCCATCATAGAGTTGTGGACGGAGTCCGGAACCTTTCCTGATACCACCCACGGCTGCGAGGTTGAGTTAGGTATTGGTGCGAACAAGTGTGGAGTCCGTCGGATTAGTATTGCGGAAGTGCGCTCGTGACTGGTTCGGGAGATGCTGGATTTGCCCCCTTCTGAGCCCAAGTTGCATGTTCCGTGTGTTCGGTTCCGGTGCAGGAGACGCAGGATTGCCCCCTCTTGTGACCGGAAATCTTTGTTCGAGTGTGGTGTTGCCGGGAGACACTGGAGTTGCCCCCTCTTGGTTTTCGCCAGTGCGCTACGTTTTCAGACTTAGGTCAGCGTAGGAGACGCGGGATTGCACCCTCTTACGACTGTTTGAAAGGTCTTGGTTCTTCCGGTTCGGGAGACGCTGGATTTGCCCCCTCCTGTGACCGGAGTTTACTGTGTGGTTCCTGAGATACCGAGACTGAACAAGGTGCGAGCGCCATCTAGTGGTAAGAGAGACATTTCTTCGGATTATCTCCCACTGTTCCGTTTTTGTAGTATTCTTTGCTGATGGCAATCGTGTTGTTCAGAACTAGCCATATCTCAGAGTCCCAGGAACTGCCTATGGAGGAACCTATAGACGCTTGAACTGTTTTGTTTTTCTTTTCTTTTATTGTTTTCACTTTCACATACTGCACGCTTCTCAGGAAGGGTCTTCCTGGGAGAGTTGGTATTCCTTTGGAGCACAAGGGGTGAGAACGCTAGGTATGTATGGTTCTGAGTCAAGGGTATTTGATAAGAACGCATAAGGAAGGGTATCAGTCTAATGGTCTATTGGGGGCTCCTGTCTTTCCAAGGATCTGTCCCGTAACATGAGAGAGAGTATCTCATCTTGCACAATATAGGAAGAGGATTTACGCCTGAGAGTAATCAGGTAGGGGTTCTGCTAAACGTACATAGAGCTGATAGATAGAAGAGAGTCTGAGGTTAATGTGTGTTCTTTATCTTTACAGGCATCCCTTCCGTAGCAGTTCCCGCCCCGGATTTTTCCCTCACCTGCTTACCACCGTACTCTGTAAGCCGTTGCGTTCAGAGTGCGGGGAAAGCTGGAGGTGGACACATATTAGCATCATCCTGATTCCGAGGAGCTGTTGGACCGTGACAAAAGGAGAAGAATGTTAACTTTCCGAAAGTGGCATTTTCAATATTGTAATCTAAAAGACTTTACCATGAAAAGGGGTTTTTAATTAAAAGTTCAGAGATACCAACCATGAAATACTTATCTGTTACCAATCAAGTGTTAGCACATATTAAATGTACTAAGCAAACCAAATGTTGTCCTATGTAAGAGATAGGCCCCACAGTAGGGTACAATGAATTTACTACCAGCACATGAGAACTTAAAATAACATGTCCAAACTTTTATTGACAATGAACCCTGGCTTATAGGTTAACTATGGCATGCCTTAGGGGTGACTTATATGTAATAAAAGGGGGGTTTAAGGCTTGGCAAAGGGGTTAAATTGCCAAGTCAAATTGGCAGTTTAAAACTGTGTTCAGGCTGCAATGGCAGGTCTGGGACATTTTTCAATGGTCTACTCAAGTGGGTAACAAAGGAAGTCCTGCAGGCCCACCAGTAGCCTTTAAATTACAGTCCCTAGGCATATGGCATAACACTCCACAAGGGACTGACAAGTAAAATAAATGTTTAGGGTGTGAGCACCAGCAGTTTAGCACTTGTTGGCAGATGTAATGTGGACAAAGTCCTAAGACCAACAACAATGAATGTTAGCAAAAATGGAGGAAAACAGGCACACATTTTGGGGGAAGATCACCCTAAGGCTGACAGGTCTAACAGTTACCATTCAGTCAGTCAGTCAAAATTTACTTTATTTGGTTTGTCATAACCATAAAGCATACATACAAAATTCAGATAAAATAGCAGCGAATAAAAGGTTCATTTAGTAAAAAATTATATATTTTCTTGTTCATTAATTAAACACTTTATCTCAGACCTTATCTATGGTCTGTTTCTACTTTTTGAAGCTGAGACTCTACAAAGTTCATACATTTTACCCCGCGGCATAATAGGATGTTTGAACCTGCTCCCATCCAGCTGGTCACAGCTTGCCTGCAGGTACAGGCACACATGTGCACAGGAGATGGCACAAGGTCTCACTGTGATAATCGCATAGTCTACATTTTAATCCCTGATGTGTGTCCTTCCATGACGGGATCAAGTCTTTGGAGAAATGGTCACCCATTCTGAGGGCCCAGAATTTTGTTTTTAAGGATAGCCTGAAGTGCGCCATGAGGTAGGGTTGAGGTTTTAAAAGTTTGTACGAGTTTAAAATGGTCCATGCATGCCGCCGTTTGGCCAGAGTTTTTTTATCTTCTACCAAAGATAGGGATTTTGCATTTAGCTTGCAGATCTTTTTAAAGGACAATTCTTCCAGTGGGTTCTTCCAGATCTCCTCTAATTTGAGGGTTTCTAATGCTGCTCGCATATCATTCCCCCATGAATTTGGTTCCTGTTGGTCATATTGCTTTTTAATTTCTTGCCAACATAGATTGTTTAAGGATCCTGTTTCCGCCGATCTCAATTTCCAACACCATTTCACTAGGGCTGCTTTCCTTTGGTATATTTGATTTTGCAAGCCAAATTCCAGCCTTATTTGCGCCGGGGATGATCCTTTGTGTAGATGAAACACGAATTTGTATATTTTTGTCACGAGGTTGTTTAAAATGGCTGCTTCTTTCCCATGCCATATTTCCATTCCATAGGATAAAGAGGGTAGGATTTGGGCTGCCATTACTTTTAGCAGATGGTCATACGATGGGCATTGCAGGTTCTTTTGGAGAACTTTATACGCGAAGCTCAATGATTGAGCTTTTGTAGCGATGACTCTTTTTTGGGTTGAAAGGGCCATGTTTTTACTTGTTGTGACCCCCAAATATTTGTAGGCCGTTACTTCCTCGATGTGTCTGCCTTTTGTGTACCACTTGAAAGATCTTCTACTGGTACCCGCCAGTCTCACCACTTTTGTTTTTTTAATGTTTAATTCCAGGCCTTCTTTCTCAAAGTAATTTGTTAATTCGGATATTGTTCTTTGTAGGCCTATCGGGGTTTGACTTAAAATTACAATATCATCTGCATATTGGAGGAATTGAATGTTTTCATTAGCCAATTTAGGCGGATGTCCATTCACGTTCTTGATATGGTCTTTCAAATCGGCCAGATATATGTTGAAAAGGCTAGGGGAAAGCACACAGCCCTGTTTGAGTCAGTTGGTTATTTTTTGTTCTGCGGATATTCTTCTTCCGTCTCCTAATTTTACTTTTGCCCATGTTCCACTATATAGTGCCATTATTGTTTCCATTAATGCTTTTGGAAGGCCCCACTGGTCCAATTTTTTCCATAGGCGTCTTCTGGGTACTCGGTCGAAGGCCGATTTCAGGTCTATGTAGCAGGCTATTAATCCGCTCTTCTTTTCCCTGCTCCTTCAACTAGTAATGACAGAGCAGACAGATTGGTTAAGCAGCCCATGCCTTCCCTGAAACCGGTTTGGAATTTGGGTATTATTTTGTTATCCAAGTAGAGACAATATACAAGATGAGAAGAGCTTAGCCTCCACGTCAATTACCATTCATGCAAAATCCATGCAACTAAACACATTGGGGTCGATTAGGATCGCGGACGGACTTGAGTCCGTCCGCGACCCCTGAGGAGGAGGGAACGTCCGCATGGGCTGCGGCGTTCCCTCCGATCTGATTAGGATGTGACCGCCAGGGTGGCGGTCACATCCTCTATCTCTAACATAGCGGCGGGTGCAGCTTCAAGCTGCACCCGCCCCAATGTAAAAAATGCATGCACAGCATTTGCGTGCACAAAGCGGCAGGCACCGCGCGGTGCCTGCTGCATTGTGCACGCAAATGCAGGGGGGTACCATAGGTACCCCCCATGTGCACCCCCCACCACCCCTTCACCCAGGGGGCCCGCAACGGGCCCTCGAAGTGAAGGTCCGTATGCTTTTTCACGGCGGAAAAGCCGCCGTGGAAAAGCATAGAATTGCAGACATCCTAATATGCCTGGCGGTGTCTGATAGACACCACCAGACATGTTAGTGCTTTTCCGCCGCGGTCGCCTTCCGACCGCGGCGGAAAAGCTGCGGACAGATTATCAGACCCACCAGCCATCCTAATTTGGTGGTGGGTCTGTGGAGGCTCCGCTGCGGTTTTCCCGCATCCTCCGGGCCGGCGGTGGCTTCCGCCGGCCCGGAGGATGTGGGAATTCCGCAATCATAATGACCCCCATTGTGTGTATTTTAACTTAATGTGTGAGCAGAGAGTAACAGCAGTCTTGTGTTCAGTTATAAAGTCAGGCTCGCATTAGAGAATGCAAAAAACTGAGAGAACCTCTATCTACCGAGAGGAGCTTTGTGACTACAAATTAACGCCTCTTGTATGAATTCTCTAATAGCCTTATCCTCCTTCCTCCCTAATAGTCTTCATTGCCAAGTTCAGATATTTATATAAAAAGTATTGGCAAAGAAGAATTGAGGACAATCTTTAACTAATGAACCTTGTTCTACTTTCCAGACACTTGTAATATTGTTCATGGATCACTTTTTTATGACCAAAACCACAAATATAACAATTAGTTGTTTTCGAGGTTAATGATTCTATAGTAAAGAAACCTAATTCTTCCAGCTGAGTCCTTTTAAGAAAAGATATGGGAAGGGTGTAGAAGGTGTACAACAAAAAAAGAACAATACTTTAATTGAAATTATCTTTTTCATTTTTCTAGATGAAAAAAACGGCTTCTGTCCTGGAGAGACCCCAAATATACGGTGTCATAACACGTTGACTTTTTACGCAATAGGGAGTTGATAGAATTAAATGTCACTTTCTATGTGCAACCTAGATGAATGAGACAGGTGCCCTTGTAAATCATCAGTTGATACAATGCCTGCTCATTGTGGGAAGATAAGAGTTCCAAAAAAGTGACAATTTCTATATTTGACTCTTTTTTCTGTGCTTATGAAAACAATACTGTGTTTAGGAAAGTGTTGTGAAATGCGTTTCATATAATTTAAGTGTAGGAAGCACTTAATTTTGAATAGGTTTTAATATTATAGAAAACGTTTTGTGAATATTTTGTATTTAGTTTTGATTTGATCAAGGAACCTATGGTCCACAATTTGGTATATGCGATCGAATGTGTATTATATAAGGAATGTTTGTAAACAAATTAATATAGGTTGATGAATAAAAAAAAGCAAGGTTCGAGGTAATTGAAATCCTTGACCTTACAAAAAAGTAGTTCTCATTATAGACGTGGTCTAACCTTAGGTTGAGTTATAGACCCAACCCCTATAGTTTGGACGAGCACTTTCAAAAAGTGAGATTTCTAAAATAGTAATGCTAAATCCAGGTTTACTGGTAAGGAGGGTTTGTCATCACCATCCGAATAATACAAAACCCGAGAAAACTACTCTTCTGTAATCAGGAATTACAGCTTAAAAGGGTATTAAGGCAGTCCCCATGCTAACCTATGAGGGAAGCAAGCCTCACAGTAGTGAAAAAGGAAATAGTCTGTTTGTCACTACCAGTACATGCAAAGCATAGTAGCACATGTCCTACCTTTTATGAACGAGCACTTTGCCTTGGGGCTACCTAGGGTCCACCTTAGAAGTGACTTATGTTCAATAAATAGAGAGTTTCAAGCTTGGCAAATATTTTTAAATGCTAAGTCATAGTGGCAGTAAACTACACATACAGGTACTGCTATGGCAGGCCTGAGACAAGCTACCTCTGTGAGTGGCTCTAAATGGCCAAATTTGACATTCTTGCCATCAACCAGATATGCTGCTTGGGGAGTGTTATTAAACTTGACTGCTTGCTTTCATAATGTGCTTTTAAATTGTAATCCCTGTTTTAATGAAGTATCATTGCAATGTTTGTATGTTATGGTTTTAATTAACTGTATAATAAAGAGAGAGACAGTGCTGCAGGCCCACTAGTAGCATTTAATGTATAGGACCTGTGTATATCGTATAGTACTTTACAAGGGATGTACAGGTGAATCAAATATGCCATATGCCAAACAGGTGTAAACTGCCTATAAAATGTATAGAGGAGAGAGCACATGCACTTTAGCACTGGTCAGCAGTGGTAAGGTGCCCACAGTCCTAAAGCCAACAAACAGAAGGTCAGAGAAAGAGGAGGACGAAGGCAAACATTTTGGGGTGACCATTCAGGGAGGGCAACACTATAAAGGACCCCTCAAGTTGGAGAAATGGTAGACAGGTTCTTCACCCCAGGATATTGCATGAGAACCTGACTGAGATCATGACAGTGAGTACTGTGCTTGCATTCCTATGCTGAGTGTTGAAATGAGGAGAGGAGCTGAACCCACTAAATGTGTGCTTTCCTTTGAGAGGAATATTCTCTCCTGGCTTTGGATAATTACAGATTCTTGCAGTAAACAGGCATGCAGTGTGCTGAATCCCCAAAACACTACAGGCAATTTAAGCTACTCTGTGAACTCAAAGTATAGCGCATAGAGGAATACTTTAGGGTGGTAGGTTGCCAAATTACATTTCAACTATGTTAGAAATGTTCATATAATTCTTGTTGTTGCTGATATGCATCAGTGCTGTTCTGGTAATATTCTGTGTTTGTTTTACAGGTGCTAAGCAACAGGATAATACTGTTCAAATAAAACATTTTAAGCTCAAAGTGTCTTTCTCTTAGTGGACTACATATGTGTGATATTTTGAAGAACATAATTAGGTTTGCATTGCCACTGTGTCACTGACCCTTTTCTTTTAAGAGACACTAACCTAGAAAGCACACCCACCACATCAACACTTTAGTTGAGCAGGGTTGTTTGGGGCTATAACAACCTGTACAGTCAGTCAAAGCATATGTTTATTTAGACCTTTGTCTTTTAAAGAAGGATTCATTAAAACATGATAAAACGTGACACAAAAATACTCGGTATAAAAATACTCAGTATAAAATTGGGTTTTGCATTTAAAACACAATTTATTCAACCAATAAAATATACATTCTTTAAAAACATCCCTCACAATCAAGCAAAATATTTCACATAATTCAATATCGACTTCCTCAGTTTAACTGTGAAAATGTATCAACAGATAAAACAAATCAACCCATGACACATGCCACATCAAGAAATTCTTTACAACCAATGTTTTAATTTCTTACCCCTATCTTTTATGCTATATTTTATAAAAATAGGTTTTAAAGATGACTTTCGTAGAGCCCAAAACCATAGACAATCCACTAAGGTGTAGATTAAATCCCCCTTCGTGTTGAGGCCACACTTACAAATTCTTCCTTCATCAATAGGAGTGCAGCCTCTTTCTGATATTAGCACATGATTTAACCCACATCTTAACCTTAGGAGACTTCGACAAATCTTGTTGTTAGGGAAAGGTCTCCTCTCCCATCCATGAAATTATCAAGTGGGAGATTGATTGTCTCGTCTTCAAATATAAGAGATCCTCCTCCCTAGAAACATGCTTTGTTATTCTTTTAAACACCTCCATACTCACTCCTATTGAATTGGTATCATCTGTTAATTCTATTTTTAGTTTCTTACAACAGGTTTCAATCATTCCTCTAATTCTGTCTTGCTTTGCGTTTCAGATAACACAGAATCTTCCACACGGTGGCTCAAACACGGTGAAGCAGGAGACATAAAACACAACAACTCGTAGAAAAGGGTTTTATTTTACAAAATGCAAAGACTCTCTTTTTAGAATAAGGCTTGGCGTTTATTTATGCAATGATCTCCAACAGAAAGGCTTTCCAAGATTCCAAAAGAACAGCATTCAAAGATGCATAGAAATATATATTTATATGCATGCAATAATAACACACTTGATAAATGTGACAGTTAAATGCATGAATAATACTAATGAATAAACAAGCAGCAAATAATGTGAGATAACACTCAAGAAAATATACTGGCCGTCCTGCAAGAGATCAAAAAGATATATACACTGAATCACAAAGAAAACACCTCAAATAATCAAAGCCACTTGCCACACATCACAATGGCAATATTCAAAACTGAAACACCTCAAATGACCACAGATAATGCAACCACGCATAACAATGGCACTAGTC
This sequence comes from Lissotriton helveticus, assembly GCF_964261635.1. Taxonomy (NCBI): domain Eukaryota; kingdom Metazoa; phylum Chordata; class Amphibia; order Caudata; family Salamandridae; genus Lissotriton; species Lissotriton helveticus. Next base: position 441,598,141 of record NC_136060.1, on the reverse strand, counting down.
AGAACAAATCAATGGCAATGGTCCATAAACTTGTTGCGGGGATTCTACACTTATACAGAACTATGCCCAGGAAAACAAGACCTCTGTGTGTAGGGGTTGTACCTTCCTACAACCTTAGTACCCAAAATCCCAAAACCGACTAGCTATAGTGTCTCATTCGTTCTCCTACATAATTATGAAGCTACAAATGATTAGACAACTCAGAACACAACCCTCCCCACTCTCCCAGGAATCGCGGATATCAAGAAATGCCATTTTGCTTACTAACTCGTACGTGTCCACAAAAAGGATGGTCAGAGTCACTGTATTCTTCAAAATGTTTATTTTAACTATCATGCTCCATAGAGCAGTATACAAGCCACTACCAGCAGCAAAATACATAAACATAACACAGTTAGCATTGTTACAATACCATAGAATATGAAGGGGGATGTCATTATATTCTGACAATGGAAAAAGGACTATAAGGCCTAACCACCCTCTCCTTGGTAAGTTGAGATTTATTATATAAAGGAAGATCTCTGGGCTTTGTCAGCAGACCCCATACCTTAGAGCCTAGATGGTAGCTTTACATCATAGGAACAGCATAGCTCTTCTCCAAGAAAAGTTTCCCTCCAAGTGTGTGTGAACAACATGCATCCCTGTAATATCAAAGCACAAGCTCTCCAGCAGTGCAGCTCTGTGCAGCATGTTTTGGCTAGGTGGTAGGGACTGACCAGAACAGAATAACAAGGGGCATGTTTATCGACCCTGCACATCGTGTTTAGACTAAACACCAGGAACAGCAGAGAACGCAGAAAACAGACCTTGCGCATGTGAAAGGCACAAACAGAGACTTGCAAAATAAAGTCATTTACTAACCTACGCAAAAGCAGCATCATGGCAGCAGAGCTCATGCTAACTTAGCAATGTTGAGAATTACCCCAACGGCCACATAACACTCTCCCCCTGGTAAGGTTGTAGTGCATAGACAAAAGACTAAAACAGAGTTCAAAGTTCAGTAGAGTGCAAAAGTGCTTGAAAAAACCCAATTGTGGGAGGAAAACAATGTGTAAAAAAATGATTTGCTGATTAAAATATGTTGGTTCATGAGAAACGGAATTAAGAAGGAGGTGGGAAATCCATAAAAGCACGTGAACTTAAGAATGCAATTCGTTCCATATAGCCATCTTTATTGTTAGTAGAAAAAAGATTGCCTTCCAATTAAGTATGTCAAAGGAACAGACATGCTCCTCGTATTGTGAAGCTTTTAAGAGCATATCCAGACAACCTGCGTGATATTCAATGAAACTTCATTATAGTAGGTTCTGCGCAGCTGCGCAGATATCCCATTCAGCCAAGATGCAGCAGCACGCGCCATGTTGCCTTTCCCAGAACAAGCCAGCTCCTGGGCCTCTACGGGACCTATTAACTTGTGCAAATCCCGGGACTGTACATGTCCTTTTGGAGAGGCATTAATCGGAAGGCACCGCTTAGTGTAGAACACAGGTTGCACCCAAGTGAAGTAGGCAAAGCAAGAAGTTAGTGCATAATTCACACTAAGCGTCGCTAATGGCAAGCAATGAAAAAGTTGTTGCATTCGGTCATGATACAGTTGCACTTGGCCTGCTCTTTGCATTACCACAAGATGAGCAGCCATTGTGAAGTAGAAGCAGAAGGATCAGTATTCCACGTGTAAGCACCAGAAACAAAGGAAACCCTCTGAAGACGATAGAAAAGATAGAATTAATAAAAGGTGGTATTATTCCAAATATCGTTTTAAAAGAAGTCACAAGGCCGTATTCCATATTCTTAAAAAAATTAGCAAGGCCTTTGATGTCAGACGCATTAGATATTTGATGAATAAGCTTCCCAAATTGAAGTGGGAGGTTAGTGTTCAGAAGTGACTGAATCTCGCTAGATGTCCTAGCCACCTGCAATTCAAAGGTCTCTCGAGCTGAAGTGAGGGCCACTTACTGTTGAAACAATTGCGCTTTTAGCATGCTCAATTATTTGAAATCTGTTTTGAAAGTAGGAATGGAAGGCCAAATTTAACTATCTACTTTCCCATGAGGGGTAGAAAAAGCACATTGCTACAACAAGTATCACGTTGTGAAACTATTACCAAATACGGGATCCCTGGCTGTAAACCACAGCAGTCGTAGTTATTCAGAATACGATAACTGCCGTTTGCAAGCAATGTAAAAGAGGGAATTATTGATGGGACTGGAGTTCCTTTCAACAATAAGCAAAATGAGGTGCACATACCTTACAAGCGCCAGGCAACTTAAAGTGTTTACAAACCAGGGAATGTCGAATTGCAGAATCGCAGTCCTCCCCTGTTAGGAAAATTTCCTTATCGTCCTGATGACAGGTGTAAGTGAAGGGAAGAGACCATAATTCATAGAGAAAAGAACTACCCAGGGGCTTAAAGTGACCTATCGGAAACTGTTGCATACATGATTTAAATTGAAACAACGAAAACGGGAGAGATATTACCCCATTAATTAACGAAACAGCCGAGTCTGTTTCTGCCACAGAAAATGGAAGGGGCTCCAACTGTTTAATGTGTAATAGCGTCTTTGTAGCATCTTTCATGGACTTAAATCACTGTTTTTCAGTCAATTAAAAGGTGAAAACAAAGCAGAAGCATTTAAATTATCCCACCGGTCTTTTCCCATTTTGAGAGTCTGTAACGTCCATGCAAACTCCATTACTGATCCTAATTGATTTTGACCATAGTACAACACAGATACATCATTCTGAACAAAATCAATAACAGATGAAACAATATTATCCAAGGTGTAAATGTGTGAAGACAGTGCACGGATGCTAATGTCGACCACAGAAAGAACTTTTTCTAAACTTGCCTGATCTATTTGATGCAGACGTAATGCTGCTTCTGCCTGTGAAAGTTTCCAAATTTCATTGTAAGCTGAATACATTGATTGTATACTTATTCTCTGCACACCAATTGTCATATTCCGCTAAGGAGAGGATTGAAGGGATGTTCACATTTTTAGCAGTTGCCAAGCCCAAACAAGTGGTCTGGTGTACTCTGTCATTTAAAACTTAAATTTGAGTCGGAATCAGGCAGGCACGATGCAGAGCTTCAGTGCCCTGAACCTGCCAATCTAAAGTGCCCCAAATCGACTTTAAATTAATTGCTTGCTTGAATCCAGTGGCAAAGTGAGCAAGGGACTCACGTCTGAGCATGCCCTGCCAACTTGTGGCGAACAAAGCTGGACAAAAGGGGGTGGTGATGGACAGAGCATCTGAACCAATCAAACACTCACACCCAGTCAAAAGAGTCCCTTGCTCACTTTGCCACTGGATTCAAGCAAGCCTGGCTGAAGACGGCTGATATGCCAGAAACCGGTCCTAGGAAGCTTCATTCCGGTCCAGGGAAGGCATGGCTTGGCAGTTCGGGCTGGACTGTTCCCATGAGGCACAGGGTCAGACTGATTTGCATATGGCCATGTCTGAACTGGGGTGGCAGAGTGGGATAAAGAATGGTGATGGATTAAACCCAGATCTGTTGACTGGCTGTGAGTGTTTGATTGGTTCAGATGCTCCGTCCTTCACCACCCCCTTTTGTACCACTTGTAAGCAGACAGCATCGCCCTTAACATTAGCAAGGATCATATTGCAAACAATGTTGAACACCGCCACCAGTCTAATTCCTAAATCCAGGGCTGCTTCTGCCCCATGTACTTCATGAACACGCTTGATTATGGATGGGAGAACGGTCATTGAGGGGGTGCTGAAACACATTGAATATACCGCTGCAAACACTTTACCCCAAGTGTTGCAATCCGCTAATTCGGGAAACAGATTTTTCGGTAGACTTATTGTCAAAATCCTGTGATTCTCCACAGGTATGGTATTTGGAAAAACAGATTTGAATTGCCCAAATTTCTCCGCAAACCAATAAGGAAATTCATCCTTATTCTGGGGACGCTTGCCCATTACGGAATTATCCATCAAAGGACTGGTGGTCACACGACCAGGTGCAGGTGGTTGAGCAGCAGCTCCAGGTGGTCCCAGCTGGAAGTTGTGCAACATAAACTGAATAACTTCCCTATGCGTATGTATCAGAGAAGTATGTAATACCCTGAGTTCCGCAATCATTGCAGTTGTTAGATTACGTGGGAGTATGGTATACCCAGCCAACATGGGCCACGTGGCCCCCTCTATCGATAAAGGGCCTAAATGCACCGGCCTTACTATGTGAGGAAGGGCATCATTAAACTATATTTGGTGTTGCAAACCTGTGAGCGGAACCTCAAGAGTACTATAAGGTCTATATTCCTGCGGAAAGGCGATGCCAGTATACTCGTGAAACAAAATGTCTGTTCCATCAACTGCTGGAAATGTGACCCAAGAATAAAATACCTCAAAGCGGAAGGCTGGATCTCCCTCTACAACAAAGATAAGCGCAACCCCTGAATCAGGTACTCCGTATTGTTGTAAATATGTCATGAGCAGTGCCCGGTTAGGAGGTGTAATAGAAATCACCAATTCCAATAAAGAACAGAGAATAACAACTTGTGCGTGGCGGCACAATAACGGGGTAATATGAAAGAGAGAAGACATTTTGAAAATCAAGCTTGAAAAACCTATATAAAATATCACAATATAGGAGGCTACACCGTCACAGCTGTCTCTAGAAACAGAAGTGAGGGGATTGTGGACAAGCACAAGCACTACTTAGGGGTCTCGCAGATAAAAACCAGACCAAACGTTGACGGCAGCATGTTGCGGGGATTGTGCACATACACAGAACTATGGACAGGAAAACAGGACCTCGGTGTATAGGGGTTGTACCTTCCTACCACCTTAGTTACCCAAAATCCCAAAACCAACTAGCTAAAGTGTCTCATTCGTTCTCCTACATAATCACGAAGCTACAAATGATTAGACAACCCAGATCACAACACTACCGACTCTCTCAGGAATCGCAGCAGCAAGACATGCCCTTTCGCTCACTCACTCATACTTGCCAACAATACGGATGGTCAGAGTCACTGTATAGTTCAACATTTTTATTTTAACTATCGCGCTCTATAATGCAGTATACGAGCCACTACCAGCAGCAAAATGCATAAACCTAACACAGTTAGCATTGTTACAATACCATACAATATGGGGGGGATGTAATTATATACAGACAGTGGAAAAAGGACTAAAAGGCCTAACCACCCTCCCTTGGTAAGATGAGATTTGTTAGATAAAGGAGATCTCTGGGCTTTGTCAGCGGACCCCATACCTTAGAGCCCAGTTGGTAACTTTACATCACAGGAACAGCATAGTTCTCCTCCAAGGAAAGTTTTCCCTGCAAGTGTGTGTGAACAACATGCATCCCCATAATATCAAAGCACAAGCTCTCCAATCAGTGCAGCTGTGTGTCGAATGTTTTGTCTAGGTGCTAGTGATTGACCAGGACAGAATAACAAGGGAAATGTTTATCGACCTTGCACATTGTGTTCAGACTAAACTCCAGGAACAACAGAGCAAGCAGAAACCAGACCGTTCTTATGTGAAAGGCACAAACAGAGTCTTGCAAAATAAAGTCATTTAGTAACGTGCGCAAAAGAAGCATCATGGCAGCAGATCTCATGCTAACATAGCAATGTCAAGAATGACCCCAATGGCCACATAACAAACTAAAACAAGGGTCGATCGGCGTGTGGTTCTCCTTAAAGCCACCCTGTTTCAGAGGGATAAAAGGGGCCTTTGTATCTTACTACAGCTCTTATCGTCAGCATGAGGAAGCCTATGGGTAGCCAGGCACTATATAAATCACACAAACAAATAAATAAATAAATGAGTTTTCTTTGGCCCACTCCTTCAACTTCCCCAAGAGGATTTTTGAAAAAACATATCTTCAACAGGTTTATTTGCCTGTAGTTTGCTGGGAGGGTATACTCACCTTTTTGGTAGATAGACTTAATCACCGCTCTCTTCCAACTATCCTGAAATATTCCTGTCGAGAGTATTCCCCAGAAGAGGGTATGAAGCAAGCTAGTCCATCATGCCATGTTTGTTTTTAGTATGACTGCCAGCCAGTTGTCCCGACCAGCAGCACATGTAAGTTTTAACATTTCAATAGTTTTCTTGATTGCTGGTTCTGTGAAACACTCCTTTGTCTTCTTCCTAATAAGGAATCCTATAGGGCGCTGCACAGCTGTGGCATCCTTGCTATAAGCCTCCTCCAAGAATTCTACCAACACATCCTCACCCAAAAGGACCTGACGTTCGACCCTGGCAATTTCACATCACACTCTGCACCAACCTCGAGAATTTCCTTATATTTTTAGTCTCCATGGCCGCCATCATTGCTTCCTAACATATTACATTACATTACCATTTCTTCCTAGCAACCAGATTTATATATTCATTCTTGAAGCTGCAAAGACGTAACCTTCCTATATGATTTCTTGAAAAGCGAATGTACTCTTTATCAAACGAACAGTTCACCCACAGATGCAAGTTAAGCTCCTCAATGTTCTCAAAGTATAGTGCATTGAAGAATTATTTAGGGTGGTTTGTTGACAAATTACTTTTCAACTATGCTAGAAATGTTCATATTATTCTCCTTGTTAGTGACATGCATCAGTGCTGTCTTGGTAATATTCTGTGTGGTTATTTTGCAGGTGCTAAGCAACAGGATAAGCCTATTAAAATAAAACAATTTAAGCTCAAAGTGTCTTTCTCTTAGTGGACTACATGTGTGTGATTTTCTGAAGAATAAAATTAGGTTTGAATAACCACTGCGTCACTGACCCCTTTCGTTTAAGAGACTGTAACCCAGAAAGCACAGACACCACATCAACAAATTAGCTCAGCAGGGTTGTTTAGGGATACAACAACAACACATTAGTTCAGCAGGGTTGTTTAGGGGTACAACAACCTGTACTTTTACACTCTTGTGTGGTGCACTGAACTCTGCTCGGGCATTAGTGGGTGGAAAAGTCAAACCTTGTAGAACTAAGCCAAAGTCTTAGTTTATGCAACAATATGTACCTGGACATGGGTCGCTCTCAAACTTTTTGTCTTTACCCCTCATATTTTCTGAATCCTTTGTTTGCTGGCTTTGGTACTATGCCCACTGTATCACTGTTAATCACTGCTAACTTGCTTTTGCTCTCTCCTTTAATCATGGTAAGATTGGATTACACCCGATTTGCACATTTAATCTACTTGTAAGTTCATAGTAAAGTGGTACTACATGTACCCAGGGGCAGAATATTAATGCTACTAAGGGCCTATAGCATATATTGTGCCTCCCACTTAAGTAGCCTTCAAACATGTCTCATGTCTACCATTGCAGTCTATGTCTGCAGATCTAAACTGCCATCTTGACCTTTAAAATAAACCTTTTTCCAGATCGAAGCCTTCCATTTTAATAGGGTAGGCCTTAACGCCTTAACCACGGCAGTTTTTTCGCCGTGGTGCGGGAGTTCTAAAAGGTGGGTGGGGCTTTGTCGGCCGTTGGCCGACGGCAGCACTGGGGACAGAGCACGGAAGGGGTTAAACATCCCTTGGTGCAGGGTGCATTGTATTTAAAAAGTTGGACATGTACTTTAAAGTTTTACATGTTCTGATGCTAAAAAACTCTCAAAATATTATTTTCATTATTGCTAGGTCTACCTCTTTGATAGGATAAAAATTGGTAACCTTATTACAGTGAATAAGTGATAACTTTTGTTTGGGAGCAGGTAGGGATATTGTTAGGTTGCTGAGGAATTTAAATGTAAACCCTATTTAATGGTAAAGTCAGATTTTAAGTCACAATTCCGAAAATACCACTCTTGAAGAAGTTAACATTTTCTTTTCTTAACCATTTGGTGCCTGTAGCCTGTTTAGTGGGTCACATAACCGGGTGTATTTAGCAGTTAGCTTCTGTGCACCTGCCAGACAGGCACAACAGAGTATCTGGGTGTTGGCAGGTGTTGTAGAAGTTGAAGTGCATTTAAGACAAGTTGGAACTGTAAGTGTATTATTAGTGACTTGTCATGTATTAGACCTGACATTCATGGTGCTGTTTTCCCTCTAAAGATTTGCCTTCAAAACCTTCTGTTTACTGACTTTGTTTTTGCCTGCCATATGACTCTGCATACTTCACAACTGCTAGCCAGTGGTAAAGTGCTTGTGCTCTCTGCTTAAAACTTAGTATTTACTTGTAAGTCTATAGTAAAGTGGCACAACCTGTGCCCCTGGTGTATACATTATTGCTACTGCAGCACTGATTGTGCAACCCACTAAAGAACCATTGTTAATAAGTCTCAGGTCTGGCATTGCAGCCTCTGTGTAGAGTTTTTAAACTGGCATTTTGTTCTGGCAAAATAAGTATTTTGCCAGGTCCAAACCTTCCTTTTTTATACATTTAAGTCACTCTAGGGTAGGGCCTGGGCAGCCAGATGGCAGGGTGTAATGTATTTTTAAAAAAAAGGGCCATGTAGTTTTTAGTTTTACTTGTCCTGGTTGTAAAAAACTCTTAAATTCATGTTCAGCTACTGTAATGCCTACCTCTCATATAGGCTAACATTGGAGTTACCTTAATATATCTAGTAAGTGATCATTTCCAAACCGGAGCAGGTAATTCATTCATGTTTGTTGTCCTTGGAATTGTAATGAAAAATCCTCTTTCACGATGAAATGAAGTATTAAATTACAATTCTGAAAATGCCACTTCTTAGACAAACCATCAGATTGTAATTTCTGTGCGAAAATCTACAGCATAAGGGTGGGCATGGTATTCTAAACAATTGTTTGGGAACTTGAAGGTCCGGGGGAAAGTGAGATGTATTACATCTTGGTTTAGAGGTTAGATGCGGTGCATCATGGGGCATGGAGTCACTTGAGAGTACATAGAGAGGTGGTGGGAGATGATTGGTTAGTCATGAGAGGCGGGGTGACAACACCTAAGTTTAAATGTAATGGAAGTGGAGAACGGGTGGTTACACAATGTTACCTTTGGAACTGTTTGAGATTGGATTCATGAAGGAAGTAGCAAAGAAGATTTGCAAACTGACGGGTGTGAGGTGGGGGTTGAGGTCATGGGTAATGAATCCGGAGACTAGAGGGGCATTTCTCACTGTTGCGGGGGAGTAAGTATGAGGACAAAAAAGCGGGAGGGTTGAGAGCTGTGTACAGGGTTATTATGCGGGAGCCTTCAGGTGTGTGTGTTTAGAGGGAAAGCACAGATATGGGGTGATTCTAAAACATGGTACGGATTTGTTGTTGTAAATAGCGCATAGTGTGAATCAGAGCGGCTTGAAGCCATAGATTAATCGCTTTGTTCTTTTATTTGTAGCAAACCCCTGAAGAAGAGCTATACAGAGCCCGAAATGCATTGGGTAATCCATAAGTTGCATTTGAGAATGTTTTACGTTTTCGTACATGCCCAGAAAAAGGCTCGGATGGGCATATCTGAGACATATGAAGCTGTTGAAACTGTAACTGTCTCATGTGTGTGAATCAAAGAACTAAGAAAATAAATGAAGCTGAATTAATGTTCTGGAGTACACTCTTCAATTTTGTTTATATTTGGAAAAGCTGATGGCAAAGAAGGTGTAAGTCTCACATGTTAAGCTGTGCACCTGGTGTAGGAGTCAAACTTGGCTCTACTTGTTGTTCAAATGAATTTCTAGAAAGTTGGCATTTTCCTGTCTTAGCTACCTAGTGCATGCAGCCTGTCTCAAGGTCACATGACTGGGAGTAGCTGACTGTTGGACTTTGTGTATTCCCCTTAGACATCCACACAAATAGAGAACTTAGGTGTGCTGGGATTGGCCATCACTGGCAAGATGGGAGGGCGGAGCTAGGCACAGCAACACTTACACTTGAATAGGCTTTGTGCTGCCTCCAAAGAAAGGGCTGCATGGCACCTGCGTATAGCCTAGAGATAGAACAAGGATGGTAAGATGCATAGGGATTTCATCAGAAAACATTTAGAAGCTCCTCCAACTTCAAAGGAAGGCCCAGGCATAAATATTGCACCTCAGACACCAACTATTGACTACACTTCAGGACCTGTGGATATGTTCCCCATATGAAAGACTGCTGTACTGCTGAAAGGACTGCCACTCTGCTGAACTGCTGCTATGAAGGACTCCTGCTTGCTGTGCTGACCTGCTGCCAGCTGTATTCTTGCCTGAATGAGAAGTACTGGAGTTGCATCTGCTAAACCCAGGACACAAAGTGACTCCAAGGAATATAGCATGTTACAACGCATGCTATTACATCGCCTTATTTTACAACACAGTTGTTACAACAACTGCGTTATTAGATCGCAATACCTTTCCATTGCAAGTCTTTAGATCAATGCGCTGTAGGGGGTGCGCTGGATTTAGGTATAGTATAATTTACTATTCCAACTCAAGCCTGCGCAGCAGTAGGGAAGGTGTTGGTATAGTAAATTATACTATTCCTTAGGTTAGAGCACCCCCTACAGCAAGTCAATCTAATGACTGCGGTTGTTGTTACAATGGAGTTGCAAAGGTAACGCAAAGTAATGGCAGTGTTGTAAACGATATTTCCCAACTCCAAAGGCTAGTTGACTGGCCTCCTGGCTGGAACTACAGAGACTGAAGGCTCTAGCAACCTAGAACCTTGCCTCTGCCATCTGTGAGTCCTACCCTGCCAAGTGGGGCCACCACAGTCCTCGACCCTTGGAAGCGGGTCTGAATGTGCACTGACACCCTATTTGTGAACCCAGCATAATCCTGACAGGAAAGACGCATTGACTCTGCTGCAGGAATTATTCCAGCGCAAGGACTTCACATTGACCTTGCAGCCGGCATCGGAAGTACCATTGTGCAAAGCTTTGCCATCGCAGGCCTGTGCATCACAAATCTCTTGTTGATCGCAGCCTGGACAATGAAGCAGATTTTGCAATTCAGCATCGCAGCTCTTCTTAACCAATGTAGCTCTTCTACTGTGTAATGCATCCTTGACACAGGGCTTTGAATTGCAAGCCCTTATAGACGGGATCCTCGAAAACAATACAGGACCTTGCATCACAGCTCCGCAGCTCCTCGGAACTGGCGCATCACCTCAACTGTGTGACACATCCTTGAGGTGGGACCTCGCAATGCTCTCCATCCAGGATTTAAGGTACTCTTATTCAGCAGGCCTCACTGGTCACTGAAGCCAGTCCACACTCCATTGCGGTTGACATGGGCTTGTGACTCTATCCTGTCCAATACAAACAGATATCCACAGTTGAAGCTTTGTGCTTTTTGGTGCTATTTTCACTGAACTCTTAAAAATGCATATCCCAGGTTCTCCAGATTGGATATTTGTTGATTTCATCTTGTTTTGCTGTTTGAAGTGCTGCATAAATACTTTTCACATTGCCTCTAAGTTAAGCCTGACTTATCTGAGCCAAGCTACCAGAGGATTGAGCACAGCTTAATTTAGGGTTTGCTTGTGCCTCACCCCGACAAGGATTGTGGTTGCTGCTTGGGTATGGTTTCACTCCCCTTAACCAGTAAAGTCATTTCTCACACCATGTTCGGATGGTGGTCATTTTGTCTCTGTCAATTCTCTTTTGAGACTTAGTTTAGTAATAGTGCAGTTTGTATTGCAGGGGTCATGTTTTGACTTCTTTTATCTTGGCTGTGAAGTGTGGATGTAGTCAGTTGGTGTAAGTTATCTCTGATTACATTTCTGGGAGGTAAAGTTGCAGACATTATTCCTTTTCCAAATACTACTACTCACTTGAGATCTCCTTCTATGTCTGATGTGTTTTTCATTAGAAATGTTGTGAGGCAGAAATGCATTACTAATATGACAGTATGTTTTCTTTGGTCCTTAAAATTTGCATACTCCTTTGCTCATATCTCCAAGCATGTATGGCAAGAGACTGGCTGTGGATGTACTATGTCGTTTTTGGATGTGAGTTTCATACCTAATGACACAGCATTTTATCATGCATTGTGAATGGATGGCAATTTAGTATTTAATATTTTTCCTAGATATTTGTACAATACTTTAGAATTGTATTTTGTTCATCGAATAAGTGGTGTTTGTGGTTTAAATGGAAAGGTGAACAAGTCATGCTTTTTGTAAACCTGCCTTTTTGTGTATTTTATATTTTGTGTCTGTGTAGATATGCAAATCAACCGTTAGTGGATTTTGCGCCAGAATCTTTATTGCTTGAGTGCGGTGATTGTTTTTTGGAGTAAGTGTGGTAATTTAAATGTGATGGTAAAAAAGGAACTTGGATTCTCATTGGTTTTGAAATAAATAGTGCATTACAATCCCCTGGGCGTGTTTGCATCATCTGTACTGTATTTATTCGAGATTTAGCCTTAGTTTAACATGGACCACTATCTTTCGGACACATGGGAATATCTGTGCCCATGTGTGCATATCATTATGTTCTCATGGCCTACATTGGCACATGGTGACAGTCCCCTAAGCGTGTGTGTCCAGTTGTTGAATTTCATAAGCTCACATGCATCTGCATACAAGTGATTGAGTGTGCTCCAGTACTGTGCATGTCAAACATGGGCCATTTGTTCAGCACCTTTGTTGTAGCCCTGACACTAGACCGATTTACTCTTTAAAAAGATTAGTCAGTAGGTCAGAAGCATGTCTGTAAAAGTCTAGATATGTACTACACGGCATTGTACAGGCCTACATGGTATTGTAACCTTATGGTTCGCGGTAGCGGGCTATACTAGCCTTTAACCCCTTGAATGCTCATGACGAGCTCAGCATTCCACAGGAACGGGTGTGATCGTGACGAGATGAGCTCGTCATGAGCACAGGAGCGCCGTGCCTCATGACGAGCTGAGCTCGTCATGAGCATGTGAGTGCTGTGCGCGCCCCCTCACCCCCAGCACAGCAGGGGAATATCCCCCGCAGCGAAGGGGTTAAAGGCCCGCTGCAACATTAAAGGCAAGCTGATGGAGAGGGCCATTAACATGGGAGTGGGGCTTTAACTCCTTGCTTGCTCATGACGAGCTGAGCTCGTCATGAGCCACGGTGGCGCTGTGCTCATGATGAGCTGAGCTCGTCATGACTACTGCGGCGCTCACAAGTGGGGCTAATTCTCCTGCTGTGCTGAGCGTTCTCAAGAAATGGGCGTGGTGGTGACAAGCTCAGCTCATCAAGAGCACAGTGCCACCATGCACCATGCAGTGCCACCATGCAGCGTGATGAGCTGAGCTCATCAGGAGCACCGCAGTGCCGCGTGCGGCCCCCCTCCCCCAGCACCGCGGGGGAATTAGCCCCGCGGCGAAGGGGTTAATGGGCAGTAAATCCAGTGGGCTATAAGGCTAATAGAACACTTCTACCAATGGGAACAGAATGTCTTAGGTAAAAAGAATAAGGTCTTTTGGAGCCCCCCCCTCGCTGCTCCAAAGACTTTGTTCCACAGCTGTTAGTGCCACTGTTCAACAGATACCAGCTCCGCGCAGGGCCAATGCTGATAACTATTTAACATTCACAGTAATGGCGGTAAAAGGAGGCTGAAGTCAACCCCTGGTTCTCCCTGGGCTCAGCACACTGCTTTTCCTCATTTGGCAAGGCCAGGGAGACCCAGGAGCTGAGTAACATTTCACCCTTTCTCCTTCCAAGGCTCCAGTGACACTGTGAGCTACGAGAGTAGGGATGGGGAGGCTCCTGTGTATCCTGCTGCACAGGCTCTGCCTTTCCCTTTCCCCTGCCCAATCCATATACTGTGGAAAGGCAGGGGAAAGAAAGAGCCAAAGGCTGTGTATTAGGACACTGTTATTTTAAGAGCATGGTGTCCACACCATTGTCTTCAATAGAGTTCCAACAATCTAGGGCCAGATGTAGGAGCCTAAATACCGCTCTGTAACGGCCGATTTCGGCCGTTACCGACCGGTATTTAAGAATTGGCATGTAGGGGCATCATTTTACAGAATCGGTAAATTTACCGATTCTGTAAAATACCGAATCGGTATTTTTACCGATTCGGTAAATCCCAGATGTAGGTGGGACTCTTCTGAGTCCCAAAGGCCCTACAAATTCGGTATTTTACCACCCAATCCAATTGGGTATTAAAATACCGAATTCAGGTGTGCATGCACATGTGTGCATACACACCTAGCCATGTGACAGACAGACATGCCCTTAGGGCATGTCTGTGTGCCACATGGCGCACATGCCTATTTTTGGGGTGCCAGAGGGTGTCAAAGTGACACCCCCTGCACCCTTGCAAAATTCGGTATTTACCGATTCTGTAATTACAGAATCGGTATTGCCCATTGATTCCTATCGGCTTCAAGGCCCATAGGAATCAATGGGCATTACCGATTCGGTATTTACATATTCGGTAAATACCGAATCTTAACGATTCGGTATTTACAGAATCTGTAATACCTACATCTCCCCCCTTCATATTTACCGACTCTTAAATACCGAATCGGTAAAATTCGGTATTTAAGAGTCGGTAAATATGAATTACCTACATCTGGCCCCTAATGTTCTAATACTATTTAAAGATGTGAAACATTTTGCTCACTGTTCTACTTTAAGCACTTGCCCTGTTCTTCGAAATGTAATGCCTTGGAGGACTAAGTTGAGTGGAGTATTTCAAGCCCTTTCTATAGCATTTGCATAAAGCATGTGGCAATTCAATATTAACATATGTCAGGGGGAGTTGTAGTGATTAATTAATTTTAAAGGGAGTTCAAAGCATTGGGATTACAGCTGTTACCATGTATATTATGATTTATTGCCATATTTCATGAAGTTATAATATTATGAACACACCTCCAGGTGGGCAGAGTTCAATATCTGTGTTCACAGTTCACATATGAAGAACAAAACATTATTTGGTGGCAAATTCACCACTTTATTACATGTGGGTATCTTTTATAAGTCACCTCAAAATAAATCTTGGTTTGTATAAATTATATTTATACTAGCTGCGGAGGAGTAAGTAAAGAGAACAATTATGATGCTGCAATTCTTTATTTTCAAAGAAACTCTAAGCATGTAATTGATGCAATAAATAGGTATGCTCTAAATAGGTAAGCCATTTACTAAAGGACATCAGGAAACAGACTTGAACGATATAATTTCTTCAGTGGAGGCTACAATTCTTTTGGTTAATTTATTTTTTAAATATATGGAATACTCGTTTTAAAAATGCTACAATTTTTTAGTATATATTAAGGATTCATTGAGTTGAATTGATAGAGTGTTTTCTTGCAATCATAATATAAAACTACACAATTTAATCACTACAAAAGATGAGTGAATTATGAAAACGATGTTATGCTGCGTTGTCTTTTATAGTTAAAAGACAACGCAGCATAACATCCTTGTGGAAAGGCTTATACAAGGCTCAGCGGTAATAAACATACGTCTGTTGGAGATAACCATAGAAGACAACTCCTCAGGCAGTGGTCCAGGCCAGTAGCTGCTAAAATTAGAATATTACAAATCAGTGAAATCAGGGCAGAATGTTAACGCATTATCTAGAACTCTAAAGAATATATTATCTGGCACCACTACACACTTTCCCCCCTCACAACCGACAACAATTTGATTACTCTAAGATGTCAAGTCTAAATACTGTTGGAAAAAAAAACCTTAAACAGTAACAAAAACATATGGCAATGTTGTAAAAATATTGCTTAAAAATTTCTTATCTATTGATGTCATCTTTTTTTTTGGGGACAAGAAACAAAGTGCTCAGATCTTGTTAAATGTTCGGGACAGGACACAGCGCACCCTGATCTTGCCTTTCTCCTCGTCGTTCACATTTTCACTAAACTATTTATTCTTACCGCTACCACCCTCACATAATTTACAAGGTGCAAGTGAGGTTTCAGGAATACCAGAATGCAGCTCCTGCATGCTAGGCTTACTACTTTTTTAACAGAGGAAAACTAAGGCATATATTTATTAGCAGAAAATGTCCCAGTTAAACATGCATAACCGATCATGCTGGGCTCATTCATGGAGTCATCACAACCATCCCTGAGTTTCATGCATTTCGACATCCTACAAAAATGGCAAACCATACCTTCAGTAAATCTGGCAGAACTTTTCAGCACTTCCACAACTTGTAAATGATCCAAAAATGTGCTCAGTCCCTTACATGGTGGGTAAGGTTTCTTGATCTGTACCCTCTCACCTACTTCCAATTAAAACACACCAACCCCATGTTTCCGATCATAGTAATCCTTGTACACCACTTGGTCCTGTCTAATATTTTCTCCTCTCTGGTCTGTGACAAATAACTTTGCCTTTTGTCTGTCATCCAAAACTATGGGCCTGATTACAATGTCAGACGGACATTCGTTGCAGTCTTGCAACCGACTGACCTCCGGTCAGCTGTCCCGGCACCGCTATTACAATGTGATCACACATATTGTGGTTGCATACCCCCATTTTCTATGGGAGCTTGTGTTGTGCCCGTAAACCACAGCACAACCTCCCATAGAGACATGGGAGTTCCTGTTAATTCCCTACACTGAATGGCAGACACCTCACAGTGACTGCCACGGGGTTCAGGGGCGAACAGGCGGTACCATTGGTGCCCCCTTGGGCCCTAACTAGAGGCTGCAGGGAGAAAGGGGCCCTGCTAGGGGCCCCCAGAGACGCGTTGCGGCAGGCTTTACATGTCAAAAAATCTGACATGGAAAGCCTGTGGGAAAGTGACATCGTATTTGTGATGGCTGGAGCGTCGTCTTGAAGGGATTATGTGCCGGTTCAGACTGGACGATGGGCTCCATTGTAATACAGTGGTCGAAAGTTAAACGTATGATGTTGGTCAGAAAGCCTCTGACCACAGATCGGACTCTTTAAAGCCGACATCATAATAGCGCCCAAAGTGCTTCCTCTGAGAATTTGAAAGGACTGAATGCAATAACAGCTGGAGTAATGCGATATGCCCAAATCAATTTATTTACTTAATGCTCCTAAATTCAACTCTTCTACACGCCGATATGCACACTACTCAAAGAGAGCCTCCAGAAGTTTTCAACTAAACCATTTGAAGTGATAAAATATAAAGATGGTAATTGATTTTTTATTTATTTCTTGAAAGACAATATTTGAGTGTAATCGAACAAACCTGAGGCCCATTGTCACAGAAGATTTATTTGGGAAGTCCTTTTCATTGGAACATTTTGTTTAAGAATCAAGGACACATTGTCAACTTCTGGCCGTTTTGAAAACATATCCAGTAATACAATACGTGTTTTGTGCTACTAGCTTAATACTGAATAAAACCAAGCATATTTTAGGCCAACGTTTCTGGACTGAAAATAGTGCATAACGTGGGTGGGAATTTATGTGGCAATTGTCTCCACTAGAGTGGTCAACATATGTTTTCCCAACCCGTTTAATGCCAGACTCAATCCCATGCCACCAGTACTTTTCTTTTATCCTATTAATTATTACAAAACCTAAGTGTCCCTCTTTATTAATACTCAAAATCACTCCTACCCACAGAGTTGATACGATCCAGAATCCCCTTAACATGAAATGAGAATTATTAATAGCTCACTCCTCACTTTTAAGAATGTGTTCAACTCATCATTCAGCAATATTTCCTTCTCAGTATATATTCCTTGACAACTTTAAAAAAAATCATCTTTATCCTATGCCTCCAACCATTCTTGGACAGTAATCGCATCAGTGTCAGACCATGAATTGGCCAAAGTGAAATCCATCTGTAGGACTTTCCTTCAAGGACAAGCATTCTCTGCTTAAGAAGTCTGCAAGAGTATTATTAATTCCAGGTAAATATTCCCAAATAAATGTGTAGTCCAGAAGGTACAATACCATTCTAACTACTTGAGGGATAACTTCCACCATACCAGTGGTGGTAAGAACTTTAGTTCATGGATTATGGTCTGCTAAAAAAACATATTTTGAGCCACACACAAAATGTTGGAAATGATTCACACCCGAGACGCAAGCTAACATCATTTTTGCAATGACTGGTAGTATGTTTCAGCAGGCTTCAGATAACAGGAAGCACAAGTAATAATAGATTCATTCACCTACTCATCCATTTGGGAAAAGTAAGGCCCTAAGCCTTTATTGCTGGTGTCAGACTTGATGATAGTTCAGTCAGAGGAATATTACACATAGAACATTTTTGCCTTGCTGATATCAATACTGATTGATACAAAATAATCATGCAAACCCTCATTACAGACCAAACGATTTTTTAAAATACTTGGTGGATGCAGTAAGTCTCTGCCAAGATTTTTAAAGTGTTTTAGCAAATTTCTGCCAAGCCTGCATAAGCGATCCGACTTCATCTTTATTCATAGTTAAATGGAGTGTTTACATTAGCTTCTACTATATCTGGCTTGGGTAAAATAGCTTCTTTCACATCCCAAATGAGCAAAGTATGTCATAGATTGCACCACAAATTTGCATTTTGAAAATGTTACTGGTTAAACATTCTTCTGTAATATATATCCAGCACCTTCCTCAACATTTAGTCATGCTCAAGACAATTTTCCCCATAATTATAATGTTGTCTTGATAAAAGACTGCACCATCAACCGCATTGAAAAGTTCATGCATTAATCTTTGGAAGTCTACAGCAACTAAAGTGAACCCTTTGAAATAGATGGCAGCCAAACAGTGTGATAAACTGGCTAAATGTTTGCTCTTCGGGCGTAGGGAGGACTAGCAGTAAGCAGTCGATAACTCCAATGAGGGAAACCACTTAATATCCTTGGTCGTGGGTAGCACAAATTTGTCAATAAAAATGTTGCAGTTTAAATCTTGGATGTATAGCTACAACCTAATCTTGGCATTCACCAACATTCCCAGAAAACAAAATTGGGAATTCTTTTTTTTATGTTCTTGCTAAACACACCTTCAATGTCAACTGTCTCCAGACTGCTGGATCCGATGTAATTTTAATGCCCTTTATTGTACCATGGGTATTGTTTCCCCAGTGAAATTCTCATATTGAATTACTGTAGGGTGTTTCTTATTCCCAAACAAATGTATCTAAACTTGTGTGAGGCAAACCAGAACCTGCAAACATGTTGATAGTGACAGCAGCAAGTGTTGTCTCGCTTGCATGTTTGGCCCAAGTGTTAAGGCTTAGCTCTATAATAGTTGAGTCTACACTCAAGACGTAATCATTCCTAGTACAACTCTCACTTTCTGAGGACACTGTACTGGAATTTCCCACAATAAATTTTAATTTGTATGGAAACTGCCCCGCCCCCCATTTTGGCATAATGACCTACAATTTAACAATTCTAACACTGTTGTTTGAAAGGAGGAGAGAAATGTTCATAAACAAGATGTTCCTTGCTACCACATCTATGACATTCTTTTCTAGTGGCTCTAATCTTGGGTGCTTACCTTTATTCCTGACACATGTTTTCTCTTTAGTTTTTAAAGGTTCTCAATCCTTCTTCAATGAGAATGGCTCTTTCTCTTACAGGACTCTGCAAACTGGATCTTTGTCTCTACTGCTATTCGTGGCTGCTTAGGAAGATAATTTGAGTAACTCAACCTTCTTGACAATAGTAGCAACATTGTTTAGAGTAGAATCTCGAATCAAACATAAACTTTCCTGAAGACGCGTGTTGTTCATGGATATATGACGGTACAACGCGTACTGTTTCAACGCGTGCCTTTACAACACGTCTTTAACAACGCAAGTCGTTACAACGACTTGCGTTGTTGGGCGCGGATAGTGAATAGTATAATTTACTATTCTTAGTCAAAGGGAAATCCCTGGGTGTACGTTATGGCAAACGCGTATTGTGTTACTCTATAAATTCAATTCAGTCATGCACATTGTTCATCTACACAAATCAGGAAAAATTAAAAAATAAGTAAAAGTAAAGATAAATTTCCACACTAAAAATGAACGTTCACAATCTTTTATTATTATTCTAAAACGTGAAGACTCCTCTTCACACGTTCATATGTTAAAATTTCAAAGAAAAGTCTTTGAACAAATATTATAAAACAACACTTTATGAATCAATTACCATAAAGTTGCATCAACAGTAGAAAACAAATCATCACATACTATATAAACCTAGCAATATCACATACATTGGAATTATTTGATAAAAGATGAAAGTTAAAAAAAAAGCAAAATAATCAATGCAAGTACAATACAAAATACTATTCAAACCTTTTCACAAACCCCCTATCGCTGTGGCCTAAAGATTCTCCCGCCACTGTTTATCTAGATCCAATGGTCTTTCTTTTATATTAGTAGTGCAAAGAACAGTAGCAGTAATATACGGGTATCTGTTGTTTCCTTGACCTTATTTGGATTCTAAAACACTTGAAAATGCGTCGACGCGTTTCGGTGTTATATCACTTGATGTTGTAACACCTTCATCAGAACATGCCGTCTCTTTGGGGTCACCGGCTTCTAGACTTATTGTTTAAAATCTCCTATAGGTGTTATAGGAATCTCTCAGCGAAAGCTGACGTCGGGGAATCCTCCTCCCAGCAATCGCAGTTGTTTTAGGTTTTTGATACACCTCACAGTAAAAAAGTTCTCTCCCTTGTCCTATGGTCTGATAGGCATGGATCCTCTCCTCTCTTTGGTTTGTAAAACTATCTTTGTATAGATTAAAATGTTCTCATGAACGGGCATATGTCTGTATCTCTTAACCTGGGAACTGGATATGTTCTGCTCAGGATTTCGGATTCGCCTCTGCCACATTCTTCTCCTTTACTATTCTAACACCAGTCCCTGTGGATAGTAGGGAAGGTGTTGGAATAGTAAATATAGTATTCTTTATCCTTTAGCGCCCTCCAGCGCAAGTCGTGGTTACGACTTGCGTTGTAAAGGACGCGTCTTAAAAGCACTGCGGGGTAACATCTGCGTTGAAAAGGATGTTCCCCGTTGTTCATGTGCCTAATAATATGATCTCAGATGAATTTGTCATGAAGATTGTTGCTATGTTTTTTGAAAAAGGCAACATAGACCTCTATAAGTGCACTGTAGCCTTGCTTTTTCTGGAAAAAATGTAACCTGTCAACGCTAAACAAATCATTGGCATAAAATAAGAATATAAATCATCCAGTGATTTTTGTACACACCAGGCTCTTGCATAGTTCTTATCTTTTTCCATATGATTGTAAATAGTTAAACCTTTTGGTCCAAAAGTGATAAATTATTGTTTTTTTCTTTATTGTAAAAACGTCTTCTTGACTTTCCTCCTGTGAATGTGAAATATAATTTAAACAATATTTCCCCATTCCTGGTACCTCATTATAAGTTCTCTTTGGGCAAGCAAAAAGGGTTGTGAAGGAGCAGTTAGTGAGAAGCTCTGCAAAGTAGACATGGTGTCGGTGAGCGTTAATAAGTAGCCACAAAGAATTAGAGTACATTTAGAAGTACAATACTACAGGTGAACCATGAAAGTAGCAACAACTGTCAATCAGATATGTATGTTATATTCAACACAGTACTTGCATGATGGTATTGAATTGAAGAAGATAAATCGATACTATTGCCTTAAATATAGAGCTCATAAACAAGTGCAGCTGTATGTAAACATGAAGTTGTGCTTAAGTTTTACATACTTTATTAATATTTTGATTTATTGTAATAGTGCAAGTCTCAGTCTCTGAAGATGCAGGATGTGTGGAGAGCATACTGAATCCAAGATGGCAGTCACATATAGGTATAGACTATGACCTATGCTACTTGATGGATGTGTTGTCTTTTAGAACTTAGAATACTTGTGGGAACAAGTCTCACCACAAACAAGTGCAATGATAAGCGCAAACCGAAAGAAGCCATTGAGCTTAAGGGTACCAGGTACCAACATCACTCACTAGAGGTGCACAAAGGTGCAGGAAAAACACAAAATTCAGCTTATCCAGTCCTACCTAGGTGAGGCCACCAAGTCCAAGGAGAACTTGATGAGCCACAAGCTCAAAGAAATTGTGCAGGTTCAGTTTCCAGGGTCAGGGCCAGCTTTAGGGCTGGTGGTGCCTGGTGAGAGTCATCATCATCATCAAATGTCTTTATTCGGCACTTAAAAAGATACCATAAAAGTACATACATAAAAAGGTACATTTAAAATGCATTAAAAAACCACGTTAAAATGATTAAAAAGAGAGCTTTTAAATTCATATCCAAAGATTTTCTATCAGTCACAGGGTATCGGAATCATTTACTTCTCTTGTGTTCCTTAACCTCATAGCCACCTTGATAAAACTTATTATACAAAGCAATCTGTGGGCATCTGAGGCTTCCTGTAAGAACAGTAAAGCTGCTTTTGCCTGTCTAAATTTAGCTTTTTTAAGAATCCCCACTAGAAACTTACGTCTGGGGGCTGAGTAGAATGAGCATAAAAGTACAAAGTGAAGGGTATCCTGCGGAGACCTACTGTCGCAGCCGCAGGTACCCTTCAACTCCAGTGATGGTGTAAATCCAGAGGGGACAGAGAGTAGATGGTGTAGCATATTAAGTCTGAAACGAGTCATATAAAATCTGTCCTGTGCATTGTACATCACAGCTAGATATGATTCCATTCCATGTTCCTTTTTCAATAAGCTGTAGGACAGAACTGTAGATTTACATTTTTCCGTGACAGCCCTTCTCGTAGATGTCCATTCACAGAACAGTTTTTTAACCAGCGTCTTGTTCTGGGCCTCTAGGGTTTCAGGTGCGGTAAAAAAGTTTTTGCAACCGATTACCTCCAATGAATCCTTTACGTACTTTATCGAGGGAATATGGCCCTGTCTCACTTCCATCTTAGTTGTAGCGGACCGTAGCAGATGTGTTCCAGTGTAGGGCCTTCAGGGTATCAACTAGCTCTTGTTCCACCCCCAGGCTTATCATCAATGCCCATAATTTTTCTCTGTTTACGCGGTGGAAGGCCACGGAAAGGTCCATAAACCCCAGGTAGATAGCCCCCTTGCTGGCAATAGTGTACTTGGCCGTCAAGAGGTATAGGTTCAGACACTGATCGGTAGTTGATCTTCCCTCCCTGAACCCATATTGTATATCTGTAAGTATTTGGTTATCCTCTGCCCATTCTTGTAGGCGGTTTAAGATGGCACGGCCCAACACCTTTGCCGTCACGTCAATTAATGATATGGGACGATAACATTGGGGGTCATCCCGATTCCCTTTTTTATAGATTGGTACAATTGTCGCCGAAGACCATGAGCGAGCCCTGCCACAACTGCCTCGTTCAAGACCCTCGCGAGAATGGGAGCCCACAGGTCAATATTACTCAGATAAAGGTCAGGGGGTATACCGTCAGGTCAGGGTGCTTTGTTTTTGGTTAACCCTAAGATAGCCAGTTCCACTTCTGCCATAGAGAAATCTAGCCGTGCTGTTGGATTTGGCCTCTGCCCTTCATCGTGAATTGTGTCCCCTGTGTGGTTGTACAAGCTCTGGAAGTGGGTATACCATTGTTCTGGTAAGATGGTATTCAGAATTTGTGGTGCGCTTGGGTCCTGGAAGCACGGTTTGTTTATGACTTTCCAGAACCCAGACATATCTCCTCTTTCTGCCACCTCCCTTAGGTCCTCCCAGGCTTGTATTTGAAGGCTTTCTTTACGGGATTTCAGGGCCTTTTTATATTTCAATCTACAATGGGCTATTCTGATGTTATCCCTAGGGTGCTGTTTTAGACTATATTTAAGATCTTTATGTGCCTTGATACAATCTTGGTCAAACCAACGAGATGTGGTGACTCTCTTACTTCTTTTATTGGTCTTTAATAGACTGTCAACAAGGCGTGCTATTTCTTCAAATGCGCTGACCACCACCACTCCCTCGTTGTTTTGATCCAGGCATACATTTATAGCATTTAACCCTACTATTACAAAACTCTTATAAAATTTGTCTCCGTCTATCTTTGCCCACCTAAGTCTCCTCCCCTGATCTACCACCTTTTCTATTGCATCTACTCTGGTCATTGATTTCTTACGGGTTAGACATTTTAGTTCCACAACCAAGGGGTTGTGATCACTAAAAATGCTAATTTCAATTGCCATA
Organism: Lissotriton helveticus; assembly: GCF_964261635.1. Taxonomy (NCBI): domain Eukaryota; kingdom Metazoa; phylum Chordata; class Amphibia; order Caudata; family Salamandridae; genus Lissotriton; species Lissotriton helveticus. The sequence goes on along the minus strand of NC_136060.1, from coordinate 441,574,197 downwards.
CTGCTGATCCAGTTTCTAAGTATGGGAGAAACCATGATAAAATCTATATATGAGTGGCAGCCTCTGCCCTTAAAAGTTGGGTTAGGTTCCCCACCACTACCTAGTTCGATTAGGTCCGTTGTGTGCACCAGATTGTGCCTTTTTATAACTTTGTCTATTACCCCCCCTCTGCGGAATGTACAAAATGTGGTCCTTTTACCACTGAACACCGCAACCAATCCTTATTTATTGGTCTCAAATTCTCACAGAGGTGACAGTTGAAATCCCCTGTGAGGATGACATGTGGGGCGCCTGCTACCTTGGTTGATGATAACTGCGCATCTAGGCGGGAATCCAATTCTTTTATTACGTTTCCTCTACTATTTGTGCCTACCGCATTATACCAATTTACCAATAGGATATTGGTCCCTTTGGAGTGGTAGCCTATTGCCTGCATGTTTTTTGAGTTCCAGTTGTAGTTAAACCATACCCCTTGTATGCGGAGGTCTACATATATTAAGTAGTCCTCCAGTCGCTCTCCCTGATGTGGACCTTACAGCAGAAACTGGAAAGCATTTAAATCCCTCTAATATGTACTGATTGGGATCAATCACCCAAGTCTCCTGCAAACATATGATATGGAAGCTGGTAATGTACTGTCTCCATTCCTGGCAGTCATATTTGGCCGCCAAACCCGCTATGTTCCAGGATATGACTCTGAGACCATCCTGACTGGTCAATATATTTGCTCCATCCCCTGTTGAGCGAGTTTCCCTATCCACCCCAGCTAGTATTGGGGCAACTATATTTTTTACATTTGACCTAGCTGTCGACTCCGTGAGTGATATAACCCTCTTAGCTTTTCTACATGCCTTAAGCTCTGTGCACTGTGACCCCCCTTGTTGCTCTGGGACATCCTTCTTACTGACTCCCCTTCTGCTGGTTACTTCTGAGGTGGTAGGTGTTATGTTTCCCAACCCTGTGAACCCTTCACCAACTGATCGCCTATCAGATTGTGGTGTGCGAGTTGCGTCGCAGGTGAGTCAATCCACCTCATCCAGTACGCAGAACCTATTCCAATGGGCGTACAGTGGAAAAGTAGGATCGTATGCCGGTATCCCCTGCCAAGGTGCTTGCCACTGTTGCACTTTATTTTAGGTGGGTCATGGTGATAAACCCTACTAGAATGAACTCTATTTGTATACACTGGTCTCTGGGATGTTGTCGAATAGAAATAGGATAGGTGTAGCGGGAATATTTGGGTGTTTGTACTATTAGAAGGGACGTTGCATATGTAGTTCACTGCAAAGGTGTCCCTAAAGTTTATTGTTATAATATCACCTGCTATCGTTTTTACTCCTTTCCCAATCCACTCCCCTCTTCTGACGGCAAGTATTTCCCCAGAGATGTTTGGTGGCAACGGCCTATTTGCCCTTAGCCATTGCACACACTTTTCAGCTCAAAATGATTTTCTGTTTTCCCTTCCTTTAGGGGAGGAACCCCCGTTAGTACGACCACAAAGGGCAGGGCTTCGGGGGGGGGGGGGAGATTTATAGTGTGGAAGCGAGCTGGGCCTTTTTTCTCGAACACATTTTTAGGCAAGATATTTTTGGTCGCAGTGATACTCTCCTTCGGGTTAGGACCTATTTTGCCATTTACAGCTATAGGATTTCCCACTCCCTGGTTATTAGGAGCCTGACGGGTAGTACTGGGGCAAGGGGGTAGGGGAGCTCTGATACTTTTTGCGGTAGTGATTTGTGTATCCATCTTAGCATTTTTTATAGAGGGATTTGCAGCTGGAGCTACCTTATCCTTATGTATATTAGTTAGTGTAACCCTTTCCTGGTTGGCCCGAGACTGGAGTTCCCACTGGAACCGCCGGCTTTGACATTCCTACCCCCCTGTTGTTTATTATGGAGGTTAGTCTGTCAATCTTTGACATCAAGGGTTTGATGTGGGTAATGATGGTTTCTTCCAGTCCTGCCTTTAAATCGGCTACCATATTTGCTACCCAACAGGGTATACCTGGTGTGGTATTAGGTATTGGTGTCACTAGGTTATGAGTTACAATATGATTTTTCCCCTTTTTTTGTTGTTTGCCGGGGTTTCTTTAGGCCTACTCGGACCTCTATTGTTTGGTCTCAACTTTTGCGTAGCGAGCGGGGGATTTAAATCTGCCAGAATGTCCTCTGCCACTCTAGGGGATCCTGTGGGTACCTGTGCGCAGGGGAGGTCAACATAGGAAGAGGTAAAGCAAAAACTTATGTCAGGGGCATCTGTAACAACGGTTGAGAGATCCTCTCCTACATCTTGAATAGTTATAGTTGGTGGTAGGGAAAGCCTTCTTTCTGTGTTAACAATTGCCGTGGTTACTACCCCTATAGTTTGTTGCAGCATCTTATCTATTGCTGTAAGTGTGGGTAGGGGATGTGGTATGGGGGTCTTCTGTTTGGTATTAGAGCGAAGCGTAGGCATCTTAGCAATTTTGGCCACCTTTCTCATTGTTTAATAAACAGTGCTTGTAGCCCACTAGAGAGAGTATCTTTTTATGTTTAAAATTTTTAAAAGGCCAACAATGTCTCCGAAGAACGTGTAGAGGCGCAAAATGTATCATAAAAGAATCAATGATGATGACTTGCCATAAGCGTGTTGTCCTCCTAGGGGTCCGTTGGCAAAGAGTTAAGGGGGTAGCCCAGCCCGGCCTCCTCTGGCCTCTGAGGGCCGTAGAGGGCCCGCCCTTTGCCTGGGCTTCGCCCGGCGCTCCCGTGCGCTCCCGCGACGCGGGGGGGTGACGTGCAATTTATAGCGCCTCCTGGCGCGTCTTTCCCCTCAGCAGGGCCGCAAGGGAGCTTGGGTGATGTAGTTCCCAGCTCCCCTCGGTCCCCCCCACAGCGGCCGCGCACTGGATGGAAGGCTGCGGCGGCGGGGAAGGACCGGTAGCGGTGTTGGTGGCCTCGGGATGCGTAGGTAAGTGGAATCCTCTCCCTTCTTAATTCGCAAAAGGGTATGTGGCAGCTGCAGAGTAATGATTTCAGTTCCCCCTGGTGAGAGTCTTTTTTGTTGCACTGCTGCCCATGACCTAGTTCTCCACAAATTCCTCATTACCACCTTACAACAGTGCCTCTCATAGCCACATAGCCCCTCTGACATGTATGTAATTTTTTATAGCCCTACTCATAATTCTTTCACACTCAGTCCTTTGGTTTCCATAGTACAAATTCTTTGCAGTAGGCACATTAACCCTCTGCACTACTTTATGATGAATCAAAACTCTGATCTCTCGCCAGCAGGAGCATTAATCACCAGAGTTATCTTGACAGCAATATTATTGACTGTGGTCAGCACCAGGTGCGGCTGCACGGTGGCACCAGCTCTCCCTTCCATTAGTTGGTCAGAGAATCAGACGCAGAAGTCAGAGTATTTGGTGATTGAAAGCTGTATATCCTCATGTGCAGAGACAGGGGATGCCAAACATACAACTAATATATTAAGTAAATACCAGTATCAAAGTAAAATAACACAAAGAACCAATAATGCTATGAAAGACACAAACAGTGCCAGATTTAGTGTTTGGTGGATAGGATACCCCATTGCAAATATGGGGGATTACCCGGTCTGACACACCTTTAACCTGTCCACCTTATTTACGGGCACATGCATCAACGGTGCGAATCGCAATTTTCGGCCGCTTGCGAATGCAATTATCAAAATTGGAATGCATCATGTATTTCGCAATTTTAGGAATCGCAATCATGTTGCGATTTCTAAAATTGCGATTGCATTTAAGAAATCGCAATTTCAGATTTCTTAAATGCAATGCATGATCATTTTTAAATTGCGATTTAGCTGTTTGGAAGTGCTAAATTAGCATGAGGTTGAACCTCATGCTAATTTACTGAAAATCTTCAAACATGCACAAAAATGCATTTTTGAAAGTTGCATTTTACACACACACGTCCTACACACACACACATGTCCTTGGGACATGTGTGTGTGTAAATTGCACTTAAGTTTAATTTCAGGGGTGCAGGGAGGGGTTCTTTGGACCCCCCCCTGCACCCTTGAAATTGCATTTTCAATTTGCGATTCGCAAATTGAAAATCGCAAATTGTAAATGCCTTCCCATTGATTCCTATGGGCCTCCTGGCCCATAGGAATCAATGGGAAGGGTTTTCCTTAATTGCGATTCGCAAATTGTGAATCGCAATTAAGGAAAAATAAGAAATCGCTAAAAAAAATGCGAATTATTCATGCATTGCCGTTTGCGAATCCTTAATTGCGATTCCCTAATTTTCGCAATTAACGATTCGCAAACGGCAAGATTGATGCATGTGGCCGTTAGAGTTGGGAGGACTGCCAGCTTTTGGTCAATGGAGTCTCAGTTGACTACATTGATGATAAAAAAACATGTTTCTTTACCAGCCTGATGGTGTAGTGGTCGTCTTAGAAAAGGCATTTCACTTTTCTGTCAGTAAAAGCTGGAGCTAAAGGACAGATAAAAACAAATAGGGGTGCCACACCCACAAAAACACTCTCTGCATGTGGGGTCATTTGTTATTTGTTTATCAATAACAAACTCCCACTAAGGGAGTATGTTTTAGAAAATCAAAAGCTTTGATAAAGTTTGGTGAACGGCTGTGAGAACATGATAGCAGTTCCTATTAAGGTATGTCCTTGTTTCTCCTAACTTCGACTTATCCACCTGCCCTAGAAGTGTAACCTCTTTGTGTAAGAAATATCAGGTGTCAAGTGTGTTTCTACAGCATGCATTTTCCTTCAGACTACAACACTTTACCTTCTAAATACGTCTTTCAGAACTATTACATTTTCTTGAACACTTTCCCTCTACATTTGATATTAATAGACACATTAGAATTAACAATTACATGCAAACACCACAGATGTAGTAGGTTTCCAGGTAAAAAATAAGCTGAAGAATGGGGAATAACCCTGGAAATCAGCACCTGGTATTACTGATTACTCAGCGAATTCCTCTTTTTCTCATGGGAACATCAGAGTTCTACCATTATTCACCACTATGGGCCTTAATACTACTTTGACAGTCCTACTGTAGACGGTGCAATGCGCCATCCTCTGTAGGACCGCCAAACCTGTGGTGTGATCACCTGCCAGATTATTAGTTAAATCCTGGTTCGGCAGGCAGTCCTGCAGCGATCTGGTTGCGGTGGTCTGCTAGGCACACATAAGAGCCCATCATGCAGACCGCCGCAGTCAGGGCGCCGACTGCACCTTCCTGCAAGGTGTGGCATAAATAACATGAGAGCTGCTGGGATTTAGTTCAAGTTGCTCTGAATCCTGAAAGTGTATCCAAAAAAGAAGGTAGGTGGCAATCTGCAAAAAAAAAAACCTGACAACTATTGATAAAAATTAATTATTGACCGTTCTGTTATGTATTTAAACAACTTGTACAAAAATTACTTATTGCAAAATGTTTAAATAGATGCATATTATTTGAAAACAGTCGGCCTCATGCATCAAACGATTTTGGAGTCGCAAACGGTGCGAATCGGAAAATTCGGCCGTTTGCGATTCCAAAATCACTTTTTGGTATGCATGAAACATTTTTTACAAAACCGCAATTTTTTGCAATTCCTAAAAATGCGATTGCATTTAAGGAATCGCATTTGTGCGATTCCTTAAATGCAATGCATGAATTTTTTTTTAAATGCGAATTTGCAAATAGGAGGAGCAAATTAACACGAGGTTGACCCTCGTGTTAATTTGCGAAATCTTTCAAAAAAGCTTAAAAAAGCATTTTTGAAAGTGTCATGTTACACACACACATGTCCTTTGGACATGTGTGTGTGAAACTTGCACTTAAAAAAACATTTCAAGGGTGCAGGGGGGGTCCTTTGGACCCCCCTCAGCACCCTTGAAATGCATCAACAAATTGCGATTCGCAAAAAGAAAATTGCAAAAAGGCATTGAGGCCCATAGGAATCAATGTAATGCCATTCCTTAATTGCGATTCGCAATTAAGGAATCGCAAATACAGAAAATTAAGAAATCCCAAAAACGTTTAAGATTTCTTGATGCATAGGATTTTGCGATTCCTAAATTCAGATTCCTTAATTTCTCAATTTAGGAATTGCAAAATCCTACAATGATGCATGTGACCGAGTATCTTTTATTCATAATTAAAAAACGATGGGCAACGGGAATTTGCATTATTTGCTGTACTATCTGAAAGAAACGCCACAAGATATTGTTTACATTGTGCATTGTTACTGGGAGAATAAGGATTGTTGGTAATGGAGGGGCATATGGAGAGAGATGATTCGACAGTGGCAGAAAGGCAGCAAGACTGAAGGAATGTATAATATTTCAGTTTCTGTTATTTTGTGCGGCAGACGGTGAACATATTCTGCTGTTTAGAGCAAGGCATCTCTCGGAATAGCCTTTTTAATACCGTGGACTAATTTCACAGGTCGGATTAGCCATCACATGACGAGGTGATGCAGTGTGAAATTATATTTACCAGCACAGCTCTAGGTTTGAGTCACTTGTTGCCACTCGAGTGCGTTGTGTGATAGGCACTGTGAGCAGTGACTTCTGTTTTGATTGTCCCTGCTAGACCCGTGTAATATACTGCCGCAGCTCTCTTAGCATGAGTGACTGGGCTGTCTTATGAAGCAGAGAATTGCTAAATAAATCATATCTCGTAGCTACGAGAAAATAACAAAGGTAGTAGCCCTGGTAGATAGATAAAGATTGCAAACATTGTGCGTAAAGCAAGAACCTAGTAAAGGATATGATTGGACGGCTGTCTAAGGCGTAGTGGTATGAACTGCTAAAGTTTTTCGACCTTCTAATGCATGCGCAGAAATGTTCCCTTTGTTGACCTTTCACATGAGTTAACATAGAGGTCAGAAAGTGGGGAGTGCTCTGAACATTTCTGATACCAATGGTGCTATGTATAAAAACTCGGGGGCATATTATCAACAACTAGCGATATTTATCGCTAAATAAGCTTAGCGAATTTTTTTTTATCGCAGAGATAACGTGCTATAAGCAACGTTTATCTCCAAAGTGAGAAAATATCTGGCGATAGTGGCGAAATGTGTGAATATCGCTGGAAATCCAGTGATATTCAGGCATTATCGCTATTAGGGACTTAGCCTGAATATCCACCTCGCTTTGGATATACATACCACATTGCCCTTGATAGGGGATCTGGCTGGAGGTACCCGGAGTTCAGGACAGGGAAAACAAGCCCCATGTCTCGGTGATGGCTTCCCTGCCCTCTCTCTGCGGCACCTTGTAGCTGGTTAGCCCGCAAGAGCATGAGAATCCACCCTGGTCTGGCAGCACCTTGGTCTAGCTAGGGAAGGCGGCTCTGGGAGAGATTGTAGCCTCGATTGGGGAGGCTGACCCAAGATATCTACATAGGATTCAATGACCTAGCTCTGGAGCTTGTCGAGTAGGTCACATTTGTTCCCATCTGGAATCGTTAGTCCAATCATTCGACCTTGGGTTTCCAAGGATTGCTTTCCACCCATGTTCAGTTAGCCCAGGTTGTTTAAGCTCGCTGCACCCATTGGGCCTATCCAGGATCATCTATTTAGCCCCTATAAAGGGAAGTGGGTGGCCTAATGGAAGCATGGAAGAGTGACAGATTGGATATAGAAATCGTGACCAGCCCTTTGGCCAGCTAGTTTAGCAGCTATCAACCTGATGGCCGAACCCAGTCACCGACCGGATGGCCCATGCCAATGGGAGGCATGTAGAGAACAGAGTGCCTAGGTCCACTGGAACTGCTAACCAGAAGGCTCAATGTCTTTATGCTAAACTGCAGAAAACAATGTATGGCCTGTGGGTTAAGATTCACAATTCATCTCTCATGGCCTTTCAGCCCTGTCCCTGGGAAGGTTGCCCCAGGCATTGCATGTGTGCAGTTGTGTGGCACCATAAGTAACCAGCTGTAGTGTAGTTCTTATATCCCTAATAAGCTCTGCTCATTAGAATAATATACACCATAGATTTGACATAGGACTAAGGTTAGTATGTCTCTATCGAGTACATTCAACTTAATTGTGTGTGTCAGCTAACTCAGAGGTCACTAGAAACTTTCTTGAATAAACAAGAAGGGATTAGTCTCTGACAACCGCATAAAAATGACAGCTTTGTTTCCCTTAGAGTCGGAACAAGATCTTCAGAGTTGTGTAAACAATAGATAACTATTTCACTCAGCCAATCATGCATGCTTCGTTTCTACAGAGTTTGATTAGAAATAGAGAGACAGGCGTATCAATAAAAAGGGTTTATTGAACAGACTTCTTTCTCATGCAAGAGAGGTGAACTACTACAATTGTTAGACAGAATGCATAGTATAATGCGTAAAGCATAAACAGTAATATAAAATAATGCTGTAATATCATTGGCTGTTGCTATGACATATAAAAATAAATACATAAATAATACAGGCTAAAATACTAAACTGGTGCTTCTAAAATACCCCTACCCCAGTGTACCTAACCTAGGTCTAGTACCTTGGAAGAAGTAGGTGCTGTCTTTGCTATAGTTCAGTACTGCCAAGAATTGCCGAAGGTTTCTCTAGGTTCTAATCAGCTCCATACCTTAGAATGAGAGAGGTTGGTATCTCTTTCCCGGGACTCGATTTCTCAACACCCCGCAAGGGGAGCCAGAAACACTGGAGCTGGATTCTCGGTAGGAGGATGACAGCTTCTGGTCAGTGCGTCAGCTGGGGAGTTGGCTTCCTTCGGTACTTGCTGTGGCGAGCTGCGTTGTGCAAGTAGGTAGTCGAACTGCACCGAACCACACCGTGCTTTGCCATAGCAAGTGAAGGTATATTTATATCTTGACAGTGTTTAGGAAAGCCAGCATTGACGTAAAAGTCGGGCATATGAACGTCATGAATGAAACCCCAAGGAATAGATGTTCATGCATAATAAATGAGTTCTTGGAGAAATCAATATCCAGGCTCTCTCTATGGTGCTTGGGGTGGTGCTGAGGATTTGGCCTGCCGATATGGCAGTAGGAGCAAAAGTAGTGTCCCTCCAACAAGTCCTAAAAGGAGGGGCCGTCCGCCAAACACAGAGTGCACAAAGTTTGGAAATATTCCGAGCACTGCTTGAAAAGGTGCTAACAGTCCAGAACATACGTTCCTAAATAGATGTACAATACCGCTCCTATCAGACATGTTTAAGATACGAATTAACACACTCAACTAGCTTTATTTAATTTACTTTTGAGTCCTTAAAAAAATGTTATTCTATATACCAAGGGCTAGTAAATTAAATGCTGCTAGTGGGTCTGACAAAGCAAAACCAAAGGGGATGATGGACTGATTGTTGAACATTGCAAGCACTCACCCCCATTAAACTGATCTGGGTTTAATCCATCATCATTCTTTAGCTCACTCCCACACCCCAGTTCAGACATGGCCATATGCAAATCAGTCTTACCCTGTGCCTCATGGGAACAGTCCAGCCCGAACTGCCAAGCCATGTCTTCCCTGTACCGGAAACAAGCATCCTAGGACTAGTTTATGGCTAATCAGCCGTCCTCAGCCATTCTAGCTTGAATACAGTGGCAAAGTGAGCAAGGGATCCATGTCTGGGCATACCCTGCCAACTATGGGCGAAAAAGCAAAACTAAAAGGGATGATGGACGGAGTGTTGAATATTGCAAGCACTCACCCCAGTCAACTGATCTGGTTTTAATCCATCATCATTCTTTAGCTCACTCCACCACCCCAGTTCAGACATGGCCATATGCAAATCAGTCTTACCCTGTGCCTCATGGGAACAGTCCAGCCCAAACTGCCAAGCCATGTCTTCCCTGGACCGGAAATAGGCATCCTGGGACCGGTTTATGGCTAATCAGATGTCATTGGCCAGGCTAGCTTGAATCCAGTGGCAAAGTGAGCAAGTGACCCACGTCTGGGCATACCCTGCCAACTTAGGGCGAAAAAAGCAAAACCAAAGCTACCCACTTAAGTGGAAGTTTAAAAACATGTCTCAGCCCTGCCATTGCAGCCTCTGTGTGCAGTTTTATACTGCCACTTTGACCTGCAAAATAAGCATCTTGCTGGGCCTAAAGGTTAATATACATATATGTCACCCCTAAGGTAGGCTCTAAACAGCTGAGACGGCATGGTGCTTCCTATTTAAAAAGGTGGACATGAGATTTTAAGTTTTACATGTCCTGATAGTGAAAAACTCATTTGTTTTTCAGTACTGCACGGCTGATCTCTCCCAAAGGATAGCATTGGGTTACCTTATTACATTTATTAAGTGATAACCTTTTTGGGGAGTAGTTGGAAATGTAATGTATGGTAGCGAATTGTAAGTTACAATTCTGTAAAAATGCCACTTTTCGAAATTTGGCATTTTCGTGTCCTAACCAATTCCTGGGTCACATGACTAGGTGTAGTGAGCAGTTGGACTTTGTGTATACCTCCCACACAGCTACGCAATATAGGGCCAGAGTGGTGGCAGGATGATCCATCCCAGGCATGAGGGGGCAGAGCTGTGCACAGCCTAACTTGCACTTCAAAGACACTGCCTCAACTCACACACAAAGAACTTCATATTAAGCTATAGAGACTTTAGACATCCTGAGACCAGGGCGGGGAGGCAGGAAGTTCCTGACACTCTAGAGTTTCTTCCACTTCAAACTAGGCATCAGGTATAAAAGTAGGTTCCTCAGACCCACTATTCAATACACTCCTGGACCTGTCCTGCTGCTAGAGGAATGCCCTGCTGCATGAGGTCGTCCTGCTGTCTGAGAAGGAATGCTGGACATGCACCATTCATCCCAGACTGAAGGGACTCCAATGGTCAGCTGACAGACTTCCTGTTCTGAGCTCCAGGGACACAACAAGCTCCAGAGGCCTTACTGCAACTGCCCTGGACCTGTCTGGATCTGCAACTGGATCAGCCTGAGTCCTACTTGCCTCTGCTATAGTGAGTTTCTGTTCATCAAGACATGCATCTCAGGTCATAGACTCTTGGTTTGGGATCAGTTGAGCTGCTCTTAATAGAAAAGGAGAAAACCCTGAGGGTTTGGTCTCTTCATGACCGTCACTGGACTCTTTCTCATCAAGATCTTGCCTCCTGCGCCAATGGCCAACAACAAACTACGGTGGACCTGACTCTTCATGTTACAGTGACCATCTGCAACGACCAGCAATGCAAGATCTACACTTCACGCTACAGTCCGCAGTGACCAGCAATACAAACAAGCTGCAATAGTAGTCCCCAATGCGCAATGACCATTCATAACACAGCAGGATCTTCACGGCAAACTCCACCATGAAGAGAACTCTTTGTGCTGGACTTTAGAAGAGTTTTCCTTAACTGAGCTTTGGAAAGAAACGGAGACAGCAGATGAATACGGTCCCTTTTGAAGCCACAAACGAAGAACAGCGGGGACACAGCGGTCCCGGTGTGTCCCCTGGCTGTTGGATTTATTTGCACGCTTCAACACAAAACCCACACTCCATTAGAGTATAAGCCGACTAAGAATGGATGGTTAATCCCTGATTATAAAGAAAACCAGCATCATTGAGCTACGTGGTCCTGAAGAGAATTCCCTAGAAGATAGGGTTTTCGAAACGCGTAGACCTTTTGTGTACAGCACTAGGACGTTTCTTGAAAATAAGAAATTTTCATAACATTTGATCTGATTTCCTGTGTTGTTTTGTTAAAATTCACCTTATGAATATGTTTGGTACAAATTAATGTGAATTGATTTTATATGTTTCATAATGTGTATGCATGTGTGAATGGTTGTAATTGTTGGGAATGAGTGTAAGAAGTGTTATTGTAAATAAATGTGGAGTGTAATAATTTTTGTATATACATTTTTTAATGTTTTCTAAATATGCCTTTGATCAAAATTAAAAATTAAAATAATTGATTTATTCTAGACTAAAAGAGTCGTCTGAAAACGTACTGTTTAATTGAGTAGGTTGTTTGGTCACTTCCAGGCCCCCATTCCAAGTTATTGGCAATATTGGTGCTTGTTTTTGGTTTTTAGACTTAAGAAGATAACATTTTCAACTGGATAACCTGGCCCCTGTATCCAGTCCACAGTCCATCACGATTGATCTGAAATTGATACTGTCACCTGGTCTCACGCAACCAAAAAAGTAGCATTTTAAAATGGCGCACCTCCAGTTTTGCTAACTGGATGTTTGCAATTTTAGTGTCAAATAATTTATTACATTTACTCTATATTTGTATATTGGTGTTGGATTTTTCTTTCGTTGTGTTTTCACTTTATTACTGTTAAAGTGCTGCATAAATACTTTACAAATTGCCTCAAAGTTAAGCCTGACTTGTGATGATGGCTGTTGCTTTAGTAACGATTCAACTCCCCTCAACCAACAACATAATTTTTCACAATGTTTCTAGTCAGTGGATGGGACTAGCATCACAAAAACAAAACAGTGGCAAAATGCTAACACCACAGCTGAAGAAAACTCTCTGTACATCTACCGAAATATTTATGGCAACATTTTTGTGCATCGGGCTGAGATACATTCTAGCTTAGAGCCACAATTTTTTCAACTTGCTAAATGAAGGGTCGGCAGAAGTAGAAATTCAGTGAACAATAATAAGCTTCAGTTTAAAGTGCAGATTTAGATATCTAGTTTGGGCCTGAAGTGACATCATAATTTACTCTCCAAACACTTCCAATTAGGATCATCACTAGTACCACTTCAGTATTTGTAATATGTACCTGATAAGAAAAGAAAGATTGTCATTTATGTGTCCCTGAAAAGCCAGGGTGACCCTCCTAGTTGTTGTTAACCTGCAGTCACCTGATTGTATAATCCATTCAAGCAATTCCAAAAGCAATGTTTGCTCATTGCACCTGCCACATAGCAAGCAAATGTTAAGCCAGTTCTTCCAAGCAATATACCAATATCCTCTGCTCCTTTTTTGACCAAACTGTCCTTCCCAAGTCTGTGAAAATAGAAAACTTCAGCAAGCTTCACAAAAGTAGCAGAGTAGCTGCGTTTTTTGGTTTAATCTACTGTCTCCCTGAGAGGACACTCTAGTAATGGCACCATGAGACATCCAATTGTGTATTGCATCATTCATAAGTAATACGTCTGACTCTTGCTTCAGAACTAAACTAATGATCATCTACTCTTTTCCAGCAGATGACTGCTCTTTACTGGAGCAGTGAAATTGGAAAAGAGAAAGGCATTTCATCAGTCATCAAAGATAGCCAGATCACTACAGAATGGAATACCTTATTGTGTAGGAGCAAAAGTAATGGTGTTTTATGGAGTTGTTTCCTATCTTTTAGAAGTACAATTTCCTCTTTTGTGTGCTAAGTTGATTGACATTGGGTAAGGACAACTATTTTGAATTGTTCTTGAGAAAGTTTACTAAGTATCATAATCTACTGGTTATTTTCCTTACATTACCTATGTTATCCAATATCCACTAGTATGGGTCTAATTTAGTTTTGTGGTTCTTATGTAATATGGGTGCTCTGACAAATGCCCTATGTACTTTTGATAGGCCAGAAAAGTGCATAACATGGAATTCAGAGTGTCAATACTTGTTGGACCTGGCCCTTTTGGCAGGTTCACCCCTAAACTTTTTGCTTTTTCCTAGCCTGTTTCTGGTACCTGGTGTTGGTGATTTTAGGCCTTTGCGCACTTTTTCACTGTGGTACAGTGTAAAGTGCATGAGCTCTCTGTGTATGTGTGGTGAGTGAACTGCCCTCCCATAGGAATGAATGGGGAATATGTATGCCCTTGGTAGTTCCTGATGTGTGGGGAGTGCGGGGTCGAGTTTGGTATGTGCGAACTCGTGAGATTGAATGCTGCGCAATGGTATATGCGGCATGGTTGTGTCTAGTGGAGAAGTGCCACTTCTAGAAGTTGGCATATTTGTGTAATTTGTGCCTGGCGTGTGATTGGCTGGTGAGCCTGGCCCAGAGTGCCTGGGCCTGCTTGTGGATTGACTGTCTGGTTTGAGGGTGACAGGGGCTGCAGAGCCCCCAGGAGGTTGTCTGAGTCAGCCCGTGGATGAAAGGCTGCATCTGCTGCCAGGGAAGTGGGAGGAGATAGCACCTAGGAGTGAATAGGGCTGTGCCTGCCTGACCACAATACTGGCTCCACCTCCCGCTGGGCGACTGTCACCTCTGTCCCTGATACTGAAAGGAAGAAGGAAGTCAGGAAAGCCCCAGTGCTCCAGCAACACCCAGAACTGGTTTAGACCGGGCTCAGGGCCCACTTGCACAAAGACTTCAAAGGACTTCAAAGACTTTTAGGGGTATAAGAGAAGGACCCCTGACAACAGAAAAGGAGATTCTACAATCAAGAGGAACCTCTGCTGGAAGAAGGACTGCTGAAGAACTGAAGGAAGATTGCCTTGCTGTGTGCTCTAAGGGCTGACTTGTTCTGCTGTCTAACTGAAGCTGAGAAGAAGAAAGGGACTTTGCTGTGTGCTGTGACCCTGCCTGCTTGAACTACAGAGACTTTGCTGTGTGCTGTGTTTACCAAGGAATCTCCAAGGGCCTCCTGTCCTGGAACCCAGGGTCAAAAGGTTCCCTTGAAACTACCAAGAAACGCCGTAAAAGATCGTGCTCATTCACTGCTTAGTGCGTGATTAATGACTGGTGGCCGTGTGGGAGATCGGTGTGCTCATCGGCACATTCTGACTGCAGATCGGGGGCTCGTGGTGCTCCCCTTCATGAGGTAGTGCCCAAAAGGTCCTTGTGACACCCCGAGCGCCCTGCTGCCTCCTACGACCTCGAGACTGCCGGGTCGCTGATCACCGCCGCAGCCCGGGCCTGAAATTGCCTGAGAAGCCTCGCCGGGACCACGGAGAACAAAGATCGGAGAAACTGTCCTCTCATTGGTTGAGAAGGACGAGCCCCCTCAGCAACGCCGCGCAGGGATTGGCTGGCGGTACGAAGCTCTTCCGCGGCGCCGTGCTGTCATTGGCGGGCTGCGGGAGGCTTGTCTGAAAGAACCGCGCTCTGATTGGCTGTGGACTGAAAACTGTTCGTGAGGTGCCGCGCTCTGGTTGGCTGATCCCCCGCAGAAGCCCCTACGTCACGGCGAGCTCATCCGAGCGCCGCGCTGAGGGGAGCGGCCTGCTGATTGCTCCACTCACGTCGTCACCCAAGGGGCTCGCCTGCCGAGTCACGCAGTGATTGGTCCCTGTAACTGGGACCCCCGAGGACGTCGCCGAAGCCGTGTGTGTGGCCCCCGAAGCCAGGGAAAGAGTGAGCTGACCTCGCCGAGGGAGCCGGAAGCGATCCTTGCCCCTGGCCTGTCGTCCCTGACTCGGAGAGCCGAGCTAGCACCCCGCCACTCCCTGGAGTGCTGAGAGCGGGCAGAGGGCTGCCGGGACCGGCCGGGGCTTAGGAGAAGTCAGCTCGGAATAGCGCGAAGGCGCTAGCAACTACCGGTGAGGCGCGCTCGCCCTGGCTGGGGCTCAGTAGTTTGAAGAGCCAGGGTATAAAGTTGTTTACCTGCTGGCATTGCTTGGTTTGCTCGGTTTGAGAGCCAGTTGGAGATAAGTCAGTGGCATTATTTTCCTATACTGACCAAAGAGACTTGAGACTGATTGTTATAGGAGAACTTCCTGATAATATTAGTGCAGACGAACCAGAGTGGTTCATGGGGGCATATTGATTCAAGAGCTTGTGTGGCTCCTGCCTTTTGGAGCAGTACTGTTCGAGGGCTAGTGAGAGCCCATGCCCTAGTTTGCTTGTTATCCCAGCTGCCCAGCAATTAGTGGGCAGCTGCATCGTGTAGGCCCTGACATTGAGACACAGGGCGTACTAGCCCCAACAAGGCCAGTTGGCCATGGGACTGCCACAGGTAGTGGCTTATGTGAGTTTTGCGCGATGTGATATGGTGCTAGGAAATGTAATGCATTTAATATGATTACGCACCTTGATCTTACACCACTTATCCGGAGTGCTGGTCTCGATTCCTGTGCCTGCCCGCCTCGGTCCGACTCGGTAATTCATTACCGTTGTGCGGAGGGCGGACAGGTGAGGGCCAGGCACTTCCGGGAGCGGTCAGCGCTCTAGTGCTCAACTGGGGGCTATTTAGGCGGAGCCTCAGGTCAGCGCAGCTGCGGGGGAAGACAGTGGCAGTGTCCATACTCCGCTTGGCGGCTACTGAATGGGCTGATAAAATTAGAGTGTAATTGGAAGAGCGTTGCTGAAATAATAGCGCTTTTTAAACATCTCTATTTTTAAATTTCTTGTGCACGATTTTAGCGAGTGTGCTGCACGTAATTTGTTTAATACTGTTTTAAAACTTATCCGGAGTGCTGGTCTCGATTCCTGTGCCTGCCCGCCTCGGTCCGACTCGGTAATTCATTACCGTTGTGCGGAGGGCGGACAGGTGAGGGCCAGGCACTTCCGGGAGCGGTCAGCGCTCTAGTGCTCAACTGGGGGCTATTTAGGCGGAGCCTCAGGTCAGCGCAGCTGCGGGGGAAGACAGTGGCAGTGTCCATACTCCGCTTGGCGGCTACTGAATGGGCTGATAAAATTAGAGTGTAATTGGAAGAGCGTTGCTGAAATAATAGCGCTTTTTAAACATCTCTATTTTTTAATTCCTTGTGCACGATTTTAGCGAGTGTGCTGCACGTAATTTGTTTAATACTGTTGTAAAACTTATCCGGAGTGCTGGTCTCGATTCCTGTGCCTGCCCGCCTCGGTCCGACTCGGTAATTCATTACCGTTGTGCGGAGGGCGGACAGGTGAGGGCCAGGCACTTCCGGGAGCGGTCAGCGCTCTAGTGCTCAACTGGGGGCTATTTAGCCATCGCCTCACAGGAAGCGCGCAGCGATTGCGCGCAGCCTCATCACAGCCGAAGACCAGCCTAAGAGCTGCCCGTCTGCGCCCGTCCGCGCTAGGCTGGGCTCTGGGCTTGGCACAATTTTTTGGTGGTGAGCAAAGCTATCCTTATTACCATGGTTATTGTATACTCCTTTGATGAGTTATATGCCTTACGCAACTCTCCCAATACCAATTGTTCCTTGTACCCTTCTCCCCCTACTAAGTTTTGCTGTCCTCACTGCAAGTTCTTTCTAAAAAACCCGACTTTGTGCAGATCCTTATGTCAATACAGCAGACGAAACAGACAGGTGACCCCAAGGATAATCCCGCCCAGTCGGCCTCTTCGTTTTTGGAGTATAAACTGCAGATCCCTACCTCAACACAGATACAATATACATGATTTTCTTGTGGAACATCAACCAGATGCGATATTCCTGACCGAGACTTGGCTCAGGGACTGCTCAGGTCCGGATATTGCAGATGCCGTCCCCTCTAATTATGCTATTCTTCGCCAAGATAGAGTCTCTGGCAGAGGAGGTGGAATTGCAATTATCTACAAGAATATATATAATTGTAAATTGGTTGATGCTACCCAAAAAGACTGTGAGTCAGCTTTATTTCAACTGTTTATAACTCCTCAATTTACGCTGTCAGGTTTACTGGCATATCGTCCCCCTGGGACAGCGAGTCCTTGGATAACTTCACTACCGGACCGACTAGCCCCAGTCCTGCTTAAAGCATCTAACTTTACTATTTTAGGAGATTTAAACATTCACTTGGATGACAATGAATGCTCATATAGAAATCAGCTCCTTTCTATCCTAGAAGCTTTTAATCTCCAATTACTCAACACTGGTCCCACACATAGTGCTGGCCATTTACTTGATCCTATTTTTTCTAATTTGTCCTTAGACTGTTCCCGTGAAGCTTTACAAATTACTTGGTCGGATCATCTAGCTGTCCCTTTTACCTTAGACTTGGCTGATACAGCAACTAGATCTTTGACAGTAAAACCGGGGCCATCCCGGAATTGGGGGAAGGTTAGTATTCCTGAACTTAACAAACTACTGATTAAAACTCTTCCGTCTATTGATGCACCGGTTACTGTTCTTGATAATGTTACGAAACTTTGGCTTACTAATGCTGTAGAACGGGCGTTACCAATGACGTCTAAGCCTACAGCTATACATCATCCTCCTGCCCCATGGTACTCGGAACAACTTAAGAGTCTTCGCTCTCAATGTAAGACCTTGGAGCGTAAATGGAGGAAAGGCTACTCTCCTTCTCGTAAAATCATATATAAAGAAGCCTTAAAAAAGTACCATAATAGCTGCAAAACTGCCAAAGCAAACTACACCACAAGAACAGTGACTGATGCTCAAAATTGCCCTAAAGTACTATTCTCTGTTGTGAAAAAACTGACTGGTGTAAATTCCACTCCCCCCCCCCCGGCTCTTGATGCCACCCAATGCCAATCCTTGGCAGATTATTTTATAAAGAAAGTGGATCTCATCTATGACCACTTCTCTCCAAGTCCAGAGACTTTTCCCATCTCTCCTAATATGGCCACGGAACCAGTGAATACAACTTCTGATGCTACCATTACTATCTGGCAGCCGCTAGACGCTAATTCTTTTATGTCCTGTTTAAACAGCGTGCGCTCTGGCTCCCCACAGGATGCGCTCCCAGCAAAAATCTTAAAACAATTGGATCCCCTTACCCATCCCATTTTTATTAAACTACTAAACACCTCATTGAGCGAGGCCCAGGTTCCCCAACCCTGGAAACACGCCATGGTGGTACCTTTACTAAAAAAATCAGGTGCTGATTCTTCCAACCCTGCCAACTTTCGCCCGATATCCTTGCTGCCAATCTTTTCTAAGATATTGGAGCGACACATTAACTTGCAGCTTACTAAACTGGTCGAAAACACCGCCTTTCTCCATCCTTCTCAGTCGGGCTTCTGGCCTAGGCATTCAACTGAGACAGCACTCCTGGGGGTAACGGAGAGTCTGAGGCACGGTGTTGATCAAGGTAACACCATGGCGCTCATCCTGTTGGATTTGAGCGCAGCGTTCGACACCGTGTCACATTCCATCCTTATCGACTCTCTGAAATCTCTAGGAGTGGGCGGCCAGGCCTTGGCCTGGCTGGTGTCCTTCCTCAATGACCGAAGTTTCCAAGTGTTCTCCCCCAAAGCAGCTTCCACCATCTGCCCATCTACCCGCGGTGTCCCTCAAGGCTCAATCCTTAGTCCCTTGTTATTTAATATTTATGTTAAACCCTTAGCATCCATTGTAGAACAGGCTGGACTTACTCTGTATTCGTACGCGGATGACACCCAGATTGTCTTCTCCCTATCAGGGAGAGACGAGAATAACATCTCCGCACTCAAGTCGGGCCTCACTCTTGTGGCCGATTGGATGCGGAGAAATTGTCTCAAACTGAATGGGGAGAAGACCGAGGTGGTCATTCTGGGCCGGAATAAACACCTCTGGGGTCCCTGCCATTGGCCCACTGAATTAGGTACTGCGCCAACACCCTCCACCGCTGTTCGCAACCTGGGTGTTATCATAGATGATAGTTTATCTATGCGACAACAGGCCACTAAGGTTGCGGCCATCTGCTTTTCAACGCTGCGGTGGCTCCACAAGATTTTGTGGATGCTTCCTCTCTCTTCCCGCAGAACCGTAGTCCAGGCGCTTGTAACATCTCGCCTGGACTATGGCAATATCCTTTATCTGGGTGCAGACAAAGCCACCATACAGGTGTTACAGGTAGTGCAAAATGCAGCTGCACGCCTTCTTAAAAATATTCCCAGACGCTCCTCAGCTAAGGCCGCCTTACATGACCTCCACTGGTTGAGTATCCCTGAACGTGTCAAATTCAAGGCACTGTGCTATATGTTCAAGGTTAAGCAAGGCAGTGCCCCAGCCTACCTCCAAAAGCTGATAACACCTTATAAAACCCTACGGCCACTAAGGTCATCGGACATGGGAAATTTTACCATGCCAAGATGGAAGCTGACAAAAATGGGCGGTCGCTCCTTCTCCACCCTGGGACCCAAATATTGGAACTCACTCCCATTGGCTCTAAAATTAGAGACCAATTTGTTCCGCTTCCGTAAGGCCTTAAAGACACTACTTTTTACTCAACGTGCCTAATAGTCTGCTGTGGCTCAATTCAGGTGAAGCTGCCTTTTCTTCTTTAGTCTATCCCTTGCGCCGGGAAACCCACTGTGGGTAGCTGTGCGCGATATAAGCTTAAATAAATAAATAAAATAAAATAAATGTGTTTTCATGCATCATGTGTTTTTGCGCTATTGAGTTGTGTGCTGGCACCTCTGAATGTTTTTAGACATCATGTGTCTTCCTTATTATTACACCGCTGAATGTGTTTTTATACATCATGTGTTTACCTTTTTCCCTACACCTCTGAATGTTTTGATGCATCATGTGTAATGTGTTCTTGCTGATCACGGCGAGCTCGTCCGAGCGCCGCGCTGAGATTGGCGGGCTGCGGTACGCTCGGCGTGGGGAGCGGCCTGCTGATTGCTCCACTTACGTCGTCACCCATGGGGCTCGCCTGCCGAGTCGCGCAGTGATTGGTCCCTGAAACCGGGACCCCCGAGGATGCGCCAAAGCCGTGTGTGTGGCCCCCGAAGCCGGGGAAAGAGTGAGCCGACCTCGCCGAGGGAGCCAGAAGCGATCCTTGCCCCTGGCCTGTCGTCCCTGACTCGGAGAGCCGAGCTAGCACCCCGCCGCTCCCTGGAGTGCTGAGAGCGGGCGGAGGGCTGCCGGGACCAGCCGGGGCTTAGGAGAAGTCAGCTCGGAGTACCGCGAAGGCGCTAGCAACTACCGGTGAGGCGCGCTCGCCCTGGCTGGGGCTCAGTAGTTTGAAGAGCCAGGGTATAAAGTTATTTACCTGCTGGCATTGCTTGGTTTGCTCGTTTTGAGAGCCAGTTGGAGATAAGTCAGTGGCATTATTTTCCTATACTGACCAAAGAGACTTGAGACTGATTGTTATGGGAGAACTTCCTGATAATACAAGTGCAGACGAACCAGAGAGGTTCATGGGGGCATATTGATTCAAGAGCTTGTGTGGCTCCTGCCTTTTGGCGCAGTACTGTTCGAGGGCTAGTGAGAGCCCATGCCCTAGTTTTCTTGTTATCCCAGCTGCCCAGCAATTATTGGGCAGCTGCACCGTGTAGGCCCTGACATTGAGACACAGGGCGTACTAGCCCCAACAAGGCCAATTGGCCTAGGGACTGCCACAGGTAGTGGCTTATGTGAGTTTTGCGCGATGTGATATGGTGCTAGGAAATGTAATGCTTTTAATATGATTACGCACCTTGATCTTACACCTCTGAATGTGTTTTCATGCATCACGTGTTTTTGCGCTATTGAGTTGTGTTCTGGCGCCTCTGAATGTTTTTAGACATCATGTGTCTTTCTTATTATTACACCGTTGAATGTGTTTTTATACATCATGTGTTTACCTTTTTTCCTACACCTCTGAATGTTTTGATGCATCATGTGTAATGTGTTCTTGCTGATACCCCTAAATGTATTTTTTTCTTAGGTGGTTGTTCTTTCCAGTAGAGGTGGTCCTAGTGAGGTCCTGGTCCCCTGCGGGACATTCTCCTAAGGTGGTTAGGGTTGCGTAGGTGGTACTTACCTGTTACCAGTAGTTACTGGTTGTCTGCTATTCTTGCTAATTTGTGCTACAGTGATTTTATATCCTTTTATTCTAATTTCTGACAGTATTTCTATTTCTAAAAGTGTTGATTCTGACAGTGGCCCATGTGGCATTGTCCTGTACATAATCCCTTGTGAATATTGCCCGTGCCAGTTGGCACAATGTACATGTGTGATTTCTATCTGATGTGATTTTGACAATACAGAAGTTATTTTTATATAACCTTGTGTGGAGTTCCTTTTGTGGTGTGCCTAGGATGTTGTTGCTGTTGTGTGCTGGCGCAAATGCTTTACACATTGCCTCAGAGTTTAGCCTTAATGCTCGTGCCAAGCTACCAGGGGTTATCTTGGCGTGTGACTCCCTTGCCCTGACTAGAATGGTGGTTTCTGCCTGGCTTTGGCGTCAGCCTTAGCCTACCAGAAATAGCCAGTTCTAACAATACTGATTCCACATGTTACACTTTATTTCTATTGGAGGTATTTAGTGCAATCATTAAGAACCTCACAATGTGTTAATGGTACTTACCGGGGGTGGTAAACCCTTCACCCTTTCTGATATACCCAAAAATAGGGCACAACTGATGAAACAAGCCTGATTAAGGGAAAGAGGAAACAAATGATTCTTCCTGTTCCAATAAAGGAGATGTGGTTCTAAACCAGATGCAAAACATTGAACTATAGTTCCAGTTGTGTGAATAGTAAACAGAACTGTTGGACTGGCCATTTGTTCATGCTGTCACTGTCTGGTGGGATAGATTGAAAGGGGCAATGTGTCACTTGTTCTTTTGGTCTCATCTTTGCCCATGGAATTGACAGACAAAAAGGCCAGTCGAGAACTGGTAAGGGAAGAGAGAAACTGGGTTGTTCGTTTAGTAGGGTGTTAACTCTGCTCAAGCAACAGCTACAATCACAGTTATAGTGAACCATAAAAGTCACCAAATTAAGCTGTGCTTAATCCTCTGGGAGCTTGACCCAAAGCAGTCAGGGGTAACTTAGAGGCAATGTGAGAAGTATTTATTCAGCACACAAACAATAGTAAACTAAAAAAAACACAAGATAAACCTGACTCCAATTTAGAAAAATACAGCAAATTTTAATAAATAATTTGACACTAAATCACAAAAAAATCCAATCAGTGGACTAGTGTTGTGAGTTTTTAACATTTAAGGTAAAATCTAGTGCCTACATGCTCCAGTCGCAGACATCTAGTCACAGAAGACTGGATCAAGGTCTAAAAATATGGCCGACAGAGATGGAGGGAGAGTTGGATACAAAAAGTCGCTTAGGGGGTCGGTTGGCTCTTGCCTCCAGATTTAGATGAGATTCCTGCAAAAAGTCTCTGAGAAGGTAGAAGTTCATTGGAGCATGGTTACATATGGTCATCGAGGAAGAGATGCCGTTATCACAGCGCTGCTGGATGAAGACGCAGTGAAGATTTAGGGGCCTGATTTAGATTGCAATATGGCAGATGGCATATCTGTCACGTTTGTGATGGAGTTTTCCCCTCTGCCGACTTCTAAATCAGGCACCTAGTCTGGTTTTTTTGGAAGCCAAAACTCTCCAGAGGGACGAAGGTTGAGGCTGTAGCCAAAGAGGGCTCCATGAGACCTGATACCCCTTCTGCCCCTTGTGCAGATAGATGAGCAGGTTGGCCCCGGTTTCCTCTCAGTTCACAGAGCAGATTTTAGCCAAATATGTTCAATCTCCAGTTTTAAATGTTGTCTATCTTTGCACTCTTAACTCCCCTACCACAGGTCCTGGACAGCAGGGGGACTCCTTGTGGCGGTTAGGACTAACTCAGACTAGGTCCAAGTGCAGGTTCAAGATTGTTAGACCCTTTCCTGTCCATAAAGCTCTGATCAGGAGGTCAGTAAACTAGCCCTTGGAGTCACTTTGGTAGCCCTGGAATCAAGAAGTGGAACAGGGCTCGAGCAGCAGGGCATGTCTCTGTGCGTTCAAGGCAGGCTTTAGGTAGGAATCAGTTCTTTGAGGTCTAGCAAAGCATTCTTCTGAAGTACACAGCAGGCCACTGAAAGAGCTTCTGCAGTTTCAGAAAGTGAATTTAAGAGTGAACCTGATGGTCATATTGTTATACCAGTTGCCTTTTTGAAGTGTGAGAAGTTTCTAGAGAATTCCCTTTTAAGTGCATGGTGTTTTCTGCCTCCCCTGCCCTGGCTCCAGGCTGGCTGCATGAACAATAAAGAGGAGTCAAGGCCTTTTTGTGAAGGCTGAGCACCTCTGGCCCCCATATTGCCAGGGATGGCCCATCAATGCACACGTAGTCCCTCTATTGTGTGGCTGTCTGCAAACTACACCCTGTCATGTGATGCAGGAACAGGCTGCAGGCACCAAATAGTCAGATCCAGAAAATGCCAGTGTATATAACCAATAACCTCAGCTGAAACTTTTCAGAGTACACAGATTCCAGTGAATGAATTGTCTTGACCTGTCTATTTATTCTCAATTATTTGGATTTCCATTGAACTTTTTATAAACACTTAAAAATGTCCATTAGACCAAATTCTGACAAACTCATTATTACACTCTACAAAACTATACATGGTTTTGACAAAGCGTACACCGTGATTAGATAAAAAAAAACATGACTCGTGCTCATATGACCAGTATGATAATATACAAAATAATGTTACAATTCTTACAATCACTAGGATTATTTATGCAATAGCCCTCTTGCTACTGGTGTCCCTTGGGGGTTGTAGATCAATGCATTACAATATACTTTCCCATCTTTTAAGTATTTTTGGATGTCTACTGTAAGATTTTAGTATGAGTAAGACACTCACCAAGTGTGTCCGTCAACATGGTTCAAACCTCTTATTTCTTTCAGGTTCTCCTCAGGACCCTGACTGGTTTAATGTTCATTATTTTTGGGTTAGGATGCATTTGTTGTCCTTTACAAGAGTTCTTCTGACATATTATATCAGCTTCCTTCTTTCCTCCTATTAGACTTCTTATTTTATTTTGTCATTATTCAATCTCTCCAGTTCCTGCTCACTTCAGTTTCCTGAGTTTTCTAAAAGTGGCATTTTCAAAGTTGAAACTTAAAATCTGACTTAACCAATAAAGAAGTTTTTAAATTACAATTTCTCAGTCACCTAACATGTACCCAATCAAAAGTTAAAACATATTAAGTGTAATAGGGCAACTCAATGTTATCCTATTTTTGAGGTAGGCAGTGGTAAAAAACAAATGTGTGAGTTTTTTACTACCAGGACATGTCCAACCTTTTAATTACAATGTACCCTGCCATATGGGCCACATAGGGCCTACCTTAGGGTTGTCTTATATGTAAATAACATGGCATTTAAGCATTGACAAGTAGTTTATTTTGAATAAACAAAACAAATTGGCAGTTTACATCAGCTTTCAGGCTGCAATGGCAGACATGGAGCATGTTTTTAAGGGCTACTTAAGTGGATGATATTATACCTGCTGACGGCCCACTAGTACTATTTAATTTACAAACCCTGTGATATGTTGTACTAATTTACTAGGGACATAACTGTAAATTAAACATACCAATCAGGTGTAAGCTAATTTTACCATATTTGAGGGAGTATGCACTATCACTTTAGTACTGGTTCACAGACTTATTTGGCGGCCAAAGCAGTACCTTTTAAAATAGTTTTACCCTTATTATTGGCCTTTCTAACATTTGCCCTTTTTAACACTTCCAGATAACCTCAGTCCAAATTAATGACTGCTGTTGAAATTGGATGAGGCAGAAGTGACCTTTTCTGCAAAAGGTGTTACCCAATCTCAATATGTCTGTTTCATGAAATGCAATATATAACCAAATGGGTTCCATATTATTGTATTTCACCAGGCATTGGATAAAGCAACTTCAACATGTATTTTAGTGGTGAATATGCAGAGCTTTATACATATTTGACCTCTAATGTTGGCATTACTCTCATTCTTCTTGTGCTAGCTCGGTCCGAGAATTACATGATTTCTTTATCTTGTATTTTTTAATATTGTTGTTGATTAATTTAAAATGGCACAACATGAGTACTATGCATGCCCCAAGCACCTAAAAGAAAACTGAGGCTACCTGAAGTTTATATAATATCTCAATAACAGAAACAAAACTTATGGCATCAACATTTTAATGTGCAGTTAATTTCCTGATTAATTAAAACCACACAACCAGAAACTGAACATTTGGTGTTTTCAGTCTGCTGGCATCTGAAGGCAAAATCATTCCAGTTTTGTCTGTTCTCTGAAAGAGTAGAATAGAATACAATACAATACAATAGAATAGAAGTGACATTTATAGAGCGCATGGCTACCAATGGGCATCCCAGCGCTAAAAATGAAAGAAGCTTCTGAGGTCTATCTAGGGAAGAGCCAGGTTTTCAACAACTTGCGAATGGTCATATGGTTAGTTTCTTTCCACAGCTGAAGAGGAAGAGAGTTCCAAAGCTAGGCGGCATTATAGGAGAAAAGCCGACCTCCGCTTCTAGCTCTTTTGATCGTTGGGACAAAGGCCAGGTGCAGTTCAACTGATCGTAAAGGCCTATGGGGACGATATAATTTGACTAAATGAGAGATGATCTTGGGTCCCTTCCCTCCCAGCAATTTATGAGTAATACAGAGAGCTTTAAAGTGGACTCTCTCCTGAATGGGCAGCCAATGTAAAGCTTTCATGGCAGGTTTGGCTGACTGTCGATAGGGAGTTCCCATAAGGGCTCTTGCTGCGCAGTTCTGAATCATTTGATGCTTGGAAAGTACTGCCTTTGGAGCACCCAAATAGAGTGTATTATTGAAGTCCAAGCGAGATAGAATAAGCGCTTGCACTACAGATTTCCTGGCTTGAAAAGGAAGTTGAGGAAGTACTTTGCGTAGCATTCTGAGCATGCCAAAGCAGGCAGTGACTACCTTCCTGGCTTGGACTTTAAGTGTGAGTTCTGAGTCCAGCCAGAACCCCAAACTCTTTATATTTGATTTGGGAACGAGTGCTGATCCCATTATGGTCTGCCACATCTCAATTGGTCTAAATAGTGATGGGTTACCAAGGATCATAAGCTCTGTCGTGTCCCCGTTCAATTTAAGATAGCAATAGTTCATCCATTTAGCCACTTTTTCAAGGGAAGTATGGTGGCAGGGTGTGGATGAGTCAGGATGGTTGAGTGAAACCACTAGTTGAGTATCATCAGCGCATGTTACAATATTCACTCCATAAGGCTGTATGATCTCTGCCAGTGGTGCCATATAGGCGTTAAAAAGCATTGAAGAATAGCCCTGTGGGACTCCACACAAAAGGGGCCAGGGCTTAGAGGTGGTTTCGCCCACAAATACCTGAAAGGATTGCCCCTTCAGGAATGACCTTAGCCAAGTTAACGCTGTTCCAGACACACCCAAGTGTCTGAGACGGTTAATCAAGATACGGTGGTTTACCGTATCAAAGGCCACGCTCAAGTCCAGAAGGATCACAGCAGATGATTCTCCAGTGTCGAGAAGAGTGCTGTCTCTCTGCCGTGACCAGGATGAAATCCTGTTTGGGATGGGTGTAGAAGATGGTTGGATTCTAAATAGGCAGAGAGTGTAATATTTACATATTTCTCTAGGATTTTGCTCTTTCCCGGGAGGAGGGAAATCAGACGATAGTTGGCCAAACAGTCAGTGTCTAAATTAGGTTTCTTCAAAAGAGCTCTCACCATGGCTTTTTTCCAGGAGGGGGGACCACTCCGGATGAGATGGAAGAATTGACCATGTCTAGAATGACCGGGCCAATTGTCTCTGTTGCTTGTGTAAGAATCCTAAGTGGGGCGGGGTCATTAGACGAACCGCTTTTTAGTCTACCGGCAGTCGCTAACAGACAGTTATAGTCCATTATAGGAAAGGCTGTTAGACACGTTTCCTTATCCTCTGCATAAGACTTGTCTTAGCAGATACGATTAAGGTCTTCAATGGGAGAGAAGGATCCATTGATATTCTTGATTTTATTGTGGAAAAATTCCGCCATTTCATTGCAACGTAGGTTTGAGATGGCAGAAGGATCAGGAAGAGAGGGAACGTTTGTTAATTTTTTGACAATTTGAAAGGTTTCACGGGAAGAATTAGCAGAAGAAGCTATGATCTTCTCATAATAGATAGTTTGAGTATTTCTAATTTCAGTTTTATATGTTTTGATAGCATTCTTATATTCATGCTTCTTGTCTGAGGAAACATTCCTTCTTCAACCTCTCTCTGTCTTTTTACACATTCGTTTCAGTTCACAGAGCTATGGGGTATACCAAGCAGCTTTATGCAGCTTAATAGTTGTTTTAGGAAGGACGGAATCTAAAGAATTATTGATCCAATTGCCAAATTTCTCATTGGCCACTATTGGATCAGGGTCAAAAGCAGGCATGGATCTATCCAAAATTGATAACCAAGGGCCAGATGTAGGTGGCCCGTTACCGGTCGGTAAACCCGAAATTCTGTAAATTTCAGGTTTACCCACCGGTATTGAGCCAGTAGTGATGTAGGGGAGGATTCGGTAAATAACAAATCGGTATTTACTGATTCGGTATTTACCGAATCACCATTTACGGATTCGGTATTTACCAAATCGGTAAATGACATGTAGGAAGCGTGCTCATGTGCTTTAAGGATTCGTTATTTACCACCAACTATTAGTTGTGGTAAATAACGAATACCTTTGAAAATGCAAATCTGTGCATTTTTAACTGTGCCATGTGACAGACATACATGCCCTTAGGGCATGTATGTGTGCCACATGTGCACACAAGCACTATTCAGGGGTGCAACAGGGTGTCAATGTGACACCCTGCCACCCTTGAAGCTTTCCCTATTTTACCGAATCGGTATTTACCGATTCGGTAATTCACATTCATTCCTATAGGCCTCAAGGCCCATATGAATGAATGTGAATTACCGAATCGGTAAATACCGATTCGGTTATTACCGAATCGTACCGATTCGGTAATTTTTACCGATTTTTTAGCTACATAGCATTTACCGATTCTAAAATTATGAATCGGTAAAATTCAGTATTTTAGAATCGGTAAATTTCAATTACCTACATCTAGCCCCAAGTATCTAGAGGAAGTTTAGACCAACATCGGGACTTAGTTTTTACTAGTCGAGTTGGGGGAGTAGTTTGAGTGGGAGACCAAGAAAAGGGAATGAAGGAGTGATCCGACCAAGGGATATGTATTGGCCCATGACAGGATAGCTCCCTCAGTCCTGGGAAAATAGGGTCTAGTAGATGTCCTTTTAGATGTGTTGCTGACGGTACTTTCTGAGTGAGATGTACAGCTGCAAGATCTGAGATCAATTCAGTTGCATGTTTGGAGGTTGTATCATCAAAATGAATATTAAATTCTCCAAGGAAGAGAAAATTAGCAGTGGAACTTGCTAATTTGGAGACCGAATCTAGAAAAACGCTGCACTCGCGCAGAGATTGCTCAAGCAGCTTCTATCATGCTGCACGATCGCGTCATTGGGCTTAATATAGCCCTGTTAAGCTCAGCGACTAGAACGCTGACTTCTAAGATGGCGGCCAAGTAATGTGGACATAAAGTTTCCCCCCGTCAATTCCCCACACAGTGCAAAAGACAATTCGTGCAACAGTGCAACAGCTAGCAGGTATTGATTTTAAAATTCTGTAATAAACTTTCTAAAAACAGTTCTATTAAAATTTTGATCTTTTCATCCAGAAAAACGCTGCACTCACACAGAGATTGCTCACGCAGCTTCTATCATGCTGCGTGATCGTGTCATTGGGCTTAATATAGCCCTGTTAAGCTCAGCGACCTGAACGCTGTCTTCTAAGATGGCGGCTAAGTAATGTGGATAGAAAGTTTCCCCCCCGTCAATTCCCCACACAGTGCAAGAGGCAATTCATGCAACAGTGCAATAGCTAGCAGGTAATGATTTTTAAATTCTTCAGAAAAGATGTGTGTTGTGGTACTGTTGTTGAGATTTATCTTGACTTGTAGAAAAGGATCTTTGTCCAGCTCAATTACAGTGAACACTCAATTCTGGTGATTTTGAAATAAGTGTAACCTGATGTTTAAATGTTAGGGCTAATATAAAGTCTGTGTTTTTGCACACATACTACCTTGGCCTTCATTTTGTGCTGCTACAATTAAAAAAAGGGCAATTAGGTATATCCAAGAATCCAGCCCCATTAACATGATGATAATCCTACTGAATGACCAATGAATATGGGAGTGGATGCTTGTGAGGGGTTACAGATCTCTGTCCTGGACTTGGATTAAACATAGTGATCCAGGGACCCAACGGGCTTATGCGCCCAGTTGAGCACCCTTTGGGCACAATCAATCAATCAATCAATCATGGTAATTTGTATAGCGCGCTACTCACCCGGTAGGGTCTCAAGGCGCTGGGGGAGGGGTCCGCTACTGCTCGAAGAGCCAGGTCTTGAGGAGCTTCCTGAAGGAGAGGTGATCCTGGGTCAGTCGAAGGTGGATGGGGAGGGAGTTTCATGTCTTGGCTGCCAGGTAGGAGAAGGCTCTTCCCCCGGCGGTGGCCTTGTGGATGTGTGGTACGGTGGCGAGGGCGTGGCTGGTCGATCGTAGCTGGCGGGTGGGCGCGTAGAAGGTCAGGCGGCTGTTGAGGTACTTGGGGTCCAGGTCGTGGAGGGCCTTGTGTGTGTGGGTGAGGAGCCTGAACGTGATCCTCTTGCTGACGGGGAGCCAGTGCAGGTCTCTCAGGTGGCCGGAGATGAGGCTGTGTCGGGGGATGTCCATTGTCCAGGACGAGTCATGCAGAGGTATTCTGGATGCGCTGGAGTCTTTTCTGAAGTTTGGCTGTGGTTCTGGCATAGAGGGTGTTTCCGTAGTCCAGCCGGCTGGTGACGAGTGCCTGTGTGACCGTCTTCCTTGTTTCAGTGGGGATCCATCGGAAGATCTTGCGAAGCATGATGATGAGACGGCGTTGACTTGTCTGGTCATCGAGAGGGAGGAGTCCAGGATGAAGCCCAGGTTGCGTGCGTGGTCCGTTGGTTTGGGAGTGCTGCCCAGGGCAGGGGCCACCAGGAGTCGTCCCAGGCGATGATCTCAGGATGAGGACGTCTATCTTGTCTGAGTTCAGTTTCAGGCGGCTGTTCATCATCCACTCTGCGACGTCTTTCATCCCTTCGTGCAGGCAGGTTCTGGCGGTGGCGGGGTCGTTGGTGAGGGAGAGGATCAGCTGGCTGTCGTCGGCGTAGGAGATGATGTTGAGGTTGTGTTTGCGTGCGATGGCTGCGAGAGGACTCATGTAGACGTTGAAGAGGGTTGGGCTGAGTATGATCCTTGTGGTACGCCGCAGATGACTTTGATGGCCTCGGATCTGAACGGGGGGAGGTGGACTCTCTGGGTTCTGCCGGCGAGGAACGAGATGATCCACTCCAGTGCCTTCTCTTGGGCTCCAATGTTGTTGAGGCGCTGCACTAGGGTGCGGTGGCAGACGGTGTCGAACGCTGCAGAGAGGTCCAGGAGGATGAGGGCCGCTGTTTCCCCGTTGTCGAGCAGGGATCCGATGTCGTCAGTGGCTGCGATGAGGGCGGTCTCGGTGCTGTGGTTGGCTCGGAAACCGGACTGCGAGGGGTCGAGGGCTCAGTTCGTCTCGAGGAAGGTGGCGAGCTGTCTGTTGACGCTCTTCTCGATGACTTTGGCAGGAAAAGGGAGGAGCGAGATGGGGTGGTAGTTCTTGAGGTCGGTGGGGTCTGCAGTTGGTTTCTTCAGGAGGGCGCTGAGCTCGGCGTGCTTCCAGGTCTCCGGGAAGGTGGCGGTGTAGAAGGAGGTGTTGATGACATCCGGGAGTTGGGGTGCGATGATGGAGTCGGCCTTGTTGAAGACGTGGTGGGGGCAGGGGTCGGTTGGTGATCCGGAGTGGATGGTGTTCATCGTGCTGGTGATGTCTTCGGTGCTGACTGGGGTCCAGGCGCAGAGGGTGGTGGTGGGGGGCATTGTTTCGGTGGTTGGGTGCGTGGTAGGTGCGCCGAAGCTGTTGTGTATATCGGCAATCTTGCGGTGGAAGAACGAGGCGAGTGAGTCGCAGAGGTCTTGCGAGGGGGTGATGTAGTTGTTTCTGGCACTGGGGTTGGAGAACTCTTTGACGATGCTTAAGAGTTCCTTGCTGTTGTGGGCGTTGCTGTCCAGTCGTTCTGTGAATGCTGTCTTATTGGTGGTGCGGATCAGTTGGTGGTGTTTGCGGGTGGTGTGCTTGAGGGCAGTCATGTTGTCTGTGGTCTGGTCGCTACGCCAGGCTTTCTCGAGGGTGCGGCAGTTCTTCTTGGAGTTCTTGAGTTCGTCGGTAAATCAGGAGGCTTTCCTGCTGCCGGGTCTGCTGGGAGGGTCCTTCAGTGGTGCGAGGTCATTTGCGCAGTTGGTGAGCCACTGTGTGAGGTTGCTGGCTGCTTCGTTGGGTCCGTTGTGCTGGCGGGAGGATTCTGGCGGAGGGAGGTGGTGAGTTGCTCGGTGGTGATCTTACTCCAGTTTCTGCAAGGAATCTGTTGCGGGTGGTAATGGGTCGTTGTTCTTCTGAAGCTGAAGTGGATGCAGCTGTGGTCAGTCCAGTGGAGTCCAGTGGAGTGGCTGAAGGAGATGTGCTCACTGGAGGAGAAGATGGAGTCAAGCGTGGGGCCGGCGTAGTGGGTGGGGGTGTTCACCAGTTGCTTGAGTCCGAGGTTGGCGAGGTTGTCCAGTACATTGGTGGTGTTGCTGTCCATGTTGTTCTCCAGGTGGAAGTTGAGGTCCCCTAGGAGGATGTAGTTAGCGGAGGGGAGTGCGTACGGGCTGATGAAGTCTGCAATGTCTTCGCTGAATTGTGTGCGTGGTCTGTAGATGAGGGTTCCTCTAAGGGTGGTCTTGGGGTCGGTGTGTATCTGGAAGTGGAGGTGTTTGGCGGCGGTGAAGGTGTCGTCGGGGTTGGTGGTGATGTGGATGGTGGTCTTGTGTACGATGGCGATGCCTCCTCCAGTCTGGTTGACGCGGTCCTTCCGGGTGATCTTCTATCCGTCCGGGATGGCTATGGCGATGTCAGGTGCTGAGGAGGTGTTCATCCAGGTTTCTGTAGGGAAGGCGACGTCTGGTGATGTTGTGTCGAGCAGGTTCCAGAGTTCGATGGTGTGTCTGTGGATGGAGCGGGTGTTGAGCAGGATGCACTTGAGGTGGTTGCTGCTGGTCTTTGGCTTGACGGATGCGGTGCCGGTCCGGATGCAGGTGAACTTGCAGGTTTGGCAGGTGAAGGGTCCGTGAGTGCGTTTCGGGGCGGCTCGGTAGCAGGTGGGGTTCCGTCCGGGGTTGCGTGCGTTGAGGGTGGCGTCGTCGTAGGTCCGTCGTGTGGGCTGGCGTCCTCGGGGGCCAGGGGTCCTGGCGCTGGGCGCGGTCCACACAATGATATTACAGAAGGGGCTGCGCTGCATACACATGTGCCTCACCTTCTGTAATGCAGATTGCGCTGGTGCATATGTTGCACCAGCGCTATCATGGGAGGGCATTCCGTTGTTTGCATGGGGTTGGGATGCATTACCAATGTGAGCACAGAGGAAAATATACCTTTAAGATGAGCGCTGAAAGTGCAACACGAAAAGGTGGTATCCTCTCAGTGTGCCTCGTAAAGGCAGTCCTATGGGGGGAGAAACAGGGTACAATGCACCCCTCGGACATCCCTCTGCAAGTGGGTGCAGTCTTTCACTGAAAACACCTGCAAGGGGCTCTCTAATGTCCCTTAAAAGTGCAGACTAGTTGCATGCACAGTGAAACACAGAGAAACAGCTGCTCCATATTTCAGTTTGTGGCTGCATTCATTCCAATTTGGCACACTTTCTTGTTTGTGCAGTGCACATCTTTTGAAAGGCGTGCTGTGGATCAAACAAAGAATGTTCTCCGTATTGGTAATACAGCCCATGGTATTTGTATTTACATAATGCTAACATTTCGTTGAACAAGAACCTTGTCTGGTGGCAGGGTGTGCATTATGAAAAACATAAAATTGCCATTCTGTTAATGGCACTGATGGATCATACAGCCGATCACTGAACATTCACGATTCCGTTAAGGAAGGGGACATTGCGATTAATTCATGGCATATGAGGGTAGCTGACCATGTAGCCCCCATCACTGCCGCAGGAAAGACTACTAAGATTCCTTCATCACGTTGGTTCTTGCAGGAATCAATGTTTGAAAAAGCAACATTCAAGAAATTAGAACGAGTTTGGTGGCATTTGTATCAGGATGCTGATAAAGCCCATTACAAATGGACTTAAAATCCTATCATAAAAACCTAAAGAGAATTTGCAGCTCCTTCTATACGCAATGTATCAGGGAGGCTGAGAATGAAGGAAGTAGATTTTTAAAAATTGTGGCTAACCTCACGGATCAGAAATTTACATCCCCGCATTGGAGCCTAGTCCATCCCTATGCTCCTGACTGAGTGACTTTTTTGAGGAGAACAGCCTCAGAATTCAGTTAAATTTGTTATTACATGTCTCAGAGTCCATTAAATTTAGTTTGGATTCAGGTCTTAAGTTTGCTCTGGTGCTGTTGGACCTGTCAGCAGAATTTAACACTGTGGATCATAACATTTTGCTGCACAAATTAGAGCATTTGGGGGTAACAGGTGTTGCACGGAGCTGGCTGGGCTCCATCATGGAAGGATGTAAGCAGGTGCTATGCATGAAGACATATACCTCTGGAGGAAAAATGTTAGCCCTCTCTCTCCAATATTTACATGTTTGATGGAATCCTATGACATCAAGGATATCTCATATGCAGATGATGCCCAACTCCTGCTCACGTGTGCTAGGGATACTGCGACACCTGCATTTGCTAGCTGCATGGTGGACATGCTTGACTGGCTGAAGGCCAAAAGATTGCAGTGCAACACTGATGAGATAGAAGACTTGTTGTTTGAGTGGTACCCCCTTCTAGGATGGGTTGGGGCTTGGCCTGATAGTGCTCCCGCTCTGCCCGGTCGTGCAAAGAATCTGGGTGTGATGTTTAGTGTCTAGCTCTTGTTTAGTGCAAAAAGAACAATTGATGGACAGAATGAAAAACAATGTCATACATTCACACCAGTACAGAGATCTGGGCCAAAATTCATCGGTTTTTATGCTCACCATGCCATTTCAGTTTGGACCCAGCCATATGCAAATCAGTCTTGACCCTGCGCCCAATGGGAACAGTCCAGCCTGAACTGCAAGACCAGGTCCCCTGGATGGAAACAAGCATCCTAAGACCGATTTCAGGCTTTCAGCCCTCATCAGCCAGGATAGCTTGACACATACCAGATCACACCATTGTGGCGAGTGAAAGGATGACACAAAATGTATGCCAAGTGAGTGCAGAATGGATATAAATAGTGTCATATGAAGTGTCCTAGACACAACTGGTTTGTAATTCAATGATATGAAAACTCACTTGCAAAATATCAAAGGACAAATCCCATTGAAATTGGTGTGGATGGGGTCAGACTGATGCCAGTTGTGTACTTTTGTGATGGATATATGGGCTGGTAAGGTGAATCTTGAGGGGTGAACAGCCTTTACGAGGCGGCTGTTACACCGCCGTGCCGTTACAACGCGGTCTTTTCGACGCAAGTCGTTACCATGACTTGCGCTGGAGGGCACTGCAGGACAAGGAATTTTTTAATTTATTATCCAACACCTTCCCTACTGTACGTAGGCTGGTGTTGGAATAGTAAATAAAAAAATTCCTAAGTCCGCACCTCCTCCAACGCAAGTCGTGGTAACGACTTGCGTTGAAAAAACCGCGTTGTAACGGCACGCGTTGTAAAAGTACATGTCGTAATGCCGTACATCCATCTTGAGGAAGTAAAATTTTCAAATCTCTTGGCTGAAAAGCACAACACAAATCCAGTGAAGGCGAGAACCATCAAAGCTTCTCAACATACCCACAATATGGAATCCTAGTCAAATGTTGCCTTCTGCTTGCCTCCTCTTCTATTGTATTCACCTATGTAAGTGAGTGTATGATATATGAGGTTAGGATGTCTCCTGTACAAGACATCATCTGTTGTCAGCTAAGTACTACCATGATATTGTAAATGGATGATGGGAACAGAAGACACTCAAAGGATGGACATTACAAATGTGTGATCTCTCAGTCCAAAATGAGCTTTGAGACGTTATGTGTAGGGGAGCACAAATGAGTAAGTATGGATGAAATTTGCGAATTTGCGCGAAATGGCAAAAAAAAAAGCCGTGAGTTCACGAATTTTCCCGTGAACTCGCGATTTTTTTGCCATTTGCACAAATATGTGACCGCGTGTGCCTCTAACTTTGCAGCGCGCCAAAAGGTGCTGAGGTCCCTTGAGTGAGCTGGCTATTATGGTGGGGATGGGCGGGAAGACGTTTCATACCGCTAGTGTGTGGTGGACGGGGCCAAACAGGCGGGGCTTCTATGCGAGCTCACATGCATCTTGTTTATAAAGGATCAGAGACCGAGAAGAGCAGCAGATGAGGAGAAAGCAGCCTTCTGGTTACAGGAGCTACACTGGGATTGCGCTCGGGAAACTCATGGATGCAAAAATACTTTTGGCACAGGATCCCAGAATCCTTCAGATGTCCAAGATCGCTCTGCTGCGCGTGTTGGTACAAAGCCATTCTGATCCTGCTCAGTGGGTTCAGGCGCATGCAGCTGCTGCTGCTGGACAATGTCCCATCTCATACTAAACTGCCCCATACAGGCATATGCTGGCGCTGGGCAGTAGGGTGCAGTGGCATGCGGGTGCACGCCTGGTACATACGCATACCGGTGCCAGGGGGGACACGTGTTTATTGGAGCTGTGTAGCAAGTTATGACTTTACATTTTGACTGTACCAGACGGTGGTACCACCTACACGGATCAGGAGCATCCAGGCACCAGACTTCATGGTGCAAGAGCATAATAGTGCTCTGTGGTACGGGTATATATGTACTGGGGGCAGGGGGCACTTAGCACAATGTGTGCTCACACCCAGAGGGCTCCCAGGCAATTGAGCACTAATGATTTTCACACAGAGAGGGTTCCGGGGCAGTTCAGCAGCACGGGGGCTCACACCCACTGGGCCCCGGGGCAGTTCAGTAGGGCGGGGGCTCACAACCCCATGGCAGCTCAGCAGAGCGGGGGCTCACACCCACAGGGCTGCCGGGCAGGTTAGCAGTCCCACCCTCTGGTTCATCACTGCCACCCTCTGGTTCATCACTGCCACCCTCTGGTTCACCACTGCCACCCTCTGGTTCATCACTGCCACCCTCTGGTTCACCACTGCCACCCTCTGGTTCATCACTGTCACCCTCTGGTTTATCACTGCCACCCTCTGGTTCATCACATCACCCTCTGGTTCACCACTGCCACCCTCTGGTTCATCACTGTCACCCGCTGGTTCATCACTGCCACCCTCTGGTTCATCACAGCACCCTCTGGTTAACCACTGCCACCCTTTGGTTCATCACTGCCACCCTCTGGTTCTTTATATATATATATATATAATTTCTTTATATATAAAGATACGTTACGTTACATTAAAATTATTTATACCACGCACTTTCACCAATGGTTTCATGGCGCTCTTGACAAATACAGTGATCAGGAAAGGGGGGGGGGGTGATTCAAAGGCCAGCTGGAAGAACCGGGTTTTTAATAAACTGCGAAAGCAGTCATAACTGGGACATAGACGAAGTGTAGGGGGCAGGGAGTTCCAAGTGACGGGGGCCAACACAGAAAAGCTCAGTCCGCCGTGTTTTTTCCGTTTAAATTTAGGAACCACCAGAAGGTTCAGGGAAGCAGAGCGAAGAGCTCTGAGGGGGATGTGCCGTTTCAAAGCGGACGAGATAAAAACTGGGGCTGCCTCGGAGAGGGCCTTAAAGACTGAACATGCTAATTTGAAGGTGCAGCGCATAGAGACCGGGAGCCAGTGAAGACTACGAAGGAGGGGGGTAACATGCTGGTGTTTAGGCTGGCGGAAAATCAGGCGGGCCGCCTGATTCTGAACCAGCTGCAGCCGATGGAGGTGGTAGGCGGGAATACCCGCGTACAGCGTGTTGGCGTAGTCGAGCCTGGAGGTGATGAGAGCAATGATGACCTGGATTAAGGCCTCCCTGGTGAGAAACCAGCTGATTTTTCGTATCCGCCTGAGATAGAAAAAACAGGATGAGGTGACCGAGTTTATTTGAGGTCTCATCGAAAGATCATCTGAAATTATCACCCCCAGACTCTTCACTGTTCTCACAGGAGTAGGTGCCACCCCCAGGGAGGTTGGCCAGAAGGAGGAATCCCAGGGGTTTGAGGGACCCCCCACCAGTACAAGTTCAGTTTTTGTGGGATTCAACTTTAACTGGCTGTGAAACATCCACTCAGCTATAGACAACATTGTAGACTGAAAATTAAGACGGGTGGAAGGGGAAGAATCAATGGGAAAAATTAACTGAAGGTCGTCCGCATAATTAAAAATTGTCATAGGGGAGTTGCGGAGAGACGCTAGTAAGGGTTGCAAATATAAATTAAACAAAAGAGGGGACAGTGCGGAGCCTTGGGGGACACCACAAGAGAGGGAAGTGAAAGGTGCAGAAAAGGTAGACAGATGGACTGCTTGTGAGCGCTGGTCAAGGAAAGATCTAAGCCAGTCAAGGGCCACCCCCTGAACGCCAGTATTATGGACACGGTCGGTCAGAATGGCATGATCGACCGTGTCGAATGCAGCTGAAAGATCAAAAAGGACAAGGGCCTGATGGATGTTTTTATCGGCACCTTGCCTGAGGGCGTCCATGACTGCTACTATGACCGCCTCAGTGGAATGGAGGGGTCTGAATCCAGCTTGTTGGGAATTGAGGAAAGAAGATTTCTCTATAAAAGAGCTCAGGCAGCGGGTGACATAAGTCTCCAAAATCTTGCCTAGATAAGGAAGGAGGGAGATGGGACGATAATTACTTAAAATTGTAGGGTCCGCATTGGGTTTCTTCAAAATGGGAAGGACAGCTGCTTGTTTGAAGGAGCGAGGGACCTCCCCAGTAGCAAGGGAATTATTGAGTAGTGCCAGTGGGGGGCCTGGACAGGCAAGGAAGGCTTCTCTCAGGTTCAAAGGGGGACAACAGTCATTAGGGGAACCTGAGCTGACTTTAAGAAGAAGGGAGGAAAATTCCGGAAGAGAAATAAGGGGAAATTCCGCCAATGTGGTGGGGTTCCTGGGGGGAGGGGAGGAGGAAGAGGAGATGCAGGGGTCGGGATATTGTTTTTTATGGTTATAATTTTATCGATGAAATATGAATTTAACGAGTCACACAGAATTTGGGTATGTTGAGGTTGGGGGGTGACCCTATCAGGCAAGGAAAGCTCATTGACAATCGCAAAAATGTCTTTGGTTTTGCTATGAGAGTCCATTATTTTTTGAGAGAAGTATTCAGTTTTTGCTTTCAGAATCAATTGTTTATAGGTTTTTAGCGAGTTGATATATAAAAGTTTGAGTTGTGGATCATAGTTACGGCGCCAGCGGCGTTCAGCTTGTCGCAGAGCGAGTTTCTCGGTTTTGAGAAACCAATATCTTATTTTCAGGTGCAATTATAATGCTGAATTTATTGTTTCTCATCTCAACAGTACTCATTCAACATTCTCAAGCCCTGATGACAAAAAGCATGCAAGTAAAAGAAACACAAATGATGGACAGAATACGGAACAAATCAAACATCCACCCCCCAGTTAAGAGATCTGGGTTAAATCCATTGTTCTTTTGCACACTACACCACCCCACTTTGGACCCAGCAATATCCAAATCAGTCTTGACCCTGCTCCTAATGGGAACAGTGCCACTGGATTCAAGCTAGCCTGGCTGTTTAGGAGTGACATCTCAAAACTGGTCCCAGGTGGCTTATTTCCAGTGGCAGTTTGGGCTGAACAATGATAATATTGATTTAGCATGGCTTGGACTTTTAGCATAGTCCTAATGCATGTGTAAATTGAATTAAATCAACATTTCCATGTTACGTGTGCACCTTTGTGTCTGTTTGTCAACTTGTTTGGGGAGTATATCAGTCTTTCAGTGGAACAAGGTGGTAGCTTTACATGTGCAGTTCTTAAAGATATGAAGCTGTGCTTTAAGACATAACTTATTGTAAATAAAAACACTGTAATCAATTTCTGTATCTTTGGGCTACAATTAGCACTAATGGCACCACCATCCCTCTTTCCTGGCTCAACTGTTTGCTTTGGAAATGTGCTAATGACGTGTATTTCCCACCAATCCGTGTGACCTGCACATTGTTTTGGACAACATAAACTAAAGGCCAAGTGTCAAGACAGATTCCGGACTCTTCCGCAGGATATGTTGGCCTAGAGTCCAGCTAGCTCACATTGCCACCATAAGCCCCCCTAACCTACCAATGAGTGAATGGTTTCCTGGCAACTACTGAACATGACATCCCTGACCTTTCAGGGATCAATGAAAAAGTTCAGAACATTTCGCTAGGTCACTCGTGCTTAATTATTCTCAGAGAAATATACAGAGAATATACAGTGGGACGCTTTCAATAATATTTATAGAGCCAATGTTATTCATGCATTAAGTAAATGTGAAGCAATGATTTCTGGAAAGAAGCAGATAAAGACAAGCACTAACAGTGTAAATAGTAGAAATAGTTCTACCTTGGTTATAAACAATGTATATATTCAGGCATATAAACAAGGCAGTAATCTAGCGTACTCCTATTATGCGAACCCTACTTTAAGTGTTCCTAGAGTGTTTGTAGGTGTGGAGCCAAGAATACCGCAAAGAGAAGATCCAACCCCATTATCTGTTGGGATTTAATGAAGGATCCTGTCTTGGTCACAAACTGTTTACCCTTCATGAGATATCAGACCGTTGCACAGTGATTTCTCAGCATACAAAGACCCTCAGTGTCAGCGGAAGTACCTCCTCTGCTAATCTATTGGGATGCTCATCTGTTATAATAGAAAGCAGCCTTGTGATGTGTACATAGATTAGTGATGCTTTGGATATGTAGATTTTTTATTTTTTTTGGATATGTAGATAGCAATGTTGCCCCATGGATGAAGATAGTTATGACATTTGTACGTAGTGCGAAAAAAGACCTTGTACATAATGTTCAGGGAGTTGTGCACAGCAAGATTTGAAAACAAGTTTAGTTTCAGAGAAACTAATCCAATATTGTCATGCGTGCAAGTGTGTGTAAAGGTCACAACCAGCTGGAAATGTTTTCTGTGAGGACAATATGAGAAATAAGCTGCTTTGCTACATGGGCCTAACTCGGGAATATAACACTAAAGATAATTATTAGTCTGGTGAAATCTAGCCACTGTAACATTAATTGTGAGCAGTACTTTAAATACCTCTGTGTTGCAACTATTTTCCTGAAGAGTTAATGGTCTGTATTTTACTGGTAGAAGGCCCAAGATCAGGTTCTATGATAGAAGAAATTGTGTGGTATCTTGTTAGGATTTACACTCTAGTCTTTCAGCTGAACCTACCAGTGTTCTCCCACCTGTAGTCTACCTTGGAATGTTTTATTTTGACCTCTAGAATGCTCACCTAATAACAGATGGGGGCTTGGATGAAGATGTCTAGAGCTTCTTCCTGTGAATAAATGCTGGATGTTTGTTGACATTAACTGAAGAGTCTGGGTCTTTACTCTACAGCTATACTTCACTTTGGTGTCAGCTAGGAGAATATAATAGAATAGGCTCTAACACCCTTAATTCAAGGAACAGTGCTGGA
Source organism: Lissotriton helveticus (assembly GCF_964261635.1). NCBI lineage: Eukaryota > Metazoa > Chordata > Amphibia > Caudata > Salamandridae > Lissotriton > Lissotriton helveticus. The sequence continues at coordinate 441,533,001 of NC_136060.1, read as the reverse complement.
CACAGTGGCGTAACAAGTGTGGGGCGGGGAAGGGGGTGGACCGCCACGGGTGGCACGAGTTTTTGGGGCTGTGTTCTCCCCCCACCACCATGCTCATACCAGTGGCCGTTGTGGGCGGTAGTTGCGCAGAAATCATGGCAGCATCCCCCCGGTGGTTACAGGAGTCCATCAGCACCCCCCTGCTCTTACATGCCGGCATGGGTGGCAAATGATGGGGCCACACCGGGTGGCCAATGGACTAGCTATGCCACTGGCTGGACTGATTTATGCAACACTCCAGTTTCTAATTTCTACCCTTGGATATTATTGCTACCTTTTGAAGCCACAAGAAAATATTTATTATGCCACCAAGTATAAGCATACACCTGAGTGCTTAATCTCATTTCTGCTTTCTTCTATTGTACGTGGAGAAGCGTGGCTCAGTGGTTAGAGGCGGCAGTCCCAGAAGCTGAGATCGGCCGTGGACCAGGGTTCGATTCCCCACCTCGGCGGGTCTCGGGCATAAAAATTCCACGGACTCGACAATTCTCGCTCCGGTGCCTACTCGACTCACGGGGTCACACTCTGCGACTCTGGGCAATAGCTTGCTTAATCTCCCCTATGGCCCCTCGCGGCAGGATGCCTGGCTTTCACCTTGTGGATACCCTGCCGGGGTATCTCACAGGGGAATACCAGGATGGGTTCCCTAAGCAAGCGCCTTGATGCCTTCGGGTGATACGTGCGCTATATAGTCGCAATACATTTACATTTTTTACTTATTTCCTTTTGTCAGCTATTGACCACTGGTTCAGCATTACTCTAAAAAAAACTGGTGTTAGCGTGCTCAACCAAAGCTTGCCTCCTGCAGTTTATAAGTACACTCACTCTTCACAAATTCAGTATGAGCCAATCAGCACATATTCATGTACATATCTACATCAACCCATCTTGCGGTTTAACGTGTCAATGCCCCAATGTTGTTTAAACAGAAGCTCACTTCTCTTCCCTACTCATCACAAACCGCTCATCGATTCACAAGCTGATTTTCAACCCCCAGAGTGGGCTTCCAAATTTACCTTTTGGAGACACCGGGTACTCTCATTGTCTACAGAGTGCATTTGTTCCTGTAAATATCATTCAAGGCAAATTGCAACTTCTGCACACTTCACTGAAAGATAAGAAAGACTCTGTTGTGATCTTGTTTTACCACTTCTCTGAACACAGTATTTTATTTTTTATTTAGTGGTATAATGTCATTTTTTTTTGCAATTTGTACTACAAAGACTTTTTCTTACAGTGATCTGCATGCCCTCTCCAGTGCAGAATCTAATTTCTGAACATCCTACCTTATAGATTGTCATTCTGTGTGTATAGTTGACCATATTCAGACTTTTATCATAATATGTACTATTGATTATTACCACTTCTTTCTATCGTATTTCAGAGTCAGACTCTAACTCATTCTTCTGTCTGAATATTCAGGTATTTCAAGTTGACAATAATTTAAAAGTATGCAGAACAGATTTTTCTCCTGAAAAGAAAGCCTCACTCTTGCTTTGTTACGTGGACACTGAAGATCAAGAACTTTTGGAAAAATGTTAATGATAAAAACATATCACTGAGTTTGAAATAGCTTTTGGAAAATTAGATAATCCTTTGTGCCAGTCTGTATTGAACTTTAACAACTTTACTTTGACATAAGTGTACAAAGTGAAGGTGAGTCAGGTGAGGACTGTGTGAGATTTTATGTTAATGGACCACTCCCTGTAACTTTTGGTGACAATGAAGATGAGACACTTAGGGACTAGTTAATGCTGAGGCGTAAAAGTGACAAAATTAGAGAAGAGCATTGGCTTAAATACAATCCCCAGTTGAATAAATTTCGCACTGTTGCTAAATTAGAAGCACACTCTTTGGTATGTGTTTAGGAGTTACTTACAGGAAAGCTATGTCTGTGCTTGTTGTACAAGGCCCGATGGGCTAATTAAAGCTTGGGACACACTGAGACTTCAAGTATGGCCAATCACAGACACTGCTCCACTGTGTAAAAGTGTGTGTAAGTATTGTGGAATAAAAGGATTACTTTACCAAGTGTTTAAGAGGTGTAAAGGGTAATGAAAGCTTTCTTTTAATATTTAATCTGACCTGGAGAAATAGTTCTTCAAGTTACACACGATTTAAATGTTATTCTCATTCAGGCCGGTGAAGATCTCACAGATACCTTATATTTATGGGAGCAAATAAATTGAACTTGAGAATTAATATTATCAAGGAATGTAGTGATAACAGTGCTGGAGGTAAAATATATACACCAGTGAGGGTTGATATAGTTGTATACTGGCCACACTAGAAATCTTTGGGTAAACCATCTGGTCCCAAATCTTCTACTCAAATTTTTGTCACACCTTGCTGGAATCCCTGCATACAGAGTTTCCTGAAGATTTTTTTCTGACAAGGTTGAATGTGTTAAAGGATATGTCTAACACATTTGCCTGAAAGAAGGGGCTGTACCTGCTTTATGTAAAGTAAGAGGTATCCCACTAAGTATAAGAGAGTTTGATTCTTGTGTGCTGAAAGGATCTCAGGGAGTATGAAAGTCACTGAGTGGGTAGCTACAGTATTGACAGCCCCTAAAGGGCGTGGTGAAATCAGGTTATGTGTTGACCTTAGAAATATTAACAGAAGGGTTGTTGGAGACAAATTCCCATTACAGAACACCATGGTGATGGTGGGCATGCTGACATGCACAAAATGCATCGTCATGCTGGACTTTCCACCACCATACCACCAGGCCCGGTTGAGCAAACAATTGAGAAACCTAACTTATTTTCTCACACCTTTTGAAGTTCATAAGTCAAATCAGAGGCTGTTTGGATTATGTTCTGCCACTTCTGTATTGCAAGGGCTGATTACAAACTATTTGGTGATGTACCTGATGACAAAATCTTCCTGGAAAATGTTTTGATATGTGGGAATGCGGTGGAACAATACACAGAAATACTAAGAAAGGTGTTGAAGATTTTTAAGGAAAAAGGCTTGATGATGAAAGCTATGAAATGTAGATTTTATTTTGCTGTACTGCGTCAGTATATCTAAGTCACATTATTTCAGCTTCTGGTGTGGGCCCCAAGTATGACTTTTTGACGTTTGTTCTAAATTTCTCTAGTCCAACCAAAAAATAAGAGGTTCAAGCATTTGTGGGGATGGCAGATTTTATTCATGTTTTGTCCCCAATTTTGATAGCCGGTATAGAGCTACTTGTGGGTTGATTCGAAAGGGTGTGTCTTTCCTGTAAAGTAACAAATGCAATGTTTCTTTACATTACGACATTAGGAAATTACTTAGTGATTGACAGAATGTACACAATTTTGTTCCAAGTTTAACCTGTTGCATGGTCACATATTCCAACGACAAGGGATTGGTCACCTTTACTTTAGCTTCAAGAGTGCTAAGAGTTGCTGAGTGCAGATATTCTATAACTGAGAGGAATCGGTTCTCCAAGTAGTTTCTTTGGCTAGTTAGATTTGAGGTCCATTCACCATATGAACTGCTTCAATACATGTTTTCTCAAAAGTGACTAAATTCTATCCCATACAGGGTTTTGAATTAGATAGTGGCATTACAGAGGATCATTTCTTTGTCACATACATTCCTGGAATTGTGAACAAAGGCTAGGCTGTCTCTCCATGTTGGTAGTTGTGTGTTACTTTAGTGAAGAGGATGCAGATATATGATGGAAATAAAATTGGATCAAGATTTGTACTAAGGGGTCTGGTGGCTCAGTTGACTAATGCAGCCACTGCATTCAACATCATGGTCACAGGTTCATATCCTAGCGAGTCAACTGGGGTCAATAAAATGAGTGCCATTGAGTTGGGTAACAATCAACATTTGTTATTCAGTGCCAAGATGCCTACGGGTGAATGTGTGCTTTACAAATACACATTATATTATGTTAATAGTAAGAGGTTCATATCAGTAGATGAAATTATAGAGGAAATGAGTGTGGATCTGCTGTTGGTTTAGGGGTATAGGGTAGTTCTGACAGGTGAGTACTGAATAAATCTCAATGGTGTAGGCTCAAGATTGGTGACAAAAGACTTTTTGCACTTAATGGTATGGGCATTCAGGAGGAAAGGGAGGTGAGAGACTGTTTAACATTCAGGTTGAGTAATAAGACTAGGAAAGTTAGGATACTGCCAGTTATTTGTGGGGAGATTCTGGAAGGTCCCTTTGATGAAGCTGATTTTGATATTGTGGACTACTGTCATTGGGTTATGTGTCAAATATTTGTTTGTCTTAATGGATATGTTCTCCAATTGCCTCAGTTAGCCATGGTTCATGGAGGTTTCACATTATCAATTGTTAAGATTTTGTTAGGAATTTTTGGCCCAGTGAGTAATCCCCAAACAACAATTATCTGACAAACAGGGGGTATAGAGAGTTTCTGAGGAAGAAGGGATTTCTCACAAACAGCGTGCATTATGTCTGTCCTGTTTGACCTTTCAGCCTTACTTACCTCCATTTTTCTGCTGAAATTAATTTATGTTGGTGTTAGGACTTGGTGCATTTTTCCACTGCTGACCAGTGCCAAACTGCTGGCGCTCACTCTCGTCGACAGGGGAAATTTTCTTTACACCTGATTGCCATATTTTCAGACACATTTACTTCAAACATTTTCTAAGTCCGAAGGTAAGCACTGACCGGACCCAGTCCACTTTTTGTATCTGACCTGCGCTCAATTGCGGTCATCCTGTGCTTTTGACTTTGTCCCAGTTCAGCATTTCCAAATATCCACAGTTATCGCTCTAATGTTTAGGCGCTATTTTACAGTTTTTTCTTTTTATTCTTTAAAAATTCATAATTCCGTTCTACTGCTTGGATTTTGATAGTTTTGGTGTCAAATTATTTAATAAAATGTACTCCATTTTTAGGTCTTGCATAGACAGTGCATGCGCTGCCTCTACGATGCATCAAGTAATCTGTATACCTAGTGAAACTCCACCCATTGTGTTTCTCTTTGTTTTGTCACTTGCCTTTGGTTAAATGTGGCATTGCTGTTTTTATCTCGCACATTGATTGGCTGGTGGTCCGATACCTCATTTCTGTTTTGCTTCCATTTTGCAGGAAGTAGCACCGACTAACTACAATATAGTTCCGCCGCTGGCTATCATTTCATTTCGGGACTACTTGTTTTATGTAGGCATCGTGCACGCACACAAGCCTGGGAAAGAATAATAATGTTTTAATATTTACGGCGTGGAACGCTGCCCCATGCCTTTATTTTTATGGGTATTTGTCTTCTATCCCAATGCGCATGCGCGGGCGGCCGCGCATGCGCATTGGGATCGAAGACGGCGGCGCGAAAGAGAAGAGGGAGCCCCGGGATGCCGTGTACCAGGTAAGTGCCTTTAATTTACTTTTGTAGTATATTTAGCTTTAATTAGGTATTTAGGAGAGGGCGGGAGGGAGGCGGGTGGCGGGCAACTTCGCTCCATCCACGGAACGTGCGTATTGTTGCCTACTACGCCTACTTTGCAAAATGCAAAGTAGGCAACACTACGTACACTCCATGGGCGCGGAGCGTAGCACTACGCCCAGGGTTAATAATAATTAAAAAGAAAAGATATATATAGCGAAGAAACAAACTTATGTGAACATATCAAGGGGGTTTGGGAACTTCCTCAATACGAGGAGAATGCAATGTGGAAGAAAGAGCCGATGAGTCTAAGAAAGTAGTAATGGGCAACCATAGCAAATCATGTTTGATAGCAAGTGTAATAGGATAAACATATGCTCTATCTAGTCTATGGTTAAAACAAACACCATACCACCAAGCCTGAAAGGAGATAGTCGATGTATCTTTCCAAGCTCTGGTAATTTGTTGAAATGCCACTGCTAGGAGAAGGTCAATAGTGGAAGTATTAAAGTCGGAGGAGGACCATATGTCAGAAAGTCTACCTAGAAAAATATGGATAGGAGAGAATGGGAAGTGAGTGGAAAAAATATTATTAATTTGTTGCCATACTTTGGACCAAAAAAATACGAATCGCAGGACAGGTGAAAAGCATATGCTTAAGATCTTGGATCAGAGCAAGACCAACATGTTGAAGGAATAGAGGAGTCTATTGTATGAAGTCTAGCAGGAGTGATCAAAAGTCGATTATATCATGGCATAGAGAAATAGAAAACAACTCTCCCAAAACAAGTTCCCAATCTTGTTCTATTTTTGATTTATCCCTTTCATTAGGGGGCTCACGTAATGTTTTGTAAATTTGTGAGGCAGAAGAAGAGGATAATAAAAAGGGTATATTAAGCGAGGAAGAAGTGCCACAAGAAACTGAGAGTGGAAGAGAGTCATAACTTGTTTGAACAGCAGCACACAATAAATTATATTTGGAAAGGAAGGAAGGAGGAAGAGAAAAACGAGTCTGAAGAATAGAAAATGGAATACACGTACCATTAAAAAGAGTTGATGAGTCCAAACAAGCCCATGGTCATACCATTCCTTCCAGAAAAAAGTCCTATTCTTAATTTTAATAAGAGGATTATACCTAATGGGGGATTGTAAAAACCGCGTATGATCATCAAGGCCATCTAGAAACAAGGGGGAAAAAAAGCTTCCTGGAATTTTTAAGAATAGGTAGAGGCACCTTCTGCGGAACATGTGATAATGATACACATTCTTTAAAGGTAAAAGGGTGAAAAAAGGAGGATTCAATTTTAACCCATAGCGGGGAAGAAGTGATATCTGATACAGAATCTGATAAAAAAAAAACGAATGGGACAGAAAAAATGAAGTATGGTAAGAGGAAAAGTCAGGAAAGTTAACCCCTCCCATGTGTTTGGGACGTTTAAGTTTAGAGAAAGACATTCTAGCTTTTTTATTTTGCCATAGAAAACGAGATAAAGTAGAGTAAATATTTTTATAGCAAGGTTTTGGAATATTGACAGGAAGATTGGAAAGAAAACATAAAATTATAGGAACTAACATCATTTTAATAGAATCTAATCTACCCCACCAGGAGAGAAATAGAGGATGCCATCTTGTCGTAGAATCTATTAAGGTAGTTTGTAAATGCTTAATATTAGGAGCTACTGTATCTTTAATTGAAGGAGTAAACCAAAGACCTAAATACTTGATTTTAGAAGGACTCCAATGAAAAGAGGAGACCAGAAAATCAGCGTGGAAACAACATTTATTAAGGGGAAGAATTTCACATTTATCGACATTCGATTTATAACCTGAGACGGCTGCAAAATTCGAAACTTCAGAAAGAAAGGCTGGGACAGAAGTTTGAGGGTTAGAAATAAATAAGAGAATGTCATCTGCATAAGCAGACAGCTTTACTTGATTCTCACCATAAGAGAAGCCAGTGATATCATTATTCAATCGAATTTTTGTCAAAAACGGTTCTAAAGCAAGAATAAATAGAAGAGGCGAAAGAGGGCACACTTGACGAACACCGCGAAAAAGAGGAAAGGAGGAAGATACAAGTCCATTAGCAAAGATAAAAGATTTAGTAAAAGAGTATAATAAGGAAATATAAGAAAGAAATTTAGGTCCAAAACCAAACCATTTAAGAGAAGAAAAAAGAAAAGGCCAATTAACTCTATCAAATTCCTTTTCAGCATCTAGTGCTATAGCAGCAAAGGAATGATTAGAAGTATGCGATTTACTTGAGATATTATCTGAAAGATGACGTCCTTTGATGAATCCACATTGTTCTTTACCAATGAGTTGGGGTAGAATATTGTCTAAACGTAATGCTAAAATTTTTGGAAATATTTTATAATCAAGATTAATCAAGGAAATAGGCCTGTAATTTTTACATAAAGTATGATCTTTGTTATCTTTGGGAAGAAGACAAATCAACACCTCTTGAAAAGAGCTTTCAGATTTCTGAGAAGTTATAAAGAATGAGAATAATTGACGGAGTTTAGGAACAAGAAAATTAGAGTAAAACTCAGTGAAAAAGCCATCTGGGCCAGGTGCTTTACCCTTCTTAAGAACTTGAATAGCTTCCAGAATATCCTTGGGGCCAATATCTTTGTCTAAAGAGGAAAAATCTACATCAGGCAACAGGGGAGAGGGAATGGAGGATAAATAGTGATTGATGTCAGAAGACAAGGGAGGAGATTCCGGGGTATAGAGATTCTTTATGAAGGGTAGCATTGGAAGAGGAAACTATTGATTCAATTATCACTCGTTCTTTTTTAACTTTGAGATAATTAGCAAGCATATTTCCAGCTTTATTTTGAGAAGAGTAATATTTGGCACTAGATTTGAGTAAAAATAGATTAGCAGAATCAGTAGATAATTTATTGAAAGAGAGTTTAACGGTAATAAGTTTATTGAGATCAGATTGCGATTTAGTCGAATAATATAAGTGTTCTAACTGTTTAATTTGGGAAGTTAGCGTGGATAGGGATTGATTGGCTAAACACCTCTTCTGTGCAACATAGGAAATAATTAAATCTCTAGAAGCCGCTTTAAAAGTGTCCCAAATCAATTGAGGTGACGACTGAGGAGATTCATTGTCTGTGAAAAAAGTGGGATGCAAAATCAAGGAAAGCAGTGGAAAAGGAGAGGCAAGATGGCGGCTGTGTTGCTGTGGCAGTTAGCAGCAGGCCGCGATGAGGAAGCGGTTTGTAGCCCCAGGGTGATGATTTTGCAGGGATTACGTCAATCTGTGGATAGGACTTCATGAACAAAGTTACCGGCGATAAAATATGATTGCCGTAGTTGTGTGCTGCAGCTCCGGGAGATTCTTGTTCCGGGCTCTGGCGCAGGCTGCGACGGCTCTCGCTCTCTTCCGCCGGCGTTCCACGGGCATCGGTGGGCGGGGCCTGCGAGTGAGGCAGCAGAGCGGAGTTCCGTGCTGAGACGAAGCACAGGAGCGGAGTTAGGAGCCACGGCTGGGATTTGTGCGGCGGCAATTCCTGGAACCTGACATGCCCAATGAGCCTGAGAAGGATCAGGAGAGGAGGCTGCCTGCTGCACTCAGGAGCTATGGCCCCCAAACCAAATAACTCCAAAGCAGCAATATTCAAGAAAAAACGAGGGGCAGAGGGGGGAACAGCGGTGTTGGCTGCGCAGGATGAAGGAGACCCCCGGCAGAAACAGCAATCACCCACTGCAAGGAAACATCTGCAGCTGGCAGTTAAGACACGTCAGGCAACTGCCACAATTGCGGAGATGTTTTCTAAAAACAGTAAGGTAATAGGAGTAAAGGAGAACCCACCCCAGGCAGTAGATGGGGCAACACAGGATACGGGGGGCCAAGAAGCATTATCCACCAGTCTAGTCGGCATAGAAGAAGGTGCTGAAGGTACGGCTGCCCAGCAAGTATTCGCTGAAGCTCCTCAGGGTGACAGCGTGCAAGTGATTGTATCCACCCCAGCGGCCGATATAAGTGGGTACCCTGCAGTGGGAACAACTGTAAAGGACCAAGAGATTCTGGACAATATTGCAGGCACCTCTCCCAAGGCAGGCCAATATACCAGCAGTGGTGGTCCTCCCCAGGTGGCGGTAGCCTCGGGTCCCCGCGATCTCGACCCAGCCTCTATGGAGGCTACCATTGAGGCTACCCCAGGTGGAGCATCGGGGGGCCTGGTGGAGAAAGTCTCAAGTGAGTGTTTTTTCTCGGTGTCCAAAAATGCCGAATGGTCAGACGAGGATGAGCACAGCTCCTACCTGGAAGGTAGTGTTCAGGACTCAGAAAGTGATCTGGAGCAAGAACCCCCTACTACAGCGGTCAGGCCAAGGGCGGCATCGAAGGGGCAAGAACACTATGAACTAAGCTGGGATCATTCATCGGCCATGCCACTACAAGGTAGTGCAAATACGGAGGTATCCCAGATGTCGCTCCTGGAATTAATTCACCAGGAAATTATCGCCCACCGTGAGGAGACTCACCAAGACAGTAAGAAATCACAAGCCGCAGTGAGGAAGATGCAGGGGGTGGTGAGGACATTGTCTAAAGCTTGTACGAATCTGGGGGACAGAGTCTCAAATTTGGAGGAGCGAGTTGTCTCAACTGAGGCCGAGGCAGTAGCTGCTGTAACTAAAGTGGATGCCCACTGCGCACAAGTGGTAGATATTCAATGGAAACTCGAGGACATGGAAAATAGAATGAGACGTAACAACCTTAGGGTCATCGGGATTCCAGAAGGGGTCGAAGGATCTGACATCAGAGCGTATACCATCAAGCGATTCGCTCAAGCATTGCCGGAGCTCTCCAGCTGGAACTGGCCCTCCGAAATTCAGAGGGTACATCGCACCCCCTTCAAAGTTCAGAAAAACGCAAGGGAAGGGGACAAGCCAAGGGCAATCTTAATCTTCTTCGGCAATTTTGTACTGAGGCAATTAATTGCAGAGAAGGCAAGACCGGATGCAAGGAGGACTATTTCTTCGTCTGGCCAGATTTCTGCCATGTGATGGTGGAAAGGAGATGGAGGATGCGGCAGCTCATTAAACCATTTCAGGAACAAAAACTACAGGCCTTTTTGATAAACCCTGCCCAGCTAAAGGTTATTAATGAAGGGAGGTCCCATTACTTTGCTTCCGAGATAAAGGCGAAGGAATACCTTGACTCTTTGTGCAACTAGGCTCTAGTTAAAAGTGCATGAGTTGGGCATTGTGTTTGTTAAGGATATCTTTCAGATAAACACCAGGATGCCGCACCCTCTTCTTATTTTCCAGGTACTGAGGTTGTGTACTGGTTCTCACAGTGATTAGGTGTGTTTATTTCCTGGGGTGGGATGTTAGGTTGAAATTATTTTGTATCTTTTTCTATTCCTCATTGTGACCTCTGCTTTACATCACACGCACAGACAAGGTCTGAGTGCCTCGACTGAGGGAGGGCAGGGGGGAGGGTGGGTAGGTAAGGGGGGTTTGTGGAGGGGGCAGAGGGTGGGGTTGAGGGTTGAGGGGCTGAGGGGGGAGTGGGGAGGGGCAACGGGGTGAGGGGTTAAAAGTAAAAAAACAAGATAATCTGGTGTTGTGTTGAGATTGGTATTTACGAGCCCGGTTCACTAAGTGACATAATTGTGTTGGTTGAAATAATGCTATTGAATATTTGGAGAAGAATAGAGCAGACAGTGGTAAGGATGGTCAGTAAACTACTTAATGCTCAACATTAGAATTTGTACAGTCAACGTCAGCGGCCTGAATGACTAGAAGAAACGACAAAAGTTGGATTATTTCGTTAAATATAACGGGATTGATATACTTTGTCTGCAAGAGACTTACCTCCCTTGGGCCAAACGGAATCTATTATTTATCAAGGGTTTCGACCTGATAGCTTGCACATCACAGACATCAACAACTAGGGGGGTTGCAATTTTAGGTAGATCATGTTTAGGGGGGGCGAAGCGGGTTAAAAGCGATAGCTTGGGAAGGTGGATCATTGCAGTGTTATGCTTAGGGTATACAATCTCTTCAATCTACGGGTCAAACTGTGATGATCCTGATGTTTTTGATTTTCTGGAAGAGAAGTTAGCGGGCTGGCCAACCCCAATGATAGTCTGCGGAGATTTAAACATATCTACCGATTGGCATAATGTGCATAAGTAAGTATTCAGGGCGGAAACCCAGGGTGTTCCGGGCTATATCTTCTTTAATGAGCTCACACGGGCTAAAGGATGTTTGGGGGGAAAAGGAGCCTCTGAATCCCGGGTTTACTTACTTTTCGCACCCGTTTCAAAAATATTAAAAATTAGATTACTTCTTTATTTTTTCTCCTGAATTGAATACAGTCAGTATCAGGAAAATACCTAGAATAATCTCGGATCATAATCCGCTGATTTTAACCTGTGAAGTAATTAAAGCAGAGAAACGGCATTCCAGCTGGACCTTTGAAAGGAGGTTATTATCGGATCAAAGATTTTTAGAACATATTAAAAAAAGGACAGGGGAGTTCTTTGACGCAAATCGCTATAGCACATCCAGGAATGGCGTCTGGGATACGTTTAAGGCGGCTTTTAGGGGGGAAACCATTAGCTGCACGGCGAAACTTTGAAAAACGGATAGGAGAGAGCTGGATAGACTTTTGGGCGAACTAGCAAAGGCGGAAGAACTGCATATTAGTGATATAGGTAGGGGTGTAGACGGGACAGAGAGCCAAACAGGCCTGGCAATTATCAAAGCGGAGCTCCAAAAATTGGTTACGCAGAAGGCTGTAGGGGATTATCAGGCATCTAGGGCAAAGAGGTATGAGACAGGGGAACAGGCAAGCAGGGTGCTGGCGCTTCGTATCAGACAGGATAGAACTAGGAATATCATAGAGAGCATACAAGAGGATGGTAAGAAGTCAAAGGAAATTTTAAAGGTCTTCAAAAATTTCTATCAAAAACTGTATGATGAAGAGAGCCGTCAAGAACAGCAAGTGGCGGAGAGTGGGGACAGGGGCCCAATGCTGGACGCAGTTTCTAGAGAGGAGTTGGAAAGGGACATAACCAGAGGTGAGATTCGGGCTGCTCTAAGGGATCTTGGTGCCGGAAAGGCAGCAGGTCCGGATGGAATTCCCCTGGAAGTATATAAAAACATTGAATCTGAGACTGTCCCAATGTTACAGGATCTTTTCAATGGGATACTGTGTACAGGGGACATCCCCGATTCTTGGAAAGAGACCAATATTATTATCTTTCACAAGAAGGGCAATCCCAAGGAGAACCTGGGCTCTTACCGCCCTATTTCGCTTATTAACGCGGATACCAAGTTATACTCGAAAATCTGGGCCAAAAGGTTGGGGAGGATCATCGGAGGTCTCGTCTCTCCCTGCAGCATGGGTTCATGCCGGGTCGAGGCACGACCAACCATACTCGACGAGCTATAACGCTGTTTGATGCACATGCCGCCAGGGGGGGAGAGAAGGCCATGATCCTCCTCGACGCGGAGAGAGCATTCAACCGCGTGGTCTGGGAGTACTTGTGGGGAATCCTTGTAGGTAGGGGTTTCAGCCCTAAGACCATCAGAGCTCTTAGAGCAATGTATAAAGACCCGGTGGCACGGGTGGCAGTAATGGGAGAGAGCTTGGAGAAAATTGTGATCAAGAGGGGAACTCGCCAGGGATGCCCCTGTTCTCCGATCCTCTTCTCATTATATATAGACCCCCTGATCCAAAAAATCTTGGGATGCCCACAGATTAATCCTGTGATGCTGAATGGGTTCACAAATAAACTGCTAGCATACGATGACGATCCGGCGGTTTTCACCACCGATCCACAGCAGGCGATGCCGGTACTTGCTGAGCAGGCGAAGGATTTTGGAAGTAGGTCTGGGTATCTGCTAAATGAGGGGAAAACCCAGATTATTTGCACCCAGAACATCTTTAAGTCAGACAGCAGATACACAGCCTCAGCAGTTTATTTGGGGGTAAGATTTAATGCCTCAGTGGATAAGATCATCACTGATAACTCCTGCCCCCTTATGGGATCGATTGAAACAGAATTAAAAAGGGTGGATGTATTACACCTCTCATTGGTAGGGAGGGTTAATGTCCTCTAAATGTCAATATTTCCTAAGGTCCTATACCTGTTTTGAGCCATCCCATTATTGCTGGATGAAAAACTAATAAAAAATCTGGAGTCAATCTTCAACACGTTTATCTTGGCAATATGGGAAGACTAGGCGTTCCATGAAGCTTATGTCGCTCCCGTTCGAAAGGGGGGGCATGGCCATACCAAACCTCCGTTTATATCATCTGTCTTGCCTTTTGGCTCAAATGTCTATACTGTTTCAATCGGTCCCAAGCCCGCAAGAGGCTCTGGGAGATAGGCAGGATCCCCCATCCATTTTTGAGCTTTTACTAGGGAAGAAGGCTGTTGGTTTACTTTTAAGTGAGGTAGACCGAAGATACTATGAGAAGGCCCGGTATAAAATTCTGGATTGGTTTGGTGGACCTGGAAAGCTACCCAAAAAATGCTGGAAATCCCTAAGATCAATGCTCATCATCTCCTCTGGAACTCTAACGTGTTCCCCTATTTGGGTTCAGACAGGAATTGCCAGTTCTGGAAAGAACATGGAATAAGGACCATAGGGGATATCATGGCGGGAGGGGAGGTACTTAGGTTTGAAGTGATTCAGCACAAGTTTGGGATCCCCTTTAATCACTGGTTTCTCTATAGACAATTGCTTCAAACAGTGATGGCATTTAGGCCAAGGATTTCAATAATGAATCGATCCCCCTAATTGATTATTTATGGAATGGGGGCAATAAAATTAAACTAGTTTATAACCATCTAATGGTGGGCATACAGGACGATTTGGAAAAAACGGAATCTGCAATTGCAGTGAAGTTAGGCGATCTGGATGTTGATTTAGATCTAGCACTTGCACTAGATAAGAGACTTTTTCGATCTTCTAGCCTACGGGCTCAGCACTACAAAACGCTGTTTAACTTGTATCATACTCCGGCGAAGCTACATGCCTGGGGCCTGGTGGAGAACGATAAGTGCCCAAGATGCGATAAGGGCGCAGCTGACTTAATTCACATGTTCCATCAGTGTGATCAGCTATCTTTGACATTAAGGGAAATTGGACATTTTTTGGAGGGGCTGCTTGAATGTAGGATTGTTCTATCCCCTTCACTAATGTTATTAGGTGTAGATAAGAAATTGAAGTTGGGAATTGCCGCTGAAGCTTTGGTTTTTATATCTACTACTGTACTTCGCATCCTTATTTCAGCAGGTTGGAAAGATCCCCCCCCCCCACCTTTCAAATGTGGATCGCAAAGCTGCTAGGATTGCATAATATCGAGTCTTGCCTCTATGAGCTAAAAGGTAAAAAATACAGGGAATTAGGACGAAATATCTGGGCACCACTTGCTAGGTGGAGAAGTTTGAGTGGCTAAGTACGGTTTTAATATGTATCCTGAATATGTATTGTTTTTTTAACTACTGTCTGAATATTTTAATAGCACAGTTTTTGATAACATATATTTATTACTGAATTGTTATTAACCTGTATCATGAACTTCTTCATAAGGTCTAATTGGAATAGGGATATCATGAATTTGTATATATCTCTCTTTTGTATGACATCAATTATCTCAATAAAAAAAAGGACTTATCTAAAAGAAGAGAGTTATTGAATCTCCATCTCCTAGTTCGTTTAATAGGGGGAAGCAAATCAAGGTGCAGGGATACTGGAGCATGATCCGAGATTAAAATGGAACCTATATCGGAATGTGTGATGTGTTGAGTCAGGGCTTTGGAGAGAAAAGAATAATCTAAACGGGATTGGGAAGTATGGACAGGGGAAAATAAGTATATTCCTGCAAGAGAGGATTACAAAGGCTCCATGAATCAACTAGGGATCTTTGTGATATAGCAGAAGTGAATTGAGCATGCATTGGGGAGGGAGAAAAACGGGAATTAGACTTACGATATAAAATAGGGTCTATAATCATATTACAGTCCCCACCTAAAATAAAATAGTCATCTGTGTATTGCATTGTGGAAGAAAGGATTTGAGGCCAAAACTATTTATCTTGTACAGTTGGAGCATATACATAAAAAATAGTCAAAGGAATTTGTTAATCAGCAACGATACAACAACCCACCTACCCTCTGTATCATTATCCTGATTAGCAAGCTGAATGTTCAGACGTTTATGACAGAGAATGGCAACACCATTACGCTTTCCTGACCCAGGAAATGCAAAAACATGACCCACCCAATTACGACGTAACTTAGAAACCTCAAAATCTTTGACATGAATTTCTTGCAATAACACTATATCCCCTTTCAAATGCGCTAAATGTGAAAGAACACGTTGTCTCTTAATGGAAGACCCCAAACCTTTAACATTCCAAGTGATTACATTAATTGACATTTAGAAACTCTAAGAAATATATACAAAAATATGAAGAAAAAAAACAGCATGAGAAATCAACAAAGAACAATCGCTGGAACAACTGCAAGCAATATATCAAAATAATGAAAAAAGAGGAAGAAAATGCAAGGAAGATAAAATATTGTGATATTATGAAAGGAAAATAGAACTGTAGAAAATTATGGTAAAATAGAGAAAAGAAAAATAGAAGGAAATATAGTATATGATTCAATAATTGGTAAGATAAAGAATAAAAGACTATGAGATGAAAAGACATAGAGGAGGAAAAGGATGAATAAAAGGGGAAGAAGAAAAGGAAAGAGCTGAGAGAAAGATGAAGAAAGAATAGGGAGAGAAGATAAAAAGAGAAGATGAGAACAAAAAGTATTAACAAAAAGACATACCGTAGAAAACCAAGAAAACGGGATGGAGTTGCCGCAAAAGGAAGGAAGCACAACGGACCAAAGACTCCATGGAAACGCGGCAAGGAGAGTAAAGCAACCAGGTAAAACGTGCAGAACAAATGAAAACAAATGCAGGGATCACTAGACCAGCATCTAAAAAGGTACAAAAAAGAAAAAGAGGTCAAATAAAACATGAAGCAAGAAAACAGCAGCATTATGAAAACAGCAAACAGCAGGAAAGAACAGAACAACCTGACAAGTCACTACATTGATAAACAATACAGCAAATAGGAATTATGCATGAGGAATAGCCATAGATTCGGCATTACAGGAGTCCACAAAATGTTGCAGAAGAGTAGGATCCTTATAAGTCGTCGTTATGTTGTTCTAAGTGACCTTAAAAAGGCAAGGGTGAAATAAACAAGAAGCGAGCATGTAAGGCACATAAAGCAGGTCTCATGTCCAGAAATGTCTTACGACAGTCAGCAGTAGCCTCAGAGTAGTCCTGAGCAAAGTAGAGATTTGAGCCATTCCAAGAAATGTTCCCTTTTTGCTTGGCTGCATGAAGGACTCAAAGGAGATCAGTGTATTCCAGAAAGTACAAGACACCTCCGGGTTTTACTGAGGAAGTGGAAGTAGATGGGCGAGAAGCTGGACCCAAACGACGAGCTCGCTGTATATTTAAGGGAGGTGACGCTTGGAGATCAAGAAGATTGATGAGGAATGATTGGAAAAAAGAAATCGGATTTGGCCCTTCAAGATTTTCGGCAAGGCCATAAATACGTAAGTTGTTACGCCTATTTCGATTCTCCAAATTTTTAACTTGTTGCTTGAGGGAAGCGATCTCTTGTTGCATAGTGGGGACCTGAGCAATGACCGTTTGACCGTTTGAGCTGAAGCAAAACTTTCTACAAGAACCTCCACTTTTTGCTGTGTGTGAGACCAATTGTCCTCAAGACTTTGGAGGCGGGAATTAGTTTCCGTCATATAGGGTTTAAGTGCTCTGATCTCCTCCAGTAAAAGTTCCATAGAGATGGTTGCTGATAGATTGGTCGGAGAAGGAGGATTGGTTTTGACCCTCTACCCTGAATTGACAGTAGTAGATTGAGAGGAAGGTTTAGTAGACTGCTTTGAAGATGAACGAGAAGCAGAAGTAGAAGAACCTTTAAGAGCAATATTATCAGATTGTGAGTCATCCAATGTATCCTGTAGGACGCTGAAAGGGTTAACGTCTTCCAGGGGTAGATTGGCGACAGATTTTTGTTGAAGAGCAGCAGTACGGTTGGTGCGTGATGTTGGTGCGTGATGTTGCCATTGAGAAAATGAACCACCTGACACAGGGAAATCAATTAAGATGAGGAAAGTCACTTGAAAACACACTGTGATAAAATTGAAACCACCAAAACACCGCTAACAGGTGAGGAGAATACACAGCAGAGCAAGTTTATAAAATATCAGAAGAGGCTGCACAGAATTGACTTATTACCATTAAAAGTAATAAACAAAAATAAAAAGAACTGGAAAGGAGTCCAGAAGAAGGTCATCGCAAGTGCTGCAGACAACAAGTTTCACCAGAAGAAGAATTGAGGAGAGAGCTAAAATGGCAGACATAACCTGTGAAAAGGCTAATAGTGCTATTCATTCAGTTGACGTAATGGAAAAATTAGATACTGACGCAATTGATGTACCTGTCCCTACTTATATTGGGCGTGGGAGCTCTACCACCATAGATTACGTATTTATTTAATCTCTCCTCGAGGATCTTTTATTGGAATCTAAGGTTATCAGGTCCTCGTATAGTGACCACTATCCTATTCTAATTTGCCTTAAATCAATTAAAACCTTGAGGAAGAAAACAGAAATTGGGGCCAAAAATCTAATTGTATCAACGGACAGGTTAAGGGTGGCTTGGAAGGGGATAGACAACCAGGATGTCCTGGCTAGAGTTATCAAAAAACATCCTACTCTAGTCTCGGTTTGTCTATCAAACTCCAGCCCGGGGCTCGATATTGTCAACTCATTTTGTGAGCTCTGTAAGGCAATAAAAACTGAAATCTCCAAACCTGTCCCAGCCCTTATTAACATCAATCCAAGGTGGTTTGATACCTCATGTTCTAAAGCTAACCGGGAACTCAGGGCTGCCCTTACTGCTGCTCCGCGTGATCTGTCCCTGGTAAGGACTCTGAGATCTAGATATAAACATTGTTTAAAAATTAGATCTGAAGAGCTATTAAAAGATCATTGGGACTCGCTTGTCCGCACAGCCGCCTTACGAGACGCTGCAGGGTTTTGGAGGGCCGTTAAGAATCTTAGATCATTGGGCTCTAATATCTCCCCTATCAACTGCAACATAACAGGGGATGTGTGGACTGACCATTTTTCCAATATCTATGATGCCTCTGTGTCTGGTAACCCAATTGAAACCACCCCAGCAATTAAGTCTTTAAACATTTTGTTGTCGGAGGTGGAGGATGCTATTACTGAAAGCGCTGGGAACAAAGCCCCTGGTCCAGATGGCCTATCTATCGACCAAATTAAATCTGAACCAGATTTCTGGGCTCCCCTGCTATGCAACGTTTTCAATAATTTATCCCTCACCACTGTCCCGGAAACATGGTCTTGCAGCACCATTGTCCCAATATTTAA
The DNA here is from genome assembly GCF_964261635.1 of Lissotriton helveticus. Lineage (NCBI taxonomy): Eukaryota > Metazoa > Chordata > Amphibia > Caudata > Salamandridae > Lissotriton > Lissotriton helveticus. Next base: position 441,514,134 of record NC_136060.1, on the reverse strand, counting down.
AAAAGGCGATAGACTCGACCCCGGTTGCTATCGCCCCATATCATTAATTGACAATACACTAAAAGTCCTAGGCAGGGTCCTTTTTAACAGAATTAGTACTTGGGCAGAAGAAAACACCATCTTACATCCCAGCCAGCTAGGCTTTAGAAGTAAAGTTGGCACGGTAGAGCAGTGCTTGAACCTAAACCTACTTATGGCCAAATATACGATTGCCAAAAAATCACCCTTATATTTTGGTTTTATGGAGTTAAGTTCTGCTTTCGATTTTGTTAACCGTTCCCGCTTATGGTCTGTCCTGCTGAATTATGGTCTAGATGAATCCTTAGTTTAATTTCTGGCACATCTTCATAGCAACCTGAAAGCACGTGTCCGTATTAACAATGATGGTGAAGTTTCTAACGATATTTTAATCGGCAGGGGGGTCAGACAGGGTTGTGTCTTGGCCCCCCTGCTTTTTATCTTGTATATAAATGATTTGAGTGTTTCTTTGGCTAAAATAACTAACGATGTTCCGCAAGTTAATGGCAAACCTGTCCCTGCACTTCTCTATGCGGATGATGCGGTCCTTATGGGCCGCACACCCAAAGCTTTGCGAATTTTAACCCCGGGTTTTGTTAAATATATGGCAGATTTGGGCCTTTGCACCAATTTAAAAAAATCTTTTATAATGTCTTGCGGTCCCAAAAGCTATAAAATAAGCCATATCCAATCAGGGGACACCATTCTAAAAAGCACCTGCACTTTCCCCTATCTGGGGCTGTTATTTTCAAACACTGGCTGGCAACCACATGTTGCTCAAGGAAGGAACAAAATGAGTAAGGCTATAAATTCTCTAACCTCCGTTCGCCAACCCAATCAGGCAGACGTGATCATGTCATTGCTACAAATCTACAGAACACAATGTCTTCCTGTAGGCACCTATGGTGCTGAGGTGTGGGGTTATTCTAACTGTACCCAACTACAGACTGAAGAAAATAGATTTTGTCGGAAGATTTTGGGGGGGGGTCATTAGCGCACCAACTCATATTTGTCTCAGGGAATTAAACCTCCATTTTATAGAGGACTTTATAAGTACTCGACCTCCTTTGTTTTGGATAAAAATCTGGTGTAATCCCGCTGCCTCCCTGTCACGTGATATTATTATGGACTGCTTAAATTGCGAGAGGGCTAAATTTATTCCTTGGTTTAAGGCTGTGGAAAATAGTTTATCGAGTGTGGAGCTAGGTCATCTCTTTACATCGCCGCAACTGATTAACCACACGCACAAGAACCTAATAAAAAAGGCCCTTTACGATTCCTACCGTAAGGAGAGGCTAAGGCGTGACTCGGCTAAGCCGACCACAGTTAGATATACCTCCCTCATGGAGCCAAGTGATAAACCATTTGCTCTGCCCCAGGGCTACCTCCGCTTAAAGCTTGGCAGGTGGAACAGGAGCTTGCTATTCCGGTTCAGGGATGGAAACATTACAAATCTACTCAGCTTCCCGTTAGGATTTAATAAAAATGTAGAAAATCTAAGCTGTCCCTGTAATATAGGCAGCAAACAAAGTTTGCTTCATTTTATTTTCTTTGTGGTTTTTACAGAATGCACACTTTGCACTTTCTAATGCCGTACTGTAGAAAAAAACGCTCTGATGGATTTTAAATTAGCTTTTAAAGACTGGTTATTGTTAAAAACGGACGAGGCCATTTTTAGAGTGAGCTGCTTTCTTAAAGCAGCTGTACGGTCCCGTGCTTCTATGTTAATTGACTGAAATATTGGCACTATGCATATTTTGCACTTTGCTTATTGCACATTGTATATTTTGCACTAACGATTGCATTTTTGCACATGGAAAAAGTTGCATCGCTATGAATTTGTAATCAAATGGGACGTTATTTGTGTTTTTATTTCTGATGGATTTTATGTGTACTTTTATGGATGTTTTACAATCCGAATAAAGATCATTTGACTTGACTTGACTATTCATTCAGCAGGGAAAACAGCCCTTGTAAGTAAGAAAATGTCACCAATGATAAATTGTAGCAAAGTGAAGACAAAACAGCAATGGAGAAGGCGGAAAAATGAGCAGAACAGTGCTCATTCATTAAATACGGCAAACACGGCAAAATGCAATAAAATGGCAGACACGCCTCAAACGCGAACCGCCACAAACAGGGAGAAGCAGAATACCGGTATGCGCGTCATCCCATGAGCTGGAAAATGCATGTACCGATGTCGCCAGATTTCCGCTGTTGTTTAACGCTGCTCCGGTAATCCAAGGAGCGGTAGAATGCCCGGAGGAGCCCCCGTCACCTCACGTCGCAACGGAGCTGTCGGGACCTGCGGCCATCTTCCTTTGCGCCTTAGCCACCGCCTACAACATGGTGACTTTAACAACCCAATTTCTCACACATCCCAACGCCAATGGCATGGTGATCGAAAGGTTTAATTGAACCGTGAACGAATCAATTCAACTACGGGTACAGGCCAGGACTGGAAGGATTAGGTAAACAAGCGGGTTGGAGAAGTAAAAGTGTACACTCCTTTCTATCAAAGGTTTCTCACTGTTCAAACTATTTTAAAGGAAGAACATTTCACAATGTTGAACGCTTTCAAACATGGTAGTGCAAGGTGTGACATACAATACATGTTGACAACACATGTTTGATGACGGTATTAAGTGGTGAAAAGGAAATTTTATTTTGACTGATTCAAAGCCGTCACTGGACCATAAGACCACATGCATATTCACTGGTTTCCTGCCACACAGTCGAGCAGCAACATTTGTGGGTTAGTGCTGTATGGTCCTTATGGCTCCATAGGAGGACAGCTGCGGTCATGCACAACAAATCAAAGGCCTTTTTCACCAGTCATTGTAGAATATCCAAATGTGTACTTTGTTACATACTCTTGTAAATGGTCCCCAAAACATCTAAAATGGAAATAAAATGGGACTATTACTATATATTTCATACAAACAGAAAGGACTATGCCATCTCTGCACTTTAATTGTTCTTTGAATGTTTTGCTGATTATTCACAAGTGTATAGGAGTACATAGAAAAGTACTTCTTTAGTACTTCTTCCCATACTCCTTTTATCCATAATGCATCCCTGCTTGGCTGCCTACCAGCAAGCAACTTCCAGGCGATAGATAAAAGAGCAGATTGCACGCATAAGCACCTACATAATAAATATTAAAGATGTTGTAAATACATTGGACTCGGATGATTAACTCTGGTTTAGATCAATCAAATAGTGGACGCTGAACCAGTATTTATGATTTTTTTATGTTGTTGTAATTTAAGTAGCATTTACTGACGGGACATATTATTTTGAGTTGCCTCAATTAGACCCTTTCACAAGTCCTTAAAAACCTTCATTCGTCCAAACTGATGGTAACCGGATGCAAGAATGGATAAGACTATATTCTAAGAGGAGCTGGATGTATGATATGTCACAAGCTCAAGAAACAGCTGAACGTTTATTGAAACAGCCATTGGCCTGAAAAGGTAAACAACCTTTACAACGCAACTTTTACCACGCAGTGCCTTTACAACGCAACTTTTACACCGCAAACCATTACAACGCATTGCGCTGGGGGGCGCTCTAGGATAGGGAATGTGTCTAATGTACTATCCAACACCTTCCCTACTATCCACGGGGACTGGAGTTGGAATAGTAAATTAAACAATTCACTATCCAGCGCCCAAAAGCACTATGCGTTGTAATGGTATGCGTTGTAAAAAACGCGTTGTAAAAGCATGCGATGTAAAAGCATGCATTGTAATGTCATACATCCGCCTGAAAATATTCACTTAGCACAAGCTGGATCTGAAGATTTTTTTTGCTTGCTAAAGTTTCCATTTCAATGATTTCACCTGCAAGGTTTTTGAAGAAAACGCAAAACTACAGGTGTCTCAATCCATTTGCCCAAAGCCATCTGGTATCATTAGCTGCTGGAAGTTTCAAAACACTTCTGCGAAGTATATATTCGGAAGCAGCATGCATATGTACACTATGACAGTGTATTTGCTGGTTTTTACTGTGTGGGAAAAATTATTAGGTATAATTTCTCCCCGAGTTCCTCCACTACACAGTAAAAATGAAAAATTTAAATTACAGAAATAAACAGAAAGTTACTGCATGATTAACTCATTCCTTACTGTACTTAATTCAGGCGCCCGTGGGACATACCATTACTAGTTTCTTCAGTCCCTTCTCTGTGAATTATTTATACATTTAATTTTGAAAGAGAAAATGCTCAAGAGGGGCTCCTTTTGTAATCCAGAGTGGTCCCTGCAAAATACCTTCTTGCAGCACATTAGTAAAAGAAACACTGTAACCAGGAGTAGTTCAACAGAAACAAGAGAAAGGTTTTCACAGATATGCAAGCACAGGCTGTTAGCTCATGCAAAGAAATTGACTACAGATCTATTTCCGTTCTCTATAATTGATATATTTAAACCAATACCACGTATTTCTTCGTAATGTGCCAGATTCCTAGTAGCACATTTCTGACAGTACAGCGCTCCACGTCATTTTTTTTCTGCTCTTGATGTACTGAGATGCAGATGGATTGACACTTTCCTAAAATTATTGGAATTTGAAAACAACTGCCTGTCAATCCCAGCAGCTATGCCTGTTGTCAAGGGATGCGAGGAACCTCCTATTACCAACAAAGAACCATTGCTAGATTGTCAGACTAGGTTCATGAGACAGACCTTGGCAAGCAATTTGTTTTGAACAAGGAACAAGTAGTGTTCCATGTACATGTGTTTGCATAATTGGTTGTTTTGGTAGTAAATGTATATATGGAACTATAGCTGGGTAAGAGTGTACTACGGGGATGTTTTTCTCCAGGGGGTTGTGAGTGACATCAAATAAACATCGAGGGGGGTATGAACAAGGAAGGGGCGGAGCGCAGCGTTAGCCTCCTTGGCTTACCGCCATGCTCCTCCACAAACGCAAGACTGCACCATATTTACAAGAATGTGATGCAGCCTTACTTCCCCCCTGCAATGGCGCTAAGTTTAGCAACTTTGCTCCATTACAGTCACCTTTGCATCATAGTGCAAGGGTATCTGTATGTATGGGAGGATTGTTTATGTGTAGGAAGGTGTCCCTTCCTGCATATAAACAATCCTAAAATGACATTCTTTGCTGCTGAAGAAACGCAGGGCTGCCTTGTTGAGGTGACCGGCTCCAATCACAAGTTTGATCCTGTCGGCAGTATATGAGGTGTCCTTGAAATGATGTTAACAAAGTCAGTTCCAGGTATTTTTCAATCAGCTTTATTTAATGCACCTCACCCAACGACGATCTCTGATCAACTGCTGTTTTTCTCGGTCAGTTCATTCATGACTAACCTAATTGCATTCTAAAATTCCAAGTGTCCTATGTCACAGCACAACTTCAGACGCCCCTCTAAGTCCCTAGTAAATGGTATCCCTGGTACCTAGGGCATGCGTACTGAAGAGGGTCCTCTCGGGCTACAGCACTGGTTGTGCCACCCCAGGGACCTCTTAGACATTGCAGGCTGCATGCCTTGGTGCAAAGAAAACTGAAGACTTGACATGGCTCACAGTCATGTGTACCATGGCACCCAAACCCTGCATAAGATATCAGTAAGGCACCCCTACTGCAGGCCTTTAACCCCAAGGCAGGGTGCACTGAGCAGCTATGACCCTACAATTTACAGTCCATTCTGTGATGTTGTAAGGGAACAGGGAAGCCATAAAGAGTACATGGTCCGGATACTGGTCAACATGACTTTCCTAGCTCATGATGGCTTCACTGATTCCAAAGAGGTTTGTTGCAAACATCTTATTTTAATAAATCCTCACTGATGCCAGTGATGGCTTCATTAATAAACTCAAACCGGAGACCTTTTAGAGGGTCTTCTGAAAACCTACCAAGCCCTGCTGTGGTTCCTGACTATTTTTCATCAGTATGCCAGAACCAAACATATTTACGACCTCATGGGGTGAGAGCCAGCAATCTCAGAGAAGAGAAACAAAGTCTTCTCTGAATGGAGGTATTTCACACCTCCTCCAGGACAGGACAGAATGACCTTCATCAGTGGGGAGCTTTGAAGGCAATACCGCCTTTGAAATCCAACCAAGTATGTGACATGGCTTTTAAGAGTGGAATTACAGTGCCTGAATCTCGGCATAACCTGGCAGCTGACTCGGTAGAGAGTGAGAAGAGTAACAAGGGGGAGCCAGACAGAGAACCAAGTGACTGCTTTTTTTCAGTATCGGAAGGAGCTGAGTGGTTCGAGGATGGCTTTAGCTCTTCCTCTGACACTAGCAATATTGACTCAGATATTGAAGAAATTGATAAGGCACAGCTGCTTACAGCCAAAAAAATAATCCAACGGTCAAGCACACTGTGCCAGGAAAGGAAGGACCTTAAATGGACTATACATCTGCGATTCAGCTTGCAGGCTATCTAACCGGCACAAACCCTACTGACGTCAGCTCGGCCCCTCCCACAATAGATATTATATATCAGGCAATATTGTCGCATAGGGAGGAGACCCGCCAGGACAGCTGGAAGGCCCAGTCAGGAATGCGTAAGGTGCAAGGCGTTGTGAAGAAACTGTCCAAATCATGTATCAACATAGGGGAAAGAATGACAGATCTCGAGGCAAGAATTGTCAGCGCAGAGGCAGATTTGTCAGGCGCAGCAACCCTGATGAAGAGCATGGAGGACAAATCAAAGATATCCAGTGGAAGCTAGAAAACTTTGAAAATTGACAGAGGAGAAATAATCTGAGGGTGCTAGGGATACCGGAGGGGGTGGAGTAGTCCGATACTCTGGCCTACATAATTGAGCTGCTAAAGTCTTTGTTTCCAGAACTGCCAGAATGGAACTGGGCAATGGAAATACAGAGAGCCCATCATGCTCCTTTTAAACCCAGATTTCAGCCAAGGGAATCAGCCAAGCCGCGTGTGATCCTATTGACTTTGGCAATTTCCTGCTGCGCCAGTTAATATCTGAGTCTAAAAGATCAAGCGGAGAGGTGTAATTTTTCGTGCACCCAGACCTCTGTCATACCACTGTAGAGAGACGTTGGCGATTAAGGCAGTTGATCATGCCTTTCCATGACAAAAACATCCAAGACTATCTGATTAATCCAGCGCAGCTGAAGGTGGTTTATGATGGTCAGACGCGGTACTTTACGTCGGAAATGAAAGCTAAGGAATTCCTTGGCCGCATGGACAATTAAAGTTAAAATACACTTATCGGTTGCTTTGATAAAAGACCTAAAAAGGGAAGAAGGAAGGGAAAAAAAAATGAAAACATTTTGAGGGGATTAGGTGTAGACAATTATGTATGGCCATGTAACAATCCTTAAAGGAAACAAAGCTGTAGAGATGCTTAGCTTTTTTATTTTGTTTGACTTTATGAGAATTCACGGGGGGACTGTTACTAATTTTAGTAAATAATATCAGCGTTGTCACACTTGTTGTACACATCCCATGCTCAGACCTTGGTCTGAGTGCTTCATTAGGGTGGTGGTGGGGAAGGGCAGCTGGGAGGCGTGCTCAAGGGGGGAAGGGTAGGGTGAGGGAGTAGGGGGAGTGAAAGGGGAGAGGGAGAAGGTGGGAAGGGAGAAGGGGGGTCATGGGGAGGAAATACATACCTGGAATCAAACAAGGAGTCAGGAAAAGTGTTTTCTAATCACACCATTTATATTCTGCAGCGGAAAAGGGATGGTACAAGGATATAAAAAAAATATGGGGAAATTTAACATCTGTACAATAAATGTAGGGGGCGTAAATGATTGGAAGAAGAGGCAACGGTTGGGGGAATTTGTTAGGCTAAAACATTATGACTTGGCCTGTATACAAGAGACATATATCCCGTGGGGAAATAGAAACTTGTTGAATCTGAGAGGGTTTGATTTCTTGGCATGCACATCCTAAACCTCCATCATTCGTGGTGTTGCGATTTTTGGGAAATCAGGTCTAGGAGGGGCAAAGCGTAAAATAATAGATGCCCTTGGCCGGTGGGCGGGGGTGGAACTAGGAATTGGGTTTACCATAAATACTATATATGGCTCAAATCAAGATGACCCTGAGATTTTTGAATATTTGGAAGCAGAGCTTGCAACATGGCCTACTCCAATGATTGTATGCAATGATTTTAATATAGAAGCTGATCTGAGTGGGAAAAATAGTTATACAGGACAGAAGTCCAAAGTATATAGAGCCTTGAGCTCCCTCATCACCAGTCATGGGCTGGTGGACATCTGGGGATACAAGGAACCAAACAAGGCTGGGTATACGTATTTTTCATGTCCACATGAAAAATATACAAAACTTGATTACTTTTTGGATTCATCTACATTGATCAACAAAGTAGAAATTGATAAACTTTCAAAAGTGATCTCAGATCACAATCCATTGATACCGCTAAAAGGCTGATACCGCTAAAAATATATATTCTAAATGGACTTTTGAAAGGAAGGTACTGGTTAACGAGGTATATATAGAGTATATGAAGAAGTGGGCGCAAGACTTTTTAGACAACAACCGATATAGCGCTAGCCAAAACACAGTTTGGGATGCATTTAAGGCCAGCCTTAGAGGGGAAACAATTAGTTTTGTGGCAAGACAGAGAAAATTGACAGGTTATTAGGAGAACTAGCGAGCGCAGAAGAACAGCATACAACAGCTATATCTCAGGGGCAGGAGATGGTAGATGAGCAGCATAGGATTCTGGCTTTGAAATCTGAGCCAAATAAAGGGCTAGCACAGAAAGCAACGGATGAATATCTAAAACAACAAGGTAATTTTTACAAAACCAGGGAGAAAGCAGGGAAACTTTTAGCGCCTCAAATCAGGCAAAAAAGTACGAGAAACCTGATTACGGCTATACGGAAGGACGATCAAGAATATACAGAATCTAAAGATAATCAGGGTATTCAAGGAATATTATCAGCAGTCGTACGAGCAAGATCAGTAAGTAGAATCACCTAGGTTGGACGAGGCGGAAGCAGACCCACAGTTAGATAGTCAGGCAAAAGAGGAACTCGAGAGAGATTTCTCATTAGAGGAAGTCATGGAAGCACTATACCTGCAGGAAAAGCAGCTGGCCTGGACAGTATCCCTGTTGAGGTTTATAGGATTATAAAAATGATAATCGCCCCTATATTATTAGATTTATTTACCGGTATACAACATAATGTTATAATTCCTGAAACATGGAAAGAAACAAACATTATAGTATTTCTTAAAAAAAGTCAAACCAACAGATAATCCCGCATGGTATAGACAATATAGACAATATGCCTTATAAATACGGATACAAAAGTATATTCTAAGTGTTAGCTAATAGGCTGGGGAGGGTCATAGGCGGTCTGGTCTCGCCGCGGTAGCACGGGATTATCCCTGGGCGTTGGGCAACAGATCATGTAAGGCGCACCATCACTTTATTTGATATACAGGCTGCCACCGGGGGCCGGATGGCCATGATCCTACTCGCCATTGAAAAAGCCTTTGACCATGTGGTATGGACGGATTTATGAGGGATATTGAAGCAAAAAGCGTTCGGGCCGAGAATTATGGGTGCGAGAAAGACAATGTACTCAGATCCTAAAGCACGAATACAACTGATGGAGGGTAGCTTGGAGAATATACATATCTCAAGAGGGACGAGACAGGGGTGTCCTTGTTCACCAGTATTGTTCGCTCTATATATAGACCCCCTGATAGAAAGACGGATTACAGAGATGGCATGGTGAACGGACATTGAATGATAGATGGAACTTATCATGGCTCCCTGATTGATTATATGGTGGAGGATCAGCATACAGACGTCTCACATGTTTGAACATTGATAGCAACTTAAGTGAGTGACAGAGGGATCTATCTCCGTCCTGACGAAGAGGCATGCAAGGCCTCAAAACATGTTGACATGACCAGGAGAACTAGCACATAAAAAGCTTTGCTTTCTCCGATACACCCTTTTTAGTAATACCAGCCTATGACCAATAAAAAAAATTTGAATTCATAAGACCAGGTAATTTTTATCTCACTTTCCATTCACTCCTGACCCTACTTTCACTCACTCAAACACACCTCACATAGCACTTACAAATTTAAAGTGCTCCAGCGTAGTCGCCAATCATAGCACCCCCCGTCCCACAGCGGGCGGGAAGACCCCGATGATGAAGCATGACACCAAGGGCCCTTTTGGTGTGTGAGGGGTATTTTAACAAATACTGTGTATGCCTTCTATTCCCTGGCTCACACCAAACCTCCTAGAGGTGGATCTTTTTGTTTGTAATACCATTACTTGGAGGAGGGTGCATCCACCATAGGGCTCTGTTGATTTTTGATTTTTGACTACAGTAGGGACTATCCTCCTGAGCTGAGTATGTAACTCCTATGTATTGGCTGGAGGTTGTCTACGCTTGAACCTTTCAAAGGATGTTTCCCATTGTGTTACCCTTTCTAAACTTCATTAATTACAATATCAGAACCAGAGGAACTTAACATACCTGAGAACTGCAGACATGCAATTACTCAAAAACTACTACAAAATAGTTTCCCACTTATGAAACAGAGGACTGAGGTATTCTATTCATGGGTTACATTCCCAGCAGAAGATAAAACGACAAGGGTGATTCACAACTACACACAAGATAAAGTTCCAAGCAACTGCACATCATATGAAGGAACAGAAATACCTTTAATGTACCAAGAACACAGAAATTGGTTTAATGGCACAGTACCACATGCAACAGAAGACATTCCCCATAGCAATAAGGGATCAACATGGCCTGTCTTACATACTTACATACATACATACATACATACATACATACCGCATTCTGATGTTGATAAATTGACAACAGTACAAGGTATGTAGATTATACAAAAATATAGTAAAACTATACAGGTGTTTGCAATGTTTGTTACCCGAACATTAACATTAAATCCTGCGAGGACTGCTCATCCTGACTCATGTGACTCTGGGCAATAGCTTGCTTAATGTCCCTGAGAGCCCCCAGCGCAGGGACACCACTTCGGAGGTGGCTGTGCGCTTTACAAATACTGGTATTTCATTTTCAATTTCATTTCATCCTGCGACCACAGTTGGCTACACCAAGCATCAGCCCACAACCTCTAAATGAAGTCATGGTTAAGGTTCCCATCAGGCGGGAGGAGATTCCGTCCTGGATTGCACAAAAAACAAGTCAGCTTGAAGCAGTGTTTCTACATATGGGACCTGAGGAAAAACACAGGATTTTAAAAATGTGCTTGCTGATGGGGATGGCTGCCCCTGTCGAAGACTGCAAAACCTGGGGTTCAGTTATTCTGCAGTATTTACCAGGTACCCCTTCATTAGCTGTTTTTTCAGAATCCAAAATGAGTATGGGCAGCATCTGCCCTGGATTTGTGGGTGAAACTGATGAGCAATGTTGCAGCTGTTTCTGCCATTATGTTAAGTAACATAAGTGGGGAAGCAGCGGCATTGGCTACATGCCAGAATCTAAGGGATTTGGCTCCAGGACAACAGGAGCACGAATTACCCAAAATTATTGAGGAGAGCTATGCAGCACTAGATAATTATGGGGACAAACCTAGTAAACCACAACTAAAGAGTAATTCTGAAAAGGTTAACTGTACACAAGCACCCAAGTCTTCTACAAATAGGAAATGTGATAATAACAAAAAACAAAGAAAAAAATAAATTGTGGGATGGATCTCCTCAACATGAATCCACTAAGAAGTACTATAACCTGCGTAACCATGGTAATATAAGAATGCCTGACAAGTAAAAGGATACTGATACATGTTCTTCTCATTCCTTTCAGGAGTCATCTGAAAACCAATCGGAGAGAGGTAGACTATCAGAGCGCAGACTAGAGGAGTATGTGATACTGAAGAAAAACTCACAATGCTCATCTGATTACATTATTAAACAGGAAGACAAACATAAAACATCAAAACCTCAATTCATAAAGAAGAAGGTAGCTAGACTTAAGGTCAAGCATGCCACGGATATTGAGGACACAGGTAATGGGCAGTGACCTTGCTGTATGGCGCAGCAGAGGTCACAAAAGTATGCCAGAACTTGAGGGATTGTCGAGCAGGTGGAAAGGATTAGCACACTAGGAATGCACAAAGATGTGCTGAAGGTCAGTTTTTTCCCATAAAGATATAGTAGATGGCTTGATGGAGATAGATTGTTGTACAAAATCACCTAATAATACCTCCATCATGATTGGATATTGATTGCCTTGCGATGAAAGTAGATAGACAGGGGTATTGGTGCATAAGGGGAATAGAGCTATGCAATGAGGGACTGTCGTGGTCTGAGATGACTTCAGGATGTGGTCACACATTATCTGGATGAATTTGCAATGGACCCGGTCATGCTCGGGGTGAACAATCACTGTTTATTTGTCCCCTTGCAATCTTTTGGCAGAGGGATCCCCAATAATTCCAGCAACTGATCGATTCAGCAAACCGGGTAACAGTGAGGGAGGCCAGAGGTGCAATGATGCAGGTGGTAGATCTAAAGCCAATGTGGTCAAAAGAGGTGTTCCTATGGGTATTGGTTTGCAATGAAATTCTCTCCTTGCCCCCCGTGAGCAGCTATCCATTCTGGTATGGAATTCTGCTGGAATAGCCCAAGTGCTTGTAGAGCATGAATGGTGCAATTTTGTAGATTCATAGGATGTCTGCTTATTTCAAGAAACATGGAGTTTGACACCCTTTCATAGGAGTAGGTACTCTTCTCATTGCATAAATGCGAATAAGACCCTCGGGAGGCCTAGCAATTTGGTTCAAAGTGGCACTACAGTGTAAAATTCAAATAGTCCCTATAGACTGCTTAGATATCCTAGCGATTGATCTTGCCTTACCATCAGAGCTGAACATTAGAGTTTTAAATGTTTACAACAGAATGGGCACTTTTACAGGGGGATTTCACATTGTAGATGCCTGGATCATGCTCTCACTGAATTCGCTGACAGCAATCCTTTATTAGTAGCCGGAACCTTCAATTATAGTTTTCAGCCCTTTGCTTCCACACCGCTAGACCTGACTGACAAACGGGATGGAAGTTGGAAAATCCCTCACTTAGTGCTACCTATAGGTAAATGGACAAAAAAGGAGATCAAGTGTTGGCCCTAACACTCCAGGATGACCTGAGGGCCATTATTGGTAGGACGAAGTCCAATTAAAATTGTGAAATGACCTTCAATAGTCATGGCCATTTAAACAGATTTGACTATTGTCTGGCTGATTATAGATTGGGGCCAATCTTGTACGATATGAAAGTGGTTTAGAGATCTGATAGTGACCACAATGCCCTGAGTCTATCTCTACCCTTCACTAAGGAAACAGAAGCCACCATCGGGTTCCTCAATGACTTGGGAAGCTATCCCACATCAATAACCTTAGAATAATTAGATGGGATTGGGTGGAGAAAACACCCCAGGCTTTAGAAGCTGTTAAGCCCAACATATTTGAGGAGCACTTTGCATGAGATACTCTTCAAAGAAATCAGGGATTCCCTGGGCCACATGAAAAAATGGGAGAAATGCCATTAAAAATTAGGTAAAAGGGCTGTGTGGTACAATCAGGAGTGTAGAAAGGTGAAAAGTGAGCTCCTATAGGCAGTGAAAGCCAAATCATGCCCTGTTCTTGTGGAGTGAAGAGCTAGATACAGAGAGGTACTCAACTAGACTGAGAAACATTGGGAATGCTCACTATGGTCCTACCCCCACAGCACCCTGGTAGCCAAGGACAACAAGGCCTTCTGGAAGGAAGTGCTGCTATTCTTGAATGGCCCTAGGGCTGCCCTAGAGTTTTCTGTCCAGCCTGAAGCATGGGTAACCCATTTCAGGGGCTTGTACACTCATAGCACCAAGGAAGATGTTGGGCCATGGAATACAATCCCATTGGGTACTGCAGAAGATCTTGAATTTTCACTTGCCAAAACCCAAACAGTAATTAACTCTTGTCTTATAGCTAGAGCTCCTTGTCCGGATAGAATCCCTAATGATTTGTACAAAGAAGATCCAAAGTGTGGGGTATTTACATTAATGTATTATCCAGTGCTATTATTTTGGGCATGGAAATTCTATTTTGCCCGGAAGTCAGCAGAGACTATACCGATTTTAAAAAAAGAGGATAGGGCAACTCCAGCTAGCTATAGGCCCATCAGTCTAACAGATTCATGGCAGGAAACTTTCGTCAAGAAGATCTTGGCCAACATCCCGGATTGGATTCAAGACGGAAACATTCTGTCTGATCTCCAAATGGGTTTTCATGCCAATATCAGTACTCTGGACCAAGTCTTCCATTTCCTCTGTATCTTCTGGAATGAAGTTTGAGTTAAAGGTGGGAAGCTATATGTGGCATTCTTTGATTTGGTTCCATGAGGCAAACTTTGGAAGGTGTTGGGACAGACGGGGATCCCTCCCAGCCTACTGGACATTTTGATACAGCTCCATTCATCAAAGGAGGTCCATGGAAGATGGGGAGAGGAGGGACAACTGACAGAGTCCATTATGCATCAGATAGGGGTGCATTTTAGCACCCACCCTATTTTCGTTATTTATTAATGGGGTAGTGAGGTTGCTCAATACAGATGGGTGTGACGCCCTGAAGTATGCTTGTAGGTGACCACACTATTGAATTAATACCCTCCTTTGATAATTTAGGGATTCACCTTACCCCAAATTTGAGATTGTCCTTCCATATAGAGAAAGCCCACCTGGCCCTAATCCAACAAACTGCCCACTTAACAAAGATTCATGAAGAACTATGTCTTGGAAGGTGGTCCCAGGCTTTAGAATTATAGAATGTAAAAGCTATTGGTTAAATTTTCTATGGATCAGAATTGTGGGTGTGTGGGATACGTATTTTCTGTGACTGAGCATCATTTCATTAAATCCTTATTCAATCTCTCTGTAAGTACCCCTTGATTTCCATCTTCCTTGATCCGACCCAAAGACAGATTGCATTCAATTTGGAGTAAAAACATTTAATGTTATGGTACCATTTATGGTAGACCGAGGAGCTTGCTCTCTATTGAGCGGGCATTAGGAACCTTATGGCACTGTCAAGGGCTCACAAAAACCCCTGGTTTTGCTCACAGAGAGAATTACTGAGAAAACTGGAGTTGGTGGACCTCTGGACTAACCCAGAGAAGATGTCATCAATCCCAAAATGTAGGGTCAAGGCAATCTATTGGGATTTTGCTCTAATGAAGAATGCGACCAACCCAATGGGCACACTCACCGGCCAGTTCACATATTTTAATCCTTTTCCCATTTTTAAAGATACTACAGATGAAATTTGCCCCGTCACTGACACAGAATTTGTTTCTCCAATTTAGGTATAAGACTCTTCCCACCATTCTGTTCTATAGCAAATGGTGAGATAATACCCCTTCTGATGATATCTGTCCTGCATGTAGTTGAAGTCCTGAATCCTCAGTCCATCTGTTATTCTTTTGCCCACAATATGAGAGCCTGACGTCCAAGTAGAGTATTCACTTGTGTAGACTTATTCATCATGCCCACTACCTATATGTTTTCAGGATTGTCAGTGCTGATAGGAGCGTAACTGTGGTATTTGGCTTAGCTAATTTCTTGCTGGCTGTATGGATTAGACAGTTGAATTGCCATGTGTTATAGACCTGATTCACAGTATTTACTGTGAACTGAAATTTATCAGAATGATACGATATGTTTATGAAAGTGTCTCATGAAATACACCTAATTTTTAGCACGCACTAATTTTTAATTTTGATATTAATGATATGATCTGCTTTTATCAAGACATGGGTTTTTAAACTGTATTACTATGGAACAAAGTACTTTTTATGGTTGATTGATTCTTTGTCTCTTTTTTACCAAGATCAATTTCTATCAAAATCTTCTTCTGCGGTTGTAATATATGTAACATTTGTGATGTATGTTTTAAGATGACGGTTCTCCTTATCATGAAATACCACTAGGGTTGACTCCACAACTGCAACGACAATACCCCTTTAGAAATTAGGGTAAAAAACAAGTTTGGGCTATTCTCCAACAACTTCAATACCAGGTTGTATTAGAAAAGGTGCACCTCTTCAATTAATATTCCCTTATTTCCTGAGTTGAAACTATGAATGAATGAATGAAAGAGTATTTTTAAAAGCGCGGACTAAGCCCAAGGGCATCAAGGCGCTCTGAACAGACGAGCCTACAGGCACAGCCAGCATACATACTCAGATTGGTTTTACAGGAAACAACCAGGTCTTAAGGGTCTTACGGAAAATTGAGTGAACTTGTTGACCCGAAAGGGAAACAGGGAGAGCGTTCCACACCTTAGCCGCAGCATGTGAGAAAGCTCTTCCCCCCATCTCATATTTTTAAATTTGGGAACCGCAAGCAGATTTTTATTGGCTGACCTGAGATTCCTAGAAGGGGCATATCTGTGGAAAATATTCTTTATGCCCACAGTGCCATGTCCGAAGTATGCATTATGGGTGAGGCAAAGAGTCTTAAACAGGACTCTACGGTCCACCGGAATCCAATGCAATGAACTGAGAGCAGAAGAGGCTCAATAACGCTTGGGAAGATCCAGTACCAGCCTAGCAGCGGCATTTTGTACCAGTTGTAGGCGACGCAAATTGGCCCTTATCTATTCCCAGATGAAGAGCATTGCAATGGTCAAGCCTGGCCAATATTAAGGCCACAACAACCTTTTTTCGGACTTCAGTGGACAAAAACCGGGAGATCTTTCTTATCACTCAGATAAGTCCAAAACAAGCGGCAACTGTTCTGGAGACCTGGCGAGACATGGAAAGGCTGTCATCAAGCACCACTCCAAGATTTTTCCCCTGGGAGACAGGAGTGGGACAGGAACCCAGGGAGATGGGCCACCATTTCCTTGACCAGATGTCAGAGCTGTCCCCAAAGATCAAGACCTCCGTCTTCTCACCATTAAGTTTGAGGTAATTTTGAACCATCCATGAGGAGATAGCAGCCATACAGTTCTTAAAGTTATGCGCAGCATCCCTGGTCTTTTGGGTGATAGAGACCATGATCTGTGTGTCATCTGCATAGGACAGCACCTCTAGTCCAAAGGATTGCACCACCCTTGCCAACGGGGCCACATAGATATTAAATAGGGTGGGGCTCAGAGATGAGCCCTGAGGCATTCCGCAAACAAGGGGGCAGGGCCTGGCCGCCAACCCCTATCTCCTTGAGGCGCTCCACCAGTCTCAAAGGGGACAGGGTGTCGAACCCGGCAGTGAGGTCGAGTAAAATGAGGAGAGTAGTATGCCCTGCATCCACCTGAACTCGTATATTGTCCAACACCATGGTACGAGCCGTCTCCGTGCTGTGCGCCCGTCTGAACCCATGTTGGGATCCATCCAGGATATTGTAGTCCCTCAGGTAGGCACTCAGATGTGAGTTCAGATGGGACTCAATAATTTTTGCATGGAGAGGCAGCAGGGAAATAGGACGAAAGTTATTTAGATTTAGTGAATCTAGCAAGGGTTTTTTGAGGATGGGCCTAACCATTGCAGCCTTCCCGGGCAAGGGATATTGGCCCGATGATATGGCTAAGTTCAGGACCATCGTGAGATGCGGGGTCAAGGCATCTTTAGCTATTTTTACAACTTTGGGGGGACAGGGATCCAAGGGTGACCCAGACTTAATACCTTCAAGCAAGAGATTTACAGATACGGGTGATAACGTTGGAAAAGCGCAAAAACTTGACAAGGTCACACTATTGGAAGAGCTGTTCAGGGGAACTTTGGCGGAGGCATCCGGTACCTGATTGGCATTAAGAAGTTGCAGCTGATCATACATTTCGGAGATTTTAGATCAGAAAAAGGAGGATAAATGATCACAGAGCTCCTGTGACGGTTCCACTTTATCCGAGACTCAAGGGAGTTAAAGATTTTAAAGAGCTCCTTGGGAGTAGTGATATCCACAGTGATCTTTGAGTAGTATTTTTCCTTTTCCTTCATTAAGGCTGCTTTATATGGCTTCAAACATTGCTTTTGGGAATCCCTGCCAGAGGGTGCCAGGTCCTTCAGCCAGTATCTTTCCTTCCTTCGACACTCTTGTCTCATATTTCGAAGTCGGTCGGAAAACAGAGGAGCGGAATGCGTTTTCCTGGCCGAGTAGCACAATTATTTTGGGGCGAGAGAGTCCATCACAGCAGTAATTTTATTAGAAAGATTTTCAGCCGCCGTATCTACATTGTGAAGGTCTGGTTGCTGGAAGACAGCAAAAGCAGTCGTGACTGCTTTGTTGGTAATCCGGGTAATGTTTTGTTTTTCGTCCATTTACAGCCCTGTACTCTGAGTGTTTTCTAGGGAAATAGCCCTTAGAACAAAAGGAACTGCGAAGTGGTCGGACCACGAGAGTGGAAAGGGAGCGCCCACCAGGATTCGATCGTCATTCGAAAAGAGCCCGTCAAGGGTGTAGCCCGCAACATGAGTAGGGGTATTCACTAATTGTGGGTATCCATAATCCTTCATACATTCTAACAAAGTTTGGGTATCATGATTCGCGCCATTTTCTAAATGAAAATTAAAATCGCCAAGAAGCGTAAGATTCGTGCGCTCAAGATAAGGTTCAAGGTGATTACTAAAATCATCGCTAAACGAGGCCCTGGGGCCGGGTGGCCTATAACACAAAATCCCAGAGAAACTCTCAGTGGGAGTAAAGTTTATAGAAAAATATAGTGCCTGGTAGGGATCAAGGGCAGAGGTCAGAGGTTCTGATCTACCGGTCAAAGTATCCTTGACCAGAATACCTAAGCCTCCCCCACGTCGGACCTCCCTATCCAGTCTGACAAGGGAATACCCCAAAGGGATAGCCACTACCAGCTTGGGACCAGAAGAGTCGGTAGCCAAAGTTTCAGTGAGGAAAACTCAGTCAGGGGCATGTTGGAGTACAAAGTCCTTAAATGCAATATTGTTCTTGATCAAAGACCTGGAATTCAGGAAGAAACCTTGCAACGACCTTTTCCGTTGTGTGTGGTGGGCTTTAACAGGCAGAGAGGGAGGGCTCATTGCTTCTACCCCCTTCAAACAAAGGCCACACCAGCTACATGAGAAGGGCCCTTTCTTAAACAAAGTGTCTTCTTTCAGGATGTGAGCACACTGTGACAGATTTCTCATACCAATATCCAGCAAGTCCCCCCTTGAGTACCTTAATGTGGGCCCAGATTCTAGTTGGAGAGAGCCAGCATCTCCGGCCCCTAGCGCGGGCTTGGCGCGGACGGGAGCAGACGGGCTTGCCTTCGGCGTGCCAAAGGCACGCACGCTGAGCACGCCCGCTGATCGCGCCCGCTGCGCGGAGCCGAGGCATGCTGCTAAAATAGAGGGAAGGTAACCGTACACTAGAGCGCAAACCACCCAGTCTCTGCCCCTTGACCAGCCGGCCGAGGAGCAAATGGTGCCGCCTATGCACCCTCCAAACAATCGGTAAAAAACATGGTGGACCGGGGTGCGCGGCGGAAACAAGGCTTCCCAAAATCAGGTGAGCAGAGACAGCACAAAATGTGGAATAATATAATTGATTTTATAAGTTCAACAAGCGGCACACCACAATTGGAGAGCGAGTGCGTATAGAATGGTGAAAAGTAAAAAAATGGTTAGAGCACACCAGCAACAGTATTTTAAAACAAGTGAAGGGACCGAAGGAGCCCCGCAAAGTAAAAGTAGGTAGGACAGAGGTACCTGCAAGCGTCTGAACTAGACCAATCATATCGTCTAGTATTGGTTTGCAGACACTTGAATGCAGCTACTGCCACATTTGCAGTACAAAAATGTATAGCTTAGCACTAATGAACAAAATAGTGGCAGAAAATACAAAACCAGACTAGAGATCTCAAATGGATTTTTCTATCAAAGCATGGCAGTTGGAAGCAGGTGTTTGACCACATTCAGCACACTAGGTTCTCAGAGGCAATTCTGTTGATTGTCTTAAGGGTATAAGAATAGCCACTGGCTGTTCTCAGCTCGAGTAACAGAACGTTTACAAAATTCTAATGACCAGGCATTGTCCTATGTTGATGAAAATATATTTGATGGATGATGACCTTTCAATAAACTTGACAAGAGTAGATTGAATAATTCTGAGATTTGCTTACATGGGCTATAAATTTAACATTAAAAAAGATTAGAGATTGCCAACCTTAATTTCCTTTTCTGGGATACGAGTTGAAGTGAATGCGAAAGCCTTGTGACTCATTTCTTAGAGAAGTGCGCAACCTCTAACTACTTTGAAGAGGTCACAATCCATATTGGGATTCCAAAATACTTAGAGAACTTACATTCCAGATGATGCAGAATGTGTTAAACTGTTCTACAACCGGAATTCCATGGCTGATGAAGCCACAAAAGCAACAATGTAAACTGCTGCAGTTGCTTCAATTACTCGTTCAAGTATGAGAATAGATGCAGACGTTATGATGGCTGTCAACACTGCACGCAATGACACCCAGCTGCCAAAATGCTTTCCTCTCAAGTACTCCTACAAGTTATATGAGCAAAATGTACCATTTGCTCATATACCCTGAGTGGGGGATAGAGTAATACCAAATGCAGACCACAGGTTAGAATAAATACTAGCTGCGCATAA
The DNA here is from genome assembly GCF_964261635.1 of Lissotriton helveticus. Taxonomy (NCBI): domain Eukaryota; kingdom Metazoa; phylum Chordata; class Amphibia; order Caudata; family Salamandridae; genus Lissotriton; species Lissotriton helveticus. The sequence continues at coordinate 441,493,526 of NC_136060.1, read as the reverse complement.
GGGTCTCGCATCTGCACATGCATGGGTGGCTGCTACAATTTTAATATTGCAGAAACACTATTGATGGCTAGGGCGCTATAAACTAACCAAGGACTTTGTCATCAAATGTGACATCTGCCAGCAGATGAAGGGTTCCACTGGGGCACGTCCACAACAGACACCTCTACTGATTTCAAACATTCCTTTGGCTTGTGTATATCTGGACCATTGTGGCCCTTTGTCATCAGATGGGGCTTACAAGTATATCTATGGTTGGCTGAAGCTCAAACTGTTTTTATAAAGAATGTGCAAGTCTTTATCAAGACATATGGAGTTGGCACACTACATTTCAAACCAGGGTCTGAAGTTTGCTTAAAGGGCTTCCAAAGATGCCATGGGAAGTTTGGGTGTGAACCTGCAATATTCCTTCCCATATCATCCCAAGAGAAATTTGGTCATGCGTAGAAAAATCTGGGACTTAAAGCAGTCTTTAAAAGCTAGGGCCCTAGGATCAGCTTGCGGTTGGGTCCATCATCTCTATGGGGCCCAGGGGGCAGTGAACACTCTGCCTAGAAAATCCCTCTCTGTGAGATGCTGTTTGAGGGAAAAATGTGGGTCCCAGGCCTCAACAGTGTCAGCACAGTGATAACTGAAACTTAATTTGACATACACAAATGTCTGGAACTGAACAGTTTTTGGGGTGAACAAAGCAATGTCAAAGTAAAATACACCACCACTGGTGAAGTGCCGGCAGCTCCTGGTTGGGTCCCAAAGATTGGTGATCTATATTTTTTTCAAACTATGCTGTCTACTAAGGCAGATCTATGGGTATTCTGCACCGCAAAAGTCTGGCAATGGGAGTTCAAATACGGGTAATCAAAACCTATGCGGTGAGATGCATTGAGTTTGGATACAGTAAAGAGCGGATTATTCATTGGTGATACACATGTTTCTATCACTCCTTGATATTCCAAATGAGGGAGAATATCAGTGACAGGACCTCTTGCCTTCCATTGAATGGGATATTGGGGTTGCAGTTGAGGCATAGACCAAAAATGGAATATCATGTGGCGGTGAGTCTTTATCCCAGCCAACCTGATTACGGTACAAAGCCTTCACCAGGGCCAAAGTCCACTCAGCTCCTAAAGCCTCTGTATGCTCCTTGGGAACGGAACATGAAAAACTAGGAAGTATCACATCTTCCCCGCGAGCTGCGACCAGAACAAACGGTGGGGGCCAGTTCACCTCCGCTAGCAAAATGTCATAGGAAGCGGTCATATCCTCCCAAAAGATCCCAGTGATCACCCGCTCAATGTCACCCTCTATACGAAAAATTATGTCGTACAGTTGATCCGGGGGGCTACCTGGGTGTCAGCTGTCTCCACTGTAATGAAAGTATTAGTTGCTGTCATCTCCAGACAAGGACACAGTGCCTCCCGCACTATTGTAACTTCCGCTGCGCTGTTTAGCAGGGTTACCACCCAAGTCCAATCCAGTAGGTGTGTTCTCAGTGTTTGAGGCATATCTCGCTGTCAAAACTGCAACTTTTTTCTTTTCAAAAGGGGCCCGGAAACATGGCTGTTCGTCCTGCTTCCCCTTGTCATCAAATTGACGAGGCTGATCACGTCCCCTTGGAACTGGCTGACTCTTGACACAATCCTGGCGATCCCCACCACCAGTCTGTAAGCCGGAAGTGTTCTGTGAAGAACGAGGAGAACGCTGACCAGGTACCTGAAATCTATCAAGAGTCTTAATTTTTGCGTGGTCACGCAAGTCATAAGTACACTCAGAAGATTCATGTGTCTGGGAACTAGCAGGTGACCCCTGTTTCTGTTGTTGTTGTTGACCTTTCTTTTTGTTTCTCCAGTTCTTTTTTAGAAAAGACTGGACGTCCATCTGTGTCAGATGGCACGTTAGGTTGGGATTGAGCTTGTGTTTTAATTGAGTAAAATGTTTGTTCCCCAAAAACCACCAAACCACTAAAAACCTGGCTATTCTGAGCAGACCTCTAACTCTTCCCTGCACCCATTCTAGCTCGACTCTCTCTGCCTCCAGGCATTTGTTGCGCTTCATAAATTTAAAAATCAATTCAATTCAAACTATTGCAGACAATGGTTTTATAAGCTTTAGCAATAATTGTTGGTAAATTGTGAGGTTTGTCCATCGCAGGGACTGCTGCCAAGCCGTTAGCGACTTCAAAGCTCACAGCATCGCCCTTGACATTGGCAAGAATCTTATCAACTACCACTTCGAACAATGCCACCAGACGCATCCCCAGTTCCACAGCCGCTTCAGCGCCATGTTCATCTTGAACATGCTTTATCTCGGAGGGGAGGACAGTCATTGATGGTGTGCCAAAACACTTCAAATATACAGCTGCAAACACCTTTACCCAGGTGTTACAATCAGCTAACTTGGGAATCAAAGTCTTAGGCAAACTAATAGTTAAAATTCTGTGCTTTTCTACCGGAGTGGTGTTAGGAAAAACAGCTTTGAGCTGTCCAAATTTCTTGGCAAGCCAATAAGGTAGTTCATTCTTATTTGTTGAATGCTTGCCCATTATCGAATTAACCATAACGGGACGGATAGTCACTCCACTAGCCCCCATAGGTTGTGGTACAACTCCAGGTGGAGCCACCTGGAAAGCATGTGACACAAATTGTATGACAGCTCTGTGTACATAAATTAAGGAAGTATGCAACACCAGCAGCTCTTCGAGCATAGCTGTTGTCAACCCACGCGGGTGGGGTGCATACCCAGCTAACACCGGCCATGTGGCCCCTTCGGTTGATAAAGAACCTAAGCGGACCGATGTCAATGTGTGCGGAAGGGTGCCACTAAACCAAATACAGTGTTACCAAGCTGTAAGCGGAACTTCAAGCATCCGATAGGGATGATACGCTACAGGAACAGCCGCAGCGGTGTTTTTATGAAACACATTGGCGTCCGCTTCCATCGCCGGAAAGGTAACCCAAGAGTGAAAGACTTCAAACGGATACGCAGGTTCCGCTTCTACTTCAAAAATCAAAGACACCCCTGCATCAGGGACACCATAATTTCTTAAGAAATCTCTGAGTGGGGCATGATTGTGTGCAGTAATGTTATGTCCCATTACGAAAGCAGGAAGAACAACTTAATAACAGGCAGCACAACCAGGGCAAATAGGAGAGTAACCTTTTTTATATAACTTCAAGCTTGAAAGACCCTATAAAAACATCAGTATAGGAAGTTGTCCCATCACAGCCACCTCCGGAGGCAGAAGTGAGGCTATTGTGGACAAGTACAAGCACTACTCAAGCGTCTCGTAGATAAGAACCAGACCAAACGTTGGTAGCCCCATGTTGTAGGGATTCTGCACACATACAGATCCATGCACAGGAAAACAGGAACTCAGTGAATAGGTGGTGTACCAACCTACCACAACCATACCCAAAATCCCAAACCGACTAGCTATAGTCTCATTCGTTCTCCATCTACAGCGGAGCAACCAATAATTAGACAACCCAGAACACATCACTCTATCTTAGGAATCGCAGGAACCAGACACTCTTTCGCTTACTCACTAACACATGTCCACAATGCGAGTAATCAAAGACGCGGTATCGTTTAAAATGTTTATTTCAACTAACACGCTCTATGGTGCAGTACACAAGACAATACTAGCAGGAAAATGCATAAACACAATATAGTGAGCATTGTTACTATACCATAAAATACAAACAGTAATAACATGTTATAAAACAGTGGAAAAGGACTATATGACCTGACCACCCTCCCCGGGACAAGAGATAGTTTATTATAAAAAGGAAGACCTGGGCTTTGTCAGCAGCAGACCCCGTACCTCAAGGCCTAGATGCAATGTTCACGTCGCAGGACAAGCATAGCTCTTCTTTCCGGAAAGGTGTCTGCAAGTGTGTCAAAAACAGGTTGCGGTTGCAATATTAAAGTACACGTTTTCCGGGATTGCAGCTGTGTGTAGCATGTTATGTCTAGGTGCGAGGGACTGATCAGAATAGAATAACTAGGTGTATAGTTGTTTAACCTTGAATATCGTGTGCAGACTAAACATCAGAGCACAGCAAAGAACTTGCAAGGTAGACAGTTCTCATGTGAAAGGAGCACAATCAGAGTCTTGTGAAATATATGCATGCAGTGTTGTGTGCAAAAGCAGCCTCCTGGCAGCAAAGCTCATGCTAACTTAACAAATGTCGACAATGGACCTATAAGCCTTACTGCAGTATTTGAATAAGACAGAAATGGCGGAGGCATATCCACAAAAAGCCCATGAGACACATTTCTTGTAACCTTCCTCCTCAGTAGTTCCATGAGAAAAGCGCAATCCAAAAAATATATGGATTTCCCTCGTATGAATTTCCCTCTAAATTGTAAGTGTCTGATTAGCTGTGTTTCAAAATATGCATTGTGAATAGTTGAAGCCTGCCATGTGAGCATTTAAATAAAACATTTGTGCTAATGTTCTGTATTGGAAGTGGCTTAGAGTACCTTTAATGAAACCACACTCAGAATACACCTTGTTCCTTTTCATTTATTTCTAGTCTTTTTCCCTAGAAGATATTAATAAATATTATGGCTTTGAATTTTATTGGATCCGGTGTTTCAGAGAGGTTACATTTAATAGGCATCTCTGACCTTCAAGATTGCCTTTGTAATGAAAGCTATTTTATATGTGGAATGGTGCAGATGTACTAAATATGTTTGCATAATTGTAAATGGTTACACATTATGCGTTTTTGTAGCATGTTAGTTTTGTTCTGAAAAAAACACAACAAAATGCATAAATTAGACAGAAGAAGTAAATCACAATCTTGCTATTTGTAAAACTATATAATCAAAAAAACAACGGTTCTCATTAATAATATATGTATAATTCGAAAAGTGTAGGCACAATGGGCCTCATTTATGAGGCTGTGCGTCACTTTTACGCCGCTAGTGCGTCACTTTTTGTGACGCACCAGTGGCGTAAAAAATGCACCTTGTTGCGCCATATTTACAAAGTGACGCATCTAGATAGATGCGTCACTTTGTAAACCCCTGCGCCACATTATACCTGCGCCAGGTATAATGTATGCCAGGGGGGCATATTGACGCAAGAAAGAGTCGTAGAAGTGGTGCAGTGAAATCTATGAGATTTCACTGCGCCACTTCTAGGACTCAAATGCGTCAATTTCTGACGCCTGCCTCACAGCAGGTGTAAGACTGACGCAGGCTCTTTCACATGGGGCTTGCCCCATGTGAAAGGATACATTGCTGGAATTGTGTCACTTTTGTGACACACTCCAGCAATTCGTCACTTTTGCGCCTACAGATAAGTCAGAAACACTGACATATCTGTAACTCCTTGCGCAATGATGCGTCATGATTGGTGTCGCTAGGAGGGCACAGTGAAAAGTGACGCATCGCTGTTTTCACGCAGCGATGCATCACTTTTCATAAATGAGGCCAAATGTGCCTATAGTAGGATGCCGAAAGAGAAGAACACCATACGGAAGACACAACATTGTTTTAGCAAAGGAGTATCATGTCTGTATTTTACCCATAGAAATGCAGACCGTGCAGGGTGTCCCATGTGAAAGGAACCAACAAAAAAACAGTGACAAAATAAAATAACAAATTAAGCAAAAAGTAGGGTTTCCATACATGTAAACAACCAATTCCAGTAAATAATATTACAATGGAGCCCTTTTTTTAAATCAAATGGGTTGGATATGGTTCGTTTGTAATGTAATGTAAAGATAAACTTGTAAAGCGCAGCTATCACTCCAAGGAGCATCTTGGCGCTGATACGGAAAACGGACAAAAGAACGAAAAAGCCGGTATGCTGCTCATAGGGCAGGGAACTACGGGAATCAAATCAGGGTTTTACACAGTGTGTCTGGGGCAGTATAAATCCAGGTTTTATGAGCCTTTCTGAAGACCAACTCATAGGCAGTCTGGCGAAGCTGAGAAGGCAATTGATTCCATGCCTTTAATCCCAAGACTGCCAATGATTTACCTCCCTTAGATACCGATCTAAAGGTTGGCATAACCAACGGATTGGCTTTGGAAGATCTAAGACTATGAGAGGGAACATAGCGCTTGAAACGGTTCTGAAGGTATTGTGGTCCCCGTGCATGAAAGGCCCTAAAAGTAATAATAAGGACCTTAAACAACACCCGTTTATGCACTGGCAACCAGTGTAAGGTGTCTAATGCAGTGGAGGCAGATGTTTTCCTAGACCACTTTAGTACCAGCCGAGCAGCCGCATGCTGGACCATCTGAAGCTTATGCAGGACTGATTTATTAACTCCTGCATACAGGCTATTACAGTAGTCCAGTCTTGATGTAATAAGAGCAACAGCAACAGTGTGCCTGGCTGAAAAGGGGAGTAGGTCAAAACATTTCTTCAGGCTTTTTATGATATGAAAGCAGGTGCCTGCAACTGCCAGGGATTGCGGTTTGAAAGAAAGAGTAGTGTCAAACTTTATTCCCAAACTTCTAGCTGCATTAATGGTTTTGGGGGGTGGGATAGCATGTTCTGGCCACCAGAGTTTAGGCACGAAAGGATTTAGTTTGCCAAATGGAAAAATCTCTGTTTTTTCTGAATTACACCTCAGGTGGTTGTTAGTCATCCATTCAAAAGTAGCAGAGAGGCATTTTCTGAGATTTACTTCCGCCTCAGTATTTTGTAGTTTGGTATATGCCGACGAAGTTTCGACCCCTTATACAATGTGGGATCTCATCGGGACCTATGGGTAGGGGACAGATGATGCAACAAAAGAACTGTGTGACAGAGACCATGGAGGCGTGAACACCACTCCAGTGAATAAGGAATGTGCTACTCACATATGTACCCTTCCAGGAGCCTAGTGATGCACAAACGAAGGACTGACAGCAGGTGGCAGCACTCTGCATATTGCAAAATGGACGAGTGCGCTTCGATAAGCAGCGCTTGAGATCCAAGTTAATAAGGATAGGTATTAGCACCTCGTTATGGTGTTCTTCTCTTTCAGGATCCCACTACAGGTTTATTTTGCCATTGTCCCTACAATTTATAAATTATACATATATTGTCCATGAGAACCATTGTTTTTTTGATTATGTTTAAATGCCCTCATTCTTTTTGAGTAGGTTTGCCTTTGTTGTCTGAGAGAAAAAAATATGTAAAATTCCACCAGTAAAACAAAGACAAGTCAAGTTGTAGGGACACTAACGTTTGTTAAATTTTAATTATGCAGGATGACTTAACAAAATGACCAAAGTTTGTAATACTCAAATTCTGTACAAGTTCTTGAAATTTCTCCTTCTGCAAGTTTGTGTTACATTTTCCCTGCAAGAGGTTTGAAGTTTGCCAGTGTCTCGGTTGACTTTTTTTATATGTGATATACGTTCTCACGTATGAATGTTACATTAGATACTGGCAAACTATACTTCAAGCTGAAAGCTTAAGGCCTTATTTATGAACCCTTTACACCACTGTTGCATCACTTTCTGCGATGCTGCAGTGGCCTCAAATATGCACCACACTGCGCCATATTTACAAAGTGATGCATCTATGCAGATGGATCACTTTGTAAAACCCTGAGCTACATTATACCTGCGTTAGGTATAATGTATGCAGGGTGGACATTCTTCCGCAGCAAAGGCTCGTAGTAGTGGTGCAGTGACACCTGTGAGATTTCACAACGCCGCTTCTAGGAAGCCACTGCTTCAAATCTCTACTCCTGCTCTGCATAATGGTGACGTAGGCCCTTTCACATCGGGCTTGCCCCATGTGAAAAGACACATTACTGTAATTGTGTCTATTTTCGGACATACCCCAGCAATGTGCCACTTTTGTGCCTTCAGATACATCAGGAATACTGACGTATGTGTAAATCTTTGTGACATGGAGCGCCATACAGTATACACGGCGCATCCATTGTGTCGCATTGAGGGCGCACTGAAAAGTGTTGCATCGCTCTTGTCATTAATGAGGCCCTGAATTTTTCCACAATTTTATTTATTTTATTTATTTATTTGTGGTTTTATATAGCGCTAGAATCACTCCACCAGGCGTATCTCTGCGCTTTTGACCGGTAACTCCGCGAACATATTGATATAGTGAGGTGTTTAGATTAGATTTTTGAATAGAATGGTTTTTAGTTGCTTACGGAACGTTAAATATTCATTACATTGTCGTAAGGTCAGAGGCAATTTATTCCACATCTTTGGGCCTAAAGTGGATAGAGCTTTACCTCCATGCCTGGCCTTTTTGACATGGGGGACCACAAGTAAAAGGTTGGTGCTTGATCTGAGGGACCGCGCTGGGACATAAGAAACTGTTCATGAACTATCAAAGGGAAAATATACATAGCTTTGCACATGCTTATGACACAGCAGTGCAGATTTACTATAATTTTGCATGGATATAAATAGGGGTCACCAAGGGTTGCATCTGCACCCCTAGGCTTCAGCTTGTGACCCCTGGCAGGTATATTGGGACCCATTTAGAGAGAGTGACCTTGTTTGTGTGTCTCACTCAGTATGGTGACTTTAATGTATGCTTGGTTCTGTGTTTGAGGAATGTGTGTTGATTGTCCCCATTTTAGAATGTATTTCTGTGACCTATTTTATTCAGTTTAAGAGTTCTTTCACCTATTGTATTTATACTTTACCTATGTTACTAGCATCCTCCAAATGCAGGGGAGCCTGCAGTTTGTGGGTGGGGTTTATGAACCCTTGTTAAATTTTATTTGCCACACCTGTTTCATTTTGATCATGCTGAGGTGACTGATAGTAGCCACACCCACAAAGACACGCCCAGCTCTCATGATGGACCTCTTAGGCAGTTGCACAGCGTGTCCATGCAGCGTGTGATCTAAGGTTGGTTCACCCACACTTTTATTTTCCTTGTACTGCACCACGGTGCTTCTTTTGGAGATGCCTGGCTCCTAGCGTGTGGCTGACTTATTTTATTCAGTTTATGAGTTCTTTCATCAATTTTATTTATACTTGACCTACGTTACCAGAATCTTCCAAACGCAGGTGAGTCTGCAGTTGAAGGGCGTGGTTGCTGGACCCTTGTTAGATTTTATTTGCCCCACCTGTTTAATATCAATCGCGCTGTGGTGATGGATCAAAGCCACACCCACAAAGACACACCCAACCCTCATGACAGGATACTTAGGCGTCCGCGCAGCCTGTGATCTAAGGTTGGTTCGCCAAACTTTAATTTTTTCTCCTACTGCACTACAGTGCTTCTTTTGGAGGTGCCTGGCACCTTGTGTGTGGGTGACTTATTTTATTCAGTTTAAGAGTTCTTTCACCTATTTTATTTATACTTTACCTATGTTACCAGCATCCTCCAAATGCTGGGGAGCCTGCAATTGGAGGGCTGGGTTGCTTGACCCTTCTTAAATTTTACCTTCCGCACCTATTTCACTTCGATCATGCTGAGGCGACGGGTTGAAGCCACGCTCACAAAGACATGCCCACCCCTCATAACGGGCTACTTAGGTAGTTGCACAGACCGTCCATACAGCAGACGCATGCAGCGGGCACGCCGCTGGTGCGCCGAAGGCCAGTCCATCTGCACCCGTCCGCGCCTGGACAGCGCCCAGGGCCTGTCCCCTTGCCCATTTAACACCCCAACATAGACCATGCAAAGTCTTCACTTGAAATAAATTGCTTGACATGAATCTCGATAAGCATGCTAATTGCATTCTTGGACTTAGTTGGAAATAGAGATAACCCTTGTAGCTGTCAGGTCTACAAACTCAAATGTCTCAATCGCAGAATAGGTCATGTTGACCAAACAGTATTGCTGGATGTAAGGAAAATATCCGTATGTAGAGATTAAAAAAAAGAGAACGTCATATGTGCCCTCGTTGATGCAAGATCACTTGTTAAACACGCCTTTGAGGTTTCCGAGCTTATTGAAAGCCTCCAGCTTGACCTAATCTTTATTATGGAGGCATTGGCGGATAACACTTGGGTCCGGACATGGTTACAGCTAAACCGAATGGGTATGCTATGTTAAGACAGGAAAGACAGCTAACAAATAGCTGGTGGTGTGGGGGTGATCTATCTATGTGCTTTGCAGTTTCTTTCACTCCTCTCAACAGGGCTTAATTTGAGCAGGAGCTTTCAGGTGCTCAGCACCTGCACTTCTTTCACAGGGACGGGGCTACATTTTCTGACCCTGCAGGTGGCGGTCTCAATATTAATTGTTTACATTCAAAATAAAAAGAACAACATACATTGCATGGTTTCTGGCTGGTAAATGTTTGTAGACAGGCCAGCATACGCCTGTCCAGGCAGGCATGATTGTGTATCACCAAGTTAGTGATGATGTCATCTCGCCGATCACAAATCCAAGAAGTCATCGCCAAACTATGTCCTGCATTCTATTCCCAGAGTCTGCTGCACCATGCCACTGTCTGAGCCTAAGCCTCCCATTGGAGAATTGTAGCTGGGGATTGGCTCAAGACGGAGTTGAGGCAAGGAAGCTGCGAGAGCGCTTTTGGAACTTGGGAGTGGGGGCTCTTGAGGAAGAATAAATAAAGTAAGTGTGGACTTTCCACTTGCTGTGTAGCCATAGTAGCATATCCTGCGGCCCTGCATTGCTGCTATCCTCAACGTGCTCGATGCGGCTGTGGTCCGACACAACTTTTTTGTACCATGGCGTCACCTGTAGAATCTGTGCGCTGCACCCCAGCATGATAATTACTGAGTGTGCATGAGTCACTCCGCCACCCCAGTTCAGACATGGCCATATGCAAATCAGTATGACCCTGTGCCTCATGGGAACAGTCCGGCCCGAACTGCCAAGCCATGTCTTACCTTGGCAGTTCGGGCAGGACTGTTCCCATGAGGCACAAGGTCAGACTGATTTGCATATGGCCATGTCTGAACTCGGGTGGCGGAGTGAGCTAAAGAACGGTGATGGATTAAATCCAGATCAGTTGACTGGGGGTGAGTGTTTGTATTGTCAAGGCTTGGTCCATCATCACCTTTGGTTTTTCTTTGTTCGCCCTAAGTTGGCAGGGTATGCTCAGACGTGAGTCCCTTGCTCACTTTGCCACTGGAGTCAAGCAAGCCCGGCTGAAGACGGCTGTAATGCCAGAAACTGGTCCTGGGAAGCTTGATTCCGGTCCAGGGAAGACATGGCTTGGCAGTTTGGGCTGGACTGTTCCCATGAGGCACAGGGTCAGACTGATTTGCGTATGGCCATGTCTGAACTGGGGTGGCGGAGTGAGCTAAAGAACGGTGATTGATGAAACCCAGATCAGTTGACTGGGGGTGAATGAGTGTATTGTCAACGCTCCATCCATCATCACCTTTGGTTTTTCTTTGTTCGCCCTAAGTTGTCAGGGTATGCTCAGACGTGAGTCCCTTGCTCACTTTGCCACTGGAGTCAAGCAAGCTCGGCTGAAGACGGCTGTAATGCCAGAAACCGGTCCTGGGAAGCTTGATTCCGGTCCAGGGAAGACACGGCTTGGCAGTTCGGGCTGGACTGTTCCCATGAGGCACAGGGTCAGACTGATTTGCATATGGCCATGTCTGAACTGGGGTGGCGGAGTGAGCTAAAGAACTGTGATTGATTAAACCCAGATCAGTTGACTGGGGGTGAGTGTTTGTATTGTCAACGCTCCATCCATCATCACCTTTGGTTTTTCTTTGTTTGCCCTAAGTTGGCAGGGTATGCTCAGACATGAGTCCCTTGCTCCCTTTGCCACTGGAGTCAAGCAAGCCCGGCTGAAGACGGCTGTAATGCCAGAAACCGGTCCTGGGAAGCTTGATTCCGGTCCAGGGAAGACATGGCTTGGCAGTTCGGGCTGGACTGTTCCCATGAGGCACAGGGTCAGACTAATTTCCATATGGCCATGTCTGAACTAGGGTGGCGGAGTGAGCTAAAGAACGGTGATTGATTAAACCCAGATCAGTTGACTGGGGGTGAGTGTTTGTATTGTCAACGCTCCGTCGATCATCACCTTTGGTTTTTCTTTGTTTGCCCTAAGTTGGCAGGGTATGCTCAGACGTGAGTCCCTTGCTCCCTTTGCCGCTGGAGTCAAGCAAGCCCGGCTGAAGACGACTGTAATGCCAGAAACCGGTCCTGGGAAGCTTGATTCCGGTCCAGGGAAGACATGGCTTGGCAGTTCGGGCTGGACTGTTCCCATGAGGCACAGGGCCAGACTGATTTCCATATGGCCATGTCTGAACTGGGGTGGCGGAGTGAGCTAAAGAACGGTGATGGATTAAACCCAGATCAGTTAACTGGGGGTGAGTGTTTGTATTGTCAACGCTCCGTCCATCATCACCTTTGGTTTTTCTTTGTTCGCCCTAAGTTGGCAGGGTATGCTCAGACGTGAGTCCCTTGCTCACTTTGCCACTGAGTCAAGCAAGCCCAGCTGAAGACGGCTGTAATGCCAGAAACCAGTCCTGGGAAGCTTGATTCCGGTCCAGGGAAGACATGGCTTGGCAGTTCGGGCTGGACTGTTCCCATGAGGCACATGGTCAGACTGATTTGCATATGGCCATGTCTGAACTGGGGTGGCGGAGTGAGCTAAAAAACGGTGATGGATTAAACCCAGATCAGTTGACTGGGGGTGAGTGTTTGTATTGTCAACGCTCCGTCCATCATCACCTTTGGTTTTTCTTTGTTCGTCCTAAGTTGGCAGGGTATGCTCAGACGGGAGTCCCTTGCTCAGTTTGCCACTGGAGTCAAGCAAGCCCGGCTGAAGACGGCTGTAATGCCAGAAACCGGTCCTGGGAAGCTTGATTCCGGTCCAGGGAAGACATGGCTTGGCAGTTCGGGCTGGACTGTTCCCATGCGGTACAAAAGGGGGTGGTGATGGACGGAGCATCTGAACCAATCAAACACTCACACCCAGTCAAAAGATCTGGGTTTGATCCCATGAGGCACAGGGTCAGACTGATTTGCATATGGCCATGTCTGAACTGGGGTGGCGGAGTGAGCTAAAGAACGGTGAGGGATTAAACCCAGATCAGTTGGCCGGGGGTGAGGGTTTGTATTGTCAACGATCCGTCCATCATCACCTTTGGTTTTTCTATGAAAGAGTTTAGAACATATCTTGATGCAGGGGGCAGAAATGCTCTGATTTTATTGAACCTGTTGGCGGCCTTTGACATGGTCAATCACAGCTGTCAGATGGACCGGTTGAAGGCCGCTGGATGCCCTCATTCAGTCCTTCCTGAGTGACATATCTCAATCAGTAAATTTTAAACGATTTACGTCCCTGCCTTTTACGCTACAATGCCCCCAGGGCTCATTCTGAATCCAACCCTGTTTAATGTTTATGTTTCCCCTCTGCTAATTTGATAAAATCCTTTGATTTCTTGCTGGTAACCTATGCAGATGACACCCAGATTATTGTGTCAGTTACCAACGACATCCAATCCACGGCTGATAAATGTAGCAACTGCAAAAGGGAGGTCAGTGACAGGATGAGCAAGAACTGTCTTAAGTCGAAATCCACCAAAACAGTGATTATGCACTTTGGGTACGAGACGTCGTTCTGGTCTCCTTCATGGTGGCCACAAGAGCTGGGGGATCTACCTAAACCAAAAAGTACGGTGAAAAACCTAGGGGTAATGATAGATCATAAATGACTTTTTTAAAGAACAAATCAATCATTTGGTCTCGTCCTCCTTTTCTATTTTAAAACAATTAAGATTGCCCATCTGCTTTCCTTTGACCTGCTTAAAAGGGTTTTCACCGCACTGGTACTGGCCCGTTTGGATGACTGCAATAGACTCCTCGTAGGCCTCTAAATACGATTCTTGAAAAGACTTCAAACAGTGCAGAACATATCAGCAAGAATACTTTTTAACATCCCTTGGTTTGAATCCACATCTCTTGCTTTAAAAAAACTGCATTGGCTTCCAATAGAAAATCGTATTACATTTAAAGCACTGTGCCTTGCGCACAAATCGCTATACGGAACCGGGCCAGACTATCTAAAAAGGAACCAGAACTGGTATGCTCCAACGAGATCCTTACCATCTGGCCTTAAGAAGAACCTGGTTGTTACCCCTATAAGCGGCTGTCATGGTGGGTAGGGGTTTTGTCAGAAATACCACCACAAGTGGAATGGTCTCCCTCTTTCTTTAAAGACCACATTGGAGCTTCTTGCTTTCAGAAAGATGTTAAAAACATGGCATTTTACCAACTGAACATTTGCATGGACTACAGTTAGCACCATGATGCCTCCGGGTATACACTGCACTCTAGAAATATATTCAATATCAATATCAATATCAAACACTCATCAAAGAACACATTAAAAACACTCAGGGGTATATTGCCAATGAAATGGCAAGTGCGGTGCAGCAAGCAAATCTGCTGCATCAAGCGGTGTTATTTAAAAAATGCAGGAATGCACTGTATTAACAAGAATATGTCAAATCCCTCTGCCAGCACTAAAAAAGCTGTTTAGCAACAATGCAGGCACCCTTGCGCCATGGTGCAAAGGTGCCTGCGTTGCAGGGAAGAATATTTATGTGAAGGAAGGAACATATTCCTGCACACAAACTGAGCAGGAAGGGACAAAATAACTATTCTAATATATTTAGTCAATAGCGAGAGTTGGTAAAGGTTAAGTGGGTTTTGTTTACTAAATCTTTCAGTTGACCATCTTTATTGAAAATTCAGATTAATCTCAATAGTCAATATATGACAGAAATCTAAAATCAAAAACTGTTAATCAAATCAAATAAGATTATGGATCAAAGTGCATTCGATAAAGGAATAAATCCCTATACTAAGAATCGGGTGAAAATGGAGTTAGTCAGAGCCCATAAAGGGTTCTACTTTTACCACTGTCTCCTTCTCAATACCAGATCATTGAGCTGCCATTCCCTCAACATTTGGAATCTCTTGAGGGAATCGAACACATCTTGCTTATTCCTCACTGAGACTTGGTTGGGGGAAGGCTTTGCCCCGGATTTGGCTAATGCCTTACCTCCTAATTATAATATCTTTAGGAGGGACAGAGCGACTGGTAGAGGAGGAGGTGTGGCTTTGATTGTGGACAATCATTTTCTCTGTACGACCTTTCCTGTAAACAATATTCAGGGCTGTGAGTCCCTAGGTTTTACCCTCCACTTTTCTCCCTCGCAAGCCTGTACTGGGATCCTTCTTTATAGAACGCCGGGACCCCTTGGGTCTTTTTTTGATGACTTGCAAGCGGCACTTTCCGTGCCGTGTCTCAGATCAGAGCAGTGTATTCTGCTTGGTGATCTCAATTTGCACATGGATAACAACTCAGACCCTGAGGTTCTAAAACTTGTTGATATTACGGCTCCGTTAGGGCTGGTACCTTTCGTTCAGGGGCCGACTCATAACAAGGGGCACACTTTGGATCAGGTATTTTCTACAAGACCAATAAAGGTGTCTCCCCCGCAGCCTGCCCTGTGGTCTGATCATTTTTTAATTAACTTTGCGCTGCTCTCTACTGCCACATCTCGGACGAGGCCTCTAAAAAACATCGTGAGGACCTCTCGGCCTTTTCACTTGATCTCTGCGGATATGTTATCCGAAGCCCTCCTCAGTTTCCCTTGCCAACTTTCTGGCAATCTGGAGGAGGATCTTGCTCTCTTCCAGAATTGGTTTTTGGTCAGATTGGAGGTGCTGGCTCCTGAGAAGAGGACAAAATCTACTGAGAGACGTAGTTCCGCTCCATGGTTTACTCCGCATTTGACGGCCCTACGTCAGGAGTGTAAGAAGGCGGAAAGGGCCTGGCGACGAGCCTATGATCCAGCCGAGAGATTGCAATATAGAGTGGTGACAAGATCATACCACAGGCAAATCTGGGTGGGGAAAAAGGCGTTTTTGGAGCGCAGAATAGATGAGGCCGACAACGCTAGTAGAAAGATTTTTAGAATTGTAAAGGATTTTATTTCTCCTTCCCTAAATACTCCCTCTCACACGCACTCAGAAGCTTGGATAAAGCAACTAGCCGAGTTTTTTTTTTATAACATTAAATTTATTCAGGACTCCTTCCTTCCTGCCCGCCCCCTGTCGGATGTTAGCTGTCGGCCGTCCCTGCCTCCTTTGGATGGCAATGGTCCTTTGATGTGTGAATTTCCTCCTATGACCCTTACTAATTCTCTTGACCTCTTGTCCCGTTTGAAGTCTGGCTCGCCGCTGGACCCTTGTCCGGCGAAGTGTTTGGGGAGAGTGGCGTCAGCTCTTAACATCTTACTGAACCCACCTCTTAACTCCTCTCTGTCCACTGGTGTGGTTCCTCAGGCCTGGAAATGTGCTTTGATCCTACCGTTGATCAAAAATCCAAACCTTGACCCTCTCATACACGCAAACTACAGGCCGATCTCTCTCCTCCCGGCGCTGGCGAAAGTAACCGAGAAGCATGTTCACCGGTCGATCTCCAATTTTATCGAGGAGAACGACCTTCTTCACATGTCTCAATCTGGCTTCCGTGCGAATTTTAGCACGGAGACTGCCCTTCTCGAGGTTACCGACGCCATCAGGGAGGTTTTAGATTCTGGAGGCAAGGCCATGTTGGTTATGCTTGATTTGTCGGCGGCGTTCGACACCGTGCCCCACGAAGGCCTCCTGACAAGACTCTAGGAAATCGGCCTACGGGGGACGGTGTTGAGCTGGTTTAAATCTTTTCTGACCGGCCGCCGGCAAATGATCTGGGTTCCTCCTTTTTCTGCTGATATGTCGCCGCTAGAGGTGGGGGTGCCCCAGGGTTCCATTCTTAGCCCCATGCTGTTTAACATCTTTATGGCCCCTCTGGCGGCGGTTGCGGAATCCTTTGGCGCCCAGATCATATCCTATGCTGACGATACCCAGCTTCTGTTCACATGTGACAGAGGTGGGACTTTTGACGGCATACGGATTAGGGACTGTCTCGATGCTGTCTTCGAGTGGTTCCGATGTCAGGGTCTCAAATGCAACTCCGATTAATCGGAGTTGCTTTTTTTGGCTGCACTCCCGATCCTAGCTGGAAGGCCTGGTGGCCACAGGATATGTTTCCCCCGGACAATGCCTCTGGCAAGGCGAAAAACCTCGGAATTCTGATCGATTGTGACTTATCCTTTAGGCCCCATATCATCGGGCTTTCAGGGAAATGCTTCGGCATTCTCAGGATGCTTAGGAAATTTCTTCCTTTGCTGTCACTTCACCACAAAAAAACCATCGTGCAGGCTCTAATAGGGTCGCGTTTGGACTATGCGAACGCCCTCTATTTGGGTTTACCTAAATATCTTTTAACCCGCCTGCAAGTGGTGCAGAATTCTGCGGCTCGAGCCATTTTTGGACTCCCGAGACGGGCCAATGCCGCTGAGTTACTCAAAGCTTTGCATTGGTTGCCCATCTATAAGAGAATCCTATTCAAAAGCCTAACTTTGGTTTTTAAAGCTCTCCATGGTTTCGGCCCTAAGTACATTGGGAAACGCTTTGCCTTTTACCTGCCTAGCAGGGCTTTACGATCTGCTTCTTTGGCCAAAGTGGCTGTGCCTGTCATTAAGCGATCCAGAACTGGAGGCCGGGCTTTCCGATATCTGGCTTCGCGGGGCTGGAATGAGCTACCTCTGGTCTTACGAAGGGCAAGTAACCTTCTTGCTTTTAGGAAGGAATTAAAGACTTGGCTCTTTTCTGCATAGGGGTTCTTGGGTTCTTTTCTCTTCAGTTTTTAGTTGTTGTGTTGTTACTCTGCATAAAGTTCTCTTCGCTAAAGCGCCGGGATGCTCTTCGGAGTAGCCATGCGCTATAGAAGAAAATAAATAACATAACATAACATAACAGAGAGAGTGGGAGAAAGCATACATCTTCAGCTTATAAAGCAACTCAAATAGATCAAAAATATCAAAGCAAGAACTTCCCATCAAGAGTGGTTCAAGAAACTTAGTGGAGTCTCAATGTAAAAAAGTCTAGGTCTTGGTAAATGGAAAACAGAAAAAAGAAAAAATGGTAACCTACTCTAGGAACACACACTATTATAGACTACTAATTTTGCTAGGTCATTCGGTACTTGTGCTTGTCTTATCTCCTGGGAACAAGACCTTCCTCATCACATGAATACAATACATCCCTCTGCCATCACTAAAAAAGCTGTTTAGCAACAATGCAGGCACCCTTGCGCCATGGTGCAAAGGTACCTGCGTTGCAGGGAAGAATATTTATGTGAAGGAAGGAACATATTCCTGCACACAAGCTGAGCAGGAAGGGACAAAATAACTATTCTAATATATTTAGTCAATAGCGAGAGTTGGTAAAGGTTTAGTGGGTTTTGTTTACTAAATCTTTCAGTTGACCATCTTTATTGAAAATTCAGATTAATCTCAATAGTCAATATATGACAGAAATCTAAAATCAAAAACTGTTAATCAAATCAAATAAGATTATGGATCAAAGTGCATTCGATAAAGGAATTCAGGGAGTGGCCCTTGACTGGCTCAGATCCTTTCTCCATCAACGTTCGCAGTCCGTTCATCTCTCCACTTTCTCCGCCCCTTACACTTCCCTTCCCTGCGGTGTCCCACAGGGCTCTGCACTTTCTCCTCTCCTTTTTAATTTGTACCTCCAACCTCTTTTAGCCTCCCTCCGTAATTCCCCGGTCACAATATTCAATTACGCGGACGATCTTCAGTTAATTTTCCCCATAGACTCCTCCCCTTCCTCCCGTACCAATTTCCAGACCACCATGCTGACCATCGCGGAGTGGATGCACCACAGCCACTTAAAGCTGAACCCTACAAAAACCGAGCTCGTTCTGGTAGGAGGCCCCAATCATCCTTGGAATGTCACGTTCTGGCCAACTTCCTTGGGGCCTGCTCCCTCTCCCGTGAGCTCAGTCAAAAGCCTGGGGGTGATCATCTCTGAAGACCTATCAATGCGACCCCACATCAACGCGGTCACATCTGCCTGTTTCTTCCATCTCAGGCGGATCCGTAAGATCAGTAGGTATTTCAGTAAAGAAGCCCTGACCCAAGTTGTCATTGCGCTTATCACCTCCAGACTCGATTACGCGAACATTCTCTATGCGGGCATTCCTGCATGCCATCTTCAACGACTGCAACTGGTGCAGAACCAGGCTGCCCGCCTGATTTTCCACCAGCCCAAGCATCAGCATGTCACTCCCCTCCTTCGCAGTCTACACTGGCTCCCGGTAACGCTGCACCTTCAAACTGGCATGCACTACCTTTAAGGCCCTATCAGATGCAGCTCCCGTTTTCATCTCTTCGGCCTTGTCCCGTCATATCCCTATTAGAGCTCTGCGCTCAGCTTCATTAAATTTCCTCGAGGTCCCTAGATTCAAAAGGAAAAAGCACGGTGGCTTGAGTTTCTCCGTCCTGGCCCCTTCCACGTGGAATTCCCTTCCACTCCCGCTCCGTCTTTGCTCAAAGTATGACTGCTTCCGCAGACTTTTAAAAACCCTGCTCTTCCAAGCCGCATATGACTAAACCTCCTGCTTCTGGTTCACGCCACTTGTCAATGAGCGCCAAGAAACCGATGGTGATAGAGCGCGTTATAAATGTTTTTAATAATAATAATAATAATAATAAATCCCTATACTAAGAATCGGGTGAAAATGGAGTTAGTCAGAGCCCATAAAGGGTTCTACTTTGAGAGAGAGTGGGAGAAAGCATACATCTTCAGCTTATAAAGCAACTCAAATAGATCAAAAATATCAAAGCAAGAACTTCCCATCAAGAGTAGTTCAAGAAACTTAGTGGAGTCTCAATGTAAAAAAGTCTGGGTCTTGGTAAATGGAAAACAGAAAAAAGAAAAAATGGTAACCTACTCTAGGAACACACACTATTATAGACTACAAATTTCGCTAGGTCATTCGGTACTTGTGCTTGTCTTATCTCCTGGGAACAAGATCTTCCTCATCTTCTCACATGAATACAATAAAAAAAATGGTGCTTTGACATGGAGTCCAGCATATGGACGAAGTTCTGTATTTCTCGAATATCAGCTTCTAACCAGTAAACTATGTAAACGATGAAACATCCATATTAGTGAAAAGAAAACATTTCTGCAGGATCATCATGAAGGGGGAAAACAAGTGAGTTAGAAAGTGATATTCACAATTCAAACTCTGCATTTCAATGCTTGAACTATTCATTCCCAATTAAACAACAACATTTAGTTATTTATAACAGTGATCTTAGTATAAGCAGAGATATTCGACAAGAATACTTGAAACTACATGAGCGATGTTTTTTTTAATTTAAAAAATCTGTTTCATGGTGTGTTCAAGAATCAAACTTGTTATGTGTTTCTGCATTTTCTATTCAAGCTTGTTTTTCAAGCAGCATCGCTTTAACCATTATTGAGTACTAGTTTGTATGCATTCTAAATATGTGATTTTATCAAAAAATGCTATTTATTTCTACTCTTTAATTAAAGCCAGCCTTATTTTCTTGATAATTTTAAATCTATATGCCCAGAAGCAAGGTGCATCTAGTTTGGGGCCTTGTATGCAAACAGATAAGTGGGTATATGCAGGAATGTTAGGTGCCAATGGTTTAGAAAAAGATTGGACCATAAAGGTTATAAGGCTATAATCACACACAGGATAGCATGATTAAAAGCACACTTATTAGAGCGGTACTGTGCGACAAAAAAGTTTTATATACAAATTGGCCAAAGCTATTTCCCCTTAGTTTCATCAGGGCATCCTAAATGTTTTAGAACTAGCTGTCAGCAGCCACAGTTCTGAGGCATAGGTCCACAAGGATTACAGCTATGGGATCAAGGATAGGGCAACCAATCTGGGACTTCCCTTTAACAGTACACCCAAAGTGTGCTGGTCCATCCTCCTTTTTTAAAGAAACCACCTGTGGTGCCAGGAACCCAAGATACTTATGTCTTTAGCATGCCCTATGTCGGAATATCTGGCATGAATGCATGTGCATGACAAAAAAGTAATGCTGCAGTGTTTATGGACATTTGACCCTGCACAACAGAGAAACCAAATCACCTAGGATAGGCAAATGTTTCACTTTTCTTTGTATATAAACAAACATGTCATGAAGGTAAAATAAACATATGAGTGATTTGCATGTTTAATTTACTCTTACACTTTTGAGTAGGGTTGGAGTTAATGATTGATTCCACCTGTGGAATTTGAGCAATAGTTCTGGCCGAATTCTTCCAATTTCTAATTTCCAATTGGGCATTTTTTTACAGCGAGGCTCCAGAAATATGAGCTGGAAGAGTGATAGCGAGATTTGACATCCTGTAATGTTATTTTCTAGCACGAGCTGTCAGAAGGCTGCTTTTTGTGTAGATTTGCTGTAGAGTCTCTACTTGAGCGGCAGCAAAATCATTTCAATTGGCTGCATTCTCTTGTGCACCACATGCCGCTGTTCACGCAGATTTTTTAGGGCTGCCTACGTGCTGGCACTTAATTGCACAGCAAGAAGTGCGACATGCATATTTTCGGTCCATTGGCAGAACTCAGAATTTATATGTACCCTTCATTCCCTGATTGAAACTCTGTAAATTCTGCCTACCACTGCTTTTGAGTAATTTTACCACTTTTAGCTATTCAAAAAATCTGAGTGTCAATAGCGAAGTAGAGTTTATTATTTTGTTTAACGTTAAGATAAATATTTTTAATGAATTTGCATATTATTTAAAATAAACATATTTTTACTATTTAATTATAAAGTGTGATAACATGTTTTACTTTTTTCATTTACTTTACATAGTAGAGATCGTATTGCCATAAAAAGTAAATTTAACTCAATAAAAGCATATAAAAATAATTGATGCTAAATATTATTATACATTTATGTCACATATTTATTTGCAATGTAGAAGTTTAAAAAATTAAAAATCTTCAGCACTATTAGTATCATTTTAAATATAATCTTTAATTAATTAAAATATATTAGGTTAAATACAAATTATTTTTCTGAGGTTAAAATTACAAATAAATCACACCCTAACTAAAAAAATGTTTAATGCTCTAAGAATTATTAAAAATGACGCTGGCATACAAGCAACCACCTTCGACTGTATTCGATCATTCCTCACTGGCAGTAGTCAAAAAATCAGACTGGCGGCCTTCCTCTCCAAACCCACTGAAACCAACTGCTGAGTTTCACAGGGGTCATCACTCAGCCCAACCCTCTTAAATATCTACATGTCCCCCCTTGCCGCCATCGTCTGACAACACAGCCTCAGCATTGTATCCTACGCTTACGACACCCAGTTCATCCTCTCCCTCACCAAGGTCCCTGCCACCACCAGACTCAATTTCCAAGAAAGAATGCAGGACATCACAGCTGACATACAGCTGCCTAAAGCTCAACACTGTAAAGAAAAGGAGTCCTAGTCCTCGGAACCACTCCATCAGCATGGGAGAACACCTGTAGGCCCATCACCCTCGGCAGCCCGCCATCACCTATGGACTACACCAAAAACCTTGCAATCGTACTTGGCACCTCCTTCTCCATGAACCGACAGGTCAACGCCATCGTCACCAGCTGCTTTAACACCCTCTGCATCCTTCGCAAAACTTTCAAATGGATCCACCCGAGTCAAGGAAGACAGTCACCCACACACTCATCACCAGCAGGCTGGACTACGGACTACGAAAACACACTCCACTCCGACAGAAACAAGCCTCTACTCCGCAAACTTCACACAATACAGAACACTGCCGCCAGCCTCATCCTCGGCATCCCTCGACACAAGAAGATTAGCCAACCCCTACATAAGAGTCCAAGTACTCGCCAAAACCCCACACATCTGCAGAGCAAAAGCAGGGGGGAGATCCTTCTCCTACATCGTGGCCAAGACCTGGAACAAGCTCCCGATTGACTTCAGGCATGCCCCCTCACTGAACACCTTCAGGAAGACTCTCAAGATCTGGCTCAGTAGAACAGAAGTGCCTGAGACCATCACAGGTCAGTAGCATGCTTACAATTCCCTGACTGATTGATTGATTGATTGATTGACATTAATTTATAAATTAAAACGAGTTTGTTGAAAAATGTATTGAATAAATTATTGACATATCGAATTGTGGGTTATTTCTAATGTTGCATTCTATTTATTCATATTCTTACAAGTCTTGGGAGAAATTATATTTATGCCAGAGAAAATGCAGTAATAATTACGGATTCCAAAACTACCAAAATTACATGATTACTCCACATGGAGTAATTAAGAGCAATTTGAGGCACACATCCTACCAAAGGACTATAGGAACAATCAACTAAGAGAGAATGAGCACCAGCGGTCTACTGCTGTTTATGTTTTTTAGCATTTAGTGCTATTTTATTAGCACCAAAAGCATCCTCTGGCCTATTGTGGTTGCTAAATACAGAATTATGCTTCTCACACAATTACGCATAGTTACAAGTAATTTTGTGGTAATTACAAGTAAATAGATTAGAGAAAATTACGCCAGGTGAACCTAATCATAATTTTACCAAATTTAATTTAGTTTACTATTGTTTCCTTGGGGATTTCTTTTAAGGCCCTATCTTCATTATTTTCTGTTGGAATGGTATTGCAGTACCACTGGTTGGCCGTGCGTCGTGCTGGACTCACTCAAGTCCAGAGTAATTTACTAGCTTTTTGGGGGTCCTTTTTGGCTGAAGTAACTTTAGAAGTGCAGTTTGTGATTAGCAATGGACTTACTCTTTTTTTGGTGGGCGCATGTTCCTCACAAAACCCCTCCTAAATCATCCCTAAACCCCCTCCCTATTCCTCACCAAAAGTCTTCCCATTTAGTAGTGAGTATGCATATCTTTTTCAGTTACTCCATGTGGTTCCTCCTACATTTAATTCTAAATAGTAAACTTACATTAGTGAGGATTTCTCCATAGAACTAATAGGAGAGCTTTAGATTGAGATTTACACTCATAGATTTGTGAATAGCATGTTGTCGTACTTTAGTAGAATAATTGTAGAACTACTAAACATTCAACAAAATGCAGTTTGCGAATATGCCTGATAAGGGTACAGCTGACACTTGATATTCCTTCATGACTCAGGAATTGTTAGGAAATTGCAAGGCAATAATTTTTCTGTCTAGCACCACAGGGGGTATATTTTAGCAATATTGTATTTTCCAATTCAATAATCTGGCCTTAGCAGGCCACCAGAAGTTTAATTTGGGTCCAATCTGTAAATCAGCTTAAACTAATCGATTCACATTCGAATTGTATGGCGTTAGCAGGCCACCACTGAATTTGTTTGGATCCCATAAACAATATACTTAATTTGTATAGATTCCTAGCTCAGGTACACAACAGTCTTCCGCTCTCAAACTGCACATGTACACATTCATGTAACATGCATAGAAAGCCTTTTACCCAAGCAAGCAGGCTAAGACCTCATTTTAAGCATGGATACATAAAGTTTACAATTGTTAAGACTCCAAGCAGGGGTCCTACTCACAGTAGATTCAAGAGGTTTATAAGTAGAACAATTCCTGTTCTTCAGGGGTTAAACCTTTTAGCCCTTACAGGGCTTTAGTACCATTATTTTCATAAAACTCCCTAACATCAGAAATATCCAGATGCCTAAGAACTTCAAGGGTTCCCAATCACCCTAATAAGTCATCCCAGCAACTAATCCACCCTTCAGCCTAGTAATACGTTTAATAGTGACTTTTGTTTGTTAACCCGCATACCACAAATCATCTTCAATTTATCATTCAAGTCAAGAGTTTAAGGTATTACCATCGCTGGGTCATTAAATACAAACTCTCATCATCTCTGTATTGCAAAACCACCTGAAAAGTCGCACAGTAGTATACTGTGTACCAGGAGAGCCTATGTTTGACAATGTAGCCTAGAAGATAAGTTGCTATGTTGCTGGCTAAAAAGAATACCCCAACGAGTGCTGTATTAAGAGTTATGGGAGCACATATCACCTTGTTTGGTCCAATGTACACCGTCTGGTTACTATATAAAAACGTCCCCCTAAATTAGGAACTCCTGACCCAGGCTGAAACCACAGTTATATCCTGCCAATAAAGATTATAAAATGATTTATTCATGTCTGAACTAACCATAGTGGCAGGGATCATCTTTTCGTCATGTGCATTAAACAGCTGAAACACTCTCCTGAGATTCTCTACTGTGTCCCTCATGATAATTAAACCTGACTAGTCTTAGTGTATAAGACCAGACAGCAAAGTGGTAAGTACAGAATCAAGCTCCTTCGCCACAACCTTCGTTAAAGGCCAATAAGATCTCTGATCTTTTGGATCCTGATCTGGGTTAATAGGAGATACACGCAAGAAGGAAACAGTACACCATCGTTGGGTACAGAGAGTCTCCCCTCTAGCACAATGAAGAGCTAGGGGTAAAAAATCAACAAGAAAAATTGGTACCAGAACCTCCCACCCCATGTTGAGCATTTTTCTCATACCGTTGCATGGATTGTGCACACTACTCACTTCAGCAATATTGCTCATCCTGATCCTGCATCAATTTGTTCCTTGTCTTGTGAGATTTCTTCTTTAAACATCACTAGCAGCCCGTCCCGACGTTGTCCGGGTATGAAATAGAATGTGTGTAATGTGTGTATTCAGATAGGGTCATTCGCGTGTTCCCCCGCTTGAGGCCCTGCTGCAACCCTTGTTGATGTTAGCAGGCGCGTGTCCCCCTGCTTGAGGCCCAGCTGCAGCTCTGGTTCATTTAGCAGGCGCATGTACATTCAATATAGCGCGGGGATGCCTTCGGGTCACCAGGCGCTTTACAAATCGCTAAATAATAATAATAATAAATAATGTAATTAGTGTAGTGATCCGCCGCCTGAGCCCGGCTACAGCCCTGGCTGATGTTAGCAGGCGCGTGTAATTTGGTTTAATGTGATAGTTCAGTAACAGCTTGCATGAAATGCTGCAGTAATTGTCCCCGCAGACACGCTCAGTCGCGTGTGCCCCCGCTTGAGGGCCAGCGGGGACCTTCTAACAATTAGAATTGTGTGAGTCTTGAATGATTGTTTCCTGCTGATGTTATTTTTTTATGACCCACACCGACGCTCTTCGGCCCGAGTGCTTTTTAGACGCACTCAGGCCAAGCCACACACTGCGTTCGGCCCTTTCAGACGCACCCAGGCCAAGGCACACACTGCAATCGGCACACCCAGTATGTGTGAGAGAACGGGCAGTCCCCCAAGGGAGTCTTGCGAATGGTTACTTACCACGCTTCGAGGTGAACGCCTTTGTGACGCCCCCAGCACACAGCCACAGCAGACAATCTGATTAATGTACGGCCCAGATGGCATGAAGTGCGGAACGTAGCACACGCCCCCGCTGTTTGTCACGCCCCCAGCGTGCCCCTTGATGCAGCGCAATTGCGTAATTGGCGCTTCACATGGCATGAAGGGTGGACACACGCCCACAGCGCGGACACATGCCCACAGCGTTTGTCACGGCCCCAGCGTGTCACACCCCCAGTGTGCCCCTTGATGCGGCGCAATTATGACTCACATGGCATGGAGGGCGGAACGTACCACACGCCCCCAGAGTTTGTCACGCCGACAGCAGAACGCAGACACGCCCACAAGGGACTACTTTGCTGGCATGGTTCTTTTACCTTTTAAATGTATATGGTGGCCGTCTGCATAGCCTATGTCCTTCTGCTGCAACTGCCCTTTCCAACCCTGTATTGGGTGTTGTGATTGGTGCTGTGGTTACTGAGATTACCAGCCATAAAAGGTTTGGGCTCTCTCTTTATAGTATTAGTATGGGTATCAACATAAATGTAGAAAATAACATGGTACATGTTGGAACTGGCCCTTCTTGCCGGGTCATCCTCAAACTTTTTGCTTCTTCCTCCCTTATTTTTCCTGACCTGTGGCTGTTTGCAATAGGACTTTGCACACTTCACCATTGCTGATCAGTGCTAAAGTGCATATGCTCTGTGTAAATTGTTATTATGATTAGATATACATGATTGCATTTTTGTATCACTAAGAAGTCCCTAGTAAAGTGCATTGGGTGTGCCAGGGCTGGTGATGACAAATGCTACTAGTGGGCCCGCAGCACTGATTGTGCCACCCACATGAGTAGCCCTAAAATGGTGTTTCAGGCCTGCCACTGCAGTGCCGGTGTGCAGTCTAGGAACTGCCATGTCCTCCTGGTCAGTGTAACCACTGACCAGGCCAAACCCTTCCCTTTTTGTGCAAATTAGTCACCCCTATGGAAGGCCCAAGGTATCCCCTTGGGTAGGGTGCAGTGCATGTGGAAGGTAGAGCATGTACTTATGCAGGTGACATGCTCTGGTAGTGAATTACGGCCATTTTCGTTTTTCACTGCTGCAAGGCTATCTTGCTTCATAGGCTATCATGGGGAATGCTGGCTACAGTGGCTACCAGCATGTCTTCCCATAGGAACAAGATAGGACATAAAAGTCTGGTATCCCTGAACTCAGAATTTAATAATACATCTTTTAGGAAAGGTGGTTTTTAACTCCTGTGTTTGAGAATAGCCCTTTTAGAAAGTTGCTGTTCTCTTGTCTGACCTTTCTGTGCGCCTTGGCCTGTTTGTGGATTGACTGTCTGGTTTGAGAGTGACAGCGGCTGGGGGTTCCCCAGGAGGCTGGCTGAGTCAGCCCTAGGCTGAATGACTGCATTTGCAACTTGAGTGGTGGGAGGAGTTAACACCTGGGTCTGAATAGGACTGTGCCCGCCCCCCACAGTGCTGGCTCCACCCCCTGTGGTACGTCTGATGTCTCTGCCCTGCACTGTGAAAGGAGAGAAGGAATCATGTTAACAAAGTGCTCAAGGAACACCCAGAACTGGTTCAGACCCGGTTTAGAGCCCTCCTGCACAAAGGGAACAAAGACTTTTAGAGGTATAAGTACAGGACCCCTGACTACAGAAAATTAAATCATCCTGGAATCAAAAAGGAACCTCTGCCAAGGAGAAAGCTGAAACTGAAGAAGGAAGACTGTCCTGCTGTTGCTCTGCTGGACTGACCTGCTTTTGCTTTGCTGCCAAGGAGATGGGAAGGACTTTGCTGTGTGCTGTGTCCCCTGTCTTGAAGGAATCTCCAAGGGCCTGAGAAGAGCTGGCTCCCTGTTCTGAAGTCCCAGGAACAAAAGGACTTCACCCCCAGCTTCCCTGAACTCTGCAGAGAGAGTGCTTGATCCTGTTGTGGGGCCTCTGGAAGTTGTACCTGTGCTGGGAAGCTTGAAACTAAACTTGGGAGACTTTAGCAATTGAAAAGTTATTGCATCGCTCGCTGCGGAGCGCATCCCCGACAGTGCGAGGAAATTGCAGCTACGAAGGCCGAGATCGTCGCAGCGTCTGTTGCCGCTGCCGGAGCCGTCACATCCTTAATTTGCGGGACGCACCAGACCGGCACGGGAAAGTCTAATATCACTGTCGTCGCAGAGCCTGCCATCTCTGGGTGAGATCGCCGCACCGCTTGCTTGTGGACCGCATCACGTTGCTGCGAGTGTCGTCGCAGAAAGCAACGCTTCGAGGAGCTGCGAGAGAGAAGATCACCGCTGGTCCGCGCATCGTCACCCCAGAGATCGTAGCAACTCCAAAGATCGTCGCATCGTGCCTTTTGCGAGGACAAACTTCCAACGGAACCTCCGCACCGGAATCCATACAGGTGGCCTTCCTCCCCATACAGACCGGATTCGTCGCAACACGCCCGCTGCTGCAGCGGGGCTGTCGCAAACGCCTCCCCAGGGACTCAGGAGCAACGCATCGCTTGTTTTCCACCGCACCAGCTTCTGCTGTTGGAACTTTGTCGCAACTAAAAGGTACTGTGAGTAAACGTGACGCAACTGTGAACTTTTCACGCATCTGTGGATTATTTTATCACAACCTGCAGAATTTTATCGCAAACCTTAAGAACTCTTATGAAACCATATTCTTGAACTCTGTATGCTGGATTTTTTTTGTTTTGGTCTTGTGTAGTTTAGATTAGTCAGTTTGTGGTGTTTTCACTGTGCTACTGTGAGTGTTGGTACAAATACTTTACACATTGCCTCTGGTTAGCCTAGACTGCTCGTGCCAAGTTACCTAGAGGGTGAACAGGGGTTATCTCAGAGGGTTTCCTCCTTACCATGACTAGAAGCAAGGGTCCCTATTTGGACAGTGGTACCTACCCCTGCCAACTAGAGACCACCAGTTCTAACAGTACAATACTCTTCAACTCCTATATGTTCCTAATCAAAATGCATATGAATCTAGTACTCAATAGGTGCTACTCTCACTTCACTAGTCAGGCCAACAATTTGACAGCGTGATTATCCTCTGCTGGTGGCCTAATCAAAAAGTTTGTAGTCTAATTTTTCCAGCCTTATTGGCTTTTCTGCTATGTTGTACACAGCTCCACATTTTCAGGGTGTCACATCTGATTGTCTAGGGCTTAATCTCTTGAATCTAATATTTCAAATAATGTATTTCCTTCACCATGATCTTTCTCAAAATCCTTACCTAATCCATACAAAATCTATTTATTAGCACCTTATAAACTTTGCATTCTAAATCTCTATTAGTGACAATGATAGAGTTTGTGTCAAATAACAAAATAATTGTATCTCATAGGCTGTATGAAGTGCCAGATTCACAGTTATGCTGCAGTATAGAATTAGGGACCAAGGCCTGTTGAGTGCCTACCACCAACTAATAGAGCATAGTCCAACAATGATCTATAAAGTCACCTGGTATTAGTAAAAGTGTTGACATTGTCTTGTCCTCTCATGTTAAAGATGGTGGTGGTTGGATAGGCAGGAAGAGAAACATGGAAGCAAGCTGAAAGTGCAGAGCCTCCAAGTATGGACATGTGTGAAATAATCAATGGAAATGAAGCAGCTGAGAGGTCAATAAATATCAGGAGGCGGGGTCACCTTAAACTAATCTCAGAAGGGCATTTACTTAGCTTTGAAATGTTATTTCCAACAATGGGAATGAGGGCATTTACTCTGATTTGTAGTGTTGCTATTTCCAGTGTGGAGCATGATCTGAAGCTGGATCAGTAGTCAAGTAAAAAAAAGAAAAGTTTATTGTATAATTAATTAAAATCATTACAATCTTCACATGATAAAAATATCTATATGGAAACAATTAATGTCAAGCAACATTAAAAAATTACCCATTCATTTTACATCTCGGCATCCAAAAATGTTATAAATACAATAGTTAAAATTTGGATCAAGGCCGGCTCCTGCCATCTCTATGGGGTCTTAATCGACTTTATGTTCAGTTTGTATTTTCCATGAGAGTCCCAAAATAGGCTGGCCTTGGTGGCCTTCCTCCTCAATGTTCCTCCTGCTCAACTTGCCCTAAGCATTTTCTTACCTCTGCCAGGAATTTTATTCCCCGGCAGGCCAGAATTATGGAGGAGCCTCCCAGCCAACTCGAATTTTCAGTTCATTGAAGATAGACTTCAAATACCGTCGCCTCTGTACCATTACTGCTGGACATGCAGAAAGAAAGTGGGATAAGGATTCTGTTTTATATCTGCAAAGACGGCATTGCTCCGTTTGATGGTTAGGTTTCCAGGAGGGTAATAGATCTTTTGAAACATGCTGTCCCATCCGGTAGTCTATAGAGGATCTTTTTAAGTGCCCGCTGAAGTGAGATGATAAATGTGCTTGTGGTTTGAGTGATTTACCGGAGGTGATGATGGTCCACCCATGCCGACGTTTGGAGATTGTAATTTTATCCTCCAAGAAGGATTTCCTTTTGGCTGCCTCATTGGCTGATCAACTTAAACCTGCTTTGTCTGTCCTGGTTTTCCATACTGTTTCTAAATCGAGCTCTGTCAAACAGGTTTTCAAGTGCCTTCCCCAGGCGCTCGGAGTTTCACTGTCCGCATGTTGTTTACTTTCTTCCCAGCACAGACAATCGATGGTCTCCGGGTCAGCGGAGCGAAATTTGTGGCAGAGCTTCACGAAGCCACTCATGCTTCAGAATTTCTGGTTTTGCAGTCCAAATTCAAGCCGTACTTGCGAAGGGGAGTCAGATTTTGGCAGATTGACGATGGCCTTGTAGATCTTTGTCTGCAGGTCGTTTAATAGATCAGCCACCTTGCCACACCAAGTTACTAGGCCGTAAGACAAGGTGGGCAAAATTTGGGCAGCCATAACCTTTAAAAGGTGATTGTAATTTGGACAATCCAGTTTTGCTTTTAATAATCGGTATGCAAAAATTAGTGATTGCGCTTTAGCTGTTATTACTGCTTTATTCTCCTTGTGTTTTAATCCTTGCGCGATTGTAATTCCAAGTATTTGTATGATCGTTGCTCTTCCACCGTTACCCCGTTCGCCGTCCATTTATACTTGATCTTTTTTGGTTCCACTAGGCGAACAACTTTTGTTTTTGCTTTGTTTAATTCCAACATTTCCCGTTTCAGATAGGATGCTAATTTATTTATTGCTCTTTGTAGTCCAACTGGTGTTTTGCTTAGCACTACTATGTCATCCGCATTTTGTAGAAAATAAATTGGATTATTGGTCAGTATCGGTGGATGATATTCAGCAGCTTCCAAGACTTTGCTGATATCTGGATCAGTGGTCATGTAGGTGATTATTGATGATGATATGAACTTAGTCCTGTGCATGGATTTCTTGTTCAATAATCCTGCTAATGAAGGGTATCTGAGTGATGGGCTTGAGGTTAGCAAGGTCATCACGGTCCAGAGTGGTGTTGTTCAGTAGAGGGCAGTTCAGGCCTTTTTTCATTGGTGCTATGGGCTGCTTTATGGGTGGAAGGCATTACCAATATTAAGTATGATGACAGATCTTCTATGGAGATGACTTTTTTGAAGGACAAGAGTAACACATTGCAAAAAATCGAATTATTGGTTGAAGTGGGGGAGAGCCTTTCTCAAGCAACAACCACAATCCATGTCAGGGTGAACCACAAACATCACTAAATTAATCTGTTCTTACCCTTCTGTAAGTTTGGAACAAAGGTAGTCAGGCTTAACTTATAGGCACTTGGTCAAGTATTTACACAGCACAGAAACAGTAATAAAGTGAAAATACAATACAATTAAAATTCCACATCAAATAGGAAAAATAGAGAACATTTTAATAAATAAAAATGACACAAAAACAAATGAAATCCAATCAGTAGAACGGCAGATGTACAATTTTAGCAAAACCTGGCCTCTAGAATCCAGGAAAAAGTTAAAAGTTAGGGTCAACCTTAATGGAGCACTGTTTAGATACTCAAAGTTGATTGGGCACAGTCTGTCATGGCTGCAGGCTGTGTAGGAGAAGGAGTAATTGTAGTTGTCACCAGGAATTGCTGAATGAGGTCTCAGTGAAGCCTTGGACAATACTGAGAAAAAGCTCCAAGTGGGGGAAGCTGAATTTCCAGGCCAAGAAGGTCTTTGTCGTTGATGGGGAGCCTGACGCTATTGAGCCCTGTGAAGATTTTTACCTTCAGATTTAGGCAACTTTTTGGAAGTCGAAAACCTCCAATGGGAGGAAGTTGCAAGCCATAGTCAAAGAGGGCTCCAAGAGGTCGGACACTGTCACTCCGCGGTCCCGCTGAACAGGATTTGGTGTTGCGGAGAAAAAGGTAGCAGGAGCTACAGCAAAATCAGGCCAACTGGTAATGCTTCTTGGACAGATCTGCTGGCAGATAGGTCCTATTCTTCTTTCGGATCTTTGGGCACTTTTCAGTTAAAATATTTTGAAGTCCATATTTTAGTGTTAGGGAGGAGCAGCACCTCTAACACCACTTACAATGATCTAGGAACTAGGGTGCACCACTTGGGGGGGCAGGTCTCACTTCAACATGGTCCAGGTGCAGGGCTCAAGGTCTCTTGAGCATGTCCTGTCCCTGTATCTCAAGCAGGAGGCTAGCCAGTTAGCCCTTGGAGTAATTCTGGTCATTCTGGTTGTCATGAGTTTATGTAGATGGCCCTCTCCTATTCAGGCAGAAAGGCAGGCCTCAAACAGGACAGTGATCTGGTAGCAGCAGGGTAGTCCTTTAAAGAAGAAGGCAGGCCTCAAGCATCAGGGCAGTCATGTGGATTAGATAACAGTGCTTATGAAGTCTTCCACAAGTTCAGGAGTGTGATAAGGAAGGGGTTCTGGAGGTATACTATTTCTACTAGGTACCAGCTTTTGAAGTGGGGGTGACATTATGGCTACCCTCACATCTGCTTCTGGAAAGTTCTTCCCCTACCAATGCTCCAAATAGTCTGCAGTGACAAATGACTAGTTCAGGTCCCCTTGAGAGTGTGTTGAAGACAGCCCTTAAATATGTAAATGGGGCAGGCAAAACCTCTGCTCAACCTATCCTGGAAGGTTGTCCCACCTTGCCAATACTTGGTCCCTCTTTGTCTCACGGGAAGGAATACACAAAGTCCAACAGCTAAGCGATTCACAGCCACGTGACCCAGGGCACAGGCAGCAGGCACCAAAAAGTAAATGCAAGATTATTTACATTTTCCAAAAGTGGAATTTTCAGACTTTTAACTTAAAATCCAACTTTACCATTAAAGTGGATTTTAAATTACAATTCATTTGAGTTAAACATAACATTTCTACCTGCTCCCAAACAAAGGTTAACACTAGGTAAATGAAATAAGGTAAGGCAATGTTATCCAATGGGAGAGACAGGCCTTACAGCAGTGACAAATACATTTAGGAGTTGTTACTATACCAGGACATGTAATACTTGGAACCACATGCCCTACCTTTTAAATATAATGCACCCTGCCCTAAGGGCTTTAGGGCCTACCTTAGGGGTGACTTACATATATTAAAAATGATGTTATAGGCCTGGCAACATTTTTTTTTATCAAGTAGAATTGGCAGTTTTAAAACTACACTACTGGTTTCAAAGGCTGACCTGAGGCATATTTTAAAGTACTTCTCAAGTAGATGGCACAATGAGAACTGCAGGCCCAATATAGCATATAATTCACAGATCATGGGTACCTAGTAGCACATACTAGTGAGTAAATTAAATGTAGCAATCAGTTGTAAACCAATTGTAACATGTTTAAGTAGAGAGGAAAAACATTTTACCATTGGTTAGCAGCACAGTTGAAATTCAGAAAACAGGAGAGGTGAAGGATACAGTTTGAGGGTTACCCTGAAGAGTGGGGCAAGTCCATTACCTAGTATTAATGATGTAAACAGCATTTATTGTAATGGTGTTTCAATAGCAGAGTTTTTTACAAGCCAATATTTCCTTGTCTATGGTTTAATCTATGGAGCATAACTCAGTGGGTCTTATCTGGACACAATTGGCATCTGAGACTTTCCTAATATGAAAGATGGTTTGTCACTAGTGATTATAGAGTGATTTTTAAATGACAGGTCTCTGTCTAAAGAGTCACAGTGGGCACAAAAATGATGGGCTCATAGGCTGCCTTCAATAATTAGCATTGACTGAGGTTAAGTTAAGTAATTGGCCCATCACCTTTTTTGTCACCTTCTAGATGATTGCAGGAATTGTTGAAACCTTAGTCGGGTCGGGGACAATCGATATTTGCCCGGCGGTATTGCCTCTGTGACCCTCTAGTTATTTAATCAATGAAGAGGCAGGCGCTGGAGACTGGGAGGCAGGAAACAAGGTTTTTATTCTCTCCGGAGGAGAACACAACAAAACGGGCAGAAGGTATCGTTCTGAGGTGCTCTAGATACATTTCTGAGGCCTGGCCTCTTATACAGTGTTTTATGACTTTATTGCAGATTACACATTCATGTTAAAGCTTTGATGTATGGAAAAGACATTCCCGGAACTCCCCTTTGGGCCCGTTCCCACACACATTTACAGTTGAAGTCCCCACCCTAGTCACAACAGGTGATGAGTATCACGCAGCTGGATATTCCGCCGATTCACGGAATGTGGGGGGTTTGATCGGATCTCATGGAGTGGGGGCTTTATCAACCCGGGGATCCTTTGATGGGGGAAACTTTCTATTGTACGGGGAGGGGCAAGGAATGGTATCGGCAGAGCTGGGTGTCGGCCTGGGAACGGGGAAGACAAACGGGCACACGGGGAAAAAGGGGGTTTGCATCTAAGGGCCGGAGATCATGAAAGGGAAGAAGGGAGGTGTCTCGCTGGGAACAGGATGAGGGCCTGGGGCAGAGCAGCGCCGAAGAGGGGTTTATGATTCAAGGCAGGTGCAAGCAGGGGGGTGGTCAGCGTGCAGGCTTAGTGAAGGCGAAGGGCTATGTCAGGGGCCAGCGGCATGCAAAAGGGTTCGTTCTGATCGGGGCATCTTAAAATGGCGGGTGCGCACGACAAAAGTGTGGCATCAGGGGAAGAGGCAAGATGGCGCAGATAATGTTCACCAAAACGTACTAATTTTCAACAGTCCTCCCTTTAACATATTCAAGACATCTTGCTGGTTCATTTTCTACTCGGTTCTATTGTGGTGGGCATGAGAAAGAAAACGGTAGGAACCCTAGATGAAAAAGAGTTGTAAACAATACATTTTAACATTTCTGGTTTTTAGGAGGTGGACCTATTTGATAAACTTTGATCAATTTGTTTAGCAGGAAAGTCATAGAAATGTAATACAAAAAAACGATTCTGTAGCGAGAGCAGCGAATACATTTCATAACGTGAACTGGTAAGTTACTACATATATCAGATTCGGATTGGAGCATGATCAATACAATGGCGGCTGGGAGAGAAATGAGGCATAGCAGAAACGGTGATTGAGGATGTCAAATGTTCGAAGTTAACGAGTTCTCATTATTCTGTGTTGTCTTTCGTTGGCGCTGAGGAGCACCGGCGGTGGAGCTACAAGTCCAGCTCTATTCTAAGTTCTGCGTTGCAGGGCACGACCCTTTCCTCGCGTTTCTGGTCGGAAAGGTCCTTTTCGCCCTGTGTCCTTTGAGGTGATTGTCAGAAAGTTCAGATGGAAGAAGAGCGTACAAAACAGTCCATAGGGTAGGTCGGAGAAAAAGGGGGATGGAGCAAGGCCAAATTAGGAACAAACTAGGGGAACGAGAGACTTCAGATAGGCGGGCGAGTGACGGAATTCAGAGAGCGGGGACTTGTCGGCAAACACTGGACATCGAGCAGGGGCATCAGGTCGGCCCTTTCTTCTCAGGTTGTCAAAAACAGTGCCTCGTCCTGCAGCTCTTTTCTGTCGTGGTCTCGCCTTGGCTAATGTCGCAGGTGTTCCTTAGTCTGCAGTCAGGCCTCGTGCTCCCACATCCGGTCCTTCTCTCCTCCAACAGCAGTACCCTTAAACAAGTTTGAAAAGACAGTCTTTAGAGAATTTGCAGATGAAGATAATCAAAAAGTCTATTTCTCTCCCAGCTCCAGGCAAAGAATGAAAAATGTCCGTTATATTAGGGTTCACAATTAACATATAAATGACCGATGACGGGCCTGTTGGATTTACTATGACTTTCCTTCACAATTATTTATTACAGTTTCGACAGTTCATCTGATGGAGACCCACCTTCGTAAGACGGGTTTGACAAAGATATGCCGTTCTCTAGGGCTTTATATTTACCAAGGGTACTGTGTGCTATCGACATGGTACTAAACAGATATTTTGCTGAGGGACGAACATAGGCTAAACAGTTATTTTCTATCAATGCCTCCTGCTTCTCAACTAAACATTTTCGCTTTCGGCATGGTACAGTGTAATGGTTTTCTTTGCTCCAGTCTAATCTTAACTTTGCAAAACATCATTCTGGTCCCTATGCAGCCTCTCGCGGCCGGATTACTAAATTAGAGAAGACAGGGGTCTCATCGGAAGACACCTAGGGACATAGAAAACTTATGGTAAGGGCGTAAATCGACCCATCTCTCATAACCGGGAATGAGGGGTAGTTTCATAACTCCAATTTGGAGCGGCTGATACAGGGGATGTAACAGGGGTGATCATTTTTCCTGTCTGGGTATTGCGACAATTCGGGGCGGGGAGGGTCGCGTATTCTGAGGTCCTTGTTTTATACCATAGGAGCCGTTGACATGTAGTTCCCTTATTTCGGGCCAGATTAGGGAACCTCTGTCGTCTTACCTGTCCTTTCCCTTACGGCCCAACCTCGGTTCATTGACTTCTAGCGGAAAAGGTGAGGTAATGACACGGTCTCAGGGTGATTGTATTAAAGACAAGTTTTTGTGCAAATACTGACGGTATTTGAAGCCAATTAGGTGGTGGGCTAGGGGTGGCAGTCTGCCAATTTCGGGGCTAATCACTCGGAAGAATGAGAGTGCAAAAATAGAGGGAGAGAGAGAGAGAGAGAGAGAGAGAGAGAGAGAGAGAGAGAGAGAGAGAGAGAGAGAGAGAGAGAGGGAGGGAGAGAGAGAGAGAGAGAGAGAGAGAGAGAGAGAGAGAGAGCGCAACGGCAGGCTAAATAGTACACGTGCAACAGAGAGGGTTGCAGTGTATTCAAGAAAGGCTATTTAGTGCATTACACAGTAAAGGGCATTCACGGGTCTGCGTTAGAATCTTGTAATCATGCAGTTTGAGCATTAGACAGGGTAGAGGGGACGTGCCTTGAGAAAAAGGAAAGAAGAAAGGAGGTACCATTTTGTCGCACTTTCTCGCATTCTCGGTCCTTCGACCAGTTGGGTCAACGCCTCAGTCACACACACACATTCTCTCATAGTTTCGCATCATACGTGACATGGGTTCATTCGTCCGGTCTGGTTTGAGGGTGATCACTTCTTATCAGGTTGTGCTAATTTTTCGGGTTTGTTCGATACGTGAGTAGTTTGCAGGCGTGCTTAGGCACCACCTTGCGGCGCTAGTCTGCTTCGTGTATTAGACATGGCAAGGCTTCGGATCTTCGCCACACCTCGGCTGTAATCTCTGATGTAACCTGCAGAGGGAAGAAAAAGGGGGTGGGGGAGACAGCATTCGCGCATATTCAGATACATGGATTCATAAGTCCTTTACTTACCTCTTACTCGTCTTTCCTCATCGGGGCAGGGCCCCGGGGGTATGGTTTCTGGGGTCGGGAGGGGAGGGGGGCAGTGTGCCCTTATAGGTCGTGTGCGGGGAAAACGTAAAAAAGGAAACCAGAGGTGCTTAGTGCGAGGTATCTAGTCAAAGGATGTATCTCACTATCGGGATCCTTTCATACTGTTCGTCGAGTGAGCTCTCCTTGTCTTTTCTAGCCAAGTGTACAAAGGATCATATAAAGTCTCAGAACATCAAGTTTATATTAGTGCGAAGGAACACCACGAGGTGTTCGTAAGTTCCGATTGATACCAGCGCCATCTTGAGCGGGGCCGGCTCAGTCCGGAAGCAGCATCAGGGGGAAATGTTTCCCATTACTGGCAGTTGGACCAGAGTCCTTTTCGGCAGTTCTAGAATTCATGCTAACAGAGGGAGTGGCAATGTCACGTTTATTTCGTTGGCGATCAAGGCAGCCATCCCTTACCGGAAACCTGCAGAGGCCGAAGGTTCCGCCGGGGACCTTTGTAGGATCTTCAAGGCTGCGGAGATGCTGTCGGAGATGGGGGCTCGTGCCCCAGTGGGCAAATGTTTGAGTTATATTGCTGGTCAAAGTTACTCTAGTGGCCGGGGCCCGCCTTCCAGCGGACCCAGACGCCATTTTGAGGCCCTACAGGGGCCAATCTCGTCGAGTTTGCAAGAGTGGGAGAGATCCTTCGGAGTGAAAGGAAGAGGTCCCTGTTGTGTGAAAGCGGGACGTTCAGCTGGGGTGCAGCTGTGATGCCCCCACCTGGGGGGCGAGGGAGACTCGTTCGCGCCGTCTCCTTCTCCCGGTGCACTCCATGCTGCTCTTTTTCATCGCCCCGCATGAAGGTCTCTCCACATCCGGTGTTCCCCAAGTCTTGTGCTCAGTGCTGTGGGAGTATGGCCACCTGTGGCGCGCATTCGGCGCGGCACGAGTATCAGTGCAGTCATTGCAGGTTCGGTGTTCCGAAAATATGGCCACCATTGCACGTTCGGTGCTGCGCAAGTACTGGGGTGCCACCATGGTGTGTTCGGTGCTGTGGAAGTATTGGCACCATCGCCTGACTGGGGGTGTTCGGCGTCGGGCCGGGGGCTGGGAGACCTCCTATCGGTGGAGGTGGGAGAGGCTCGTCCGCGTCGCCTCTCCCTCCCAGCCCAACTTGGACAAATTGTTGTGGAGGTACATGCAGGACATCCCGCCGTCCAGAGCTGCTGCGGCTGTTACGGAAGGGAAAAGGAAGAGGTGCCTCGTTCTTCTCTGGACATGTGGCGGGACTACTTAAGTCTATCCAGGCCCGTTGCGGCTGGCCGAGGAGACATGTGGCGGGACTACCTACAACTGCCCAGGCTGCTGGCTCCTGCCTCTCCTCCGGCTCCCCCATACGTTAAGATTTCCTGACCAAGAGTTGGCGGCCGGGCCCGCCTTATATGGGTTGCCGTTGGTTGGGCGTAGCCGTAACCCTGCCCTACTTTGGAAGGTTCCAGAATGGGGGGGGGGGCGAATGTTCTGTTTGACTTTCATTTTCTACAGTTTACCGTTATTATTCCTTGTTTGTTGTGCTAAATTAAAAGTTCAAGTTCATCAATGGTCTACGGATTTTGTTTTACCATTTCTTTCTTTCCAGGTTGCTTTTATGCTAAGTTTCTGCTAACAGAGGTTGAGTAACACGGAAACACGTGTAGAGGGATGACGCAGATTCGTACATTACATACACACAAACTCAGACGGGGGACAGTACAAGTACGACATACAAAGACCCAAGACGAATATAAAACAGTTATTGGTCATGATTATCTCTTTCCGTCTGTGAATTTTAAAGCGAGGCTGGGTTCCCGTCTTGACGTTGCCCGACCTAGGAGAACTTGAGCATGCCGCTGAAATTGTCCTGGCGAAATCTGTGCCATCGGGCATAATCAAACGTGGTGGTTCTATCTGGTCTGTCTATGTAAGTCGGGTTCTTCTTTGTCTCGCGCTTTTTCTCGTACTGCCGGTCTGTCGTTCCTGTCGGCCCTTTGCCTTTACTCACGCTCAGTAGAGTCGGGCATTGGGCTTTCCAGTGTCCGACATATCTACAAAAAGCGCATTGGTCTGGCCCTAAGTCTGGTCGTCTTTTGCATAGTGTCGGGGGATAAGTTGTGGGTAGCGGTGTCCTGGGGTTGTCCTGTCGGTATATTTCTCTACTTGGTTTGTCCTCGTCTTTTCTCTGTCGTTGCATAGCCTCTCTGCGCCACATACCGAGACTGTCGAGCATAATAGGCGTTGTCTTGTTATTTCGAAGGGCTATTTCTAACGTTTCTATTTTATCAAGGTCAAAGGATCCTGCCAGTGGCCACTGTTTGTCTTGACTTTCTTTGGTATACCTGTGCCACAATTTATTATAGGCTATGGTAACTAATCCATAGTTTATGAACATGTCCTTATTAGGGGTGCCTTCTAGTGGAGCTATATGGTCCACCTCTAATACACGGTCCGGGCTGAACCAATTATCAATCAATGGGGAGAAGACAGACATGACGGCTCGTAACGAGGGACTAATAAGTCAGCAGTGCCTATCTTATCACTAGGTGCAAAGACTAGACAGAATATTCCTATTCTACGTTGTTTGCAGGCAGTGAATACCTCATGAACAAAAATAAAAAAAGAGTAACCAAGAACGCGGAACAATCAAGCAATTAATGAATAAATAAATAGGATAGAAAAAGGACAATGGGGAGAGTAAGTAGGGCGCAAAAGTCTGCGTCCTCTACCCTTTCACTAACCGCAAAGAGGAAGCTGTTGTTTCTGGTTTGCAGACAGAGAATCTCCAGAAGACAATCTGTGAACAGTAGTTCGGGGTTAAAGAACCCAGTTAATCAGTGAGGGAGTGGGGAGTCTCCCAAAAACCGTTGAGAAATAATAGAGTCAGTGGGGGAGAAAGATAGGCGCGACGGTTACGTTACCTATCCTTCACCGTTTGCAAAAGAGAAGGAGCCTACTGTTTCTCCGTGTGCAGACAGTGAATCTCCAATTAGGTCAAACAAAGAGAAGTGTGGCTCAGTGGTTAGAGGCGGCAGACCCGGAAGCTGAGATCGGCCGTGGACCAGGGTTCGATTCCCCACCTCGGCGGGTCTCGGGCTCTAAATATTCCACGGACTCGATAATTCTCGCTCCGGTGCCTACTCGACTCACGGGGTCACACTCTGCGACTCTGGGCAATAGCTTGCTTAATCTCCACTACGGCCCCTCGCGGCGGGATGCCTGGCTTTCACCTTGTGGATACCCTGCCGGGGTATCTCACAGGGGAATACCAGGACGGGTTCCCTAAGCAAGCGCTTAGATACCGTGTCGGTGATTTGTGCTATATAAATACATGTACATTTACATATATAAATACATGTACAAAGAGTAATACTAGTATTTTATAAGTAATCAAGCAATCAAACAATCAAGCAATCATTTCGCACCTTGTCGTGATTAGACGACCTTACCCGGACCATGTGGACAGTTTCTTGTCTTCCGAATCCAGCGCCCGATCGTCCTCTTTTTCTCGTATTTCTCACGGCACTCCTAATGGTCCCCAGTCAGGACCGTAGATCACTCGAGAGAGGTCTGTTCGGAACTAGTGAAGTTCGGATGATCGGCTGCCAGACGAGGGTCTATTGGGCAAGAGCTCTCCCGATCGTTGCAGTCGTTCACTCTCTCGTCGGGACCTCTCCCACTGGATCCACGAGTCGCTGATGGGCCCCACGTTGGGCGCCAATTGTTGAAACCTTAGTCGGGTCGGGGACAATCGATATTTGCCCGGCGGTATTGCCTCTGTGACCCTCTAGTTATTTAATCAATGAAGAGGCAGGCGCTGGAGACTGGGAGGCAGGAAACAAGGTTTTTATTCTCTCCGGAGGAGAACACAACAAAACGGGCAGAAGGTATCGTTCTGAGGTGCTCTAGATACATTTCTGAGGCCTGGCCTCTTATACACTGTTTTATGACTTTATTGCAGATTACACATTCATGTTAAAGCTTTGATGTATGGAAAAGACATTCCCGGAACTCCCCTTTGGGCCCGTTCCCACACACATTTACAGTTGAAGTCCCCACCCTAGTCACAACAGGTGATGAGTATCACGCAGCTGGATATTCCGCCGATTCACGGAATGTGGGGGGTTTGATCGGATCTCATGGAGTGGGGGCTTTGATCAACCCGGGGATCCTTTGATGGGGGAAACTTTCTATTGTACGGGGAGGGGCAAGGAATGGTATCGGCAGAGCTGGGTGTCGGCCTGGGAACGGGGAAGACAAACGGGCACACGGGGAAAAAGGGGGTTTGCATCTAAGGGCCGGAGATCATGAAAGGGAAGAAGGGAGGTGTTGCGCTGGGAACAGGATGAGGGCCTGGGGCAGAGCAGCGCCGAAGAGGGGTTTATGATTCAAGGCAGGTGCAAGCAGGGGGGTGGTCAGCGTGCAGGCTTAGTGAAGGCGAAGGGCTATGTCAGGGGCCAGCGGCATGCAAAAGGGTTCGTTCTGATCGGGGCATCTTAAAATGGCGGGTGCGCACGACAAAAGTGTGGCATCAGGGGAAGAGGCAAGATGGCGCGAGAGACACCGCGACGAACTCATCCTTGACGGACTGTTGGCGCTGCCACAGCCCTGCCTTGTGAACTATTGT
The DNA here is from genome assembly GCF_964261635.1 of Lissotriton helveticus. Lineage (NCBI taxonomy): Eukaryota > Metazoa > Chordata > Amphibia > Caudata > Salamandridae > Lissotriton > Lissotriton helveticus. Next base: position 441,451,069 of record NC_136060.1, on the reverse strand, counting down.
CCTGCCTGCTGGCGCTGCCGCGGCCCTCTGCAACCTTCATCCTCGTGGGACCTGCTGGCGCTGCCGCGGCCCTCTGCAACCTTCATCCTCGTGGGACCTGCTGGCGCTGCCGCGGCCCTCTGCAACCTTCATCCTCGGGGGACCTGCTGGCGCTGCCGCGGCCCTCTGCAACCTTCATCCTCGTGGGACCTGCTGGCGCTGCCGCGGCCCGTTGCAACCTGCATTCTCGTGGGACCAGAATGCTCTAACATGTGGATAATAATGTTTAGTCATTTTTGAGGAATTACTTAATTTTCTTTTGAATTCTGAACTTGCTAATGATCTCACAAGTTCTGGTGGCTGTTTTCCACTTTCATACAAATGTTCTCTTTAGTAGGGATCTTTGTGCTGAATGCAAAACAGAAAATCAAACAATGCTCCTATTACCTATCAAAATAATGTTCCGTGCTTGCACAATGTATACAAAAATACAGGGGGTTGATTGCAACTTTTTGATTGTACCTATAACAAACCTTTAACAAAAACTAATGAAGCACCAGGGAATGTCGATATAGTCTTGTATTTATTCCTTTTTACTTCAATTCATTTATATTATTAGCATTATACATTAGCTAACATATTATAAAAATATCACAGGTAAACAAAGCAAAAGAAATATATAATTTTAAATTCCAATAAGATCGTATAAAACCATACATGTTACTCTTTTAAAAGAGCAGTTTCTAATAATGCATATGACATCAACTCTGAGAAAATTAATTATTTTAATATAACTGCTTTCATTTGCAACATAATAATATGTACAGAAACTTATCTCATTTCTCTAACTAGGTTTACTACTTACAGTTTTAAGAATATATGTTTGGGTGTTTATATGTGTTTCATCTCTGCACCACTGAAATCAGCAATCACATTTTTCTTGAATATTGGATAAAGCATACTGTATGCTACTTACTTAGAATGTATCAACTTGTCCCAGTTTCAAAAGGAAATATTTGTTGTAAAGCAATGGGCAAGTTTGTATATTTAAATATTTTAAATTCCATTGAGACTGATTGATTTTACACGTGTAAATATGTTTAGATCTCTAAGGTCTTCATGTAAATTACCCGTTTATCCTTCCCATGACTTTGCCTCTCCAGGACAATACTGGGCTGCCTGAGTTACCGGAGATTGTAGGTGGGACCAAAAGGATCCTCGGTCAAGTTAGGAATTCCCAGATGAGTCAGTAATTCCAAGTTTGGATCCAATGATAGTTTCTCATTTCTAAGATATTAACATAGAGATTTTGGCAGCTGATTTCAGCTGATTTGTGCGATCAAAATCTCTGTGTAAAATCACAAAGATTTGCAGTGTTTCCGGTGATCCATCATTTTTTAAGGGGCAAGAATCAGCCTTGGAATTAGGAGGGCACTTGTAATGAATTCTTAAGGTCCGATTCATAGGGGTAAGCTTAGACTTAAGTGCAAGTTTACTACATTTTGGAATTCACAAAGGTAAGTTAATACTAGTAACTTTACTATTATTAATTACACTTCTAGTACCTTTTCTATTACTAACTTTACTACTAGAAGGTCTGAGGTCTGCTAGTAGAAAAATTACAAGTAGTAACTTACATTTGTAAATATTAAAAAGTAGTAAACTTACACTAAAGTCTACGTTTACCTTTGTTAATAGGGCCCTGAGTGTTCAATTGACCTTCTTCGAATATTCAATTTTTTAACCAAAATGGTTAAAATGATAAAAAGAGAATTCATAGTCCCTTTAAAGAGACTGCACAAGTCATCATTCATACCAAAATGTTTACACTTTTTAAACAAATGGTAATCATTATCCTCAAACAAAGGCAAGCCATATCAACATATGTAATTTCAACTTTTTAAAAATATGTACAAAATATGACATGATGGTAATGAAACCATATGAAAAATTAAGAATATGGTTCAGCGATATAATACATGATCAGAAGTATTCAACATTTGAATAAAAGGGCACATTGCAAACATTTCATGATTATACACATGATTCATGGAGAAAGAGATAATTCAATGTTGATGAAAACATTTTAGTAGTCCATTATGAAACATTTACATACGCATTGACAATACATCTATCACTCTATTGAAGATTTATAATAGATAGTAATTTGTGGACCTAAGAAAACTTTTTCAGCTAAACGTGTTTTAGCATGAACGTATTGTGACCCCAGTTAGGAGTTGCATGGTACTAGTGGGGTGCAAACTCTGTACACCTAATTACAATGTCAGTGAGGTAATACCTCACCAGTACTTTTCAATTATGAGTTAAATTCCAAATGTGGAATAAATGTGCAGACATGAAATTACTCTGTGGAATTCTGCATGGTATTCGCTGTTCTATGCATGGATACAGGAGGAGAATTGTAAGAAGGGGAAAAGGGTCACTACAAAGGGAGTGCATTGCATACAACCCACATTGTAGAGACAAAAGTTGATCAAGACTAGGGAATGAGGTGTGGATGCTGTTACAGATGAAGCTGATTTTTAAAAATAGTGTTCCCGCATCCTGGAAAACTAGGCGTTAAAACATTGGCCATTTCTTCTTAGCTGGAATAAAATTAAAGGAACAGCAAGTACAGCAGGCCTCATTAGATCAGCAGGCTAATTTGGTGGCCATACAGAAAGAGCTGGAGGGGCTAAAAGCCAGATATCAGGCTAGCCTAGACAAAATAAATTAGGATAGATGGGATGCGAGTAGGTTGTAGAATTTCTCCTATGGAGAAAAGTGTGGTAGCATATTGGCATGGAAGGCCAGAATGGATAAGGCAAGAAACCAAATATGTGGGTTAAAAATGCATAGTACTGGCGATATTTCATATGATAATGATCAAATCTCCAAAGAAGCCAGGATATATATGCAAAACTTATACACCGGGGATAGAGATGTTTCAACCCAAAGAATAGTGGATTGGTTAAAGCAGCTTGGCCAACCGCAGTTAACAGTGGCGGATAGTGTCTTCATGAGTTCTGCCATCAAGGAGGGAGAGATCTATAACCAGCTGAAACAAATGGCTAAAGGAAAAGCAGCAGGCCCAGATGGGCTTCCTATAGAAGTCTATCAAATAAGCTCTGAAATTATTGTCCCTGTTCTTACGACCTTATTTAATAAAATACATTTGACAGGTGAACCTATCCCCAAATCTTGTTTAGAAGCTACAGTCACCTTAGATTTGAAGCCCACCAAAGACCCCCTGATCGTCGAGTCCTATAGGCCAATATCGCTACTGAATACGGATTATAAAATCTTTGCGGGGGGTTTGGCGGTGAGATTGGCCAAAGTGATTAAATCTGTGGTACACGAAGATCAGAGGGGTTTTATGCCGGGGAGGAAGCTTAACGAATTAACCTTCCAGGCTATTGCCGCAATAGATTTCGCTACGAATAGGAAACTTCCGTTAACAATCGCTGCTAAGGCATTTGACCAAGTTAGCTGGCCATACCTATGTGAAGCATTAGCTAGATTCAGTCTTCCAAAAAACTTTATAACATCCGTACAAGCACTGTATCTAAATCCAAAGGCTAGAATTCTGGTCAATGGAACTCTTACAGATTAGGTTCAAATATGTCGTGGTACAAGGCAGGGGTGTCCCCTCTCCCCACTATTGTTTAATTTATATATTGAACCTTTAGTCACACAGTTAAGATCCGGCCCACTGATTAAACCTTTTAATTTACACGAACTAGCTCTAAAAATGGGCGAATTTTGCGAATTCGCGGTTCGCGAATTTGCGTATTTACAAATTCGCAATCCGCAAAATTTGCAAACTTTCGCGAATTTGCGGGGTTTTTTTGTGTTCGCAAGGGTTTCTGCCAGTTCGCAAGGGTTTTTTACCAGTTCGCAAACGCAAACTTACTTGTCGGGTCGCAACGGTCGCCACCAGGTTGTTTCTACGTCTGGTTCATCACAGCACCCTCTGTTTCACCACTGCCACCCTCTGGCTCACCCATGCCACCCTCTGGTTCATCACTGCCACCCTCTGGTTCATCACTGTAGATTAGGGGGGGAAAAGCACACCTGCCCTGCCTCAACTGACATGAATTAATTTGGGGCTGATTAATGTGTCACTGAATTTCGAGCTGGCATCTGCTTCCTTAGCTGTAAGTGCTTCCTGATTAATGATGAGCTTGAACTTTTGCACCTGCTAAGTGCTTTCAGTTTTGCAAAATTCATTAGCACACCTGCCCTGCCTCAACTGACATGAATGAGTTAGGGGCTGATTACTGTGTCACTGAATTTGAACTTCCAGTCTGGCACCTGCTTCCTTATCTGTAATTGCTTTCTGTTGCAGTGTAATTTTTTTTAACTGGACCTTTGTGGCATACTTGTAGCTATTCTCTGAGCCTGCTGTGAGGGTCAGAGCAGGGTCATAGAATAGATGCAAGTAGGCAACTGAACTCTGGAGGGGCCCCTCAGGAAGCACTACAGGGAATGGTTACTAATGATGAGCTTGAACTTTTGCACCTCCTGAAGGCTTTCAGTTTTGCAAAAATCGTTTTTCTGCAATTTTGTGCGATTCGCGGGGCACGAATTTGCATGAGATCGAATTCGGAAGCTGCAAATTCGTGCAAATATGCGATTTGTTTTTTTTGTGGCGTGTTAGTTCGCTTGGTTTATTGCGTTTTCGCGAGCTGCTTGTAGCGCAACGACGCGAAGTTACCCTAGCGGTCGTACATGGGCGTGGCAATTTTGTTTGCGTGACGTATTTCCGTTTCCGGGCGCTATGTGTAATCTCGCAAAGTGTGCGGCTCGCTAGTACAAGTTCGCGTGTGATCGCGGGGGAAATCTCGCGCAAACTTACCCACGCGGTCGTGAACGGGCGCGGCCATCTTGTTTTTCATTCATTGCTATGGTTCTGGGCATCCTCTCTGTATCCTCTCTCAATCTCTGCCATCCTTTGCTTGTTTGAAGTTTTTTTTAATCTATTTTACTTATTATCTATCCCTCTATTTTTCTAGCTCTATATTTTTGTGTTTTCTGCTACTTTTGGTTAATTTTAAACTACTTTTTGAAACTCTTTTCTTTTCTTCTTCCCTATTCTATTTCTTATTTATTATATACCTTCCTTTCTGCCCAGACCATGGTAAAGGGAGTCGGGAAGCAGCCAGAGAAGGGGAAGGGTCCCGCACCCCGTGCCCTGCTCCCGTGCGGGCATTTGAGGGGGGAGCTAGTGATGCCACGGGAGGTCTTTAGCGCGGAGGAGGTGGCCGCACTAGTGTACCATGTACAGCGCCGCCTCCCCAGGACCATCGCGGCAGGCGGCAGGATCGCAAGTGGCTATGGGCTCCGGGAGCGCCGGAAGCGGTGGGAGAAGGTGTGCCGGGCCATGTATGAACACTCTCGGGTCTGGCGCACCTACAACCAGGCCACCCACCGTTGGACGGATCTCCTGGACCGGGAACACGACCTGCTTGACCTGCTCGGCGTCGAGATCCCCGGGCTTGGTGTGTAGTAGTAGCTATTTCATCACTACTCTGTTTTCTCCTGCTCTGTGTGTTATTATATTGCAAATTTTAGTTTTTTACCAAGAGCAATAATGCTGCCGATTACATTGTAGGTAAATTATATTTCAAAATCTTCTGTGCATTTCAGGTGCACTGCTCTCCTTCTCAGTAGCGTTGCTACTATGCTTATTTGTTTTCGATTTTGTGTTCATTTCATTGGCCTGAGAAATTATGTATGAGTGTAGTTTACAGAACTGCGTAATGCTAGACACTAAGGGGCAGATTTGCAATTACCGGTGCATCCCTGCAAAGTAGCAAGGATGCGCCAGTAATTGTGCGCCACGCCACTACCACCCATGGTGCGCCGTATTTACAATGCGGCGCACCATGGGCCCAAAACATCACCGAAGCGTTACGCATCTGTGCCGTAAAGGCGGCGCATTGCTGGAGTTGCGTCGCAACGATGGCGCAGCTCCAGCAATGCTCTTTGGTGCCCTATCTCCCCAATGCTGCGTCAAGCCGTACGTCTGCTTCAAGCAGGCGCAGGGTTTGAGTGACGCATCATTGTCCTAAAAGTGACTGATTGAAATCTTGTAGATTTCCCTCAGCCACTTTTAGGATGCGTTCCTGCACAGGAACGCCCTCCCTTGCGCCGGAACGACCCCTGATGGCGCAGGGCTTTACAACGTGATGCAACTCCCATATGCGTCACGTTGTTAATATACGCCGCACCATGGCGCCTCTTTTGTTCTGCCGCTGCGTCACAAAAGTCACGCAACAACGGAGCAAAAGAGCCGCAAGGGGCTTGTAAATCTGCCCCTACAGACTCAAGTCCAGTCCTTCCTTTGTACACCTGGAAATAAGAAGAAATAGTGGTAGTGGATTGATAGTTTGAATATTTTAATGACTGGTTAATGTAGTAGGAAACTTTTTAGTGTTGTCACTGATCTGCAATCATGATGGAGTTTGTCTGTCACTTCGCGTGCTGCGGACTGCTGCCTGCCAGTCCTAGGCGAACCTTTTTAGTAGTTTGTTTAGTGAGTTACATAACTTTCCAAGTCGATGGTCCGCAAATCAAGCAATACTAATATCGTAGTAGACCACATGAGATAGGTCAACAATATATCCCGTGGAATAGTTTTCTACTTGCTATTTCACCAAAATATTTTGTTATTGTTCTTTTGAAATGTTTGATTTGGTTGACAACAATCATCCATGTTTTCGGGTCTTTCTTTCTTTCATGTTGTACATCAGCTCCCCCCAGGGGCAAGAGGACAGAGGAGGAGGTGTTATCGGCTGCTGCTGCTGCTGGAGAAGGCCAGGATCGTTCAGGCTAGGGCTACTTTGCTGGCCCCGGTAACTTTTCATTTTAATATAGAGTACCTATTTTTTCCTAGCGTTCCTCATTCGATTTTTTCTAAATCGTCTTTGATCTTCTTGTAGACTGTGTCTAAATTCTTATCCTACCTCTACTATGACTCCCTGTGGTATGTTATGTTATGTTATAATTTTGTTGAGCGCGCAGCTGCCCCAGCTAAGGGGCGTCCCGGCGCTGTCAGTCTAATTGTACAAAATAGCTGAAGCAGGACAAACAAGCAGAGTCCCTAAGTCAGTGGAAAAAGGAAGGTCTTAATGGCTTTCCGAAAAGTCAATATGTCCTCTATACCACGAATGAAGACTGGCATAGAATTCCACAATTTAGCCGCCAAGAGCCGAAATGAACGGCCCCCGGCACGGCATAGTTTAGTCCTTGGTATAGTTACCAGATGTTGACCCGAGGAACACAAACTACGTTGGGGAATGTAAGGGGTTAGAAGAGGGCGAAGTAGCTCAGGGCTGGTACCTTTTAGGATTTTAAACGCCATACAAAGAGTTTTAAACTGGATTCTTACTTCGATCGGTAGCCAGCGTAAGGCTCTAATAGTGGCTCTGGAACTTCTACGTGGGAGTCCCACTAGAGCACGGGCTGCCAAGTTTTGGACTCGTTGGAGCCGTAAAATCTCGGCTTTGTTTGCGCCTAAAAGTATAACGCTCGCATAGTCCAAGCGCGATAAAATCGTAGCCTGGACAATGAGTTGCCGGACTGGTGCATTAAAGAACCTCAGGATAGGGTGGAGACCTCTCAACAAGCCCACACAAGTCGCTGCCACCTTCTTCATGTGGGTCTGAAAGTTGAGACCCGCGTCCAACCAAACTCCTAAGTTCTTAACCACTGGCTTGGATGTTGACATGGAGCCCAGCGAGGCCGGCCACCAGTGCTCATTCCAGAGGGAATTTTTTTTCGCTACCAGCATCACTTCCGTTTTACTGGCGTTTAGCTGTAAGCAGTTGTCAGCTATCCACTGAGCAACTGCAGCCATCCCATCTCTAAACCTCATGGGTGCTTTAGAGGGGCCTTCTGCTAAAGTAATAACCAGATGAGTATCGTCAGCGTACGATACCAGCGTTAGGCCCCAATCTCTTGCCACAACCGCAAGCGGTTGTACATAGAGGTTAAACAGAGTCGGGCTCAACGCAGAGCCCTGCGGAAACCCTTGGCCGATGGAATGGGCTTGAGATAAGAATGGCGGAGCCGAAACCCAGAAGGATCTGTCAGACAGGAATGCACGAAACCATTCCAAATCCCGGCCCGTAATCCCTATTGCCTCAAGGCGGTACAACAAGATGTCATGAGACACCGTATCAAAGGCAGCGCTAAGTTCTAATAATATAAGCGCTGCACTCTGACTGGCGTCACAAATCGTTCTTAAATGCTCAGTGGTGGCCAGAGGTCTGTAGAGCTTTCGTCAGGACTTACAAAAAACAAAATAGACAAACAAGAATTTGTATACACATATAAAACTACTCACACAACTTGTGCGGTAATCCCATTCTCATAGTAATTATATGAGGATTGTGTTCTTCACGATCTGTCGTGTAAGAATACTCTGCTTCCAGCGGGGGATCACTTCTTGTAATGCAGAGCCGCGTGGAGGCTACGCTCTAGCCTTGTGCTGACTCTGCCCCCGGAGTGGCAGAGTCAGCACAAGGCTAGAGTGTGTATACAAATTCTTGTTTGTCTATTTTGTTTTTTGTAAGTCCTGACGAAAGCTCTACAGACCTCTGGGCCCAATAGAGCTGAAACATGTCGACAACCTTCTCCTCACAATACTACATGGCCCAGTAACTCGGCCAAATTGAGTATATACAACTTTTTTAACAAATGGAAATTTGCCTTGCAATAAACCTTTTTTTGGCGTATATTTTCATTTTTACAATTTTTTGTGGGAAAATCCTTTTTGTCTCTGGACACTGCACTCGAGACTGGAGGTGCCTCTGGATGAGGCAAGCAGTACACACTAATAGGAATAACCCTATGATAACTGCGTGAATGTCAATGTGGGGCGGATGAAACAAATATACCGCAATTCCATCTATACATTGACTTCTCTGAGGGTTTCCTTATTTACACTGAACCAAAGGTTGAGCAGTGTTACAAGTGTCCAATTTTGTTGATTAAAAATTCATTATTCTGGGGAAAGAAAAGGACACACAAAATCCTCATCCCTCCTTGTTGATTAACTGTTTCCTCTAAATTTACTTCAACTCAGCGGTGATTTTTTTTTCGAGAATCCAAATCAGATCTGAGATGAACTTGATGGATGGGATGAACGAAAAGCGAAAGAAGGGTGTAAGGAAGTGTGGAAGGACGAGCAAGTTAAAAGTAATGATGACTGACAAAGAAGAATGATACGTGTTTAATTGGTGCCCGAGGTGGCTGGGAAGGAATATGATGCATGGCTGGGTGAAGGATGAAGCAAGGATGGGTGGAAGGAGAACAGCCTGGGTGGGTGAAACAGAAACTGTATGTGTGCGCAATATATCCTTTGGTTGAAATTCAAATGCAAGTCAAGCACGAATGTATGGCTTGCGGTTTCCCAAATAAAATGAAAAGGTTGTTTTCCTGTGAGAAAACGTAAGGTTTGTCCAGATGAGAGACATGAAGAAGAATGATTGACATATAGTTTGAATAAATGGATGCCTGGATCATGGTACTATCTGACTCTTAGATATCATATGTGTATCTAGAGAGAGTAGACGGTCACTGGATGAACTAAGTGCTACTTTGAAGAGCATGTAACACCGCACCCGCACGTCCGTTCCAGTGTAGGAAAGGCAAGGAAAAGAAGTTTTAATTTTGTCCGAATACTACCATGAATAGTAGCAGTAGTTTGTATTGCAAGCACAGCATATATCCGGCTATTACGATGGCCACTCACTACCTCTGTTAATAAGTTTAGTAGGACTCGGTCATTCATGTGTGGATGTATCACTGTTCACTCAATAAAAAGCAAAGCACCTAAAGTCATCCCATATGTAAGCAAATACATACCATGTGCAGTGATAGATAATCAGAATATGTATCTTCTTCATTTTCCTTTTCTAGTATTCATTGGCACTGTAGGGTGAAAGTTAAATTAATTAAGCAGTAGCCCTTGTAACAGAGTATTCTCAGTGCCACCCATAATAGAAAAGTAAGAGCATCACCACCTGCATGTACTGGACCGGTACAGTAACGCAAGTCTGTCTCACTCATCATGGCGGGCATCTGTTTTTCTCGGGTGCAAGTTGACTGCGCTAGCATTATGCCGGCTTGCAGAAGTTAACTTACCAATTTTGCTAAACAGGAGAGAAGAAGAAGAATAAGACTGGTGTACTGTCATAGTCGACTCTAATGGAGTGAGTCCATAGTGCTCGTAGAATTGATTCCTTAAACTCCCACTAATGTTAGAGCAAGGATGAAGAAGTGGGAGGTTAGATAGATACTGGCCACAATAGTTATGTACTGCGTTTGAAAGTTGCTAATTCTACTGTGACACAACTTTCTGCTGAATCATTTTTTGTTAATCTTAAAGAGCATTGGTTACAGACTATGTCTTTCTTTCTTCATATAGATGCTCCTTCCAAACCAACACGGAAGGAGCTGGCTAAAAGGGCCCGGCAACGGAGGCTGGAGGCGACTGTCGCCGAATATCGGCGGCTAGTGGCCTAGGAGGAGGGGGACACGCAGTCGACCACAACATCGACCGGGACAGCTGCATCCTCCTCTGCGCTCCCTGGGTCAGCCAGTCAGCGCAGCAGGTCTCCAGCGGTACGGAGCCGGGGTACCGCAGCCACCTGCCACCGCCAAGCAGCATAAAAATCAGCTGCCCCCCACAGCAGTACCAAAAAAAGGTTGCGCCGCCTTTCACTCAGGGTGTCCTACCTCGAGCAGGAGCTGTTGAACACCAAAACCCTGCTCGAGACCCTCCGCAAGGAGCATGCCGACCTGGCCCGAAAAGTGAACAGCAGCCAGCAGTAGGAGGAGACTGTCTCTTGCCCCTTTTTTAAAGACTTCTGGGGGGTGGGAATTGTTTTTTTTGTACTTTTCATGGACATTCGTTGGGGTTTGAGAGGGGGGGTGGGTTGGGTCTTGCGGGAGATTATTTATGTTAGGGATATAAATATACTTTAAACTTCATCTTAGCATATGTGTTTTTTACTGCTTTTGAGGCTGGTGGGTGGGGGTTTAACAGTAAGTTTGTTTTCCTGAAACTTAAGTGGCATATTGATTCAAGTTGTGTAAGTAATTGCCCAAATATTTTCAAAACTAAGTGCCTCTCACAGAGTAAGTGAATTCAATAGTCCTAAGACTTTACTAGTACTATCGTCAGTCTCTCGTCTCTCCTAATACTCCATTATACTACCTCCCCCCAAACGCTTATCTTACCTGTAATTTGTGTTTGGAAATAGGGCTAGGCACAGGGCTGGCTGCACGGGAAAGGTTGGCAATCCTGGTCGGATGAAATGTCATCATTGCGGTGGTACTAGTGGTGTTACATAGTGGCAGTTGCAGCATATGAAAAAAAAGAAAATTAAACCTTGTTTGTCCTTACCATAGCATTAGAACGGTACGATAGAGAATATAGCAGGTGACAGTACACTAGAACAGTGCCACAATGTAGCCTAACAACTTGCGTTGAATTTCTTTGGCATTGGCTACTACAACAAGAAATAGTACTGAAGGTGAAGGACACAGCAGCGTAATCATTTGCCACGTCTAGGAGGAGGATGTTCTTGATGATCAATCAAGTTGATGGCGCACATGAAAATCTGCTTTCATTTGCCAATAGTCATGGGTCTGTGTCAAGCTGAGTAAGAATATATCCTCGGATTCCTTCACCAGCCTGTTGCTATGACCTTATCCTCCCCAGCAAGTGTGTGGAATTATTGCTGTCATTTAGTCACACATCAATCAAAACCACACAGCCCGGGGGAAGAGGGTTAGGGTTTGGAAAATGGATGGGAATGGGGGTTTTTGGGAAAGTTTTGTTGAGAGAAGAAAAAAAAAGCACAGCATGGACAAACAATAATTAAAGATAATCAAATCTTTGGGTACAAAGCTATCCATAAATCTTTTAAGTGACATAAAGGAAGTGCATGCACTACTGCATGCATGGTTACTGAAAAGTAAGTAGTACTTTCGACAACCGTGAATGAAAGAATGCTACAGTACAGGGCTGCAGTAATTATGCGTTTTCACTTGCCTATCTCTGCACTCAGAGAAACAGTTCGTACATTAAATTAGGTTTGAAAAATAGCAGAAGTAAAACCTATACAATTGCTGTAGGGATGAATTTAGAAGCAGAGATCAAAGAAATGCAGAGTCACACTCATAGAAGTTCACAGCAATAACATTACCTAAAAGATAATTCGAAAAGAACGGATACTGTTTCTGTATGTTGTTGTAGTTGTCCTGTTGAATTTGGGAAGTTGCATGCATCCAACCATTCCTCTTATTAGCGGGACTGCTCCATTCCATCTGACGCTCCGTCCATCAATGTTGGTGACCAGAAGACACCCTGTCCACTGCCTGCCTGGCGAATGCTGAATTGCGGCTCGCTAATGTGAAGCCTGACTTCATCCTTTTTTTCCCATTGCACAGGCTCAAACCCGGCCTGTAATTATTGATGGAAAAACAGGAAGTGATATTAGAACACCACTGAAAAATAAATGTAAGGTATGTACGCTATGTAGTGAAAAAAGTCACACTTTGAGTTTCCTAATAGACAGTACAATATTTCTGAAAGTGCGTACTCTGTCTGAGTCTCCTTTTGAAGGATAAATAAGTATGGGCGAATTAATTTAGCTGATTTTTCCCCTCAAGCTAGGTGTACTGTAAACTGTGTTTTAGAACAAAATTAGACCTTCCCAGCAGTGCTCCGAGACCCTTACTAAACCCAGTCGCAAAAATGTAGAAGACCCCCAATCAGATCTCAAAAAACATGCGATACTGCTACCTGTCAGAGGCCTAGTGGAAAATCGTGACAAAACGTACTTTGAAAGTAAAGTAGGCCCAAATCCCCCCTTACCCACCATGGATTGTATTCAAACCACTTGCAAGCAAGCAAAAGTATCCATACCCAGCATTGCTCCAAGACTCGCAAACCACCCCCCCACAAACCCCAGGAACCCCCACAAACAGCCACCCAAAAACGGTAGAGTGAGCGAAATCTCAGAAAATGCAAAAACTTTTTCCCCAGGGATTGTCTCCAAAACGCTTTCTTTCGGGTATTAAACCTTCCAAGGAATGGCCCCAGAACTGTCAACCCGGGCGGAAACAAGTTTAACACCCCCAACAAGCCAAAAGGCAAAACCCGGGAAAAGCCACACTTAGAAAACTTTGGGCCTACCTGCAATACAGTCCAAATGCGCTCTGCAGCTAGCCCCCAACTCCCCTTTTCCACCATGGATTTCCTGTAAAACAAATGAAATCAACATTAGAATGTGCCAGCAGTGCTCACAGACCCCAAAACCCACCCCCAACAACCTAAAAGCCCCCCAAACAGCACCCCAAAGACAGGCAAGTGATCAAAAGCGCAAAAAATGTTTCTGCTCCGATTTTCTCCAAACCACTTTTAGCCGGTATTACACCTTCCAAGCAAGGCCCCCAGACCCGTGAACCTGGGCGAAAACAAGTTTGACCCCCCCGAAAAGCAAAACCGTGAAAAGCCACACTTAGGAAACTTTGGGCCTACCTGGAATGCAGTCCAAATGAGCTCTGCAGCTAGGCCCTAACTCCCCTTTTCCACCACAGATTTTCTGAAAAACAAATGCAATCAACATTAGACTGTGGCAGCAGTGCTCCCAGACCCCAAAACCCACCCCCAAAAACCTGGAAGCCCCCCAAACAGCATCCCAAAGACATGCAAGTGAGCAAAAACGCAATATACTTTTTCACCTCCGATTTTCTCCAAACCACTTTTATCCGGTATTAGACCTTCACAGCAATGCCCCAGACCCGTCAACTCACCCGCAAAGAAGTAGAACACCCCCACAAGTGCAGAGTCTTTCTTCATTGGGCGTAATCCAGCCATCTGCTTTGAGGGAAATAGGAGTCTGGAGGAGGAGGATACAGGAGCATGTTCTTGTGAACTTGTGAACCTGAGGAATGCAGAATGCGGCACCTTCAAATCAATAAGCAAATAAGTGAAGACAGTTCTGCTGATGGGCTTGTTTTTGTGATTAGGTGATTAAAGTTTTTTTATATAGATTTTGCAAAACAAAGAAAGACAGACACACAGGAATAAAAGTGAATAAGGACGAAAAAGAAAGTTAGTGATTCATTGACTCATTTTCAGGGCTCGGTGTCAGGGAAGAAGAGCTCGTCCTCAAACTCTGCGAATTCAGACGGGAGTAGGTCAGTTAACACAGAAGAACTTCCCTCATCTAAGTTGGTGTCCTCCTCGTCTTCTTCCTGCGTGCATTCTCGTATTTTGTAATCTGGTGGTATGAAGTGCTGATTCATCTTGATCATTGTTAAACTCTCCACATTTTTGAGCGAGAGGCGGGTCCTTTTGGAAGTTACAATGCCACCAGTAGCACTGAAAACACGTTCAGAAGACACGCTTGTGAGTTGGCAAGACAAGTAATTTATAGCCAGGTTGGTGATCTCTGGCCACACATCTCTTTTCCCATGCCAATACGCCAATCGGTCATGATGAACATAGACCTCTGTTGAGTCATTTAGATAGGCCTGCACCATCGACTCAAGGTTCTCCAGGGTTCCTCCACTTTGCTTACTTTTTTCTGGGACCTTTTGAGAAGCAAACCCAAGCTGAGTTAGCCAATCCTCTTCTTTACACAATATTAATGTTGTGTCTGGGGCAGATGATACGGTTGCTGGTGTCGTTAACGGCTGAGAGGGAAAATCACTCACTTCTGCCAACGCCACAGATGCAGAAGTGGATTTTTTTTACTCCGGATGGCCTGCTGATGCTGATGTACTGCCTTTTCCTTCAATTTCCTGCCGTTCTCTTTCAAACCGAGTCGCTGACACAGCTAGCCAATGTTTGTACTTTGTAACATCTGCGTCATCAAAAGGAAAGAATACTCTGCCTGCCACTGCCTTTTTGTACCGTGGATCCAGAATAGTAGCAGAAATGTAATGCTGTTCTGTGTGGATCTTTTCAAGACGTTCATCGCAAAGTAGGCGCTGTAATAACTTCTCAGCTAACTCAAATGCTTTTTGCTTTCCATCTTTTTGAAACGTAGAAGACACCACCTTCAGTTGGTGCTCTAGCATGCGCAACAATGGGATAGCTTTTCCCAAATTACAGTCCTCCCTGCTGACTGCACGCGTGAAGACCTCAAAAGGACGAAGCATGTCTGTCAGGCTTTTAACTAGCTCCCATTGCTCCACCTGTATCCTCAGGTCTATCATAGGTGTACCCAGTTTAAAGAAATACTGATCGACTACCGCATACTGCTCATACAGACGCTCAAGCATGTAGAAGGTTGAGTTCCAACGTGTTACCACCTCCTGGATGAGTGCTTTCACTGGCACTTTACGTTCATGTTGCAGGCACCTCAGCTGCTTCCGGGCCTTAAGAGAATGGTTGAAATGTGTGCACATTCTTCGGCAGGTGGTCAGTAACTCGTAGACTGGACTTTCTTCAAGCAAGAATTTTTTATCAACCAGGTTTATACAGTGCGCCAAACACGGCACTCTGAAATAGTTACCCCTATCCATGGCCTTAACTACATTTGGGCCATTATCCGTGGAAACATAACCAATCATGCGTTTCTTGGGGACAGCCATTGAAAGACCTTTGTGTTAAACTCATGCAAGATGTTTTCTCCTGTATGAGTTTTCTCCATGGCAAACATTGCTACTGTTGCATGTTTCCGAGCAGCTTTATAAACTTTGTCCGTGTCAACACCTGCGTTTAGCTTTGCTTTAACCCCTGAAAAAGAGACCCAGTGTGCAGTGATGCACATGTAATCAGTGGCCTGGAAACTGGTCCACATGTCTGTTGTCAGATGTATAGTGTGAACAGCACTCTTCTGCAAAGCTGCCCCAATCGCCTCCAGCACATCTTCATGTAGTGCTGGAACCGCAAAATAGAACCGGCTAGGAACCTTCCATTTAGGGCAGAGCGTTGCCACCATTTCAAGAAAACCCACCCCTTCCACAAAAGACAAGCATTAGAAATGCAATCGGGCTCGGATTTATTTGAGTTTGAGCTAATGGCATTGTAAATGCCAATGTATTGTTGCTATGTGTTATGGAGTGTGTTCATGTGGTGTGTACTGCCAGTGATCTCCTTGTGAGTGGGAGAAGATTGCACCTCAGCTGCCTGTGGTCTCCTTGTGAGTGTAAGAAGCTTGCACAGCTGCTGCCTGTGATGTCCTACTCACTACTCTACTCTACTCACTACTCTACTCACTACTCTGCACTCACTACTCACTACTCTACTCACTACTCTACTCACTACTCTACTCACTACTCTGCACTCACTACTCACTACTCTACTCACTACTCTACTCACTACTCTACCCCCTACTCTGCACTCACTACTCTGCACTCACTACTCTGCACTCACTACTCACTACTCTACTCACTACTCTACTCACTACTCACTACTCTGCACTCACTACTCACTACTCTACTCACTACTCTACTCACTACTCACTACTCGCCACTCACTACTCACTACTCTACTCCTCACTACTCACTACTCACTACTCTACTCACTACTCTGCACTCACTACTCACTACTCTACTCACTACTCTCCACTCACTACTCTACTCACTACTCTACTCACTACTTTCTACTCACTACTCTACTCACTACTCACTACTCTGCACTCACTACTTTACTCACTAATCTACTCACTACTCACTACTCTACTCACTATTCACTACTCTGCACTCACTACTTTACTCTACTCACCTCACTACTCTACTCACTACTCACTACTCACTACTCTACTCACTACTCACTACTCTACTCACTACTCTACTCACTACTCTACTCACTACTCTACTCACTACTCACTACTCTACTCACTACTCTACTCACTACTCACTACTCTACTCACTACTCACTACTCTACTCACTACTCTACTACTCTACTTACTACTCTACTCACTACTCTACTCACTACTCACTACTCTACTCACTACTCTACATACTACTCTACTCACTACTCTACTCACTACTCTACTCACTACTCACTACTCACTACTCACTACTCTACTCACTACTCTACTCACTACTCTACTCACTACTCTACTCACTACTCACTACTCTACTCACTACTCTACTCTACTCACTACTCTACTCACTACTCACTACTCTACTCACTACTCTACTACTCTACTCACTACTCTACTCACTACTCTACTCACTACTCTACTCACTACTCTACTCACTACTCACTACTCTGCATTCACTACTTTACTCACTACTCTACTCACTACTCACTACTCTACTCATTACTCACTACTCTGCACCCACTACTTTACTCACTACTCTACTCACTACTCTACTCACTACTCTGCACTCACTACTTTACTCACTACTCTACTCACCTCACTACTCACTACTCACTACTCACTACTCACTACTCACTACTCTACTCTCTACTCACTACTCTGCACTCACTACTTTACTCACTACTCTACTCACTACTCACTACTCTACTCACTACTCACTACTCTGCACTCACTACTTTACTCACTACTCTACTCACTACTCACTACTCTACTCACTACTCTACTCACTAATCACTACTCTGCACTCACTACTTTACTCACTACTCTACTCACCTCATTACTCACTACTCACTACTCACTACTCACTACTCACTACTCACTACTCACTACTCTACTCTCTACTCACTACTCTACTCACTACTCTACTCACTACTCTACTCTCTACTCACTACTCTACTCACTACTCTACTCACTACTTTACTCACTACTCTACTCACTACTCACTACTCTACTCACTACTCTACTCACTACTCACTACTCTACTCACTACTCGCTACTCTACTCACTACTCACTACTCTACTCACTACTGACTACTGTACTCACTACTCTGCACTCACTACTCACCTCACTACTCTACTCACTACTCACTACTCTACTCACTACTCACTACTCTGCACTCACTACTCACTACTCACTACTCTACTCACTACTCTACTCACTACTCTACTCACTACTCACTACTCTGCACTCACTACTCACTACTCTACTCACTACTCACTACTCACTACTCACTTCTCTACTCACTACTCTGCACTCACTACTTTACTCACTACTCTACTCACCTCACTACTCTACTCACTACTCTACTCACTACTCACTACTCTACTCTGCCCTCACTACTCTGCCCTCACTATTCTGCCCTCACTACTCTGCCCTCACTACTCTGCCCTCACTACTCTGCCCTCACTACTCTGCACTCTACCCTCACTACTCTGCCCTCACTACTCTGCCCTCACTACTCTGCCCTCACTACTCTGCACTCTGCCCTCACTACTCTGCCCTCACTACTCTGCCCTCACTACTCTGCACTCACTACTCTGCCCTCACTACTCTGCCCTCACTACTCTGCCCTCACTAGTCTGCCCTCCCTACTCTGCACTCCCTACTCTGCACTCCCTACTCTGCACTCCCTACTCTGCACTCCCTACTCTGCCCTCACTACTCTGCCCTCACTACTCTGCCCTCACTACTCTGCCCTCACTACTCTGCCCTCACTACTCTGCACTCTGCCCTCACTACTCTGCCCTCACCATTCTGCCCTCACCACACTGCCCTCCCTACTCTGCCCTCACTACTCTGCACTCCCTACTCTGTACTCACTACTCTGCACTCACTACTCTGCCCTCACTACTCTGCCCTCACTACTCTGCCCTCACTACTCTGCCCTCACTACTCTGCACTCTGCCCTCACTACTCTGCCTTCACTACTCTGCCCTCACTACTCTGCCCTCACTACTCTGCACTCTGCCCTCACTACTCTGCCCTCACCACTCTGCCCTCACCACTCTGCCCTCCCTACTCTGCCCTCACTACTCTGCCCTCACTACTCTGCCCTCACTACTCTACACTCTGCCCTCACTACTCTGCCCTCACTACTGTGTGTGTGAAAAACGTACGTAAAAATCAACTCAAGGTGATGGCAAATAAAACACGCCGCAATCTACATAGCTGTTTTTGTTTATTGCGAAAATCTTTGTTAAACTCTACCATATTGTTTTATTTTAGAAGACACGCGGATTGGCGAGGCAAGGGTGCTTGTATGCGAGGTATCTTAAAAAAAATCAACTGTGACTGCCCTTGAAGCTACAGGAAACTTCTTTCCATTATCTCCGCCGTGAACGCGGCACTCTGACAGCTCCTAATTAAAATGAATGGACTGCCGTGCGTGAAAGGTAAATGTTAAACGCACGCATGATACATGCAATGCAATGGTGAACGCGCTCGCACCATCTGGATTGCATTACACGGGCACTCTGACAGCTCCTAATTAAGATTAATAAGTCTGCCGTGCGCGAAACCGCCGACAATATGCCCAAGATGGCGCCCGTAAATTACATATAGCCTATCACGTCAAGGCTACTAAATAGACAGCACAGCGAAAACGAATCACTAGGCAGATGCCATAAAAACGGCGGCGCGCAGTAAGGAATGTGCCAGCCCGGACCCCTTTCAGAATTCTTTTTTCTTTTTAATACATAAGAGCTCGGAAGCTCCGCCCCCCACTTCGTGGTGGCGTAGGCCCGAGCCCTAAAAAAGGGAGAAGGTCCAGCGCTAGCATTTTAGCCAGCTTAGTGTTATACAGACGTGCCGTTGGGTGGTTGCGTTCAAATGGCGCATCTGAAAACAACATGCTTCTAATGGTGAGCTGGACTATTTTACGGGATGATGATGACTTCTTCGACCCAGTTACGCTCAGTGATGATGATGTACTTTTTCGCATTGGTGTCTCACTCTCTCCCACACTCTTAGTGTGGCTCATATATCTTACAGGGGGTGTGCTGCTGACAGGGGTACTGGGTGTTACTGAAGAAATGATGACGCTTCTTCCTCCTCGTCATCATCAGATGAAACATCAACGGATACAATTTGTTGACTTGCAATTCGGGCTGCCTTGATCTCCCTTAGGTGCGTATGCCATTTGACAGTGTGCTGTCTTTCAAGATGACCTCTCATGCCTCCGGTACCATAGTTGGTACCAAGCTTACCACGACTAACTCGAACCTTACAAATGGTACAAATGGCTATGTTTTCCCTTGTTGGTCTAACACTAAAGAAGTCCCAAACTGCGGACTTCAAATGTCTGTGGGGGGCGGAGGAGGCTATACTGGGAATGCTAATGCCAGATGAAGTGGAGGATGTGTGTTGCCGAAATTTACTACGTTGTGCACTTACAGCACCACTAATTGAGGAAATGGAGGTCGAGGTGGATGGAGGTCCCTTCTGGCAAGAAAATATGGAAGCTGTAGGTGGTGGTGTACTAGTTAACTGCATTGGTGGTGGTCCCATTGACACGTCGCCAATATCACGCTCAGCAGCATTTTGGGATAGGGTAAAAATGTCTGTTTGCTGCATGCCCGCTGAGGCTGGAGTGATATCTATGATGACTGCGTCGTCATCGTGAGAGTCTTCTTCAGCAGGATTATACGCCACTTCTTGTTCAGCGTCATCATCACACTCCATAACTATGAGACTTTCGGGGACCTTCCTTTTACGCTTAGCTACCTTTGTCAGATCATGGTGTGCCTCACTCTCAGACAGCACTGGTGGTTCCCAATTTTCATCCATATCATCAGAAGGAAGGGGGCTTGAAGAAGATGTAGACACCATCCTTGATCTTTTCCTTGCTGAGGATCTGTAAGACAATGAATCATCAGGAGGAGTGGCTTCCTCAGATGATACCTCGGCTTGAATGTCGATTTCCTGATGTGCCCCTACTTCGGGAGGAACAACTATTGTGGGCACTTGTGCCGCTCCATGCACCTCCGCTTGCGCCTCTCCTTGCACCGCCTCTCCTTCCACATGTACTTGGGCTTGTACTTGCACATGTGGTTGTTGTTGCGGCTGTGGTTGTTGAACACTCGTCAGATGAGTTACAACAACCTGTGTTGATTGAAGGATGCTGCTACTTTCTTGCGATGAGCCAACATCACTGGTCGATGGTGATTGAACAACTATACTGGCTGCCTCTGCAGCACTCAAGGGCTTGGACCTAAGTTAGCATGGTGGTGATGGCACTGAGCCCAATGGAGCGGAGGTGCTGCTCCCAGCTTGGTCCCCAGCAGACCCCGCTGCTGCTGCAGGCGTACTTTTTTTCCCCAAAAAATGTGGTGGTCGGCACACCAGTCTCCTTGGTAAGTGGCGCCACTTGATTCTTCTGCTTCTTACTGGCAACTTTCTTGCTAGAGGAGCTACGGGCAACTTTTTTTGGGGCCATCTTCTTCAGATGTCGGAACAGCAGGCCGCAGTTGCACAAGTTGCAGAGTTGTCTGTGGCCACACGTGACGATGTGCTGCACACACCGCAGCAGGACTTCTTCCTGGCACTGATGAGGAACGATGAGGCAGATGATTCGTCTTTCTTCACCTAAAAGCAAACGAAGCCAGAGGAACATCAGTTAAATAAATGTTGCATATGTAGCGCTTCAATTAATAGTTTGCAAGTAAACATTTTTGTTATACCCACCCCCCAAAATGGAAAGACCAATAAAATGCACCACTGACAGAGTAACCCTGGGCATAATGGATGAAAGCATGGCAGACTGGGTGCAGGCCTATGGCACAACAAAGCACACTGTCTGGCTTCAAAATGGCCCCTTAACGCCCACCATATGGCCAGGCCCTGCCTGTACCAGTGCTCAAAATGGCCCCCACCCACATGGCCATGCCCCATCAACACCCCAAAAAATCGAAAAACACACAAAAATCATCACGATCCAATGCCATCCATGCCCTCAATGATGTTTACATTCAAGACACCCCACAGAAAGACTAGGCCCATGCACAACTGAGTAACCCTGTGCATAATGGATAACAGCAAGGCACATTGGATGCAGGCCTATGGCACAAAGCACACTGCCTGGCTTC
The DNA here is from genome assembly GCF_964261635.1 of Lissotriton helveticus. NCBI lineage: Eukaryota > Metazoa > Chordata > Amphibia > Caudata > Salamandridae > Lissotriton > Lissotriton helveticus. The sequence continues at coordinate 441,429,145 of NC_136060.1, read as the reverse complement.
AAAATGGCCCCTTAACCCCCACCACATGGCCAGACCCTGCCTGTACCAGTCCTCAAAATGGCCCCCACCCACATGGCCATGCCCCATCAACACCCCAAAAAATCGAAAAACACACAAAAATCACCACAATCCAATGCCATCCATGCCCTCAATGATGTTCACATTCAAGACACCCCACAGAAAGACTAGGCCCATACCTACAGTTGTAGAGGTCTGCTAAATTATTAGCTGGAACATTGCAGGCCTAAGAGCCAAAAGGACTGACACATCTTGGTTGGAGCTTATTAAGGCACACAACATTATTGCCTGCCAGGAGACATGGGATAGCTCCCCTGACTTTTGGGTGGACGGTTTCATTACCTTCACTACACCTGCAGTCCCAAGTCGATCAGGCAGAGCCAAGGGGGGTTTAATGTCCATGTTTTCCCTTAAACTGAAGGGCAGCTTTAGGCAGATCCATTGCGATTCACCAAATCTCCTAGCCATAGAATGGGTTGTTTCACCAGCCTGCACCATTCTTTTTATTAATTTCTATAATGCGTGGGAGAGAACTACTGAAAGTGAACATCTGGCTGGACTGGATAATTTTCTCTCATTGTATAGTTTAAATAATCACACTGTGTTCGAGTTGGTTTTATTAGGTGATTTTAATGTACATCTTTGCAATGATTTATGTGGAACTGAAGACTGGGAAGATCTACCTTATAACCAGGTGCCACATTTTGAACACTCTAAAGGGGGGGAAGCCCTTGAGGAATTAATGGCACTGTATAACTTGCTTGAAGCAAACATTACGGAGAAAGGTGAAAGGACAGTCACTTTTAAGGGAACATCCCCCGGCTCCATAGTAGATTACATCTTTGTGTCACCGGGCATATTATCTAGAGTTAAGAAATATAATGCTTTTTTTGTAGCCTATAGTGATCACAATCCTGTTCTGCTAGTGACACAGGGGGCGGAATGGTTGCACACTAAGCTACGAGGGGTTGTCCCGGGACCGTCAGTAAGTCCCATAGATCAAGGACGCAGATTGAAATGGGCAAACGTGGTCCCTGAGAATTTCATGCAGGAAATCTCACCAAAGATTGAGCCCCATATAGCGATCTGTCAGGAGGCCGGCACACCTGTCAAAACTATTATGAGTAGCTTCGAATCAATTTGTTCGGAGGTCTCGGCCGCTCTAACTGTTAATTGCACACATGGTCCCCCTAAACCCCACAGGTGGTTTGATGACAAGTGCTCAAAAGCCCACAGGTCACTCATGAAGGCACTCAAATGTTGCCCGAGAGACAGGGATAAAATCTCAGAAGCAAGAAGAGTATATAAAGCATCCATTACTGGGAGGAAAAAAGCGCTCAAAGAAGCAGCCTGGGATAATTTAACTTCTTCAGTAGTTGTCCGGGATAGCTCATTGTTCTGGGCCACTGTGAATCAACCATTTCTCTCAGAGTCAGACAATTGCCCCATGGATTGTGTGATACCCGATGATAAGTGGCTATCCCACTTTGGCACAATTTATGGTTCTGGTGAGATGACCAATCAAACTGAAAGGTGGGAACCCTTGGCCTGTGCCCCATTGGTCTTCACTGTAGGAGAGGTAGAAAGGGCTATCCTAGAGACCTCTAAAAGGAAAGCCCCAGGCCCGGATGGGGTGCCTGGTGATTTTTATGTGTCCGCTCCTAAACTGTGGGCAGGTGTCCTAAGTCAGGTCTTTAGATCAGCCAATAAGAACATTTTTCCCAAAAGTTGGGCAACCGCGGTCATCGTACCAATCTTTAAAAAGGGCCAGCGCGATGACCCAGGTTGCTACAGGCCCATCTCCCTTTTGGACTCTGCGATTAAGATCTTGGGCAGAGTCCTATTGTTCCAACTGAGAGAAAACATCAAGAAGGGGGAGGGAGTGTCAAACCTGCAGTACGGTTTCAGGGACAAGAGGGGAACCGTGGACCAATGCCTCAACCTGCATCTATTGATCTCTAAGTATATGGTCGCCAAGGAGGGGTCTCTGTTTCTTGCATTCATGGACCTCTCCTCGGCCTTTGATATGGTCAATAGGGCAAAACTATGGCCAGTTATGCTGGAGATGGGGGTGGACGGCTCCTTGGTGAATTTTATAGCCTCTCTACATCAGGACCTGTTTGCCAAAGTGAGAGTGACGAAGGAGGGTAGGTGCACCACCTGTTTTAGATCGGAAAGAGGGGTTCGGCAGGGCTGCATCTTAGCCCCCCTCCTTTTTACGATCTATATAAACGGGCTTGAGAAACACCTGATGGCCGTGGGGGGGGACGTTCCGCGTGTAGGAGAGAGGAAAATACCAGCTCTCCTATACGCGGATGATGCTGTCCTGATAGCCAGAACCGGGGTGGGCCTCCAACGCCTGCTAGACTCATTTGGCAACTTTATGGACCAATTAAACCTTAAGATCAACACCAAGAAGTCCCATACTATGGTGGTGTCCCGTAAGAAGCATAAAACTATGTCCCTTTATTGTAAAGGTGAGGTTGTGTCCCAAGTAACATCGTTCCCCTATCTGGGCGTAACCTTTGATGAAAAGGGCACCTGGGGTCCACAGATCAAGATAAAAAAGCTGGCCATGACCAGAGCTGCCTCAGCTCTCGTAGGGTTTGCAAACAGGCTGGGAGACAGACCAATGGAGGCCATTTTAAAAATATATAACGCGAAATGTATTGCTATAGCCACATGTGGCGCGCCCCTATGGGGGTACCTGTCCAATGATCTACTACAAAGGGCTGAAAATAAATTCCTTCGTTGATTACTTTCTGTTCCTCAATCAACACCGACTTTTTCATTGCATGCAGAGCTGGGTCTAGATTATATCTCTGACAAGCTGAAATTGGCTCCCTTAACGTGTTGGTTAAAGTTATGGTTGAATGAAGAATTATCCCTCAATCATGTTATTTTGAAAGATGTCATGTCCCTTGATCAGAGGAAGAAAATTCCCTGGTTAGAATACGTGCGCCTGGCGTTTGAAAAACGTGGACGCCCAAGCCTTTTTAACCTGCCATCTTCTATCAGGGTTGAAGATATTAAATGGGCTAAAAAATATTTTATGGAGAATGCAAGGTTAGCCCGGGAGGAAGACGAGCTGACTAAAAAGTCAGTAAGATCACATTTTATGTTGCTATCCTCCCCTTCCATAGCGCCTTATCTTACCTTTGTTAGCAAACCATTACACAGACATCTTCTTATTAAATTTAGATTTGACCAGATTCCCTACGTGCTGGGCTGCTTCCACCTTTGGAGCACGCCAGAATCTGGAGCCCCATGTAAATGTGATGAATTTTCAAAACAGGACACGTTGCACTTTATAATGTTTTGCAGTTTTTTCAGGGAGCCAAGAAATAAATATTTAATACCTGTTTTAAAGGATGCCAGTTTTATACAAGTTAGACCTGCCATGTTGTACTTACAGTCTTTAGGTAATATCGTCATCACATATTCTGTAGCTAGCTTTTTAGTCGCTGCATTTAGAATCAAGTCGAGACTTAAAAAGGGTAACGTTGTAACTTGATTGTTGATATCTCTGTTCCGTTATTCATGACTGTCTAAAGTGTTGCACATCCTGAAAATCTGTATGTACTTTTTAAATTGTAAATATTACTGTGTTTTTATTTGCTTTTATGATTTTAACCAAATCGAATAAAGTGTATTTTGAACTTTTGAACTTGACTAGGCCCATGCACCACTGAGTAACCCTGGGCATAATGGATGAAAGCAAGGCACATTGGATGCAGGCCTATGGCACAAAGCACACTGCCTGGCATCAAAATGGCCCCTTAATCCCCACCACATGGCCAGGCCCTGCCTGTACCAGTCCTCAAAATGGCCCCCACCCACATGGCCATGCCCCATCAACACCCAAAAAAATCGAAAAACACACAAAAATCACCACAATCCAATGCCATCCATGCCCTCAATGATGTTCACATTCAAGACACCCCACAGAAAGACTAGGCCCATGCACCACTGAGTAACCCTGGGCATAATGAATGAAAGCAAGGCACATTGGATGCAGGCCTATGGCACAAAGCACACTGCCTGGCTTCAAAATGGCCCCATAACCCCCACCACATGGCCAGGCCCTGCCTGTACCAGTCCTCAAAATGGCCCGCACCCACATGGCCATGCCCATCAACACCCCATAAAATCGAAAAACACACAAAAATCACCACAATCCAATGCCATCCATGCCCTCCATGATGTTTACATTCAAGAGACCGCACAGAAAGACTCAGTCCATGCACCACTGAGTACCCCTGGGCAAAAGGCCCCAACAACAGCCAAAAAATCGAAAAACACACAAAAATCCCCACAATCCAATGCCATCCATGCCCTCCATGATGTTTACATTAAAGAGACCCCACAGAAAGACTCGGCCCATGCACCACTGAGTACCCCTGGGCAAAAGGCCCCAACAACAGCCAAAAAATCGAAAAACACACAAAAATCACCACAATCCAATGCCATCCATGCCCTAAATGATGTTGAAATTCAACAAAACAGTTGTATCATGCACCCATAACTAACCCTGGTCCTACTGGATACTGTGGCTACCCACAATATATTTTATTTAATGTTCTGAAAAAGTTCCAAAATTGTAGTTGCAGCAACTGTAATGCCTCAAACAAACTTACTTGTGAAATTTCTAATCCAAAAGTGATCCAAAGAAAGTCAAAAAGGCCTCAAATCCAAATATCCAGCAGCATCCACAAAAAGTAATCCTTCCAGGTCAAGATCCAAATCAAAGTGACCAGGACATGAACAGAGCACTGGGAGGAGCCTGCTGGACAGGAACAGGAAGTTGGAGACTGTGGGGCACTTCCTTCCTCCCACCCTCCCCAAAATGGACTCCTTGCAAAAAAAAGTGCAGGCACATGTCAACCTGAGGAGTTATTCTAATAAAAATCATCATTTTCAGAAGGTTTATGCTGCCTGCTGGAGGATTTCTTGTGCAGAATTGCAAATTTTGCAATTTCGCGAGCGCGAGATTGTTGCTGCCAGCCGCATCTACGTGTTCGCAATTGTTTACTCCCGCGATGCGTGATCACGGGCCTTTATGACGTACTCGCGTTGACAAACTGCTGTGCAAGGTGGCGGGCCGCAATGACGTAATCGCGGTCGACAAACTCCCGCGGGATCACGCAGCAAGATCCAAAATGGCGCAGCACACGCAAACATGGAGAAAAACAGCTCTTCAAAAGCTGAATGACGGTAAGTGAACGCCGCGCGCCGCTATATTGTATTTGTCAAGCGCGACCAAGCAAAAAAATCCGCTGCGTGCGAATTTGCGAATTTTCGGTAAATTCGCGAAAATTCGCGGATTGCGAATTTGCCAAAAATCCGCAAATTCCACGAGCGGAACAGATTTTACGCCCATACTTACTAAAATGTGCATTGTATGCGGACGACCTTTTAATGTTTACTTCTAATCCAGAAGTTGCAATCCCCCGACTTTTCGACCAGGCAGAAGCCTTCGGTGAAACTTCGGGATATAAAATAAATAAGGGAAAAACTGGGATCATGCAGTGGAACCAGGAAGTAATATCTCCTTTAGCTATACCACAGATGAGATATCTTGAAGTATTTTTGACACAGGATATCTTAGATATACCAAAATAAATCTCAATAGAATCTTTAAGGAGATCTGTGGGTTTCTATTGCGTTGGTCTGGTCTCCCTCTAAATGTCTTCTGTAGAGTAAATTTGGTGAAGATGGTTATTCTACCCAAAGTCACCTTTCTGTTCAATGCTATACCCTTGAGTTTCAGCCCTAAAGACATAGCAAAAATACAGGGTAAAATCGGGTCCTTTATTTGGAATTTCGAAATGTCTTCGAATATCCTGGAAAAAGCTAAGGAGAAAATTGAAAGTTGGGGGGGTTCGTATTGCTGGATTTATTAATCTATTGCCATTCATTTCACTTCAAAAACTTTCGGTTATTGGCAGATAAAGCTAATATGTCTTTGTTGGGTAGATTATTTGGGGCGTTATTACGGGGCATTCCTCAAGGGCACGAATATTTTTTGTATACATTCGGTGATCCCAGATTTTATAAGAAAGTAAGGCTAAAGATTTTAGAGACAGCCCTAAAGAATTGAGTATTCATTAGAAAAAAGTTGGGAATCCCCTATTATGTGTCTCAGGCACCGATATGGGATTCCCCAGGGACACCTGAATGTCTCAAAGATCGATTATCAAATCCCCTCAAAGTGGCAGGCATCACATATTGGAAAGACCTACAAAATAACTCACAGCTTATGGATTGGGATACCATCTCCAGATTGACGGGAGGAACCCTTACCAGGTACAAAAACTACCAGCTGTTAGCCTGGTGGGCCAGTATATCATGGGCCTCAGAAACATTTGAACCCAAGTTGGATCTAGTAAATAGAAAGGGGAGGTGGAAGAAAGAGGTATCCTTTTGGTATGAGGCCATGCTGGAGCCGGAGGGAATCACAGAACAAGAACTCCAAAAGATATGGGGGGGTAGTGGCCTTAGACGGTAGCAGTCTAATGGATTTGTGGGGCGACTCTTTTATGATGCTAAATGCAGTAGTTAAGGCTGCACCTCTCAAAAGAAATCATCTATTCACTTTACACCGTGTTTATATCTCTCCTAAAAAACTGGTTAAAATCACGAATTTGGAATACCATTGCCCGAGATGTAAAGCTCTTGCCGCTGATGACCTTCACATGTTTGTGGAATGTCCCAGGCTCATAGACTTTTGGTCTAGAATGGGAGAATTTATAACGGAAGTACTGGGAATTCAAGTCTTAATTACCCCCAGAATAATTTTGTTTGGTTTGGCCGTAGAGTACCAGCTCAATGATATGGCAACTAAATTCATCTTTTATGTGATGGTCTTAGCGAGGCGGGAAATATGTAAGGCCTGGAAGGATCCAAATGCCCCTACTTTCTCCGACTGCCTGAAGTATATCATATATATAAGTGAATCTGATATGGCTTGTGATTGCTCTAGTCATGATAAGATCTGGGCGGCCCTAGTGGCATGGCGGAACAGATGAGACTACTTTGGGAGTATTTCGATGATTTCACATAGGCACTGTTGGTGTTTGTTCTCCAATTCAATCCAAGGGCCATCTAGATACAGAGAATTGGAGTGGAGCAAGCAAACAGTTGAAACTTGAGGGGTATCCCTGTCTCTCTCTCTCCTCTGTTCAAAGTGTGGAGGTCGGAACATCATAGCATTGGATGGGAGAGGGGGATTTCCTCATCTAGAATACCCATCATTGGTATATGAGGAATACAAAAAAAACGGGAAAAAAAAAACGTCGCTGTGTCGAAGGAGATGTTGATGATCTTTCGCATTTGCAGTGCAATGCTTGCATCAGCTTTGTTGAAAACCTGGTGTGGGCAAGGGTCTGATGGGGATCCCGAGTGGATGGTGTTCATGGCTTTGCGTGTCTCTTCGTTGTTGACGTGGGACCAGGAGGTCAGCTGGTTGGTGCAGGTGGTGTTCGGGGTGTGTATTAATACATAAAAAGGGGTCCCCTGAAATTGGATAATGTTCCTAGGACAGGGCAATGATATTTTAACAATAGAAATTCCTAGGCAACTATTCAGTTTGCTAATAGGCAAATCCCACCACATAATTAAATAAAAAATAAAAATAAAAATGAACACAAGTGTACTGAGAAATGATGATAACAAATTAATTATCCACAAATGTTAAATTTATTATAAACGATATAAATATATATAATTTCAATGCTGTACTAAATAATCATAAAAACCATGAAAAACGATGTCAACATATATTTAAACAATTAATTACATAAAAAAATTATACAGTACATTCATCATATTAAAATCGAATACAATCATGAATTGTTGTAATACATTGGTTAAAAAGGATTTAGATCTGTATAGTGGTTCTAATGTCAATTTCTACGCGCGTTTCGGCGTTCTGCACGCCTTCTTCAGGAAAAAAACACTGGATAATCCTAGGGCTATAGGGCGAGTCAGGGTGGGATAAGGATCAAATATGCAAGGCTTCCTGGACGAAATAATGCGCCGAGGAACTAAAATTGTCCAATTTTATGTTGTCTCCAAAGATATATGGTGACTTGACTATAAACAGATTTGGCGGTCATAAATTCGTTTCTTGTTACGAGTAGATAGAATGCATAATATTCATTATGAATTGCCGAAATTTTAAGCCATTGGATATGAGGCCACAAGAATATAGGAATTTTCCGAACAGTCTTATTGATTGATTTAAATCGGGCAGCCTGACAGGTGCCTTCAGAGATCGAATATTCGAAAATGATGTAGACTTTAAAAACTCGCAGCTGGCGCCATAATAGGTTTAGGGTCGATCCAGTGGAGAGGCGGGTGTTCCGTCTGGTCCCAAACAAAAAAGCCAAAGTGTTCGGGGTGTGGGCCGTTGAGGTCGGACGGATGAGGAGTTGAAGCTGTCATGGATGTCGGCGATCGTGCAGTGGAAGAAGGTGGCCAGTGAGTCGCACAGATCCTGCGAGGGTGGGATGTCGTTGGTGTTGGTGCTGGGGTTGGAGAGTTCCTTTACTATGTTGAAAAGTTCTTCTCTAATGCAGGATATGGTGGACCTCCTAATATACCGATTGAATTGACTTACTATGGACAATTTATATGCTATGATTGAAATAGCAGCACAATCTGCTTTAAAGGAAAATGACACCATGCCTTTTAATCATGATAGATGTCAGTATGTTACAGATTTGGGTAATACAGAAGATCAAGAGGTTAAAGGTCAGTAAGAGGCCTCTATGTCCATTGTTTTAATCTGAAAGAAGTTCTACAGCATTTCAGTAAAAACCCAGCTTTTCCTGATGTTGTGGTAGATGAGAAAGAGTACTTTTTTCAACAATACCATTATAACATGATCAGGAAGCTGTGGGCGAGGAGAATGGAAAAACAGAGAAAATGCCAGTATCCCAAGGTTCCTCCCCAAAATATATACATTGTAGAGTTTACCAAATAATTTACCCCACAGTTAGATTTATTAATGGCTAGAATAGCCACACAAGGTTATAACATATCAGAAGATGCCGACCGTCCAGACCAACTTGAAATGATAAATGAGTCGGAATTTAAGAGAGCCTATGTTGCCTCAAACTTTTCTATTTGAACAACATAGACAGCACCATCTCTGCTCAGAGGTTTCCATGCCCTATCTGAATACATGCAGCAAGGACGAGACACAACATTTATTTTACATCTAAGGGATGTGAGAGAAATCCTTTGACTGTTTGTCCTCAACTGCTATTCTGGCTGGTTTAGACATTGCAGCTGTTCATCAATTATGGATGTTCTCTTGGTGGGCAGATAATTTGTCGGGAGTCAAATTATATGGGCCAAATTTTGATGACTTAATGAAAAGGTCTACTGAAGTTTGGAAACTTAAGGGTTCAGTGTTCCTATTTTTAGGAGGATGCGTTTATGGTTCAAAAAGGGTATTTGGACCATATGCACCTGTGAGAGTATGATTATCCCTTTATTTCCCTGGGTAGTGGCTGGGGGTGGGAATTGACACATTTCCATCTAAGCAAGTTGTTGTCACCCCTGTGGTGCTAAAAACATTTCTGTATAACAGAAGAGTCTTTATTACAGGATCCAGCAGGAGTAAAGTGGAAAAGATGCTTCAAAGCATGAAAAGAAGAAATCCCAGATACGTGGGTGGTACGAACTGTGCAGCAGGTCAACAGAATTCAGTAACAAACAATTCTATGGAAAGCTTGTCTGAAAGGAATGTGTGAACAATTAATAAAAGCAGCTATGACATCAGTGCAGACAAGGGAGCAAAGGTAGGTATTTGATTTGATATTGGTTCTAATGCAGATACATGTGTGCGTTTTCTCCCTGTTTTAGAGTTACACAATTAATATGTATGTCCTACTACACCATTCAAGATGATGATGTGACAGAGAATACATCCCTAGATATCCTTGGTAATATCTTGTCGTCATTGAACTTGACAGTCATCCTCAAAATCCCCCACCGCGGCCACATCAACGGCCACCTGAAGGACATCTACTGGCTACCAATCAACAAAAGAATCACCTTCAAACTCCTCACACACACCTGCAAAGCTCTACACGTTGTGGAACTTGGAGACATCAACCACCTCCTCACATTCTGTGCACCCACCAGAAACCTCCATCCGCCAAAGTGGCCCTGACCACCATCCCACGTATCTGCAAGACCATGGCCAGACGAAGATCCTTCTCATTACCTCCCAGCTAAGACCTGAAACACCCTGCATCTCTACCTAAGGTGATCATCGTCACTGCCTCAAATCAGGACGGACCTCAGTCTCTGGCTCTGCGACTGAACCAGAGTGCCTTTGTCGGATCAGCAGTCCCCCCTCCAGCACATTGAGACCCTTACGGGTGGGAAGTCACGCTTTACATGACATTTGATTTATTGATTAATTGAGCGACAGATGTCTATTTACACATTCTGGGTAGGTTGTGTGTCATGTGGACTGCCCTTCAGTCTTACACCTTCTCCAAGGGTATTTATCAAATGTTTGGCTCCCCTACTAATTTATTTCCATATCTGGATGTTTAGGTTAACACATTTTTTTCTAAGGGAAACAAAGATATCTGGAATGTATGTTAAGCAGCTCCTCGCTTCCAGTAGGTTGGGACGAAAAGAATTTGAATCTTATGCTAACACTTCTCTGCCCCTTTGGACAATATTTGATATATGCCCAGGTACTGTGTACCTTCCTCAGTCATGGAGAAAGAAACTGATCTGCAACCTTTCAACACATATTCAGAAGGAGCAACAAAGGTCCAGGGAGTGGCTGACATTGAAGGGAGACATGGCAGCATTTCTAGCTGTAATGCTATGGCTACACGGTCACCTCCAATCCTTGGTGTAACATGTGCTGGATCAAGGAATGACAACCTCTAAGAAGGATCTGATTATTTGTATCTGCTCCTATTTCCGTTGGCTCTTGCTGGGTCTCCTATCCTCCCTTTTTTGTTGTTGAGACATGACTTACCCTTTTTTTAAAATTATTATAAACTTTCGATCACTTTTGTTCAAGAGCGTTTGGTGTGTTGTTTTTTATTGAATTTTGGTAGGGACACTGTTTAGCGGAACTTGGGCTTTTTAAAATATATATTTTTTTATTGTACTGTTGTGCACTTTGAGGATTTCTTGTACTTCATTCCTGCCTCCTGTTTGACCTACTTGAACCTCCATTATGTGAGGCTGTTCTCTAGACGTTCTCTTTTGCCTCACAATTTTAACCGAATGATGTACTGGAAATGCATCGTTTAGTGTGGCCACTTTATTCTTTACTGTTTTAAAAATATGTTGCCTCTGCTTGTTTTTATCTGCTCCTTTTACTGTTGGCGCCTGCTGGGTCTACTATTCCCACAATTGTACTTGGGAACCGGCTGACCTGTTTTTAAACAAAATGTAAACTTTCAGTTGCTCATGTTCAGGGGCATTCAGTATGTTTTTTAATTCTATTTTGGGAGGGAAAATATTTAGAGGATTTGGGTTTTTAGTTCACTTTTTTACTCTCTATTTTTACCAGCTGTTACAAAGGATGTGCACAGTGGGTGCTCAGTGTGCATGCCGAAGGCACACCTATGGCAAACCTATCTGCACCTGTCCAAATCCGGATCGCGGCCAGCCATGATGCTTGTGAGCTATCCCATCCAGCTCTTCTTTTCAAATATACTAAGAGGGAGCTGTGGGAATTATGTCCTAATCAATGTGTTCATTTGGGAGGTCCTTATTTTCAAGCATAGGTACAAGTTTTATTTGCACGAGTTGCACATTTTCTATTGAAATTTCAGAACAGACCACTTTTCCATGTAATAATTGCTCTGGACCTTTACCACTACATGACTCATCTGGAGTTTTTCCATTTCCAATAAAAAACCTTTTTTGGGCAGGTCTTTTAAACTGCATCTCCTTACCTTGACATGTATTGGACATCTTCAATCTCCTTATTGGAAAACATTGCAATGTTTTGCCCCACACAGAAACGTGGCTCAGAGACAGTTTTGCTGCTGACATTGCATTAGCCATCCCACAGGAATTCTCTATCAAACATTTTGATCAAGACAACACAACTGGGGTGGAATTGTAATTATATATCGAGCATCATGTTTGTGTTCTGTTTCTAAGCTTAATCATAATGATAATATTGAGAGCATGTTGTTTACTCTTACTCTTTCTGTCACCTTTCCAGTCTCTGGTGTTATTTACAATCCCACAGCTGGACCAGCTACATCTCTACAATCTCTGTCTCAGACTTTGGACCAACTTTATCCACTTCATGATAATTTTATGGTTTTAGGAGACTTTGTTCTCTATGTGGATGGCCCCAAAAACAAACTGCGAAAATACTTTTTTAGTACTTTTGAAGGCTTTATCCTTGAACAACTTGTTAAAGTACTCAACCACATGGCAGGTAATACTCTTGATCTTATCTTTGCCAGTCCACTTTTGGTCAAAGTACTTCCAGTGGTGAATCCTATTTGGTCTGATCATGCATTAATTCCTTTTGAAATTTTAATACCCACCCCTTGTGTGCTGCTTTACACAACAAAACAGTTGTCCAGACCTTGGTACAAAGTTATTGACTGTATTCTTGCTGATGCCTTGTAATCCTTCACTTTTGATCAGACCAGAGATTTAGAACATGACGCCGTTCTTTTTAATGATCGGGATGAAAAGGCCATTGATATTATTGCTCCTAACTAATCTCATTCTGCTAAGAGACTGAAGCCTTCATCTCCCTGGTTTTCTGATGGTCTTAAACTTCACAAATCTAGCTATAAGAGGCTACAGAGACATTGGAGAACCAATTATGATAAAGATGCTAAAGCAATTTATTAGGCTGCTCTCAAGAAATACCATGGTGAAATTTATATGGCTTGAAAATTGTTTAAGGTGGTTAGTACCCTTCTTTCCCCTTTGGCGACTAAAGATTCTCTGACTCCGTCAATGGAGCTCTGTGAAGGCCACACAGATTTCTTTCATAATAAACTTCAGGCTGTATATGAGCTTTCCTTCCACCTTCTCATCTGCCCCATACCGCCCTTGTTTTGCTTCCATCTTGCTTGAAGAATCGTCCAACAACCTTGTCAACTGTAAGTCAGGATCCACACGTGACCCTTTGAGCCTGAACATTCTTAAAATGGCAATTTAAGTGGTTAATCTCATCGTGAATAGCTTACTCAATATTGCTTAGGCGGTGGTTCCTTCCGGATGGAAGCAGGCTCTTTTCCTCACCCTACTTAAGAAGCCCTCTGCTGATCCTAAGATTTTGAGCAATTTTAGGCCCATCTCAATTCTTCCCACTATGGCTTAGCTGGTGGAAAAAAAATCTTAGTAGAGAGCTTACCATCATTTACATGCCTTGCAATCAGGTTTTTGTCATGGTTATAGCACTGAGACTGCTTTTCTTGAGGTCTCTGAGCATATCAAATCTGATCCTGACTGAAATTCTCCAGTTACAATAATGTTTTTGGACCTTTCTGCTCTGTTTGGTATGGTCTCTGATGCTAATATGTTTCAGTGGCTGGAAGGCATTGGCAGTATTGATCTCGCCCTGTCATGGTTTAAATCTTTCATCAGTTCATCAGCAGCCACACTCAGGCTATTCTTCTCCCTCCTTATACATCTGCAGCAAAGCCTTTGGATAACAGTGTCCCACTGGGTTCAGCTCTTAGCCCTACTGTTTTTAATATACACATGTCTCCCGTAGCCAATTTTGTTGAGTCTTTTAGAGTGAGAGTTGTTTCCTATGAGGATGACATGCAACTTCTCCTAGCCTTTGATGAAAATGTTCCTTCCTCATGGAGTTCTATTAAATCCTGTCTTAGATCTCGCTTGAACTGGATGAACATCAATTCCTTAAAGTTGAACGCAGACAAAAATTAGATTCCTTATTTTGGTACGAAAAGTATACCTAGTTCAAACCTCTGGTGGAAATCTGAGATGGGACTCCCCCCTGTTGTTCCCCAATATTGAAGAATTTGGGGGACTGATTGGATGCTGAGCTCACGTTTGAGCTTCAGAATAAAACATTTTTCCAGTTCTTGTTTTCTGATCTTGAGATATTTGAGATGTATGTTACACAAGAAAATTATTGTGCATGCCTTGCTCACTTCCAAATAGTACTACTCTAACAATCTACTTTCTTACTCAGCATCTTCAGATTATCAAAACGCTTCAGCCCATTTGATCCTTAAAATCCCTGCCTGGTGTTTGATATCAAGGCATTTGCGACAGCTTCATTGACTACCGATCAACAGAAGGATCCACTTTAAGGCTCTCACTTTTGCCTTAGAATCTCTAATCTGAGGGGATCTCTCTATCTTAGGTGCCAGTTCTAGCTGTCTTTTTAGGCATGCTCCCAATGTTCCTACAATCTCAAATTGTGTCAAACTACTCATATTTGTAAGTTCAGAAGAGGGGGCCATTCCTTTGCCTACCTCGCGCCCAGAGTGTGAAATGTCTTGCCTTTAGCCTTGAGAAGCTGACCTTCTGAAATAGTTTTCAGAAAAGGACTTAAAATGTTTCTCTTTGACTATGCAATTCATACAAAGTGGCAATTCTTCTCTCTAGCTCCAGGACACCTTCTATGGTAGCTGTGGGCTTGAGAAAAGCATTTTATTGTATTGTATTGTATCTTATTACAGTAACATCATGCTTAAAGGGTTCTCTTTAATGGTTCCTAAATCCTCAGAGTTTAGATAAATGTGTTCACTTTCTATTCTCCATTCAGTAGCAATCCCCATGATTGTCAGCAGCAGGGACTGGGAAACTATTTTTGGGGATCTCAACGCCCATGGGTTATGGGGTTAGGTAGAGAAATAAACTCTTCCAATTGGAAGGAGCTAGCTATGATGTCTCAAGCTCTTTAGAGCTTTCAAGGACAGATCTGAAATCAGGTCGTTTGTGTAATACAAGTCAGTCAAGTAGCATGTTCTGAATTAAATAGAAAGGGAAATCTAAAGGTCAGGCAATAATCAGTCCTATCCCAGGTAATTGCTCTCTAAGCAGTGGTTTTGCCTACTTCACCTTTAGTCTGCCCATCTTCTGGAGACAGGAGAATGGGTTTGCCTCAATAGGCTCTTTCCTACTTCGGTATTGATTTTGGAGATCCCTTTGGCACGTATGTTCTCTCTATCTTTAACTGTACTGAGAAAGATCATGCAAAACAACGCCTGAATTATTCGTAGTCTACCGCTTCCTCGTGGGACAGTAGTATCCATTAGTAATACAGTTAGCACAGCTGGATCTGTGGTTGTTCCCAGTGTCACTTTCTCCACTTCATCTCTAATATTCCATATTCTCTAATATGACCACCGCGCCTCTGGCCTGGTTGCCCCCTCGCTCCTCCGCGCTCCTGCTCCAGAGACCCCTGCTGTGCCAGACCTTCATCAACGCCGAGAGCAGCGCCCCAGCCGCCGCAGGGCCGCCCGCTCAAACCGATCCCGTTTTCCCGCCGCTTCCTGTCTGCGGCCTCGCCCCCTCGCCACACGATTGGTGGACGCGACCCCGCCTCCCAGCTGACCCGCCCTCCCGGCTCCCCTCTTATGTCGCCCCCTCAGCGACCGCGCAGCGGGAGCACCGATTGAGCGCCGAAGGTGCGCCAAAGGTAAGCCCGTCTGCGCCCGTCCGCGCCTGGACCGCGCCCAGTGCCAGGACCCCTGGCCCCCACCGACAGAAGCCGACCCGACGGAGCTACGACACCACCGAACTCATCGCTCTCAACACCGGCCGAACCCCGAGTTGCTGCCGAGCCACATCGAGACGCACCCACGGACCCTTCATCTGCAACGCCTGCAAGTTCACCTGCAACCGGACCGGCACCACTCCGGCAGTGCTCAAGACCTCGACGAGCAGCAACAGCAACCACCTGAAGTGCATCCTGCTCAACACCCGCTCGTCCACAGACACGCCGTCGAGCTCTGGAACCTGCTCGACACCACAGACCCAGACGTCGCCTTCCTCACGGAAACCTGGATGAACGCCTCCTCAGCGCCCGACATCGCCATCGCCATCCCGGACGGCTACAAGATCATCCGGAGGGACCGCGCCAACCAGACCGGAGGAGGCATCGCCATCATCCACAGGAACACCATCCGCATCACGACCAACACCGACGACACCCTCGCACCCGCCGAACACCTGTACTTCCAGATCCACGTCAGCCCCAATACCACCCTCAGAGGCACCCTCATCTACAGACCCCCGGGGCCACGCACACAATTCAGCGAAGACATCGCCGACTTCATCAGCCCGCGCGCCCTCCCCTCCGCCGACTATATCCTCCTCGGGGACCTCAACTTCCATCTGGAGAACAACAACGACCGCAACACCACCACCCTGCTGGACAACCTCGCCAACCTCGGACTCAAGCAACTGGTGACCACCCCCACCCACTACGCCGGACACACACTCGACCCGATCTTCTCTTCCAGCAAGGAACCACACTGGACGGACCACAGCTGCGTCCACTTCAGCTACAGAAAAACCACGCTCCACCATCACCAGCAACAGGCTCCCCGCAGAAGCTGGAACTAGATCACTGCAGACCAGCTCGCTACTTCCCTGAGCAAGAACCCTCCCACCAGCACAACGAACCCCAGCCAAGCAGCAACCAACCTCACGAAATGGATCAGCGACTGCGCAGACGACCTCGCCCCGCTGAAGACCCCGCCGAGCAGACCCGGCAGCAAGAAAGCCCCATGGTTTAACGACGAACTCAAGAGCTCCAAGAAGAACTGCAGAGCACTCGAGAAAACCTGGCGCAGAGACCCAACACCGGACAACATGACTGCCCTCAAGCTCGCCACCCGAAAACACCACCAGCTGATCCACGCCACCAAGAAAACCGCATTCAAGGAACGACTGGACAACAACGCACACAACAGCAAGGAACTCTTCAACATCGTGAAAGAGCTCTCCAACCCCAATGCCGGAAACAACGACATCACCCCTTCGCAAGACCTCTGCAACTCCCTCGCCTCCTACTTCCACAACAAGATCGCGGACATACACTACAGCTTCAGCACTCAACCGACGCACGCCACGACCGAACCACCGCCCCCCACCACCACCCTCCGCGCCTGGACCCTGATCAGCACCGAAGACACCATCCGCACCATGAACTCCATCCACTCCGGATCCCCGACAGACCCCTGCCCTCACCACGTCTTCAACAAGGCCGACGCTGTCATCGCACCCCACCTGCGGGACATCATCAACACCTCCTTCGACACCGCTACCTTCCCGGAGAGCTGGAAGCATGCCGAACTCAGCGCTCTACTCAAGAAACCATCAGCCGACCCCACCGACCACAAGAACTACCGCCCCATCTCGCTGCTCCCGTTCCCGGCTAAAGTCATCGAGAAGACCGTCAACAAGCAACTGGCCGCCTTCCTTGAGACGAACGGCTCCCTCGACCTCTCGCAGTCTGGCTTCCGGGCCAACCACAGCACCGAGACCGCCTTGATCGCAGCTACAGATGACATCCGAGCCCTGCTTGACAACGGAGAAACAGCGGCCTTCATCCTCCTGGACCTCTCCGCGGCCTTCGACACTGTCTGCCACCGTACCCTAGTACAGCGCCTCAGCAACGTCGGAATCCAGGAGAAGGCACTGGAGTGGATCACCTCCTTCCTCGCCGGAAGGACACAGAGAGTCCGCCTCCCTCCGTTCAGATCGGAAGCCACCGAAGTCATCTGCGGCGTCCCTCAAGGCTCCTCGCTCAGTCCAACACTCTTCAACGTCTACATGAGCCCCCTCGCAGCCATCGCACGCCAGCACAACCTGAACATCATCTCCTACGCCGACGACACCCAGCTGATCCTCTCCCTCACTAACGACCCCGCCACCGCCAGAGCCAACCTGCACGAAGGGATGACAGACGTAGCCAAATGGATGTCGAACAGTCGCCTGAAACTGAACTCGGACAAGACGGAAGTCCTCATCCTGGGATCCTCACCCTCCACCTGGCACGACTCCTGGTGGCCCCCCGCCCTGGGCAGCGCACCCAAACCAACTGACCACGCACGCAACCTGGGCTTAATCCTGGACTCCTCCCTCTCCATGACCAGACAAGTCAACGCCGTCTCCTCGTCGTGCTTCAACATCCTGCGCATGCTACGCAAGATCTTCCGATGGATCCCCACCGAGACCAGGAAGACGGTCACCCAGGCCCTCGTCACCAGCCGTCTGGACTACGGCAACTCCCTCTACGCCGGAACCACCGCCAAACTCCAGAAAAGACTCCAGCGGATCCAGAACACCTCAGCACGACTCATCCTGGACATCCCCCGCCGCAGCCACATCTCCGGACACCTGAGAGACCTGCACTGGCTCCCGGTCAGCAAGAGAATCACCTTCCGGCTCCTCACCCACGCACACAAAGCCCTACACAACCAAGGGCCGGGATACCTCAACAGCCGCCTCAACTTCTACGCTCCCAAACGCCAGCTTCGATCGACCAGCCACGCCCTTGCCGCCGTCCCCCGCATCCGAAGAGCCACCACAGGAGGAAGGTCCTTCTCCTACCTGGCCGCCAAGACTTGGAACTCCCTTCCGACCCACCTCCGCCTGACCCAGGACCACCTCGCCTTCAGGAAGCAGCTCAAGACCTGGCTGTTCGAGCAGTAGCGGACCCCCTCCCCCCCAGCGCCTTGAGACCCTCCGGGTGAGTAGTGCGCTACACAAATGCTCTGATTGATTGATTGATTGATTGATTATTCTCTGCTTTGGAGGCTAAAGGCTGCTCTTCCTATAGTCCTGTAGACGTGAAATCCTCTGAACAGTGATTATTCACCTGTGGCCAGGGACCCCACTTACTCAGGGTGTCCTCGAATTCTTGGCAAATTAAATAACATTTAAAGATGAATAACGTTTAGACACATTGGAAAACTAAAAAAATTTCTGTAAGTGTGAAAGGATACCAAAAATGGTTACTCCATTGTAAAGGTGATGAATTATCCTTCCCACCAACCTGGAAGTCAACCACCTCATTAGATTGAAAGGATATTCCATCATCGTCGCAATGGAGTACCATTTTTGCTAACTTTCAAATTAGGCCCTCAATTTAGAGGTGGGGGAAGCTTGTGAAGTTGCACTGTACAGAATTCTGCAGAGTTGCATAAAAAACTCCATGGAATTTTGCAGAGTTCTGCTAGTGGGTAGAGTTTCTCTTCACCCAACCCTGATTTAGATGTCTCCAGGAGCAAGAGCTCTCTGCATGTTAAGCCTGGGAGAGGTGTCTAAGCCCTAAGCGGAATGCGTGTGCATTTGTGTCTGCCACTGTGTGTTTTTTCCATGCGTGCACCTGTCTGTTACAGTGTGTCTGTGCCCCTCTGTGCGTGTGTTCTCATGCCTCATTTGTGGACCTGTGTGCTTGTGCCGCGTGTCTGCAACCCTTTGTGTGTGTGCTTCAGCCGCATGTCTGCACCTATTTGTGTGTTTGCCACTTTATGTGCGTGTGTGCACCTGTGTCTGCCACTTCTCGTTTGCCTGTGCACCTGTCTGCCACTTTGTTTGCATGAAAACATGCATCTGTATCTGCCTGGGTGTGTGTTTGTGTTTCTGCCACTGTGTTTGTTTGTGAAATGTCATCATTGCGGTGGTACTAGTGGTGTTACACAGTGGCAGTTGCAGCATATGAAAAAAAAGAAAATTAAACCTTGTTTGTCCTTACCATAGCATTAGAACGGTACGATAGAGAATATAGCAGGTGACAGTACACTAGAACAGTGCCACAATGTAGCCTAACAACTTGCGTTGAATTTCTTTGGCATTGGCTACTACTACAAGAAATAGTACTGAAGGTGAAGGACACAGCAGCGTAATCATTTGCCACGTCTAGGAGGAGGATGTTCTTGATGATCAATCAAGTTGATGGCGCACATGAAAATCTGCTTTCATTTGCCAATAGTCATGGGTCTGTGTCAAGCTGAGTAAGAATATATCCTCCGATTCCTTCACCAGCCTGTTGCTATGACCTTATCCTCCCCAGCAAGTGAGTGGAATTATTGCTGTCATTTAGTCACACATCAATCAAAACCACACAGCCCGGGGGAAGAGGGTTAGGGTTTGGAAAATGGATGGGAATGGGGGTTTTTGGGAAAGTTTTGTTGAGAGAAGAAAAAAAAAGCACAGCATGGACAAACAATAATTAAAGATAATCAAATCTTTGGGTACAAAGCTATCCATAAATCTTTTAAGTGACATAAAGGAAGTGCATGCACTACTGCATGCATGGTTACTGAAAAGTAAGTAGTACTTTCGACAACCGTGAATGAAAGAATGCTACAGTACAGGGCTGCAGTAATTATGCGTTTTCACTTGCCTATCTCTGCACTCAGAGAAACAGTTCGTACATTAAATTAGGTTTGAAAAATAGCAGAAGTAAAACCTATACAATGGCTGTAGGGATGAATTTAGAAGCAGAGATCAAAGAAATGCAGAGTCACACTCATAGAAGTTCACAGCAATAACATTACCTAAAAGATAATTCGAAAAGAACGGATACTGTATCTGTATGCTACTCTACTCACTACTCTGCACTCACTACTCACTACTCTACTCACTACTCTACTCACTACTCTACTCACTACTCTGCACTCACTACTCACTACTCTACTCACTACTCTACTCACTACTCACTACTCTACTCACTACTCTACTCACTACTCACTACTCTGCACTCACTACTCTACTCACTACTCACTACTCTACTCACTACTCTACTCACTACTCACTACTCTACTCACTACTCACTACTCTGCACTCACTACTCTACTCACTACTCACTACTCTCCACTCACTACTCTACTCACGACTCACTACTCACTACTCTACTTTCTACTCACTACTCTGCACTCACTACTCACTACTCTACTCACTACTCTACTCACTACTCACTACTCACTACTCTACTCACTACTCTACTCACTACTCTACTCACTACTCACTACTCTACTCACTACTCTACTTTCTACTCACTACTCTACTCACTACTCACTACTCTACTCTCTACTCACTACTCTGCACTCACTACTCACTACTCTGCACTCACTACTCTACTCACTACTCACTACTCTCCACTCACTAGTCTACTCACTACTCTACTTTCTACTCACTACTCTACTCACTACTCACTACTCTACTCACTACTCACTACTCTACTCACTACTCACTTCTCTACTCACTACTCTGCACTCACTACTTTACTCACTACTCTACTCTACTCACCTCACTACTCTACTCACTACTCTACGCACTACTCACTACTCTACTCACTACTCACTACTCTGCACTCACAACTCACTACTCTACTCACTACTCTACTCACTACTCACTACTCTACTCACTACTCACTACTCTGCACTCACTACTCACTACTCTACTCACTACTCACTACTCTACTCACTACTCTACTCACTACTCACTACTCTACTCACTACTCTACTCACTACATTACTCACTACTCTACTCACTACTCACTACTCTACTCACTACTCTACTCACTACTCACTACTCTGCACTCACTACTCACTACTCTGCTCACTACTCACTACTCTACTCACTACTCACTACTCTACTCACTACTCACTACTCTACTCACTACTCACTACTCTACTCACTACTCACTTCTCTACTCACTACTCTGCACTCACTACTTTACTCACTACTCTACTCACCTCACTACTCTACTCACTACTCTACTCACTACTGACTACTCTACTCACTACTCTGCACTCACTAATCACTACTCACCTCACTACTCTACTCACTACTCACTACTCTACTCACTACTCTACTCACTACTCTGCACTCACTACTCACTACTCCCTACTCTGCACTAACTACTCACTACCCTACTCACTACTCACTACTCTACTCACTACTCTGCACTCACTACTCACTACTCTACTCACTACTCTACTCACTACTCACTACTCACTTCTCTACTCACTACTCTACTCACTACTTTCTACTCACTACTCTACTCACTACTCACTACTCTACTCACTACTCACTACTCACTTCTCTACTCACTACTCTGCACTCACTACTTTACTCACTACTCTACTCTACTCTACTCACCTCACTACTCTACTCACTACTCTACTCACTACTGACTACTCTACTCACTACTCTGCACTCACTACTCACTACTCACCTCACTACTCTACTCACTACTCACTACTCTGCACTCACTACTCACTACTCTGCACTCACTACTCACTACTCTGCATTCACTACTCACTACTCTGCACTCACTACTCACTACTCTACTCACTACTCTACTCACTACTCTACTCACTACTCACTACTCTACTCACTACTCACTACTCTACTCACTACTCACTACTCTGCACTCACTACTCACTACCCTGCACTCACTACTCTACTCACTACTCACTACTCACTTCTCTACTCACTACTCTGCACTCACTACTTTACTCACTACTCTACTCACCTCACTACTCTACTCACTACTCACTACTCTGCACTCACTACTCACTACTCTACTCACTACTCACTACTCTACTCACTACTCTACTCACTACTCACTACTCGCCACTCACTACTCACTACTCTACTCCTCACTCCTCACTCCTCACTACTCACTACTCACTACTCTACTCACTACTCTGCACTCACTACTCACTACTCTACTCACTACTCTCCACTCACTACTCTACTCACTACTCTACTCACTACTTTCTACTCACTACTCTACTCACTACTCACTACTCTGCACTCACTACTTAACTCACTACTCTACTCACTACTCACTACTCTACTCACTACTCACTACTCTGCACTCACTACTTTACTCTACTCACCTCACTACTCTACTCACTACTCACTACTCACTACTCTACTCACTACTCACTACTCTACTCACTACTCTACTCACTACTCTACTCACTACTCTACTCACTACTCACTACTATACTCACTACTCTACTCACTACTCACTACTCTACTCACTACTCACTACTCTACTCACTACTCTACTACTCTACTTACTACTCTAATCACTACTCTACTCACTACTCACTACTCTACTCACTACTCTACTCACTACTCTACTCACTACTCACTACTCACTACTGTACTCACTACTCTACTCACTACTCTACTCACTGCTCACTACTCTACTCACTACTCTACTCTACTCACTACTCTACTCACTACTCTACTCACTACTCTACTACTCTACTCACTACTCTACTCACTACTCACTACTCTACTCACTACTCTACTCACTACTCTACTCACTACTCACTACTCTACTCACTACTCTACTCACTACTCTACTCACTACTCACTACTCTGCACTCACTACTTTACTCACTACTCTACTCACTACTCACTACTCTACTCACTACTCACTACTCTGCACTCACTACTTTACTCACTACTCTACTCACTACTCACTACTCTACTCACTATTCACTACTCTACTCACTACTCACTACTCTGCACTCACTACTTTACTCACTACTCTACTCACCTCACTACTCACTACTCACTACTCACTACTCTACTCTCTACTCACTACTCTACTCACTACTCTACTCACTACTCTACTCTCTACTCACTACTCTACTCACTACTCTACTCACTACTTTACTCACTACTCTACTCACTACTCACTACTCTACTCACTACTCTACTCACTACTCACTACTCTACTCACTACTCGCTACTCTACTCACTACTCACTACTCTACTCACTACTCACTACTCTACTCACTACTCACTACTCTACTCACTACTCTACTCACTACTCACTACTCGCCACTCACTACTCACTACTCTACTCCTCACTCCTCACTCCTCACTACTCACTACTCACTACTCTACTCACTACTCTGCACTCACTACTCACTACTCTACTCACTACTCTCCACTCACTACTCTACTCACTACTCTACTCACTACTTTCTACTCACTACTCTACTCACTACTCACTACTCTGCACTCACTACTTAACTCACTACTCTACTCACTACTCACTACTCTACTCACTACTCACTACTCTGCACTCACTACTTTACTCTACTCACCTCACTACTCTACTCACTACTCACTACTCACTACTCTACTCACTACTCACTACTCTACTCACTACTCTACTCACTACTCTACTCACTACTCACTACTATACTCACTACTCTACTCACTACTCACTACTCTACTCACTACTCACTACTCTACTCACTACTCTACTACTCTACTTACTACTCTAATCACTACTCTACTCACTACTCACTACTCTACTCACTACTCTACTCACTACTCAATACTCACTACTGTACTCACTACTCTACTCACTACTCTACTCACTGCTCACTACTCTACTCACTACTCTACTCTACTCACTACTCTACTCACTACTCTACTCACTACTCACTACTCTACTCACTACTCTACTCACTACTCTAATCACTACTCACTACTCTACTCACTACTCTACTCACTACTCTACTCACTACTCACTACTCTGCACTCACTACTTTACTCACTACTCTACTCACTACTCACTACTCTACTCACTACTCACTACTCTGCACTCACTACTTTACTCACTACTCTACTCACTACTCACTACTCTACTCACTATTCACTACTCTACTCACTACTCACTACTCTGCACTCACTACTTTACTCACTACTCTACTCACCTCACTACTCACTACTCACTACTCACTACTCTACTCTCTACTCACTACTCTACTCACTACTCTACTCACTACTCTACTCTCTACTCACTACTCTACTCACTACTCTACTCACTACTTTACTCACTACTCTACTCACTACTCACTACTCTACTCACTACTCTACTCACTACTCACTACTCTACTCACTACTCGCTACTCTACTCACTACTCACTACTCTACTCACTACTGACTACTGTACTCACTACTCTGCACTCACTACTCACCTCACTACTCTACTCACTACTCACTATTCTACTCACTACTCACTACTCTGCACTCACTACTCACTACTCTGCACTCACTACTCACTACTATGCACTCACTACTCACTACTCTACTCACTACTCTACTCACTACTCACTACTCTGCACTCACTACTCACTACTCTACTCACTACCCACTACTCACTACTCACTTCTCTACTCACTACTCTGCACTCACTACTTTACTCACTACTCTACTCACCTCACTACTCTACTCACTACTCTACTCACTACTCACTACTCTGCACTCACAACTCACTACTCTACTCACTACTCTACTCACTACTCACTACTCTACTCACTACTCACTACTCTGCACTCACTACTCACTACTCTATTCACTACTCACTACTCTACTCACTACTCTACTCACTACTCACTACTCTACTCACTACTCTACTCACTACATTACTCACTACTCTACTCACTACTCACTACTCTACTCACTACTCTACTCACTACTCACTACTCTGCACTCACTACTCACTACTCTGCTCACTACTCACTACTCTACTCACTACTCTACTCACTACTCACTACTCTACTCACTACTCACTACTCTACTCACTACTCTACTCACTACTCACTTCTCTACTCACTACTCTGCACTCACTACTTTACTCACTACTCTACTCACCTCACTACTCTACTCACTACTCTACTCACTACTGACTACTCTACTCACTACTCTGCACTCACTAATCACTACTCACCTCACTACTCTACTCACTACTCACTACTCTACTCACTACTCTACTCACTACTCTGCACTCACTACTCACTACTCCCTACTCTGCACTAACTACTCACTACCCTACTCACTACTCACTACTCTACTCACTACTCACTACTCTGCACTCACTACTCACTACTCTACTCACTACTCTACTCACTACTCACTACTTACTTCTCTACTCACTACTCTACTCACTACTTTCTACTCACTACTCTACTCACTACTCACTACTCTACTCACTACTCACTACTCACTTCTCTACTCACTACTCTGCGCTCACTACTTTACTCACTACTCTACTCTACTCTACTCACCTCACTACTCTACTCACTACTCTACTCACTACTCACTACTCTACTCACTACTCACTACTCTACTCACTACTCACTACTCTGCACTCACTACTCACTACCCTGCACTCACTACTCTACTCACTACTCACTACTCACTACTCTACTCACTACTCACTACTCTACTCACTACTCTACTCACTACTCTACTCACTACTCACTACTATACTCACTACTCTGCACTCACTACTCACTACTCACCTCACTACTCTACTCACTACTCACTACTCTACTCACTACTCACTACTCTGCACTCACTACTCACTACTCTGCACTCACTACTCACTACTCTGCATTCACTACTCACTACTCTGCACTCACTACTCACTACTCTACTCACTACTCTACTCACTACTCTACTCACTACTCACTACTCTACTCACTACTCACTACTCTACTCACTACTCACTACTCTGCACTCACTACTCACTACCCTGCACTCACTACTCTACTCACTACTCACTACTCACTTCTCTACTCACTACTCTGCACTCACTACTTTACTCACTACTCTACTCACCTCACTACTCTACTCACTACTCTACTCACTACTCACTACTCTGCACTCACTACTCACTACTCTACTCACTACTCACTACTCTACTCACTACTCTACTCACTACTCACTACTCGCCACTCACTACTCACTACTCTACTCCTCACTCCTCACTCCTCACTACTCACTACTCACTACTCTACTCACTACTCTGCACTCACTACTCACTACTCTACTCACTACTCTCCACTCACTACTCTACTCACTACTCTACTCACTACTTTCTACTCACTACTCTACTCACTACTCACTACTCTGCACTCACTACTTAACTCACTACTCTACTCACTACTCACTACTCTACTCACTACTCACTACTCTGCACTCACTACTTTACTCTACTCACCTCACTACTCTACTCACTACTCACTACTCACTACTCACTACTCTACTCACTACTCACTACTCTACTCACTACTCTACTCACTACTCTACTCACTACTCTACTCACTACTCACTACTATACTCACTACTATACTCACTACTCACTACTCTACTCACTACTCACTACTCTACTCACTACTCTACTACTCTACTTACTACTCTAATCACTACTCTACTCACTACTCACTACTCTACTCACTACTCTACTCACTACTCTACTCACTACTCACTACTCACTACTGTACTCACTACTCTACTCACTACTCTACTCACTGCTCACTACTCTACTCACTACTCTACTCTACTCACTACTCTACTCACTACTCTACTCACTACTCTACTACTCTACTCACTACTCTACTCACTACTCACTACTCTACTCACTACTCTACTCACTACTCTACTCACTACTCACTACTCTACTCACTACTCTACTCACTACTCTACTCACTACTCACTACTCTGCACTCACTACTTTACTCACTACTCTACTCACTACTCACTACTCTACTCACTACTCACTACTCTGCACTCACTACTTTACTCACTACTCTACTCACTACTCACTACTCTACTCACTATTCACTACTCTACTCACTACTCACTACTCTGCACTCACTACTTTACTCACTACTCTACTCACCTCACTACTCACTACTCACTACTCTACTCTCTACTCACTACTCTACTCACTACTCTACTCACTACTCTACTCTCTACTCACTACTCTACTCACTACTCTACTCACTACTTTACTCACTACTCTACTCACTACTCACTACTCTACTCACTACTCTACTCACTACTCACTACTCTACTCACTACTCGCTACTCTACTCACTACTCACTACTCTACTCACTACTGACTACTGTACTCACTACTCTGCACTCACTACTCACCTCACTACTCTACTCACTACTCACTATTCTACTCACTACTCACTACTCTGCACTCACTACTCACTACTCTGCACTCACTACTCACTACTATGCACTCACTACTCACTACTCTACTCACTACTCTACTCACTACTCTACTCACTACTCACTACTCTGCACTCACTACTCACTACTCTACTCACTACCCACTACTCACTACTCACTTCTCTACTCACTACTCTGCACTCACTACTTTACTCACTACTCTACTCACCTCACTACTCTACTCACTACTCTACTCACTACTCACTACTCTACTCACTACTCACTACTCTGCCCTCACTACTCTGCCCTCACTACTCTGCCCTCACTACTCTGCCCTCACTACTCTGCCCTCACTACTCTGCACTCTGCCCTCACTACTCTGCCCTCACTACTCTGCCCTCACTACTCTGCACTCTGCCCTCACTACTCTGCCCTCACTATTCTGCCCTCACTACTCTGCACTCACTACTCTGCCCTCACTACTCTGCCCTCACTACTCTGCCCTCACTACTCTGCCCTCCCTACTCTGCACTCCCTACTCTGCACTCCCTACTCTGCACTTCCTACTCTGCACTCCCTACTCTGCCCTCACTACTCTGCCCTCACTACTCTGCCCTCACTACTCTGCACTCTGCCCTCACTACTCTGCCCTCACTACTCTGCCCTCACTACTCTGCCCTCACTACTCTGCCCTCACTACTCTGCACTCTGCCCTCACTACTCTGCCTTCACTACTCTGCCCTCACTACTCTGCCCTCACTACTCTGCACTCTGCCCTCACTACTCTGCCCTCACTACTCTGCCCTCACTACTCTGCACTCCCTACTCTGCACTCCCTACTCTGCACTCCCTACTCTGCACTCCCTACTCTGCCCTCACTACTCTGCCCTCACTACTCTGCCCTCACTACTCTGCCCTCACTACTCTGCCATCACTACTCTGCCCTCACTACTCTGCACTCTGCCCTCACTACTCTGCCCTCACCACTCTGCCCTCACCACTCTGCCCTCCCTACTCTGCCCTCACTACTCTGCCCTCACTACTCTGCCCTCACTACTCTGCCCTCACTACTCTACACTCTGCCCTCACTACTCTGCCCTCACTACTGTGTGTGTGTGAAAAACGTACGTAAAAATCAACTCAAGGTGATGGCAAATAAAACACGCCGCAATCTACATAGCTGTTTTTGTTTATTGCGAAAATCTCTGTTAAACTCTACCATATTGTTTTATTTTAGAAGACACGCGGATTGGCGAGGCAAGGCTGCTTGTATGCGAGGTATCTTAAAAAAAATCAACTGTGACTGCCCTTGAAGCTACAGGAAACTTCTTTCCATTATCTCCGCCGTGAACGCGGCACTCTGACAGCTCCTAATTAAAATGAATGGACTGCCGTGCGCGAAAGGTAAATGTTAAACGCACGCATGATACATGCAATGCAATGGTGAACGCGCTCGCACCATCTGGATTGCATTACACGGGCACTCTGACAGCTCCTAATTAAGATTAATAAGTCTGCCGTGCGCGAAACCGCCGACAATATGCCCAAGATGGCGCCCGTAAATTACATATAGCCTATCACGTCAAGGCTACTAAATAGACAGCACAGCGAAAACGAATCACTAGGCAGATGCCATAAAAACGGCGGCGAGCAGTAAGGAATGTGCCAGCCCGGACCCCTTTCAGAATTCTTTTTTTTTTTTAATACATAAGAGCTCGGAAGCTCCGCCCCCCACTTCGTGGTGGCGTAGGCCCGAGCCCTAAAAAAGGGAGAAGGTCCAGCGCTAGCATTTTAGCCAGCTTAGTGTTATACAGACGCACCGTTGGGTGGTTGCGTTCAAATGGCGCATCTGAAAACAACATGCTTCTAATGGTGAGCTGGACTATTTTACGGGATGATGATGACTTCTTCGACCCAGTTACGCTCAGTGATGATGATGTACTTTTTCGCATTGGTGTCTCACTCTCTCCCACACTCTTAGTGTGGCTCATATATCTTACAGGGGGTGTGCTGCTGACAGGGGTACTGGGTGTACCTGAAGAAATGATGACGCTTCTTCCTCCTCGTCATCATCAGATGAAACATCAACGGATACAATTTGTTGACTTGCAGTTCGGGCTGCCTTGATCTCCCTTAGGTGCGTATGCCATTTGACAGTGTGCTGTCTTTCAAGATGACCTCTCATGCCTCCAGTACCATAGTTGGTACCAAGCTTACCACGACTAACTCGAACCTTACAAATGGTACAAATGGCTATGTTTTCCCTTGTTGGTCTAACACTAAAGAAGTCCCAAACTGCGGACTTCAAATGTCTGTGGGGGGCGGAGGAGGCGATACTGGGAATGCTAATGCCAGATGAAGTGGAGGATGTGTGTTGCCGAAATTTACTACGTTGTGCACTTACAGCACCACTAATTGAGGAAATGGAGGTCGAGGTGGATGGAGGTCCCTTCTGGCAAGAAAATATGGAAGCTGTAGGTGGTGGTGTACTAGTTAACTGCATTGGTGGTGGTCCCATTGACACGTCGCCAATATCACGCTCAGCAGCATTTTGGGATAGGGTAAAAATGTCTGTTTGCTGCATGCCCGCTGAGGCTGGAGTGATATCTATGATGACTGCGTCGTCGTCGTGAGAGTCTTCTTCAGCAGGATTATACGCCACTTCTTGTTCAGCGTCATCATCACACTCCATAACTATGAGACTTTCGGGGACCTTCCTTTTACGCTTAGCTACCTTTGTCAGATCATGGTGTGCCTCACTCTCAGACAGCACTGGTGGTTCCCAATTTTCATCCATATCATCAGAAGGAAGGGGGCTTGAAGAAGATGTAGACACCATCCTTGATCTTTTCCTTGCTGGGGATCTGTAAGACAATGAATCATCAGGAGGAGTGGCTTCCTCAGATGATACCTCGGCTTGAATGTCGATTTCCTGATGTGCCCCTACTTCGGGAGGAACAACTATTGTGGGCACTTGTGCCGCTCCATGCACCTCTGCTTGCGCCTCTCCTTGCACCGCCTCTCCTTCCACATGTACTTGGGCTTGTACTTGCACATGTGGTTGTTGTTGAGGCTGTGGTTGTTGAACACTCGTCAGATGAGTTACAACAACCTGTGTTGATTGAGGGATGCTGCTACTTTCTTGCGATGAGCCAACATCACTGGTCGATGGTGATTGAACAACTATACTGGCTGCCTCTGCAGCACTCAAGGGCTTGGACCTAAGTTGGCATGGTGGTGATGGCACTGAGCCCAATGGAGCGGAGGTGCTGCTCCCAGCTTGGTCCCCAGCAGACCCCGCTGCTGCTGCAGGCGTACTTTTTTTCCCCAAAAAATGTGGTGGTCGGCACACCAGTCTCCTTGGTAAGTGGCGCCACTTGATTCTTCTGCTTCTTACTGGCAACTTTCTTGCTAGAGGAGCTACGGGCAACTTTTTTTGGGGCCATCTTCTTCAGATGTCAGAACAGCAGGCCGCAGTTGCACAAGTTGCAGAGTTGTCTGTGGCCACACGTGACGTTGTGCTGCATACACCGCAGCAGGACTTCTTCCTGGCACTGATGAGGAACGATGAGGCAGATGATTCGTCTTTCTGCACCTAAAAGCAAACGAAGCCAGAGGAACATCAGTTAAATAAATGTTGCATATGTAGCGCTTCAATTAATAGTTTGCAAGTAAACATTTTTGTTATACCCACCCCCCAAAATGGAAAGACCAATAAAATGCACCACTGACAGAGTAACCCTGGGCATAATGGATGAAAGCATGGCAGACTGGGTGCAGGCCTATGGCACAACAAAGCACACTGTCTGGCTTCAAAATGGACCCTTAACCCCCACCATATGGCCAGGCCCTGCCTGTACCAGTCCTCAAAATGGCCCCCACCCACATGGCCATGCCCCATCAACACCCCAATAAATCAAAAAACACACAAAAATCATCACGATCCAATGCCATCCATGCCCTCAATGATGTTTACATTCAAGACACCCCACAGAAAGACTAGGCCCATGCACCACTGAGTAACCCTGTGCATAATGGATAACAGCAAGGCACATTGGATGCAGGCCTATGGCACAAAGCACACTGCCTGGCTTCAAAATGGCCCCTTAACCCCCACCACATGGCCAGGCCCTGCCTGTACCAGTCCTCAAAATGGCCCCCACCCACATGGCCATGCCCCATCAACACCCCAAAAAATCGAAAAACACACAAAAATCACCACAATCCAATGCCATCCATGCCCTCAATGATGTTCACATTCAAGACACCCCACAGAAAGACTAGGCGCATACCTACAGTTGTAGAGGTCTGCAAAATTATTAGCTGGAACATTGCAGGCCTAAGAGCCAAAAGGACTGACACATCTTGGTTGGAGCTTATTAAGGCACACAACATTATTGCCTGCCAGGAGACATGGGATAGCTCCCCTGACTTTTGGGTGGACGGTGTCATTACCTTCACTACACCTGCAGTCCCAAGTCGATAAGGCAGAGCCAAGGGGGGTTAATGTCCATGTTTTCCCTTAAAATGAAGGGCAGCTTTAGGCAGATCCATTGCGATTCACCAAATCTCCTAGCCATAGAATGGGTTGTTTCACCAGCCTGCACCATTCTTTTTATTAATTTCTATAATGCGTGGGAGAGAACTACTGAAAGTGAACATCTGGCTGGACTGGATAATTTTCTCTCATTGTATAGTTTAAATAATCACACTGTGTTCGAGTTGGTTTTATTAGGTGATTTTAATGTACATCTTTGCAATGATTCATGTGGAACTGAAGACTGGGAAGATCTACCTTATAACCAGGTGCCACATTTTGAACACTCTAAAGGGGGGGAAGCCCTTGAGGAATTAATGGCACTGTATAACTTGCTTGAAGCAAACATTACGGAGAAAGGTGAAAGGACAGTCACTTTTAAGGGAACATCCCCCGGCTCCATAGTAGATTACATCTTTGTGTCACCGGGCATATTATCTAGAGTTAAGAAATATAATGCTTTTTTTGTAGCCTATAGTGATCACAATCCTGTTCTGCTAGTGACACAGGGGGCGGAATGGTTGCACACTAAGCTACGAGGGGTTGTCCCGGGACCGTCAGTAAGTCCCATAGATCAAGGACGCAGATTGAAATGGGCAAACGTGGTCCCTGAGAATTTCATGCAGGAAATCTCACCAAAGATTGAGCCCCATATAGCGATCTGTCAGGAGGCCGGCACACCTGTCAAAACTATTATGAGTAGCTTCGAATCAATTTGTTCGGAGGTCTCGGCCGCTCTAACTGTTAATTGCACACATGGTCCCCCTAAACCCCACAGGTGGTTTGATGACAAGTGCTCAAAAGCCCACAGGTCACTCATGAAGGCACTCAAATGTTGCCCGAGAGACAGGGATAAAATCTCAGAAGCAAGAAGAGTATATAAAGCATCCATTACTGGGAGGAAAAAAGCGCTCAAAGAAGCAGCCTGGGATAATTTAACTTCTTCAGTAGTTGTCCGGGATAGCTCATTGTTCTGGGCCACTGTGAATCAACCATTTCTCTCAGAGTCAGACAATTGCCCCATGGATTGTGTGATACCCGATGATAAGTGGCTATCCCACTTTGGCACAATTTATGGTTCTGGTGAGATGACCAATCAAACTGAAAGGTGGGAACCCTTGGCCTGTGCCCCATTGGTCTTCACTGTAGGAGAGGTAGAAAGGGCTATCCTAGAGACCTCTAAAAGGAAAGCCCCAGGCCCGGATGGGGTGCCTGGTGATTTTTATGTGTCCGCTCCTAAACTGTGGGTAGGTGTCCTAAGTCAGGTCTTTAGATCAGCCAATAAGAACATTTTTCCCAAAAGTTGGGCAACCGCGGTCATCGTACCAATCTTTAAAAAGGGCCAGCGCGAGGACCCAGGTTGCTACAGGCCCATCTCCCTTTTGGATCTTGGGCAGAGTCCTATTGTTCCAACTGAGAGAAAACATCAAGAAGGGGGAGGGAGTGTCAAACCTGCAGTACGGTTTCAGGGCCAAGAGGGGAACCGTGGACCAATGCCTCAACCTGCATCTATTGATCTCTAAGTATATGGTCGCCAAGGAGGGGTCTCTGTTTCTTGCATTCATGGACCTCTCCTCGGCCTTTGATATGGTCAATAGGGCAAAACTATGGCCAGTTATGCTGGAGATGGGGGTGGACGGCTCCTTGGTGAATTTTATAGCCTCTCTACATCAGGACCTGTTTGCCAAAGTGAGAGTGACGAAGGAGGGTAGGTGCACCACCTGTTTTAGATCGGAAAGAGGGGTTCGGCAGGGCTGCATCTTAGCCCCCCTCCTTTTTACGATCTATATAAACGGGCTTGAGAAACACCTGATGGCCGTGGGGGGGGACGTTCCGCGTGTAGGAGAGAGGAAAATACCAGCTCTCCTATACACGGACGATGCTGTCCTGATAGCCAGAACCGGGGTGGGCCTCCAACGCCTGCTAGACTCATTTGGCAACTTTATGGACCAATTAAACCTTAAGATCAACACCAAGAAGTCCCATACTATGGTGGTGTCCCGTAAGAAGCATAAAACTATGTCCCTTTATTGTAAAGGTGAGGTTGTGTCCCAAGTAACATTGTTCCCCTATCTGGGCGTAACCTTTGATGAAAAGGGCACCTGGGGTCCACAGATCAAGATAAAAAAAGCTGGCCATGACCAGAGCTGCCTCAGCTCTCGTAGGGTTTGCAAACAGGCTGGGAGGCAGACCAATGGAGGCCATTTTAAAAATATATAACGCGAAATGTATTGCTATAGCCACATATGGCGCGCCCCTATGGGGGTACCTGTCCAATGATCTACTACAAAGGGCTGAAAATAAATTCCTTCGTTGATTACTTTCTGTTCCTCAATCAACACCGACTTTTTCATTGCATGCAGAGCTGGGTCTAGATTATATCTCTGTCAAGCTGAAATTGGCTCCCTTAACGTGTTGGTTAAAGTTATGGTTGAATGAAGAATTATCCCTCAATCATGTTATTTTGAAAGATGTCATGTCCCTTGATCAGAGGAAGAAAATTCACTGGTTAGAATACGTGGACCTGGCGTTTGAAAAACTTGGACGCCCAGGCCTTTTTAACCTGCCATCTTCTATCAGGGTTGAAGCTATTAAATGGGCTAAAAAATATTTTATGGAGAATGCAAGGTTAGCCCAGGAGGAAGACGAGCTGACTAAAAAGTCAGTAAGATCACATTTTATGTTGCTATCCTCCCCTTCCATAGCGCCTTATCTTACCTTTGTTAGCAAACCATTACACAGACATCTTCTTATTAAATTTAGATTTGACCAGATTCCCTACGTGCTGGGCTGCTTCCACCTTTGGAGCACGCCAGAATCTGGAGCCCCATGTAAATGTGATGAATTTTCAACACAGGACACGTTGCACTTTATAATGTTTTGCAGTTTTTTCAGGGAGCCAAGAAATAAATATTTAGTACCTGTTTTAAAGGATGCCGGTTTTATACAAGTTAGACCTGCCATGTTGTACTTACAGTCTTTAGGTAATATCTTCATCACATATTCTGTAGCTAGCTTTTTAGTCGCTGCATTTAGAATCAAGTCGAGACTTAAAAAGGGTAACGTTGTAACTTGATTGTTGATATCTCTGTTCCGTTATTCATGACTGTCTAAAGTGTTGCACATCCTGAAAATCTGTATGTACTTTTTAAATTGTAAATATTACTGTGTTTTTATTTGCTTTTATGATTTTAACCAAATCGAATAAAGTGTATTTTGAACTTTTGAACTTGACTAGGCCCATGCACCACTGAGTAACCCTGGGCATAATGGATGAAAGCAAGGCACATTGGATGCAGGCCTATGGCACAAAGCACACTGCCTGGCATCAAAATGGCCCCTTAATTCCCACCACATGGCCAGGCCCTGCCTGTACGAGTCCTCAAAATGGCCTCCACCCACATGGCCATGCCCCATCAACACCCCAAAAAATCGAAAAACACACAAAAATCTCCACAATCCAATGCCATCCATGCCCTCAATGATGTTCACATTCAAGACACCCCACAGAAAGACTAGGCCCATGCACCACTGAGTAACCCTGGGCATAATGAATGAAAGCAAGGCACATTGGATGCAGGCCTATGGCACAAAGCACACTGCCTGGCTTCAAAATGGCCCCATAACCTCCACCACATGGCCAGGCCCTGACTGTACCAGTCCTCAAAATGGCCCGCACCCACATGGCCATGCCCATCAACACCCCATAAAATCGAAAAACACACAAAAATCACCACAATCCAATGCCATCCATGCCCTCCATGATGTTTACATTCAAGAGACCGCACAGAAAGACTCAGTCCATGCACCACTGAGTACCCCTGGGCAAAAGGCCCAAACAACAGCCAAAAAATCGAAAAACACACAAAAATCCCCACAATCCAATGCCATCCATGCCCTCCATGATGTTTACATTAAAGAGACCCCACAGAAAGACTCGGTCCATGCACCACTGAGTACCCTTGGGCAAAAGGCCCCAACAACAGCCAAAAAATCGAAAAACACACAAAAATCACCACAATCCAATGCCATCCATGCCCTAAATGATGTTGAAATTCAACAAAACAGTTGTATCATGCACCCATAACTAACCCTGGTCCTACTGGATACTGTGGCTACCCACAATATATTTTATTTAATGTTCTGAAAAAGTTCCAAAATTGTAGTTGCAGCAACTGTAATGCCTCAAACAAACTTACTTGTGAAATTTCTAATCCAAAAGTGATCCAAAGAAAGTCAAAAAGGCCTCAAATCCAAATATCCAGCAGCATCCACAAAAAGTAATCCTTCCAGGTCAAGATCCAAATCAAAGTGACCAGGACATGAACAAAGCACTGGGAGGAGCCTGCTGGACAGGAACAGGAAGTTGGAGACTGTGGGGCACTTCCTTCCTCCCACCCTCCCCAAAATGGACTCCTTGCAAAAAAAAGTGCAGGCAAATGTCAACCTGAGGAGTTATTCTAATAAAAATCATCATTTTCAGAAGGTTTATGCTGCCTGCTGGAGGATTTCTTGTGCAGAATTGCAAATTTTGCAATTTAGCGAGCGCGAGATTGTTGCTGCCCGCCGCATCTACGTGTTCGCAATTGTTTACTCCCGCGATGCGTGATCACGGGCCTTTATGACGTACTCGCGTTGACAAACTGCTGTGCAAGGTGGCGGGCCGCAATGACGTAATCGCGGTCGACAAACTCCCGCGGGATCACGCAGCAAGATCCAAAATGGCGCAGCACACGCAAACATGGAGAAAAACAGCTCTTCAAAAGCTGAATGACGGTAAGTTAACGCCGCGCACCGCTATATTGTATTTGTCAAGCGCGACCAAGCAAAAAAATCCGCTGCGTGCGAATTTGCAAATTTTCTGTAAATTCGCGAGAATTCGCGGATTGCGAATTTGCCAAAAATCCGCAAATTCCAAGAGCGGAACAGATTTTACGCCCATACTTACTAAAATGTGCATTGTATGCGGACGACCTTTTAATGTTTACTTCTAATCCAGAAGTTGCAATCCCCCGACTTTTCGACCAGGCAGAAGCCTTCGGTGAAACTTCGGGATATAAAATAAATAAGGGAAAATCTGGGATCATGCAGTGGAACCAGGAAGTAATATCTCCTTTAGCTATACCACAGATGAGATATCTTGAAGTATTTTTGACACAGGATATCTTAGATATACCAAAATAAATCTCAATAGAATCTTTAAGGAGATCTGTGGGCTTCTATTGCGTTGGTCTGGTCTCCCTCTAAATGTCTTCGGTAGAGTAAATTTGGTGAAGATGGTTATTCTACCCAAAGTCACCTTTCTGTTCAATGCTATACCCTTGAGTTTCAGCCCTAAAGACATAGCAAAAATACAGGGTAAAATCAGGTCCTTTATTTGGAATTTCGAAATCTCTTCGAATATCCTGGAAAAAGCTAAGGAGAAAATTGAAAGTTGGGGGGGTTCGTATTGCTGGATTTATTAATCTATTGCCATTCATTTCACTTCAAAAACTTTCGGTTATTGGCAGATAAAGCTAATATGTCTTTGTTGGGTAGATTATTTGGGGCGTTATTACGGGGCATTCCTCAAGGGAACGAATATTTTTTGTATAAATTCGGTGATCCCAGATTTTATAAGAAAGTAAGGCTAAAGATTTTAGAGACAGCCCTAAAGAATTGAGTATTCATTAGAAAAAAGTTGGGAATCCCCTATTATGTGTCTCAGGCACCGATATGGGATTCCCCAGGGACACCTGAATGTCTCAAAGATCGATTATCAAATCCCCTCAAAGTGGCAGGCATCACATATTGGAAAGACCTACAAAATAACTCACAGCTTATGGATTGGGATACCATCTCCAGATTGACGGGAGGAACCCTTACCAGGTTCAAAAACTACCAGCTGTTAGCCTGGTGGGCCAGTATATCATGGGCCTCAGAAACATTTGAACCCAAGTTGGATCTAGTAAATAGAAAGGGGAGGTGGAAGAAAGAGGTATCCTTTTGGTATGAGGCCATGCTGTAGCCGGAGGGAATCACAGAACAAGAACTCCAAAAGACATGGGGGGGTAGTGGCCTTAGCCGGTAGCAGTCTAATGGATTTGTGGGGCGACTCTTTTATGATGCTAAATGCAGTAGTTAAGGCTGCACCTCTCAAAAGAAATCATCTATTCACTTTACACCGTGTTTATATCTCTCCTAAAAAACTGGTTAAAATCACGAATTTGGAATACCATTGCCCGAGATGTAAAGCTCTTGCCGCTGATGACCTTCACATGTTTGTGGAATGTCCCAGGCTCATAGACTTTTGGTCTAGAATAGGAGAATTTATAACGGAAGTACTGGGAATTCAAGTCTTAATTACCCCCAGAATAATTTTGTTTGGTTTGGCCGTAGAGTACCAGCTCAATGATATGGCAACTAAATTCATCTTTTATGTGATGGTCTTAGCGAGGCGGGAAATATGTAAGGCCTGGAAGGATCCAAATGCCCCTACTTTCTCCGACTGCCTGAAGTATATCATATATATAAGTGAATCTGATATGGCTTGTGATTGCTCTAGTCATGATAAGATCTGGGCGGCCCTAGTGGCATGGCGGAACAGATGAGACTACTTTGGGAGTATTTCGATGATTTCACCTAGGCACTGTTGGTGTTTGTTCTCCAATTCAATCCAAGGGCCATCTAGATACAGAGAATTGGAGTGGAGCAAGCAAACAGTTGAAACTTGAGGGGTATCCCTGTCTCTCTCTCTCCTCTGTTCAAAGTGTGGAGGTCGGAACATCATAGCATTGGAGGGGAGAGGGGGATTTCCTCATCTAGAATACCCATCATTGGTATATGAGGAATACAAAAAAAACGGGAAAAAAAAACGTCGCTGTGTCGAAGGAGATGTTGATGATCTTTCGCATTTGCAGCGCAATGCTTGCATCAGCTTTGTTGAAAACCTGGTGTGGGCAAGGGTCTGATGGGAATCCCGAGTGGATGGTGTTCATGGCTTTGCGTGTCTCTTCGTTGTTGACGTGGGACCAGGAGGTCAGCTGGTTGGTGCAGGTGGTGTTCGGGGTGTGTATTAATACATAAAAAGGGGTCCCCTGAAATTGGATAATGTTCCGAGGACAGGGCAATGATATTTTAACAATAGAAATTCCTAGGCAACTATTCAGTTTGCTAATAGGCAAATCCCACCACAGAATTAAATAAAAAATAAAAATAAAAATGAACACAAGTGTACTGAGAAATGATGATAACAAATTAATTAACCACAAATGTTAAATTTATTATAAACGATATAAATATATATAATTTCAATGCTGTACTAAATAATCATAAAAACCATGAAAAACGATGTCAACATATAGTTAAACAATTAATTACATAAAAAAATTGTACAGTACATTCATCATATTAAAATCGAATACAATCATGAATTGTTGTAATACATTGGTTAAAAAGGATTTAGATCTGTATAGTGGTTCTAATGTCAATTTCTACGCGCGTTTCGGCGTTCTGCACGCCTTCTTCAGGAAAAAAACACTGGATAATCCTAGGGCTATAGGGCGAGTCAGGGTGGGATAAGGATCAAATATGCAAGGCTTCCTGGACGAAATAATGCGCAGAGGAACTAAAATTGTCCAATTTTATGTTGTCTCCAAAGATATATGGTGACTTGACTATAAACAGATTTGGCGGTCATAAATTCGTTTCTTGTTACAAGTAGATAGAATGCATAATATTCATTATGAATTGCCGAAATTTTAAGCCATCGGATATGAGGCCACAAGAATATAGGAATTTTCCGAACAGTCTTATTGATTGATTTAAATCGGGCAGCCTGACAGGTGCCTTCAGAGATCGAATATTCGAAAATGATGTAGACTTTAAAAACTCGCAGCTGGCGCCATAATAGGTTTAGGGTCGATCCAGTGGAGAGGCGGGTGTTCCGTCTGGTCCCAAACAAAAAAGCCAAAGTGTTCGGGGTGTGGGCCGTTGAGGTCGGACGGATGAGGAGTTGAAGCTGTCATGGATGTCGGCGATCGTGCAGTGGAAGAAGGTGGCCAGTGAGTCGCACAGATCCTGCGAGGGTGGGATGTCGTTGGTGTTGGTGCTGGGGTTGGAGAGTTCCATTACTATGTTGAAAAGTTCTTCTCTAATGCAGGATATGGTGGACCTCCTAATATACCGATTGAATTGACTTACTATGGACAATTTATATGCTATGATTGAAATAGCAGCACAATCTGCTTTAAAGGAAAATGACACAATGCCTTTTAATCATGATAGATGTCAGTATGTTACAGATTTGGGTAATACAGAAGATCAAGAGGTTAAAGGTCAGTAAGAGGCCTCTATGTCCATTGTTTTAATCTGAAAGAAGTTCTACAGCATTTCAGTAAAAACCCAGCTTTTCCTGATGTTGTGGTAGATGAGAAAGAGTACTTTTTTCAACAATACCATTATAACATGATCAGGAAGCTGTGGGCGAGGAGAATGGAAAAACAGAGAAAATGCCAGTATCCCAAGGTTCCTCCCCAAAATATATACATTGTAGAGTTTACCAAATAATTTACCCCACAGTTAGATTTATTAATGGCTAGAATAGCCACACAAGGTTATAACATATCAGAAGATGCAGACCGTCCAGACCAACTTGAAATGATAAATGAGTCGGAATTTAAGAGAGCCTATGTTGCCTCAAACTTTTCTATTTGAACAACATAGACAGCACCATCTCTGCTCAGAGGTTTCCATGCCCTATCTGAATACATGCAGCAAGGACGAGACACAACATTTATTTTACATCTAAGGGATGTGAGAGAAATCCTTTGACTGTTTGTCCTCAACTGCTATTCTGGCTGGTTTAGACATTGCAGCTGTTCATCAATTATGGATGTTCTCTTGGTGGGCAGATCATTTGTCGAGAGTCAAATTATTTGGGCCAAATTTTGATGACTTAATGAAAAGGTCTACTGAAGTTTGGAAACTTAAGGGTTCAGTGTTCCTATTTTTAGGAGGATGCGTTTATGGTTCAAAAAGGGTATTTGGACCATCTGCACCTGTGAGAGTATGATCTTATCCCTTTTTTTCCCTGGGTAGTGGCTGGGGGGTGGGAATTGACACATTTCCATCTAAGCAAGTTGTTGTCACCCCTGTGGTGCTAAAAACATTTCTTTATAGCAGAAGAGTCTTTATTACAGGATCCAGCAGGAGTAAAGTGGAAAAGATGCTTCAAAGCATGAAAAGAAGAAATCCCAGATGCGTGGGTGGTACGAACTGTGCAGCAGGTCAACAGAATTCAGTAACAAACCATTCTATGGAAAGCTAGTCTGAAAGGAATGTGGGAACAATTAATAAAAGCAGCTATGACATCAGTGCAGACAAGGGAGCAAAGGTAGGTATTTGATTTGATATTTGTTCTAGTGCAGATGCATTTGTGCTTTTTCTCCCTGTTTTAGAGTTATAACATTAATATGTATGTTCTACTACACCATTCAAGATGATGATGTGACAGAGGATACATCCCTAGATATCCTTGGTAATATCTTGTCTTCATTGAACGTGACAGTCATCCTCAAAATCCCCCACAGCGGCCACATCAACGTCCACCTGAAGGACATCCCCAGGCTCCCAATCAACAAAAGAATCAACTTCAAACTCCTCACACACACCTGCAAAGCTCTACACGTTGTGGGACTTGGAGACATCAACCACCTCCTCACATTCTGTGCACCCACCAGGAACCTCCATCCGCCAATGTGGCCCTGACCACCATCGCATCTATCTGCAAGACCATGGTCGGACAAAGATCCTTCTCATGACCTCGCAGCTAAGACCTGAAACACCCTGCATCTCTACCTAAGGTGATCATCGTCACTGCTTCAATTCAGGACGGACCTCAGTTTCTGGCTCTTCGACTGAACCAGAGTGCCTTCGTCGGACCAGCAGTCCTCCCTCCAGCACTTTGAGACCCTTACGGGTGTAGTCACGCTTTACATGGCATTTGATTGATTGATTAATTGAGTGACAGATGTCTATTTACACATTCTGGGTAGGTTGTGTGTCTGGACTGCCCTTCAGTCTTACACCTTCTCCAAGGGTATTTACCAAATGTTTGGCTCCCCTACTAATTTATTTCCATAACTGGATGTTTGGTTAATACATTTTTTTCAAAGGGAAACAAAGATATCTGGAAAGTAAGTTAAGTAGCTCCTTGCTTCCAGTAGGCTGGGACGAAAATAAATTATGCTAACACTTCTCTGCCCATTGGACATTATTTGATATATGCCCAGGTACTGTGTACCTTCCTCAGTCATGGAGAAAGAAACTGATCTGCAACCTTTCAACACATCTTCAGAAGGAGCAACAAAGGGCCAGGGAGTGGCTGACAGTGAAGGGAGACATGGCAGCATTTCTAGCTGTAATGCTATGGCTACACGGTCACCTCCAATCCTTGGTGTAACATGTGCTGGATAAAGGAATGACAACCTCTAAGAATGATCTGATTATTTGTATCGGCTCCTATTACAGTTGGCTCTTGCTGGGTCTCCTATCCTCCCTTTTTTGAGACATGACTTACCCTTTTTTTTTAATTATTATAAACTTTCGATCAGTTTTGTTCAAGAGCGTTTGGTGTGTTTTTTTATTGAATTTTGGTAGGGACACTGTTTAGCGGAACTTGGGCTTTTTAAAAAATATTTTTTTTTTATTGTACTGTTGTGCACTTTGATGATTTCTTGTACTTCATTCCTGCCTCCTGTTTGACCTACTTGAACCTCCATTATGTGAGGCTGTTCTCTTTTGCCTCGCAATTTTAACCGAATGATGTACTGGAAATGCATCGTTTAGTGTGGCCACTTTATTCTTTACTGTTTTAAAAATATGTTGCCTCTGCTTGTTTTTATCTGCTCCTTTTACAGTTGGCGCCTGCTGGGTCTCCTATTCCCACTAGTGTACTTGGGAACAGCTGACCTGTTTTTAAATAAAATGTTTTTTAATTCTATTTTGGGAGGGAAACTATTTGGAGGAATTTGGGCTTTTGGTTGGTCACTTTTTTACTCTCTATTTTTACCAGCTGTTACAAAGGATGTGCACAGTGGGTGCTCAGTGTGCATGCCGAAGGCACACCTACGGCAAGCCTATCTGCGCCTCTCCGAATCCGGATCGCGGCCAG
Organism: Lissotriton helveticus; assembly: GCF_964261635.1. Lineage (NCBI taxonomy): Eukaryota > Metazoa > Chordata > Amphibia > Caudata > Salamandridae > Lissotriton > Lissotriton helveticus. Next base: position 441,385,472 of record NC_136060.1, on the reverse strand, counting down.
CCATGATGCTCATGAGCTATCCCATCCAGCTCTTCTTTTCAAATATACCAAGAGGGAGCTGTGGGAATTACATCTTGCTCAATGTGTTCACTTGGGAGGTCCTTATTTTCAAGCATAGGTGCAGGTTTTATTTGCACGAATTGCACATTTTCTGTTGAAATTTCAGAACGGATCACTTTTTCATTTAATAATTGCTCTAAACCTTTACCACTAGATGACTCATCTGGAGTTTTTCCATTTCCAATAAAAACCTTTTAGGGCAGGTCTTTAAAACTGTATCTCTTTACTGTTTAGGACATCTTTATTCTTCCTATTGAAAACAATTGGAATGTTTTGTCCCACACAAAAACGAGCCTCAAAGACAATTTTGCTACTGACATTGTATTAGCCATCCCACAGGAGTTCTCTATCAAACATTTTAATCAAGACAACAAAACTGGGGTGGTATTGTGATTATATATCAAGCATCATCTCTGTCTTCTGTTTCTAAGCTTAAATCATAATGATAATATTGAGGGCATGTTGTTTACTCTTACTCTTTATGTCACCTTTCCAGTCTCTGGTGTTTAGCGCCAGTTTCCTGCCGATAAAGCAACGATATTTTTATCGCCTGTGCTTGATAAGATGCCCCTTCATTCTTCATGTAGATGACTCCAACAACAAACTGCCAGAAGAATTTGTTAGTTCTTTTGAAGGCTTTTACCTCGACACCCACCCATATGGCAGGTTATACTCTTGATCTTATCTTGGCCAGTCCACTTCTGGTCAAAGTCCTTCCATTGGTTAATCTTATTTGGTCTGATCATGCCTTAATTCCTTTTGAGATCTTAATACCCACCCCTTGTGATCTGCTTTACACAACAAAAAATTTGTCCAGACCTTGGCACAAAGTTAACAACTTGATTCTGGCTGATGCCTTTTAATCCTTCACTTTTGATCAGAACAGAGTGTTAGAGCTTGACGCCGTTCTTTTCAATGATTGGCTGGAAAAGGCCATTGACGTTATTGCTCCTAAGCAATCTCATTCTGTAAGACAATGAAGCTTTCAGCTCCCTGGGTCTAAGATGGTCTTAAACTTCATAAATCTAGTTATAAGAGGCTGGAGAGACATTGGAGAACCAATTATGATAAAGATGCTAGAGCGATTTATTAGGTTGCTCTCAAGAAATACCATTATGAAATGTATATGGCTTGAAAAGAATTGCCTTGTCTATTTCAGAGGCATATAGCTCGCCTAAAGAATTGTTTAAGTTGGTTAATACCTTTCTTTCCCCTTTGGCGACTAAAGATACTCTTACTCTGTCAATGTAGCTCTGTTAAGGCCTCTCAGATTTCTTTCATAATAAACTTCAGGCTGTTTGTGATCTTTTTCAAAAGCCTTCCTCAATGTACATGAGCTTTCCTTCCCCCCTCCTCATCTGCCCCATACCTCCCTTGTTTTCATTCCATCTTGATTGAAGAATCGTCCAACAACCTTGTCAACTGTAAGTCATGATCCACACATGACCCTTTGAGCCTGACCATTCTTAAAATGGCAATTTCAGTGGTTAATCTCATTGTGAATAACTTACTCAATATTCCTTAGGCGGTACTTCCCTCTGGATGGAAGCAGGCTCTTTTACTCACCCTACTTAAGAAGCCCTCTGCTGATCCTAAGATTTTGAGCAATTATAGGCCCATATCACTTCTTCCCACTATGGCTAAGCTGGTGGAAATAAATCTTAGTAGAGAGCTTACCATCATTTACATTACTTGCAATCAGTTTTTTGTCATGGTTATAGCACTGAGACCACTTTTCTTGAGGTCTCTGAGCACATCAAATCTATTCCTGACCGAAACTCTCCAGTTATGATAATGCTTTTGGACCTTTATGAGGCGTTTGATATGGTCTCTGATGCTAATATGCTTCAGAGGCTGGAAGGCATTGGCATTATTGACCACGCCCTGTCATAGTTTAAATCTTTCATCAGCAACCGCAATTAGGCCATTTTCCTACCTCCTTGTTCATCTGCAGCAAAGCCTTTGGATTACAGTGTCCCGCTGGGTTCAGCTCTTAGCCCTACTGTTTTTAATGTACATATTTCTCCCATAGACAATTATGTGGAGTCTTTTAGAGTGAGAGTAGTTTCTTATGTAGATGATATGCAACTTCTCCTGTCCTTTGATGTTCCTTCCTCATTGGAGTTCTATTAAATCCTGTCCTAGATCTGTCTTAGATCTCGCTTGGACTGGATGAATATCAATTTCTTAAAGTTGAACTCAGGCAAAAATGAGATTCTTTATTTTGGTACGAAATTTATCCCTAGTTCAAACCTCTGGTGGAAATCTGAGATGGGAACACCCCCCTGTTGTTCCCCAATGTTGAAGAATTTGGGGGTCAGATTTGATGCTGAGCTCACTTTTGAGCTTCAGAATAAGAAATTTTTCCAGTTCTTGTTTTCTGATCTTGAGATATTTGAGATATATGTTACATTTTATTCCCATGGAACAACGGAAAACTATTGTGCATGCCTTGCTCACTTCCAAATAGTACTACTCTAACAATCTACTTTCTTACTCAGCATCTTCAGATTATCAAAATGATTCAGCCTATTTGGGGCAATATGTAGGTAAAACATGAATACCGATTCCTTAATACCGAATTTTACCGATTCTGTATTAAGGAATCGGAAAATGCGATGTAGATAAAAAAACGGTAAATGTTACCGCTTTGTTAAAAATCGGTAAACCGAATCGGTAAAAAAAAAAATACCGAAACACCAATACCGATTCGAAATTACCGAATTCATACCAAATCGGTAAATACCGATTCGGTAATTCAAAACATCGTAAATTGATGAATCAGCCAATCCTGTGTCACCCAATCACCTCCCAAACAGGAAGTGGCCACACCCAGGCAGCTGCACAGAACCTGGAGCTTACTGTGAGGCAGGCAGGTGAGCTGAGGAGCCAGGAGCAACAGAGCCTCACAGCTACAACCCAAAAAAAAACTGTTTGAAAATGGCAAGACAGGACAGAGAGAAGGAGGGAAGTGAAAGGAAAAGAAAGCTGAAGTTCAGTGAAAAGGAGCTGGAGGTACTGATCCAGGATGTGAGTCAGGACCATGACAGACTTTTCGGTAAGCTGTCCCACCATGTGCGGGAGTCTCAAAAGAGACAGATCTGGATTGGGATACAGGACAAAATTAATGCCAATGGTGTGACACAGCGTACCATTGAGGAAATCAAGAAGAGGTGGTACGACCTCCGGAAGACGGCAAAGGCAAGGATGGCAGAGAGGCAGAGGCAGGCTGCCAAAACTGGCGGAGAAAAGAACAGAGCACCAGCACCAACACCACTGGAACTGATGGTAGAGTCCACCCTCCAGCCGGAGAGTGTGAATGGCGTGGGAGACGCAGACAACTCTGCCAGAGCAGCAAGGAAACAAGGTAAGATGCATGCCCAGCATGCTGTGCTACCCACTCCCCAACCCTAATCCCCATAGTGGCATAGGGGCTCCAACGCCACTCCATGTCTTACTCATTACCTGCTATGTATTGTGGGAGATGTAGTTCGAGGGAACTGATGCATAGGACAGTCAGGCTAGCAAACACAATAGCATGTGAAAGTAATTGGCAATCTCATGACAGTCACTGTGATCTGTAAGCATGATGTTTAATGCAGTTCAAATGCAGACAGAGCAGTGAGAATATCTAGATTGTGTCAATACAGGCGAGACATCTCGCAGTGCTGCAGAGGGGAGCAGAGCAAAGATAGCCAGGCCAGAGGGGAGGCAACATGAGGAAGAGAGTATGCCTGCAGGGACCACGAGCTCCGCACAACCACCACCACCAACTACTCCATCATAGGTATTACCACAGCACCAGGGAACGCAGCCATCCCCTCATACCCAGTCCCCACTGTGACGATCACCAACACCACCACCACCATCCACAGTCAGGCAGGAGGCATGCCGTGGCCACCCTCCAGCAGATGGAGGAGTCTTCGGAGGAGGGCAGAGGGGGCCAACAGTCTCCAGTCCATGAGGAGGGCAACAGAGAGAGGGCTGGTACTCCATCTGAGGGCACCCACAGTTCATCCAGACGCCGCAGGGCAAGGCCGGCCAGTCCTGAAGCATTCGAACAGGGTGAAAGTGTGTTTGCAGGACTGGAAGGCAACATGCTCAAGGTCCAGTGCCTGCAATGGAGAGAGATGCGATCACTGCATAGGGAGGTGGCCCACATTAACAAACACATGCACAGGATGGAAAAGGGCATCAGTGCAATGGGAGACAACATGTGTGAGGGAATGCAGAGAGTTGCAACCTCTGTGGACAACCTCTGCAGCCAGTTGGAGCAGGACCGTCTTGGCAGGCGCAGGGAGAGGCAGAGACTCCAGGCCTATACCAAGGCAGTGAACCGGCTGGCCACTGCAACCTCCCAAATGTGTCGAAGGTCCATCACCATGCAGGAGGAGATGGCGCATTGTAGCAGGGATGTGGCCAGGGGCATGGTATCAATGGCCTCTGCATTAGAACTGCTGCAGAATGCGAAGGTGGCCACAATGGAAGGGGGGGACAGTGAGGAGGCTACCAGCCGTGGTAGCATTACGCCCTCTGCCACCGAGGGCAGGAGGCGCAGCGAACGCCACAGCGTTGCACAAGAACAGTCTGACACTACAGACAGCGTTGGCAGGGAACGTGCACATGCAGTGCGTGGACGCAGGAAATAGGTACAACTGCCAATTGGCAAACATTAGATGGGTGATGTAACCCATGTCCAAATGGACACTGCTTACAATACTAGTGGTGTGCTTATTAAACAGCATTACAAAAATGTGTTACTGGCTCTGTCTAGTTACTCACTCAGAAATAGTTTGACGTTATCTCTGCCCGTCTCTGTCTCCCATCATGTTCAAATGCAACACCAGCTGCGCAGGGCTCTTGGTGGGGGTTGTCCTCGTCCTCAGAGTCAGTTAGTTCCACTGCTGTTCCTTTTTTTGTGGCCAGATTGTGTAGCATTGCACATGTAGCAATTATTTTGCGACATTTGATGGGGCTGCACTGACGTGCACCTCCACTTTTGTGTAGGCAACGGAATCTGCTTTTAAACAGTCCAAAGGTGCGCTCCACCACTTGCGTGTGCTCGTATGTGCCACATTGTATCTCCTCTCCCTTGGGGTGGATGGGTTGAGATATGGTGTGACTAGGTAAGGCCGGAGGGGCTATGCGCTGTCACTTAAATGCAAAAGAAATTGCTATTAATTTGTGTCACCAATAGCTTGAGCAAAGGTATACATCAGGGTCACATTGATTTACCTATTAGGTATCCTTCTCCAAAGTCACCCGCGGCCAGACGTGTATGGATGCCACTGTTCCGGAATATGTACGAGTCGTGGGTACTCCCTGGGAATTAGGCCACGATGTCAGTTATGATGAACTTGGCTACACATATCACCTGCACATTAATGGAGTAGGTGGATTTGCGATTGCGGTAAATGTATTCAGTTGCTGCAGGTGGGCAGATTGGTATATGGGTCCCATCGACGCAGCCAATGACGTGTTGGAACTGCACCAGTTGGTAGAAATCCAGCTTGGTCTTCTGCAGCTCCGCCTGTGTACTGGGGAAGGTTATGTAATGATCCATTCTGTCCATCATGGCATCCAGGAAGGTGTTGAAAAACGGGATAGACAGCTCTGTGACACAACACCTACTGCGGCTATCACACCCTGGTAACTTCCTGATGCCAGGAGGTGCAGGCAACAGAGTACATGGACATGGGTAGGTATTGCGTGCGCCCTTGGTGTCTGATGCTCAAGATATGGTTTGAGGTCCCGTATTAGGTCAAGGATGGTGTGTGGGTGCAGGCTGTACCTTCCATGGATTTCTGGTTCAGTCAATTGAAACAATGTGATGCACAGTCTGTACAACCGCCCTTCCCGTCTCCAGATCCTCACTCCTGCTGCTCTCAAGCGTAGCCGCCTTGCTATGAGGTAGAGGCCCGTCATTGTGTTCACACTGTTGCATTTTGGGGCTGTTTTTATGCACTGCACCTGATTACCACCTGCTCAGGATCAGTGGTAAATACCGAATCGTTAATACCGAATTTGATCAAAATCGGTAATACCGATTTCTGCTACATCGCATTTCGGGATTTTTACGATTCTTTATTTACCGATTCTGTATTAATTGTTTCGGTGTTCACCAATCGGTAAATCAGGAATCAGTAATTATTTACGATTCGTTATTACCGATGCCAGTCGGTAATACGTACATCTCACAGGGCTAAATACTGGCCGGTATTTGGCCACCTACATATGGCCCTTGATCCTTAAAATCCCTGCCTGGTGTTTGATATGGATCACTGAAATATTATCGACGGTCACATTATCGACTAGCAATAATATTGTTGAATAATTATCGACTACAAAAATATCGACTTTGTATACTTATTACACAAAATACAAAAATATCGACTAAAAAATATCGAGTATTTAGAATATCGAGTACATAAATATCGTCTTATTAAATATCGACTACTAATATATCGTTGTTCATGAAATTACACCTAACACTACAAAAATATCGACTACTAAAATATAGAGTACAAAAATATCGTTTCTAAACAAATATCGAGTTATTTTTTGTACCCTTTCATGTCTAAAATACCATATTAATGGTCTATAAAAGTCATTGCTCTATACAAAAAACATTTTACATATAATACCTGTGACTTTTATAACATTACTATTTATCATCATTTGCTATACATTATATTAAATGCGTTCTATCATTTTAAAAAGAATCTTTACATGTAACTAAAATTGTCATAATATTTTTACACTTTCACATGTATTTTATTTAACAACTAACCTGCTTTAATGCGGAAAGCAACACATACCACCATTCTCACATCAACAAACACACCAATTAACATAAAAAAAATTCAAACTAGCCTATACAATCATTCCTTTCATCCTACAACCAATCAAATCCAAGCACACAAAATACACATACTATAAAAGGGATAAATGCATTCTACCATTTGCTGCTGCTAACTCCATAGAAAGAAGATGCCAACACTCTGAAGATTTTGTTCCTGAACAAACATCTTTAAAGATCCAGCTCACTAGCTAATCATTCAAGTAAGTTACATTCCATTATTTCAAAATCTAAAATAGTAGTCTATTATTTTACTTATATCTCCTAACTCTTCCACTTATTTAATTTTTATCTCCTCCTACTTTTCTGATAGAAACTACTACAAAAAAATTCCTAATACATGCTCCTATTTCTTCCCCTGCAAAATAAGATAGTAAGTATATATTAATGGTCTGTTATACAACAACAGCTGTTTTTAAACATTATTTCACAAGATTCATACTTAATTTAAAACATTTTATTCACAGATATTCAGCGATTTTCCGATTTCAACACTACAAATGTATAGAACTACACTAATTAAACATGTAAGTATATATGTTTTTGTTAGTAAACAACCAATATTCAAAATGCTATTTTCTAAACAACATATCTTGCATATTACATCTTCCCTACAGATCCAATAAAAACATCCTACATCAACTATACCAAAAGATAAGACTACCCTTGTAAAAAATGTAAGTATACTTCAATTTGTCTAAAACTTCATATAAAAACAAGAACTATGTTCTTAACACCATGTTATGTATTTTATATTTCCTCTACAGATATTGTGAATACATCATACATCTATTCTACCTACAGCAAAGAAAAGTACATATTTAGAAGTTAGTATAGTTTTAAATATTTCCAATTTCCCAACGCTTCAAAATAATTTTTATCATATGTGACATGTATTTATTCTATCTTCTCCACAGATCTAAACTTTACTACCTTGATGTACTCCACCAAATACTACAACTCAACTATTTAAACAAGTAAGTATATGTAATGTTCACATCAAATGTAGTACTAAGCAAATTAAAAAACTGCTTTTTCCTCGGAAAAACGTTTGTTTTGTATAAACATTAATTTAGCATTTCTATATTTTCATACCAACAGTAAATAAAGAAATACATACAAGAAATTCCTTCAAAATACAGGGGCATATTACCAACCAATAGAGATAATTTTTGTCTCTAACTTGTTTAGAGACAAAAATTATCGCCGCACATCGGCGATTTTTATCGCAGATAAACCTTGCTATTAGCAAGGTTTATCGCAAATGCGATAAAAAACGGCCGCAATGCATGAATATCGCTGAAAAGTCAGCGATATTCATGCATTATCGAGCAAATGCTCTTAGCCATGTTATCCACCTCCCATTGGTTAACATGGCTAAGAACTGCTCAGGGCAGGTGTTAGCTTTTGGAGATATTCGCGCATAGCGCGAATATCTCCAAAGGTTGGTAATAGGAGATAGCGATGTTAGCGACTGTTTCCAGTCGCTAACATCTTGGCACGCCCACTTTGCATGTCATTAGTGATAAATATCACTGACATGCAAAGCGGGGCCCAAGATGGTCGCTATCTCCTATTAGCTGTCGCTAACTGATGTTAGCGACAGCTTGGTAATAGGGAGATCATTTTATCTCCGCTTTCTTGGCTTTTAAAGCCAAAAAAGCGGAGATAAACCTCCTTGATAATATGCCCCACAGTTCTGCATTTGTGATTACTACTTTTAGTAAATGTAAGTATAAATACAACATTAATTATGTTAGCACCACTAAGTGAAATATATGTTATTTGATTTTGTTTCTTTCTACTCTTTCCTAGAACAAGTAAAACAAAATGACAGAAGGTGCAGAATTTGTTATGTCACAGAAAAATAAATTACTGTTATGTTATATGGGTTATGTTTATAGCCAGGAAAGACAAAGTGGTAGAAAAGTTTTTTGGAAATGTACAAAATATTACTCAAACAAATGTTATGGAAGGGCTACTACAGAGGAAACTAATGTGCTATTTACCAGGGAACACAATCATCCCCCCAATGTCACAGAAATTGAAATAAGAGATGCTTTAGAAAGTATAAAGACTGCTAGCACACAAAGTGATAGACCAACAACACAAATCCTTAAAGAGGAACTGTTAAAAGTCCCAGCCCATGCTTCAGGTCAACTACCCTCTATTGACTCCCTAAAACGCACAATTGCATACACTAAAAGACACACTTCCACTACCCCACCCAACCCTACTACTTTTGAGGAAATTATTATTTCACCAGAAATGTCCATCACACACAATAAAGACAAATTTATCCTTTTTGACAATGAAAGCAGTACAAACAGAATCATAATGTTTGCAACTGCAAGTAATTTAAGAAAAATCCAACAGTGTCCCCAATGGATGATGGATGGAACATTTAAACCATGCCCAAAACCTTTTTATCAACTATATTCCATCCACGAGTTATACCATAACTATAACATCCCTTTCATTTACTGTTTGCTACCAAACAAACAGCAAAACACTTACACAGAAATATTAAATGTTCTCAAAAATGAAATCAATAATTATTTTCCAGAAAAAATAATTATTGATTTCGAATTAGCTATGATTAATAGCATTTTGAAAATATTTCCCCACGCAGCAATCCAGGGTTGCTACTATCATTTCAATCAGAGCATATGGAGACATCTCCAAAAATCAACTTTAAGTATTTTGTACTCAACAGATAGCACCTTTGCCTATCAAATTAAAAAATTGATAGCACTGGCCTACGTTCCTGTTACCGATGTAGCGGAACACTATAATTTATTAATTGACAGCACATATTACAAGAGGAATAAAGATAAACTAACCCCATTACTGGATTATTTCGAAGATACTTGGGTGGGAAGGTTGCACAGGTCTGGACATCGACGCCAACCCAAATTCCAAATCCCTTGGTGGAATGTCTATCTTAGTACTTTAAACCAAGAGTCTAAAACCAACAACAGTGTAGAAGGGTGGCATAATGCTTTCCAAGCTACCACAAGCAGAACAAGACCCACATTCCATAACCTACTAGAAGCTTTGATAAAAGAACAAAGCTATCAAGAACTAAGAATGGAACAATCTGTGACCCAAATTGGTCCAAAACTAAGTAAACAAACTAAAGAAATGTTCCGACTACTGCAAAGTCAAGTCACACTATACCCTACAACTAGAGGATTAGAATATCTGTCAATAATAGCTAAAACCCTACTATAAAAATGTCGACAAAATATACTAATATCTTCTTACAATAATGATACATATAACAATCATAAACATTTCTAAACAATTATAAATAAGACATATTTGTTTTACAAACTTATCAAAATTTTGCACAATATTTCTGAACAAATATGCAATATTTATAATTACATCACACATACACATTACATAAAGATCGACATTTCCCACCCAATAAATAGAAATATAAAAATACTTACAATTTCTGTAGATGAAAGAGACGTAATGAAGCAAAATACAATCCATACAATCCATTACAAAGTAAGAAAAATCCAATATGGGAAACCATCAAAAACCCCACAATTATGTAAAAATAAAATAAACGCTCCTGGAAATCCCTAAAACAGTAGTGTGGACACTTTAGTATTTAAAGTGATATACACACAACTTTTAAAAAGAAACCGTCAAAAATCCCGAAAAAAGGTTAAAATTATTAAAATCCGCTCCTGGCAAACACGAAAAATAGGAGATACACGTAAAAATATAACCATAATAAGTCATACATTAGTATCTCCGAAAAAAAACACGCTTCCTTCCATGTAGTTTTCATGCGAGGAACCGGAACCTGTTAAAAAACATACATAATGAAACCCACCCACAAATAGCCCATAAAATTTGTAAATACACTCACAATTAACATTAACCATGTAAGAAGACATTTCCTAACAATTCAAATAACACTAGAACTAAAACATACACAACGCATCTATAACGACGACATTACACTTAAACGCTACATTAACAAATCATACATACACACAAAAACACTACACAGTTCGAATATACCCTCAAACATTACCACTCAGTCATAAATGGTATATAAAATTTACCTTACCTCTCTCCACACGAAGCAACTCCCAACCGCGAGCTTCTCCAGTCTTGAATGAAGCGCAATAACCTTACGCGGTAAAAAAGTAGTCCCCTTAAACCAATTTTGAAAAGGTATCATAGAAAATACAATGTTATAGTATAAAAATATAATACATACACATTGTTATTGTAACAAATTAATACAGTAGACTCATTATAATTTAAAGTGTTAAAAAAAATTACATTTCTTTAATATTAATTAATATATAGTAATTAATATATATTATTAATATTAAATAAGTATGTAACACTTGAAATAATATATGTAAACATTTTATTTTTGTGTACATTTATAGGAATAAGTTTGTGTTTGTTTATAACAAAAAATTATTAATTGTTTTGTAAATAATTAATAATATTAAATAATATAACTTATTTATTATTATTAATATAAAAATGTTAACCATTTACTATATAAATAATGCCCTTAAATAATGTATTTTTATTTCTTTGAATGTATATATTTCTGAAAAGAAAAAATAAATGTTTAAGTTTATTCATTAATAATAATAATAATAATAAATATATTTATTATTTTTATTAATTTTTTTTATAATAATGTCTAAGTATTATAAAAGTAATATAAAAGTATATAATTGCATAAATAATCTTTTACCAATACCAGATATTATTATTAAACATATTATTCCCCTTTACAGTTATAAAGTTAACAACATAATATATTTATATGTATAATTTAAAAACAACATTGTCAGAAATATGTGAAAAAAATGTCTTAATTACTATTTCCATATCTTGAGCAAATATAATATTTGTCATGTTACTTTATAAAAATGTATATATTAAAATTAAATATTTAATAATATTAATATATAATATTAACATTATTAAATATAAATGGAAGAAACAGAAAAATAACTTGATTTTAATTTTTTCTATATAAATACACAAAGTGATTGATAATAATATTTTTGACATAAAAAATGTTGTGAAAAAATGTTGTGTGACAAATTAAAACATGTACATAAATGATAATGTGTTATTCTGCAAATACAACATTTCCAAAAATGTTTATGTTATATTTGATAGTGATTGTATTGTATTACACATGAAAAAATTGGAAAATTGTAATAAAGTTTTGTGAAAACATCCATTTTGCATTGTCTTGTAATACAATAACACACTAATGTAAAATTATATGAAAATGTGCTGGACACTGACCAATTAATAATTGCTATTCCTACTCCAGTCAAAGTATTATCAGAGAAGTTGCTGGACACTTACCAATTAATATTTACTATTCCTACTCAAGTGAAAGTAATATCTGGAAAGGTGGTGAAGACTGACCATGTATAAATTAGAATAGCTACTTTAGTATAATGTTATAGTGTAAAATGTGTCAAATATTTATATATATTTTATAAATGTTATTAACATATATTAGTAGTATATTTTTTGCTGAGTAGTTCAAAAAATAATTATTAGCATAAAAATGAGCAACTATTTTTCACAAAAATTTTTCAATTCTTTGTAATATTTATAAAAAAAATTATCACACTTTATATACACAAAACAGACCCTGAACCCTAAAAATACCCCTTTACCCTAAAACTGAAAAGTGTCCATGAACTCAAAAATATACTCCTTTACCCAAGAACTGGAAACTGACCCTGAACCCTAAAAATACCCCTTTAGCCAAAAACTGAAAAATGACCCTGAACCCAAAAAATTCTCTACCCAAAAACTGAAAACTGACCCTGAGCCCTTAAAATACCCCTTTACCCAAAAACTGAAAACTGACCCTGAACCCAAAAAATTCTCCTTTACCCAAAAACTGAAAACTGACCCTGCACCCTAAAAAATACCCCTTTACCCAAAAACTGAAAACTGACCCTGAACCCAAAAAATTCTCCTTTACCCAAAAATTGAAAACTGACCCTGAACCCTAAAAAATACCCCTTTATCCAAAAACCCAAAACTGACCCTGAACCCTAAAAATTCCCCTTTACCCAAAAACTAAAAACTGACCCTGAACCCAAAAAATACCCCTTTACCCAAGAACTGAAAACTGACCCTGAACCCACAAATATAATACCCCTTTACCCAAAAACTGAAACCTGACCCATTAAATATACCCCTTTACCCAAAAACTTAAAACTGACCCTGAACCTAAAAATATACCCCTTTACCCACAAACTTAAAACTGACCCTGAAGCTTAAATAAACCCCTTTACCCAAAAACTGAAAACTGACCCTGAACCTTAAATATACCCCTTTACCCACAAACTGAAAACTGACCCTGAACCCTAAAAATACCCCTTTACCCAAAAACTGAAAACTGACCCTGAACCCTAAAAATACCCCTTTACCCAAAAACTGAAAACTGACCCTGAACATTAATTATACCCCTTTCCCCAAAAACTGAAAACTGACCCTGAACCTTAAATATACCCCTTTACCCACAAACTAAAAACTGACCCTGAACCCTAAATATACCCTTTTACCCAAAAACTGAAAACTGACCCTGAACCTTAAATATACCCCTTTACCCACAAACTGAAAACTGACCCTGAATTCTAAAAATACCCCTTTACCCTAAAACTGAAAACTGACCTTGAAACATTAAAATACCCCTTTACCTAAAGAGAGAAAACTGACCCTGAACACTAAAATTCCTCCTGTACCCAAATTTAATTAATATTATTTAATTAACTATTAATGATTAATTACCTATAATTAAGAAATTAATATATTAGCAAAATAGCTGTAATTAATTAAATATAATTATTTATAATATGTATTCCCAAACAAATATTTAATAATAACAAAATATGATAAAAATAATTATTTATTTATAATTAAATCAACGAATTAATATTAATTAATTACTGTTTATTTACTAATGATAAATATGTACCAAATTATATGAATTAATTAACAAATTAATATTTATTCTTTACCAATCAATTCATAATTTACATTAATCACAAACATATCATAATTAATTATGTCTTTTTATTTACTCCCCACCCTTATCCCCTATTAACCCAACATCCCGCTCCTAAACATTAACTACAATTTATACCAATAACAAAGATGAAAATATTTTAGCACATTAGCTGTAATTATTTTCATGTAATTATTAATAAATTTTTCCCCAATTATTTAATGAACTATAACAAAATATTATATATATAACAATTACTCTAAATAATGTAATTAACTAATTAATACTAATTAATTACCAATTAATTACTACATAAAATTTTATTACCAATTATATTAATTAATTAAATAAATATTAATATTTTATTTCCAATTAACTAATTAATAATATTTAATTACCAATTAATTACTACATAAAATTGTATTACCAATTATATTAATTAATTAAATACATATTAATATTTTATTTCCAATTAACTAATTAATAATATTTAAATACCAATTAATTACTACATAAAATTTTATTACCAATAATATTAATTAATTAACTAATTTATATTATTTATTTTCCAATTAACTAATTAATAATAATTAATTACCAATTAATTACTACATAAAATTGTATTACCAATTATATTCATTAATTAACTAATTAATATGATTTATTTTCCAATTAACTAATTAATATTATTTAATTACCAATTAATTACTAATACAATTTTTATAGAAATTTATATAAATTAATTAACTAATTAATATTAATTATTTCCCAATTAATTAAAATATAAAAATATTTACAAACATGTATAAATTAATTAATTATTTTAAATTACTCCCCACCCTTATCCCCTATTAACCCAACATCCCTCTCCTAAACATTAACTACAATTTATATTAGTATTACAATTTATTTATATTTTTTACCTTTTTTCAACATATTATCGATATTTTTTACTTTGACTATTAATCGATATTTTTTCATGTCGATATTTTTGAGTCGATATTTTTGGACTCGATATTTTATTATCATTATTGTAATTGATATTTTTAACAACGATATTTTTGTTCTCGATATTTTATTATGTTCGATATTTTTTACTCGATATTTTGTCCATTCGATATTGTGGAGTCGATATTATGTCTGTGCACCGTTTGATATTAAGGCATTTGCGACAGCTTCATTAACTATCGATCAACAGAAGGGTCCAGTGTAAGGCTCACACTTCTGCCTTTAGAATCTTTAATCTGAAGGAATCTCTCTATCTTAGGTGCCAGTTCTAGCTGTCTTTTCAGGCGTGCTCCCTATGTTCCTACAACCTCAAATTGTTTCAAACTCCTCATATATGTAAGTTCAGAAGAGGGGGCCGTTCCTTTGCCTACCTCGCGGCCAGAGTGTGAAAAGGCTTGCCTTTAGCCTCGAGAAGCTGTCCTTCTGAAATAGTTTTCAGAAAAGGACTTAAAATACTTCTCTTTGACTATGCAATTCATACAAAGTGGCAATTCTTCTCTCTAGCTCCGGGACATCTTGTATGGTAGCTGTGGATTTGAGAAATGCATTTTATTGTATTGTATTGTATCTTATTCCAGTAACATCATGTTTATAGGGTTCTCTTTAATGGTTCCTAAATCCTCAGAGTTTATATAAAGGGGTTCACTTTGTATTCTCCATTCAGTAGCAATCCCCATGATTGTCATCTGCAGGGGCTGGGAAACTATTTTTAGGGATCTCAACGTCCATGGGTTATGGGGTTAGGACAGAAACAAACTCTTCCAATTGGAAGGAGCAAGCTATGATGTCTCAAGCTCTTTAGTGCTTTCAAGGACAGATCTGAAATCAGGTTGTTTGTGTAATATAAGGCAGTCAAGTAGCATGTTCTGAATTAAACAGACAGGGAAATCCAAAGGTCAGGCAATAATCAGTCCTATCCCAGGAAATTGTTATCTAAGCAGTGGTTTTGCCTACTTCACCTTTAGTCAGCCCATCTTCTTCAGATAGGAGAATGGGTTTGCCTCAGTAGGCTCTTTCCCACTTCGGTATTGATTTTGGAGATCCCTGGATAAGCTTGTTGTATTGGAGGCCAGCTCCTTCTGAGAAGGCCTTTGGCACGTATGTTCTCTCTAACTTTAACCACATCGATGCTGATGACGGAACCGCTCCGCCATCAGCCCTGGTGGCGCTGAGCTGATGACGGAGCGGTTCTGTCATGGCCCGCCTGACGCGCCTGCGCGGTGCTGATTTTGCGCCTGCGCGGCACGTTCTGTTGAGCGGGCGGGGCCATGACGGAACCGCTCCGTCATCAGTACAGCTCACCCGAGGCTGGTGACGGAGCGGTTCCATCACCAGCGTGTGAGCGCCGCGCGGCCCCCGCCGCCTTAGCGCTGCGGCGGAATAGCTGCCGCAGCGAAGGTGTTAAATCTATTGAGAAAGATCATGCAAAACAAAGCCTGAAGTATTCGTAGTCTACCGCTTTCTCATGGGACAGTAGTATCCATTAGTAATACAGTTAGCACTGCTGGATCTGTGGTTGATCCCAGTGTCACTTTCACCACTACCATCTCTATTATTCTCTGCTTTGGAGGCTATAGACTGCTCTTCCTATAGTCCTGTAGACTTGAAATCCTCAGAACAGTGATTCTTCACCTGTGGCCAGGGGACCCCACTTACTCATTGTGTCCTCGAATTCTTGGCAAATTAAATAACATTTAAAGATTAATAACCTTTAGACACATCGGAAAACTTAAAATGTTCTGTAAGTGTGAAAGGATACCAAAAAGGGTACTTCATTGTAAAGGTGATGAATTATCCTTTCCACCAACCTGGAAGTCCACCACCTCATTAGATTGAAAGGATATTACATCATCGTTGCAATGGAGTACCATTTTTGCTAACTTTCAAATTAGGTCCTCAATTTAGAGGTGGGGGAAGCTTGTGAAGTTGCACTGTACAGAATCCCGCAGAGTTGCATAAAAAACTCCATGGAATTTTTGAGAGATCTGCTAGTGGGTAGAGTTGCTCTTCACCCAACCCTGATTTAGATGTCTCCAGGAGCAAGAGCTCTCTGCATGTTAAGGCTGGGAGAGGTGCCTAGGCCCTAAGCGGAATGTGTGTGCATTTGTGTCTGCCACTGTCTGTTTATTCCATGTGTGCACCTGTCTGTTACAGTGTGTCTGTGCCCCTCTGTGTGTGTGTGCTCATGCCTCATTTGTGGACCTGTGTGCTTGTGCCGTGTGTCTGCAACCCTTTGTGTGTGTGCTTCTGCCGCATGTCTGCACCTATCTGTGTGTTTGCCACTTTATGTGCGTGTGTGCACCTGTGTCTGCCACTTCACGTTTGCCTGTGCATCTGTCTGCCACTTTGTTTGCATGCATACATGCATCTGTATCTGCCTGGGTGTGTGGTTGTGTTTCTGCCACTGTGTTTGTTCGTGTGTCACTCTGTCTGCCAATATGTGTGTTTATGTTCCGTGTCTGCCACTATTTGTTTGTGCCATGTGTGTATGCAGCTTTATCTGCCACTGTGTTTCCATGTGTGCGAGCACTATGTCTGCTACTGCGTGTGTTTGCGTTTACATATTTACCATTGTTTCTGCCGTGTGTGTGTGTGCCTGTCTGTCACTGTGTGTGTGTTTGTGTGTCTGCCTCTGTGTGTGTTTGTTCTGTGTGTGCATGCGTGTCTGTGCCTTCTACTGTGTGTGTTTGTGCGCGTCTCTGTTCCACTGTTTTTGCATGTGTGCCTCTGTGTTTTCCACTGTGTATATTTGTGTGTGCCTTCATCTATTACTGTGTGTGTACAGCTGCATTAAAGTATGTTTAAATGTAATATGTACAAATGACCATGTCTGTTAATTTAATGGCCATGATGAATATGCCAGAAGAGAGCTGCACACACCCCACACCCAGGGATTGGTGAAATTGTGAAAAGTCTGCACATTGCCATGCTACTTTCTGCTGGTGCATTCATCCTTGTGCTGAAGTTTTAAATGATTACATCCCTTCTGGGTAGTTGTAAATGTGCCATTGATGTTTCACCTACACTGACTTCAAAGACCCTGGCATTGGGCTATATTCAGTTTAAGTCCCTGGTATCTGTTTCCTTAGGAATAGCCAGCATCTTATTTTTAGGAAATATGAATGAAACCAGAACAGCTTGGAGCTGAGCTGAGTTTCTTACAGTAAATCATGAGCTGGGTCACTCACCTGCAAGGCGGGATTGTTTACACTCATTGTATCTGGAATGGATCCCCAGCACAGTGGTGTCCGCAGCCCAGGTAGAGTCCCTCTGCGGCCCCTGTGAATCTCCCCCATGTGATGCCCACCGTCAGCCTGTGTCAGGTGGGCAACAGGCCAGCCCCAGCATATCCATGGTCACTCCATTGCTGCAGGCCATACCACTCCAGAGCCCCCACTGGAGCTCTCAGCAAGGCAGCTGTCGATCAGGCACCTTGCAGCTCATGGCACCTTGCAGCTCATGGCCCCTCAATCAGGGAAGTGGCCACGCGCAGGTAAGTTCTGCCCTCTGTGAGGTCGACTCGGATTCCCCTCCTCTGTGTGAGGAGGGATGAGTCGGCACTGGATACACAGGCTGCTGATTTCGGTGAGAGTTGGATCATTGGAAGCATGCAACCAAGCATCATCATCATAAAACTTTATTTCGATCATAGACCGTAAGAGTGCAAATACAGTAGATTTCACACAGGCAATTCAGTGACCATGAATAGGAATACACTGGAAACCTACTGTAAAATACCATTCATGGTAATGTCTAAAATTCATTTTAAAGTTCGAAAAGTGTAAATATACATATGGTACCAAGGCAGCAAAAACCATTGTCTATCCCCATTGGGACGGCATGGCCTGCTATGTTGGCTGGATTAAAAGTTATTTGCACACTCAGAAATAGTCAAGAAAGGTCAAATCTATATAGACCATAGCAGCTAGATTAGAAAAGTGCATTATGAAGCTGTTCGGCTGAAAAAATGTCAACATGAACAACAGTCTCAAGTTTTCGACAAGTGCCTTCTAAATGCCCACATATGTCCCAGAAACTTAGCAACGGAGCAAACAATTGCTGAACTAGTATCTGATCTTAGGATACAAAGGGTTTCGGCATAACATCAGGTGACCAGTCGCTTACAGATCGGCCTCAGCCATTTTCTTCTTGGGTATTTGGGACAAACAAAAAAGACGTGGTCAATAGATTCTATTACCGACGGACAGCTAGGGCAGGACTGGGAAGTTGTGGTTACCTGATGCCAGGAGCCAATGAACGAGTTCAGAGGAAGGAAACCAAACCTAAACTGTATGTAGCGCTTCCTATCCTGGGGTATAGTGATTGTTTTAAAATAATATTCATATGAACCAGTCAATTTGAAGTTCATAAACTCCATACTTACATGACCCCTAGAGGAATTGGCGAGAGAGCCCTGTGTTACCCAGTCCCAATAATGCTTCCTAATTGTGCCTTTGCTAGGTAACAGTAGTGGATCCTTTGAGGCCCAGTAGCCCTCTAGACCAATTGCTCTTAGAAGAGATTTCAACTTATGGATCCAACCAATCTTCCTAGAATGATCAAGTAAATTGACTTCTTTGAGGGCAGCAGCATACGTAGACAACTCTGAGGTGGACCTTACATGCAGCCAAAACAGTAAGGGTGTAGTTTAGCCTTCTCAATGATGGAGGCTCTACCCAGATCCAACCTTAATGGATTTAACGGTGTGGTCTGTGGTAGGGAGACCAGGGACATAAAGAACTTGTTCTCAGAAGTCAAAAGGGAATCCAGCTTATCAAAACCCCAGAGTTCGGCACCGTACAGTGTTGAGCCTACTGCTTTGGCCTCGTGGATCTGGAGTGGAGCTGCCACTGGTTTGCTAAAGAAGGTGCCTTGTTCTTTTAACAACTAGTTACAAACAAAAGGGGCAGCCCTAGAACCTGAACCAGGGGTTAAATAATACTAGAATCCAAACAGTGGTTCAAGTACAACATTAAAAGTGAGAAGGGATTTGAAACAAAAAAAACTAAGGGGCCTATTATGATTGCGGAATTTCCGCATCCTCTGGGCCGGCGGAAGCCACCGCCGGCCCGGAGGATGCAGAAAAACTGCAGCGGACCCACCAAAGACCCACCGCCACATTAGGATGGCTGGTGGGTCCAGATTTCCGCCCGCCGCTTTTCCGCCACGGTTGGCTTACAACCGCGGCGGAAAAGCTCCAATATGGTGGCGGTGTCTCTCAGACACCATCCGCCATATTAGGATTGCTGCCAAGATATGCTTTTCCGTGGCGGGTTTACCGCCGTTGAAAAGCATACAGATCTTCACTGCAGGGGCCCGTTGCGGGCCCCCTAGGTGAAGTGGGGGTGGGGGGTATACATGGGGGTTACCTATGGTACCCCTCTGCATTTGTATGCAGAAAGCGGCAGGCACCGCGCGGTGCCTGCCACCTACTACATACAAATGCAATGCGTGCATTTTTAACATTGCTGCAGGTGCAGCTTGAAGCTCCACCCGCCGCAATGTTAAAAATAGAGGATGTGACCGCCATATGCGCACGCCATGTATGTGCGCCATATGCGCACACATGACATTTTCGGGGGTGCAGCAGGGTGTTCTTGAGACACCCCTGCACCCTTGAAATTATTCTCAATTTGCGATTAGCAAATTGCAAATCGCAAATTGAGAATAATTTCACATTCATTCCTATGGGCCTCCTGGCCCGTAGAAATGAATGGGAAATTATTCCTTAATTGCGATTAGCAATTTGCTAATCGCAATTAAGGATTTTTAAGGAATCGCTAAAAAAATAGCGATTTCCTTCATACTTACCATTTTGCGATTTCTAAATAGCGATTCCTTAAAAATCGCTATTTAGAAAATGCAAAAGGGTATGTTGATACATATGGCCCTTAGTCAATTAAACCAAAATGCATCAAAAATGCCTGCCGGACATGTGGATACTGCCAAAGGACCTGTCCCGATAAGCTAGGTGGCCTATGCAGTTATTTCATATACATTGTACACATAGAGAATGTTTATCATGATTTGTGTTTCTTTCTTGAGTTTTGGTTTGCACATAAGTCCGCTGTTCTCGCTATTCGCACCTCTGCAATAGAGTAAATAGTACATCTACGGCCAGATTCATCAAGGTAAGGAATTGCGAGTCCTTAATAGCGAATTTTAAGGATTCGCTATTAAGGACTCGCAAAACGGGATTCATGTAGGAATCGCAATTGAATTTGCGATTCCCACTGATTCCTTATTTGCGATTAGCTAATTGCTAATCACAAATAAGGAATAACTCCCCAAAAGGCCCATAGGAATGAATGGGGAGTCATTCCTTATTTCCGATTAGCAATTAGCTAATCGCAAATCAGATTGCGATTTCAAGGGTGCCAGGGTGTCCAAAGGACACCCTGTAGCACCCCTGAAATGTAATCTACATTGGTGTTGCGCACACACATGTCCAAAGGACATGTGTGTGTGTAACATGCAACTTAGAAAAATGCATTTAAATGCATTTTTCTAAGTTTTCGCAATTTACCACGAGGTTTGACCTCGCGGTAAATAGCGGCCCAAAATTGCGATTTCGCAATTTTAAAATGGTTCATGAATTGCATTTAAGCAATCTCAAATAGAGATTCCTTAAATGCAATTCCTCGCAAATGTGCGAATTCTTTATTCCAATTCTTTATCCCAAATGCAAAAATTGCACTCGCAAAGGGCCAGATTCTTAGAAATCTGGCCCTTTACGAGCGCAATTTAGCTTGATGAATCTGGCTGCTAGTTCACTCAGTTTCATTCTGCATCAAAATGCTTATCTGTCAACAGAATGAAGATTGCATTTGTGAAAATGGGGGATGTTGATTGTTCTGATTGATGCATTATGAAATACATCACATTCAATGCACTTTAATTTCTAATGTTTCTGTTGCTCAAAATCGTGTCCCTTGGATACTGGGATCGGATATTGCTGCTTATTAGCTTTACTGGAGAATTCTAGAAGAACCAGCTATGGTTTAAGTTCCAGGATAGCAAAGGGGAGAGCTACCTTTTTATCGGAGGAGGAGTTGCACTTCCGACTACGAGGGAAATATATATACGTTATCCACCAAGTGTAAAGGAGTTTTTTGTGTTTATATTGATAATTCAAACTCGATCCAAGACTAGAGAGCAACCAGTCTGCAATATTGATCGAGTCACATTTGTGTAAAAAAACACAATATAGCATATCGATTAGAAAAATGACAGGGTGGCATTTTACATCCACTATAGTCAATCAATATCAGGTTAATGAAATATAATTATGTAAGTGGAATTGATTAGCATTCAAGGAGCCTATGGTATTCTGAGTCCATGTTCAAAAGTCACCAGTGCCTCTCAATACATTAAAGTAGTTATTAAATCTGTTAACAATTGAGTACCGGGGAAAAAAGTAATTCCAATATATGGGAGCAGTAGGTTTATTATGATTCATATAACAGGATTCTACAATCTAGAGAGATGATTTTTGAAAATAGCAAAAAGAAAAAATACATTCTCAAATATACACCTGCAAACAGTGTGTAAGCTATTTGATACAGATAACAAATAAATAGGCTACGGGTATAAAATGGTTGCAAATATTCACTGAATCCCAATAAAGATTCTTTCAGAATATACATCAGAATACATTGAGAAGGGTCGGACTGGCCTATAGGGCAATCAGTCAGTGTCTGATGGGCTGGTCTGACAGATTAGTGTATGGACGTTTTTTTAGCTGTTTGTAGACCTGTTTTATGGCCAGATTGGCCTGTTTTTACTGTTGATTTCACTGCTATCACCACAATCGTTGTCTGCAGCAAAGATAAATGCATACATTCTTCCATACCTTGTAAAACACACATACAGCATGTCTTTTGAAGCTCATAACTGTCCTGGTTTGCAAATTAGGGCCACTTTATTTTAGATTCTGGTTCGCTAACCAGGGCCACTTTTATTTTGGTGCTCAGAGCTATTTTTGTACCAGTCCAACTCTGTACACAAGTGGAATGCTAACTTTCTGAACATGAGCAAAACGTTAAAAATCGTTCCTAACTGTTGGAAAATGGCTTTTCCTGAAGGATCACCCTAAACTTTTTGCCTTCTTCCTCCACTTTTTCTGACCTTTTGGTTGGCCGTAGGACTCTGAGCACTTTACCACTGCTGACCAGTGCTAAAGGGCATGTGATTCTATGTCAGGACCGGAGGCTCTGATTATTCTATTCTTTCTCCGCTTTAATCCATAAAAAAAATTCACAGCAGCCTTAGAAAGTCTTCAACATTTTATCCCAATCCAGGGAAAACAATCTGTATGAAAAAACACAATCAACGACAAAGGCTGCTTCGCAGCCACAGATAAGTCACCTGTGTGCTCTTTTTCACCTCGTGCTTAATTTGCTCGTATTAGGCGGCTGGGCCCCTCTTTCCGCTGTAGGCGGGACCCTGAATCGCCTTTGTGAATCGTTTGACTTGGTTTTTGTCCATTGCATGTTCCCCTGCCGCTGGAGCACTTCTGCTCCTTTCGCGGATGATTCTCTTACATTGTTCTTGACTTTAACTGCTTGGGGGAGCTCCCACGTCTCGTTGGTTCCCGTGGCGCGTCTCCACAGATGAGGAGACGCGCTGCGTGACTGATGGTCCGGAGAGCCTTTTCCCCTTGCCGCCACACCTTGAACGCACCCTGGCGGTCGGTATTTCATCATAACTCACTTTTGCACGCCCCAGCAGGGGTCCATATTGTGGCGCTGCTGTGTGAATTGCCTGCAGGCACGTTTGCAGCACTAAGCTCCTGTAAGCTTTTAGCGTGCTTGGTGGCAGTTGGGCCCCGTCAGTTTCCCTGAGGGCCTGCGCGCTAGAGGCGTGTGCGCCTCTATTACGGGGTGTACTCCCATCCCTAGAACCTTGCAGTCTTTCAGACTGCCCATATATAACATAAAGGGGATAGTTTTTCCCTATAGTCAGTTCCCCTCCCAGCTGAAGGTGGGGGTGATTTTTTTCTCTCAGTTAGGCTATTACTTAGCTTTAGTTTCAGGCATACTTACAGGTATAATTCTATTGCTGTGGTATAATTTGCAGTTGGCGTAGTTGGAACAATGAGCAATGAGGAATTTTATAAGGAAGAGCAAGTCCAGTACTTACCTCTAGATTACCAGTTCTTTGAAGCTGTGGATGAGTCTAGATTTAAATGTGTGACTGATGTATTGGGACCTATGGAGGAATGCTTGTCTAACCGCATTATAGCGGAGTGCAACAAGTTGGATTTCTCCCACTTGGACACCCGGGGGCTAGCGCCTATCCTACCCTAACAAAGGGTCCATCGATACCTAAGAAGGGTCGCATGGAGAAGGGCCCGGGAGGGTCGCAGGGGGTGGATAAGGATGCTTTTGACTGCCTTAAGAGCACGTTTCTCACAAAGACGTCCGTTCCACCGCCTGGATCTTCCCCAACCCTGACCCCCGTGGGATCCGTTGTCCCGGACTCCCCATCGCCTGATGGGGGTTCACCAGCGGATACGGATGATGATGAGGACGGGTTTTCGCGGTCTTGGAGCATGGGCAGTTCTGCCGTCGAGTTACCACCCAGTTACCACAGGACCCCTCGGGCATGTTAGACCCGGATGAGATTGTTCATCTGCGGTCGGCGGCCTGGTGCCTGGGGACAAGGTGGCTAAGTTTGTGGCGGGTCGCCTCCGCAAGCCCTTGGAGAAGGATGCAAGGGGGTGTTTGAGGGGCGAGTGTCCTTGCCCAACCTTGGAAGGGAAGATGGCCTATACACCGGAGCTTGACTGCAAGATGGCCACCTTCTTGGCAAAATATATGAAGGACCCTCGTTAGGGAATAGACCGCTCCTGGCGTTCCTATCTGGATAAACACCTAGAGGTGGTAGGTCCGGTGATGAAAATTTGGGATATGGCGGAGGAGGCCAAAGTTACTGGATCCACCATATCCCCCAAAATTCTTTCGAATTGGTCCCAGCAGACGATTATCTTCCTGGGTAACACCAACTGTGCCCTTTTGACTGAACGGAGACGCTCACTCTTAATCAAGTTGGACCCCAAGCTGGGCGACTTGGCGTCCTCAGAGGCAGGAGCGGTAGCGCAAGGGGGCCTCTTCGGAGACCCTTTTGTAAAGGAACTAGGGAAATTTGTAGCCACCTTCACTAGGATGGACAAGGCCCAGTCCAACATCAAACGGATTTTCCAGTCCCGTTTTTCAAATGGGGCCGGTCGTTGTAGGAGTCACACGACTTGCAGTGGCAGATAGCAAAATCCCGGTAGGGGATAAGGCTCCTGGCGGGGTCAGTACAACACTACAGCCAATTACACCAATTTTTATCCGACCAGGAGACAAAGATTCCGTGGCCACGGTGGATACAAGAACAACGCAGGCGGACCTGCGCCCAGCGGTAAGTATCATTTCCCCTCCTCAAGTCCATTTTGGGGGTCAGTTGGTGGCCTTTCTGGAGGCCTGGAGGGTCTTGCAAACAATTTGAGGTTTCCACATCGAGTTTTACGATTCACCCCATCAGGCGGATCTTCCTCATTCCATCAGTTTTTCTGTGGGAGATGCCCACCTGGTCGACAAGGACGTTTCCGAGCTGCTACGCAAAGGGGCGATCTTTTGGTCAGATCTACTCCCCTGTGGTTTTCTCAGCAATATCTTCCTTGTGGAGAAGACTGACGGGGGGCGGCTGCCGTTCATCAACCTAAAAGAGTTAAATGGATGGCTGATGTACCGTCACTTCAAGATGGAGGGGATCCATTTCTTTCTGGATGTTATTTTTCCGGGCAATTGGATGGCGAGGTCGGATCTCAAGGACGCATACTTTGTCGTCCCAAACCATCCCCCTCAACGCCGTTTCTTACAGTTCCAATGGAGGCGCCAGGATTACGAGTTTACCGTCCTTCCGTTCCGGCTGTCCTCAGCACCTTGGTGCTGCACAAAGGTCCTCCACCCTACAGTGGAGTTCCTATGGAGCCAGGGTGTGCAGATGATTGTCTATTTGGACAACATCCTTCTCATGGCGCAAGGTCCTCAGACTCTGTCCGGTCAGGTGCAACAGACGGTATCTCTTTTACAGGGTTTGGGGTTCATCATCAAAGGGGACAAGTCAGTTCTCTCCCCGACGCAGAACATGGTCTTGTTGGAGTTTGTAGTGGACTTGATCCAAGAGTCTTTGAGCCTCCTGTCTCGGAAGATGGCCAAGATTCAGCATCTGCTGCGGCAAACCATCTCAAGAACACATACTTACCTCCGTCATGTTGCCCGGGTGGTGGGACTACTCTCCTCATCCATCTAGGCAATCTTCCTGGGGCCCCTGAACTATTGTGCTCTACAGTGCCTGAAAGCGCACCATCTCAGGAGAGGTTTGTCGTACGACCAGTTGGTTCCTCTGTCTGATGAGTTCAAGGAGGAGATGTTCGGGTGGCTTTCCCACATGGACGCCTGGAATGGCAGGGCCATGTTCGGGGCAGCTCCCAACATGGTAATAGAGTCCAACGCCAGCAGGTCGGGCTGGGGAGCCCACTGCAACGATTTTTCTACTGGAGGCGCTTGGTCATTACTGTTTGGAGATTCTGACTCGTTCTGGTTTGTTCGCGGTCCAGTGTTGGACCAGGGACAGGGTTCACTCATGTGTCCTGCTAAAAATGGACAACGTCTCTGCGGTGCGTTACATCAACCACCTGTGGGGTTCTCGGTCCCAAGCCCTGGCGAACCTGGCGAAGAGGTTTTGGAGTTTTTGTTTGGCGTACCACATTTCGGTAATGGCGGAGTACTTGCCGGGTCAAGCCAACCAGGTGGCGGACTGGCATTCCCGGTATTTGCGGGTTTCCAGTCAATGGAAGCTAGATGTTCAGGTTTTCCAGTAGTTGGTCGGCCTCTGGGGCCCTTTCTCGATAGATCTGTTTGTGTCCCGTCTGGACTATCAGCTCCGGAGGTTCTTCAGTTGGAGGCCGGACCCCAGGCAACAGACGCTTTTCTGCAAGACTGGGGTCCGGAAAGGAGTTACGCGTTCCCTCCGTTTTCCATGATTGTGAGTATGGCGGCTCAGGTCCGCCATCAGAAGGCAGAGGTGGTGCTGGTGACACCGCTTCAGAGGTACCAAGTGTGGTTTCGAGTTCTTCTGGAACTTTCTTGGGATTTTCCATTCCTACTCCCCCTCTTTCCTCATCTTCTTTGGAATCCGGACGGGGAGCAACATCGCCTGGTCGCCCTGGGTTCTCTCCACCTCATGGCATGGCAGCTTTCAGGCAATGCTGGTCACTCCCAGGCCTTTCGGAGCCAGCTGAGACCCTTTTGTCAAAAGCCTGGGCTAGCAGTACCTCAAAACGCTATCGGTCAACCTGGACAAAGTGGCAACATTGGTGTCTTCGACTGGACCTGGATCCCGTGGTCACAGGAGTCTTTCCCATTCTGAATTTTGTTGGCAGAATTGGCGATGAATGGACTGGCGTACCGCACCATTAATGCTATGCGCTCCGCTATTTCAGCGGGCCACTACCAGATTGATGGTACCCCAGTGGGCGAGCATCCTTTTGTTTGTTGACATTTAAGGGGTATTCGCCTGTCCTTATTCCCTGAGCCGCGTTACTCAGTTTTGTGGGATGTCAAAGGAAATATCTGCAAAATTGGCCATGCTGCTCTGTTTGGTTACTTGTTAGGTGTGTCTGAGTGACCATCTGCATTCTATTGTCTCCCCTGGGCAGGATGGGAGAGAGGAGCTGACACTTACACCTGAATAAGCTGTGATATGTCCTTACTTAGAGGGTTGATCACCCCCCTTGTAGGGCTGGAAAGAAAGGACCTCTATGCACTTCAAAGACCCTTTCTTGAAGTCACCCCCACTTAAAAGGCTCAATTGAGCACATGTACTGGGTCTCTGATCCCAGCAAATCACACACGTTTGAACCTGCAAAGAACCTATTTCAGAAAGAATGCTGTGCTGCTACATGAACTGTAACTCTGTTGGATTGCTGCTCTCTAAGGATTGCTTTACTTCTGTGCTGCTCTCTGACCCTGCTAAGGGAGAGCTGAACTCTGCCTTGAACCCAGAGTGACCTTCAATGGCTTGTTGCCTTGCCTTCTGTTTTCTGAGACTCAGGGATATCAAAGTCTCATCATATGCTACTGTGCCTGCTCCACTGAAAGTGGACCCACATGCTTGCTCTATTGGAACTGAGGTATCCTCTACTTACTTGATGCAAAACGAATGCATTGCCCCAGTTGCAGAAGTGGACTCAGTGCATTGCACTAAAAACCAGCACATCGCCTCCAGAAACCAATGCATCGGGACCACCCATTGCCACCGGTGCAGTGTGGGAAGAAAAACACATCCCCTCTACTGCGCATCGCACTCAGAACTAATGCACCTCGACTTCTGTGCTTCATTTTCGGAACCAATGCATTACCACCACTGCACAGAAAATCAACAAATTCCCTTCCCCACCAAAACCAGGAAGACGGTCAACCAGGCACTCGTCACCAGCCGGCTGGACTACGGGAACACCCTCTACGCCGGAACCACAGGCAAACTTCAGAAAAGACTCCAACGCATCCAGAATGCCTCCGCACGACGCATCCTGGACATCCCCCGACACAGCCACATCTCCGGACACCTGAGAGTCCTGCACTGGCTCCCCGTCAGCAAGAGGATCACGTTCAGACTCCTCACCCACACACACAAGGCTCTCCACGACCTGGGACCTAGGTACGTCAACAACCGCCAGACCTTCGACACTCCCACCCACCAGCTATGTTCCGCCAGCCTCACCCTCGCTGCCGTTCCACGCATCCGCAGAGCCACCACCGGAGGAAGATCCTTCTCCTACCTGGCAGCCAAGACATGGAACTCCCTCCCCATCCACCTCCGACTGACCCAGGACCACCTTTCCTTCAGGAAGCAACTCAAGACCTGGCTCTTCGAGCAATAGCAGACCCCCCCCCCAAGCGCCTTGAGACCCTCCGGGTGAGTAGCGCGCTATACAAATGCTATGATTGATTGATTGATTGACTGTGGCATCAACAGCGATGCATAGCTTTGCTGCCCCCTGCATCTTGCATTTGCAAACAGGTTTGAGGTACTTTGTTCAGTGTGCCTGCGTGGCACCTGTATCCAACCCATCCTCCGTTGCAGTCGGCCCTGAACTCTTGACTTTGCCCTGGTCGAATGCAACCAGATAACATTCATTATGAGTTTTGCAGTGCAGGAGCAGGATGGCACTCCACCGCTCTGCTCCTGCACCTCCAAATTCAACTACAGCCCGCTCACCAGATTACCAGTGTTCTTGCTGTCTGGCAGGTAGTTCTTTGGTGTTCCCATGCAGTACCTTTGAAAAAGGCACAACCATGGGAATGTGTAATAACAAATTGAGAGAGAGGGAAAAGGACACTCTTGGTCCCCCTGTTAAATCTTGTAAAACAACAAAAGAGTTTCGTGAGAGAAGTGTGTAAGCACTAGAAACAGAGAAGAAATCTCCCTGAAGAAGTCACAGTGGAAATCAGCGGTTTTTTTTTTAGGAAGCCCTCACTGAACACCCTGGGTGGTGACATGCTTCATCATCGGGCCCACCAGGAGAAGCCGAATGCCTCCCTGGTGTGCTACAATGCCAGATTACTGCGGAGCAGGTTCTTTGTGGCAAAAGTGGCAAAAAGAAATGTGAATTAAAAATGTCAGAAACTGTACCATACGGAATTTTTTTTATTCAATGGTCAGTTTGACATAAGTAAAATATGTGTGGGAAACTTACCAGTTAATGACTCGGTTGTTTCCACTTAAAGTGGGGTCAACATGTTTCTGCCCGTCTACGTGTCATTTACTGGGCTTTCATCAGGACCGTCAGGTGGTGTACCTCGGCGGTGTGGGCGCGCTAAGGCCCACCCTTACCAGAGGACGTGAAAGTTAAAAACAAGTGTGTAAAATAAAGTGCAAAAACCAAACAAAAGTGATGGGAAACCTTCAATTTGAGGTCCCTGTACTGTCTGAAAGAAAAGGACCTACATACACAAAAGACAAACAACACACAGTTAGTGCGATCCATCTCAAGGGTTTTTTGCAGCGTAAAAACTCTGTGTGGATGTGCTTGAGACTACTGAGAAGGTGATCATGGTGCCATAAACGCTATTTTAGTGCAAGAAAACGCCGTCCTATAGGTGGGAACAGCGTAGAAACATGCACTATGTCACGTAGAAATGGCAGTTAGACAGATCGTCCGGTAACACAATACTCGTGGTTAGGCGATCAAACTACCCTGAAAATGGGGCAAAAGGTGATGTAAAGTACGGCGTCAAAAAAGAAATATTTGACCAATACTGGACAGGGTTCTCACTTGTAATGCACAAGATCCACACCCCATGGGTCTCGGGAGCGGGGGGAAAGCGACAATGGCACACCCTGTGGAGGGATAACAAGAAAGGCGAAAAACGGAGTTAAAACAAAGGAAAGAGTGTGCACAGATTACTTATCTGATTGGAAGTGAGGGTGGTCTGGAGATCTTACGCCCGCAACGCCTGCCACCCGTTTTGCACCTAGCGTCTCCTGCTACCGGACCCCGTGGATATGGGGCAATGGTGGAAAAAAGCTAAAGTGTGGTGCTGACAGGGCGGCGGCTGCTGGCCCAGGCGGAATAGCCAATCCCTGGAAGGACTGCAAGTGAGGCTTAGGAGAGGCAGCCAATTAGGTTACAGCATCACTGTGAGGCTTGGATAGTGAGCATGTGAGTCATAGGGACCTATCAGAGAGTCCAGCCAAGAGGAGGCTTGGAATTGAGGATGGAAATGAACTTCATTACCTAATAGCCAATCCCTGGAAGGACTGAAAGTGAGGCTTGGGAGAGGCAGCCAATCAGGTTACAGCATCACTGTGAGGTTTGGATAGTGAGCATGTGAGTCATAGGGACCTATCAGAGAGTCCGGCCAAGAAGAGGCTCGGAACTCAGGATGGAAATGAACTTCATTAACTTTATTTAATCGAAAAAAACTACATTGGTTTTTTGTGATCAGTTTTTTGGATCGGGAGAGCGATATAATTAGATGCTTTATTGACTGGTAAAGGTGGAATTACACTGCGCCATACTACAGGAGCAAAAAGTGGAACTGGCAAAAAAGTAATTCAAATATTAAAAACGAAATGTTCAGTCTTGAG
Source organism: Lissotriton helveticus (assembly GCF_964261635.1). Classification (NCBI taxonomy): domain Eukaryota; kingdom Metazoa; phylum Chordata; class Amphibia; order Caudata; family Salamandridae; genus Lissotriton; species Lissotriton helveticus. Next base: position 441,354,366 of record NC_136060.1, on the reverse strand, counting down.
TAAGGATGCCCCAATAATAGGCAAAGGTAAGCAAGGTTACTGATTAGCGAATTGCAGGGCAAAGCGTTCAGTGTTTTGTAAAATTGCCTCTGTAACAAAGAAGGGCAAGCAAGGTGGTTGTGTAGCCCATCACAATTGTTACCGCTTCAGTACTGAGCTCCAGGGAATTTGATCATTAAGGCCATCGCGATGGGTACCCAATCTATAGACCCAGCGTTGTTCCTTTTCGAAAAGGAGGCTGGCAGTGTTTTTTTCGGTTGTGATTTGTTCTATGATGGTCCAATGTAAATCATTTGGAGTGTGATTATTTTGGAGAAAATGCTCACTCATCCTTGTTGTGATCTTGCGACATCTGATGTTGCTGCGATGCTCGCAGATTCGTTGTTTTATCTTGTGAGTGGTCATGCCCACATATCTTTTTAGACAGGGGCACGTGATCAAGTAAACAACGTTGGTGGAATTACAGTTAGTGTGTGTCCTTTGTGTCCAAGTCTTGCCTGGTTCTAAGGAGAGCTCTTTAGTGTGTGTGGTCAAGTGACACACACTGCAGTTGGAACAGGGATAGTGCCCGACAATAGGTGGTAGACCCCACACGTTTGTGACGGATCTCTCAACGTGAGAGTTTGACACTGGTCCTTTCGGACGTGTGTGCACCAAGGAGTCTTTTAGACTTCTGCCTTTTTTGAATGAAAAGAGAGGTTTTTCCCAGGTCCTCTTGTTGTCTGTCACTATCTTCCAGTGTTTGTTGATGGACTTTTTCATGGCGTCAGATAAACAACTATAAGTTGTCACACAGGTAAGGGGAATCTCTGCTGGTTCCCTGATGTTATCCTCCAGAAGTGCTTCACCTGGTTGGTTCCTGGCACGTTTATTTCCTTTCTCCAGGATTTTATTGGGATAGCCTCTTGCTCTGAGTTTGTTTGTAAGATCCCCAGCTTGTATTTTGTAGTCTTTGATGTCGCTACAGTTCCTGCGTATCCGAAGGTACTGCCCGTAGGGCAGGTTTTCTCTGAGGGGTCTGGGGTGATGACTGGAGAACTCAAGGAGGTTGTTCTTTGCAGATGGTTTATAATGAGTTCTAGTTGTTAGAAGTGTTCCTTGTACTGTGATCACCACATCCAAAAATACCACTGACTGTTTACTTGAGCAGTGTGTAAATTTCAGGTAAGGATCAAGGATATTGATCCACCTGAAAAACTCTTTGAGTTCTCTCTCGTCCCCTTTCCAGATAAGGATGATGTCATCGATATACCTCCTCCATAATCCTATGGAGGAGATAAAGGGATTATTGGTGGGCAGTATATGTTTAGTCTCAAAATTGTAGATATACAGCCCCGCTACACTAGGAGCAAAGGTACTGCCCATGGAAGTTCCAGTAGACTGAAGAAAAAGCTTTCCTTGGTACTCGAAGTAATTTTCTTTCAGAGCCATGGTCGCACATTGCAGTATGAATTCTTTGGGCGTTTGGTATTCCCAGGGGATAGAGTCTAAAGCTGTTCCTATGACTCTAGGGGTGTCGTCCTGTGGGATACTCGTGTAAAGGCTCTCGATGTCAAGAGTAGCCAGGGTGATGGAACCTTCAGGGAAGGTGATTTGTTCTAGTAATTGTAGGAGGTTTTTTGTGTCTCTCAGGTACGTGGATGTATTTTGTATGAGTGGTTTAAGGTAGTGATCACAAAAAGTGGAAAGAGGTTCGAGCACAGAGCCGATACCCGACATAATAGGTCTGCCCGGTGGAGGAGTTTTGTTTTTGTGCGTTTTGGGCAGAGTATAGAAATATGGGATTGTACTGCCTCCTGCCGTGAGATATGCCCCCTCGTGTCTGGAAATCTGGTCATTCTCTTCTGCATCCTTGACCATGTTATTGATGCGTTCTTTCAGTTCTGGGGTAGGGTCTATAGAGAGCGGGGTGTAGTTGGTTCTATTATCCAGGAGAGCCCGACACATTTTGTCATAATCCTGGGTGTTCTGGATCACCAAGCCACCGCCCTTGTCCGCTGGTTTAATTGTTATTGATTTGTCATTTTTAAGGTCTTCGAGTGCCTGGTACTCTGAAGTTGAGAAATTCCTAAAAGGAGTAGGTGTGGGTAAAGTTTCCATGTCATCGAATACTGCCTGTTCAAATGCTGTTATTTCGGCAGGGACCGTGTGTGGAGGTGGAACAAACGCTGATTTCAATCTTAAGTTGGTATCTGCGCTAGGTGTAATGTCATTTGTTGAGTCCACAGTAGACTCAAAGAAAGCCTTGAGTTTTAATTTCCTGAAGAACTCTGATAGTTCACAATGGAGTTTGAACTTATCAGGTCTCGCAGTTGGTACAAATCCTAGGCCTTTCTCTAGTACCTTGGTTTGCGACGGGATAACCATGGGAATGCCAAAGCCCTTTCCCGCAAGGAATGCATAAGTCCATTCCGTGTAGAAAAGGGATGCATGCACCCAGGGGGCACTTGTGACCCACTACATGCACTCAAGGGCCCAGAGGAAACAGTGGGACCAGTAGGGCCAGCTTTGTTTCCTCACCACCATGAAATCCTAGCAGTGAGGAAAGCTCATCAAATGCTTGGTGGTGCTGCAGCATGGCCAGCATATTGTGTGCCTCTTCCCACCACGCCACCACTAGGGAACGTGGTTGCAGTGATGGAGCGAGGTGGCAAACACAACATTTTATGTACCCCTCGTAAAGTTAATGTCCCATAACAGTAACGTTCACTAATTGCATGTTTCTCGAAATTAACCAACCATAGAGTAAAGTGCACACATTCGGCCACATGCATCAACGATAATTGCATTCGCAAACGGTGCGAATCCCAATTTTCGGCCGTTTGCGAATGCAATTATCAAAATTGAAATGCATCATGTATTTCGCAATTTTAGGAATCGCAATCATGTTGCGATTTCTAAAATTGCGATTGCATTTAAGAAATCGCAATTTTAGATTTCTTAAATGCAATGCATGATCATTTTTAAATTGCGAATTAGCCATTTGGAAGCGGTAAATTAGCATGAGGTTGAACCTCATGCTAATTTGCCCAAGTTCTTTGGCCCCCCCTGCACCCTTGAAATTGCATTTTCAATTTGCGATTCGCAAATTGAAAATCACAAAATGTAAATGCCTTCCCATTGATTCCTATGGGCCCATAGGAATCAATGGGAAGGGTTTTCCTTAATTGCGATTCGCAATTAATAAGAATAAATAAAAAAACGCTAAAAAAAAATGCGATTTTTTATTGCATACCAATTTGCGATTTCTTAATTGCGATTCCTTAATTTTCGCAATTAAGAAATCGCAAATGGGCACTTTGATGCATGTGGACGATTATTTTTTATTTTACACATGGGGAAAACTAACGTTGCTTGCATGCTGCAAAAATAAACCCAGCTAATATGTATTGGTATTGTATTGTGGACTAATGTGCAGCTTCTTCGTAAACAAATGCAATTTAAATGTGCTTTTTGTATTAATTTATGTGATGGAGAGGACGAAATGTAAGTATAAAACGCATTTATGTGGCTTGTGTGTTAGGTAACAAATAATTGGGAAACATTAGTAAGGAGGGAGGTAAACAGAATGGGTTTAAATTCATAATTTAACATGAATCTGTGTTTGTTTCTACGATAGTTCCAAAAGTGGGTTCCGAGGCCTGTGCAAAAATGGCTGCCTGGGTAATACTGTGAGCAAGAGCTGGACAGCGCAGGCACGTAAAATACTGCAAGTCAGAGTGAACTGCCTGTGCTCGAGGAAGTTCAAGGCTGATGTGGCCCGGAACCTAGGATGTGTGCCAAGCAAAGATGATGTCGTGCTCAGAGCCTGGGAAGAAGTATGGATGTTGCCACTTAAAGAAATGCCCAGGCCAAAGACTGTCCTAAAACAAAGCCCCATTATTTTATCGCTGACACGTTGAGAAATTTATGCTGCAATGGTGAGATGATGCTCACCCACCCCGAAATTGTCCAAGGAAATTCTGAATAAGAGATGTTAGTTACTTTTTAGATAGACTTAGGGGCTCATTAGGATGGCGGACGGAAGGACGACTGCCGTCCTTGAGTAGGCGGAAAAAGCCTTTTTACTGTCCGCCTGCCGCGGACACTCCGTCCGCCATATTAGGATGGGAAACCCTGTCAAATTACCGTACGCGGCGGAAGAGCACGCACCGCCACGATAGTACACCCGACCACGCGGCGGACGCACCCAATCCAGACACACCGCCGTACGGAATGACATGTCCGACCGTCCCCCAAATCACGATGGCGGAAAACACACATAAAATTACAGCGGAAAAACAACCTGCCTGAACACGGCGGAATCACCACAGCGGAGATACACACCACAAGCCGATCGCAGTCATGGACCCAGCGCTGCACGCCTTTCCGATACTCTTCGTGCTCCACCACCAACAACTCATGGACTATCATCGACGACGACGCAGGTACGCCAACTCACCTATTACTGCCGGAAGGGGAGTACTTGCCAGGGCTGTGACGTTGGAAGGGGGAGTGGCTTGTCATAGGAAATACATTGACGATCTCACAAAAACATACACAATTGAAGTACACAACCAGGAATGACAACGACATACCACAAAACATGATTTATTAGCTTTATTCAACATATCAGGTGCATAATATCAGAATATCCAAGAGCATGGGCATTGTGTACAACAGATCATGTACATCAGAGGCAGCACATGAGAGGGGGTAAGTGCATCCACAGTCCATGGCAAGGCACAGGTACATCAGAGGCAGCACATGAGAGGGGGTAAGTGCATCGACAGTCCATTGCACAGAACAGCTACATCAGAGGCAGCACATTGAGAGGGGGTAAGTGCATCGACAGTCCATTGCACAGAACAGGAACATCACAGGCAGCATATAAGAGGGGATAAGTGCATCGAAAGTCCATTGCACAGAACAGCAACATCACAGGCAGCATATGAGAGGGGATAAGTGCATCAACAGTCCATGGCAAGGCACAGGTACATTAGAGGCAGCACATGAGAGGGGCTAAGTGCATCAACAGTCCATGGCAAGGCACAGGTACATCAGAGGCAGCACATGAGAGGGGGTAAGTGCATCGACAGTCCATTGAACAGAACAGCTACATCACAGGCAGCATATGAGAGGGGATAAGTGCATCGACAGTCCATTGCACAGAACAGCTACGTCACAGGCAGCATATGAGAGGGGATAAGTGCATTGACAGTCCATTGCACAGAACAGCTACATCAGAGGCAGCACATGAGAGGGGGTAAGTGCATCGACAGTCCATTTCACAGAACAGCTACATCAGAGGCAGCACATGAGAGGGGGTAAGCGCATCGACAGTCCATGGCAAGGCACAGATACATCAGACGCAGCACATGAGAGGGGGTAAGTGCATCGACAGTCCATTGCACAGAACAGCTACATCATTGGCAGCAAATGAGAGGGCAGAATGCAGTATCAGAACAGCAACAGGGCATTGTGCACAACACAGCAGGTACGTCTTTGGCAGCAAATGAGAGGGCAGAATGCAGTATCAGAACAGCAACAGGGCATTGTGGACAACACAGCAGGTACATCATTGGCAGCAAATGAGAGGGCAGAATGCAGTATCAGAACAGCAACAGGGCATTGTGGACAACACAGCAGGTATATCATTGGCAGCAAATGAGAGGGCAGAATGCAGTATCAGAACAGCAACAGGGCATTGTAGACAACACAGCAGGTACATCATTGGCAGCAAATGAGAGGGCAGAATGCAGTATCAGAACAGCAACAGGGCATTGTGCACAACACAGCAGGTACATCATATGCAGCAAATGAGAGGGCAGAATGCAGTATCAGAGCAGCAACAGAGCATTGTGGACAACACAGCAGGTACATCATTGGCAGCAAATGAGAGGTCAGAATGCAGTATAAGAACAGCAACAGTGCATTGTGCACAACACAGCAGGTACATCATTGGCAGCAAATGAGAGGTCAGAATGCAGTATCAGAACAGCAACAGGGCATTGTGGACAACACAGCAGGTACATCATTGGCAGCAAATAAGAGGGCAGAATGCAGTATCAGAACAGCAACAGGGCATTGTGGACAACACAGCAAGTACATTATTGGCAGCAAATGAGAGGGCAGAATGCAGTATCAGAACAGCAACAGGGCATTGTGGACAACACAGCCGGTACATCATTGACAGCAAATGGGAGGGCAGAATGCAGTATCAGAACAGCAACAGGGCATTGTGGACAACACAGCAGGTACATCATTGGCAGCAAATGAGAGGGCAGAATGCAGTCTCAGAACAGCTACAGGGCATTGTGGACAACACAGCAGGTACATCATTGGCAGCAAATGAGAGGGCAGAATGCAGTATCAGAACAGCAACAGGGCATTGTGCACAAGACAGCAGGTACATCATTGGCAGCAAATGAGAGGGCAGAATGCAGTATCAGAGCAGCAACGGGGCATTGTGGACAACACAGCAGGTACATCATTGGCAGCAAATGAGAGGTCAGAATGCAGTATCAGAACAGCAAAAGGGCATTGTGGACAACACAGCCGGTACATCATTGGCAGCAAATGAGAGGTCAGAATGCAGTATCAGAACAGCAACAGGGCATTGTGGACAACACAGCAGGTACATCATTGGCAGCAAATGAGAGGGCAGAATGCAGTATCAGAACAGCAACAGGGCATTGTGGACAACACAGCAGGTACATCATTGGCAGCAAATGAGAGGGCAGAATGCAGTATCAGAACAGCAACAGGGCATTGTGGACAACACAGCCGGTACATCATTGACAGCAAATGAGAGGGTAGAATGCAGTATCAGAACAGCAACAGGGCATTGTGGACAACACAGCAGGTACATCATTGGCAGCAAATGAGAGGGCAGAATGCAGTATCAGAACAGCAACAGGGCATTGTGGACAACACAGCAGGTACATCATTGGCAGCCAATGAGAGGGCAGAATGCAGTATCAGAACAGCAACAGGGCATTGTGGACAACACAGCAGGTACATCATTGGCAGCAAATGAGAGGGCAGAATGCAGTATCAGAACAGCAACAGGGCATTGTGGACAACACAGCAGGTACATCATTGGCAGCAAATGAGAGGGCAGAATGCAGTATCAGAACAGCAACAGGGCATTGTGGACAACACAGCAGGTACATCATTGGCAGCAAATGAGAGGGCAGAAAGCAGTATCAGAACAGCAACAGGGCATTGCGGACAACACAGCAGGTACATCATTGGCAGCAAATGAGAGGGCAGAATGCAGTATCAGAACAGCAACAGGGCATTGTGGACAACACAGCAGGTACATCATTGGCAGCAAACGAGAGGGCAGAATGCAGTATCAGAACAGCAACAGGGCATTGCGGACAACACAGCAGGTATATCATTGGCAGCAAATGAGAGGGCAGAATGCAGTATCAGAACAGCAACAGGGCATTGTAGACAACACGCAGGTACATCATTGGCAGCAAATGAGAGGGCAGAATGCAGTATCAGAACAGCAACAGGGCATTGTGCACAACACAGCAGGTACATCATTGGCAGCAAATGAGAGGGCAGAATGCAGTATCAGAGCAGCAACAGGGCATTGTGGACAACACAGCAGGTACATCATTGGCAGCAAATGAGAGGTCAGAATGCAGTATCAGAACAGCAACAGGGCATTGTGGACAACACAGCAGGTACATCATTGGCAGCAAATAAGAGGGCAGAATGCACTATCAGAACAGCAACAGGGCATTGTGGACAACACAGCAGGTACATCATTGGCAGCAAATGAGAGGGCAGAATGCAGTATCAGAACAGCAACAGGGCATTGTGGACAACACAGCAGGTACATCATTGGCAGCAAATGAGAGGGCAGAATGCAGTATCAGAACAGCAACAGGGCATTGTGGACAACACAGCAGGTACATCATTGGCAGCAAATGAGAGGGCAGAATGCAGTATCAGAACAGCAACAGGGCATTGTGGACAACACAGCAGGTACATCATTGGCTACCCAAGTACGTGTGTCAAGCGACCAGTCACAAGGAGATTAATAATACCTAGGTGGTTACATTCGTCAACGTACACACAAAGTTAAATGACATGTGACTGATGGCAACTAAACCTCACACCACAGAATCTGGTGGACAGCTTGAACTACTCGCCTCGGACACACCGCCAGCACCAGCAACAGGAGTGTGAGACACAGCCACCGATCTACTGACTGACACATGAGCCCTAGACCCAGACACACCGCCAGCACCAGCAACAGGAGTGTGAGACACACCCACCGATCTACTGACTGACACATGAGCCATAGAGCCAGACACACCGCCAGCACCAGCAACAGGAGTGTGAGACACAGCCACCGATCTACTGACTGACACATGATCCCTAGACCCAGACACCCCGCCAGCACCAGCAACAGGAGTGTGAGACACAGCCTCTGATCTACTGACTGACACATGAGCCCTAGACCCAGACACACCGCCAGCACCAGCAACAGGAGTGTGAGACACAGCCACCGATCTACTGACTGACACATGAGCCATAGACCCAGACACACCGCCAGCACCAGATACAGGAGTGTGAGACACAGCCACAGCTGTGGTGACTGACACATGTGCCATAGACCCAGACACACTGCCCGGACATGTCCCTGTACACTGATCAACAAATACCATGCCTGCACCTGACACATGTGAGTGACCTGCAGCTGAGCCACCAGGACCACTCAAATGATGAGGGCTGTATGGGCCAGGAGGCAGGGTGGCTCTGGGAGCTGGCGACAGCTGTACTGGAGCGACATTGGGGTGTTCAGGTCTCAGTGGTGTGTGTCTCCATTTCTTTGTGAAACGTAGGGGCACCCCGGACATGCCTGGACTGGTAAGTGGAGTGGCATCACCAGACATCAAAGGTGTATCATGTGCTTGTGGTGGTCTGCTCTCTGGGGACGTGCTGGACCCTGCCTGCCGTTTGCTGTGTGCCTGCCTTCTGCCCTCTGCATCATGTGTAATGGGGGATGGAACAACAGTGTACTCCTTCCTCTGCTTCTGCGGGGCATGGATGGGAGTAGAGGTATGGGGGGACTCCATCGCTGACACATGTGTTGTACGTTCCTTAAACATCAGCCTCAGTGCAGCCAGGGGTGATATATGCCTGTCCTTGATGGTGCTCGTGTCCATGGGAGAACCCTTGGCCATGGGATGTGCCTTGTACGCCGGAGGTGTCCTGTCCCTGGAATGGCCCTGATCCCTTGCCGGTGCCCTGTCCCTGGGTGCAGACTTGTCCATTGTAGTGTCCCTCTCCTTTGAAGTTACCCTGCTCTTGGGAGGTGCCCTTTCCTTGGTACTGTCCTTGTCCTTGGGAGTGTCCCTGCTCTTGGGAGGGGCCCTTTCCTTGGTTCTGTCCGTGTCCTTGAGAGTGTCCCTGCTCTTGGGAGGTGCCTTTTCCTTGGTACTGTCCTTGTCCTTTGGAGTGTCCCTGCTCCTGGGAGGTGGCCTTGGCTTGGGAGTCTCTTTGGGGGGGGGGATGGCTGTGTAGCATGTGAATCCATTTCCACACACACCCCTAGATGATCCTGTGTGTCAACTCCAGTGTTGGACACGTCGTTCTCGGATAAAGAGATCACAGGCCATGGGGATGGTGTCTGTGCCCTCCGTGCCCTGCCTTGCTGCCTGTGGCTGCTCCTAGTGTAATAACCTGAATAAGAGGCCTGGTCTGATGACTCAATCTCCCCTGTAACATCAAGTGGTGTGGATGGTTGTACAGAAGTAGCACCCTGTCTATGCGAATGTACAATGGCTGAGGACATAGTGCTTGCCAATGACTGAACTGTTCTGTGGAGACCAGCAATATCGCCATGCATCCCCTCCATGAATGCCACCACCTGCCCCAACTTCCTATCGTGGTCTTGGAATGCATTGATCATGTTGGTCTGCCCTACACACAGCTGTCGCAGCAGATCAACAGCCTCTGCACAATGTGCATTTTGTGTCACAGGGGCAGGGGCAGCGGTTTCTGCACCAAAGGCAACTCTGCTTCCCCTCCTCTGGCGAGCACGAGCAGTACATGTTGCAGTGGGTGGCAGTGTGGGCCCTGTGTGCTGTGTCCCGGCTGAAGGTGTTGATTGCCCACTCCCTGTCTGTGCCAACAGTGCGTACTCACCAACACTTTCTGAGGATGAGGGCGATGGTGTCTCCACATGTGAGTCCTCTGGGACGGTTCTGTCCCCCTCTCCGTGGCTGCCATCTTCAGTGTCAGTCTGCATGTGTGTCATCTCGGATCCGAATGCATTGCCACCACTCATCTCCGTCGTCTGTGTCTCAGTGCCCTCGGCCAAAGCTGAAAGAGAGAGAGAAGAGATGTTAAAGTAAGTGACACACTCACGTACTGAAGGTTTCTAAGTCACACCGTTCCTTAGAGTTGATTGATATGTAGCACACATCTTGTACACGAACCACCCCTACCACACATCCAAACATCATAGATCCGTTGGTTTCTATGAAACCTGTACATCATACAAACAGGGCCAGTGCATGCAGAACACCACACATGTCATGCCATGGGACACCAGACCTCAACGGCATGTCCTGGAACCCTCAAATACTAATCAACTGGCATGTCCACCGGGCGGACATGGGTGCTACCGCTCACTCCGCTAATGACACCAACATGCAATATATGCATCAGATACGCACCACGGATGTCACTACTGTGTCTGAGCACGGATACATGCATTCACTCACAAGTTACAGACACATACAGTCTGCTTACCACTAGTTTGCTGTGGATCCCCTCTCAGCCGGGCGGACAGGTCAAGATGCGTCACAGCAATGATACGGTGCTTTAGAGGGGTCATGGTGCATCGTTCAAGGGGGCCTGTTCTCGGAATAATCCCCAGTGTCATCTCTGCAACGTTCTTGCTGAGCCTGGATATGTCGTCCCAGCGCTTGTGGCAGTGTGTGTGTCGTCTATTGCACACCCCCACTGCCCGTATATCACTTGCTATGGTCTTCCACACGGCCTTGCGAAGGTGCAGCTTCACCTACCAGGATGGGAGACAAGAGGCTAACGTCAGTGGACTGTTTGACAATCATAGACATTGCAGAAACACGTATCTTCATGCAGCCATGCGCAGTACAACACATGTGAAGGTCCCACAGCACACCGCCAAACTTGCAGTAGCAAGGAGTCAGTGACCACCTCATGCCCACCAACATGTTACCCACTTCACTTACCACCTGTCCGGGGCACCGTAGAGCCGTTCATAGTGGTGAAGCACACCGTCCACAAGGACATCCAGCTCCGCTGCGGTGAAGGGACGAGACCAGGTCTCTCGCACTCCCTGCATGGCAAGGTTGACGACTGTGGCAGTACAGCAGCAGTAGTTGGATAGCTCAGTAGCAGCAGGTCGAGGTGACGGTCGCAGGCAGCAGTAGTTGGATAACTCAGGAGCAGCAGGTCGAGGTGACGGTCGCAGGCAGCAGTAGTTGGATAGCTCAGGAGCAGCAGGTCGAGGTGACGGTCGCAGGCAGCAGTAGTTGGATAGCTCAGGAGCAGCAGGTCGAGGTGACGGTCGCAGGCAGCAGTGGCTGGAAGCGGTGAATGTGTGCAGGAAATCTTCACACATATATAGGGCCCTGAGTTCATACCAGTGGCATACGTCTGCAGCAATTGGTTTTCCATGGATGCTTCATTCAAAAAGAGCCAATGACTCACATTGTTGTGGCGGATCACGTCTTCTGCAATATTTGAATGCGCTTACGTGCAACGCGTTACCTGTTCCCATTGGCTACATGTGCACGGACCGTCACGTTCACACAACGGCAACCGCATGTGCGCGCTACCGCGACGGTGCAACATTTGAAAATATTCACTCACTGGCGCCGCTATGGCGGTGCACGCCTTCCGCGGTGGCGGTGCAGGCAAACACGTACATTTGATGATGCAATCTGAAATGGCAGTTGAAACAACCACTTACAGTGTTATTCCCTCACCCACTGCCAGTCCAGGCCGGCCACCCACCGCCAGTCCAGGCCGGTCACCCACCGCCAGGACTGTGCGGTGCCTGGACTGGCGGTGGGTGACCGTCCTGGACTGGCGGTGGGTGACCGTCCTGGACTGGCGGTGGGTGACCGTCCTGGACTGGCGGTGGGTGACCGGCCTGGACTGGCGGTGGGTGACCATTCTGGACTGGCCGTGGGCGAGGGAATAACACTGTAAGTAGTTGTTTCAACTGCCATTTCAGATTGCATCATAAAATGTACGTGTTTGCCTGCACCGCCACCGCGGAAGGCGTGCACCGCCATAGCGGCGCCAGTGAGTGAATATTTTCAAATGATGCACCGCCGCGGTAGTGCGCACATCCATTTAGCGGGGTGCAACCGGGATGGTCAGTGACCATACAGCATATGTAATGCTTAATTGCTGTGTAATCAGTCATCTCCTGTATCGCTGGAAGGCCTCCCCAGATGGCGTATGTACACACACTGCATGTCTCCGCACACATGTAAACTTCTTAGTTGTACAAGTGTGTCAGGACATGTCTGGAATGCTGTAAGATATTTTGATGTGTAGTCTATGGAGCATGTCCACGTGCGACAATCATGTCCATTTTTTCTATGTGTGCTCAGACTGTAGACCTTGCCAGTGGTCAACATAGGCTAGTGTTGTTGCCCAAAGTAGTGTCAGATGTGCATTTTGACATGTTGACTGTTTGGTCTTGTGGACACACGTGTTCATTTCTACACATCAACACAGTACCTCTAGGGTGTGTACACACATTCATTACCTATTGTGAGTGTGTTGTTTGTGTGTGCAAGTAACAATGATGTGTGTGTACATGCATTCTGTGTATGCGTGTCTGTTGGTGTGTGCCCAAGCATGTCAGCTGAGGGGGCATTGTCTGTGTGTTCATGGGTGCATGAACACAAGTCGGGTGTCTTCAAATTTCATGTTGTTTGTGCACGTACATGTGTGTCTGTGTGGACGCTTGTCCACATATGGGCCCTCCGTCATGTGTTGTTGCAAAAAGTTCAAACATGTGTGCACGTTACATTGTACATGTGAGGCCACAGGATGGTCTTTGTGGCTGTACATTGTGTGTAGTCTGCTCTATTTCATGATATTTTGTCCCGGTCACACATGTCATCACTGTCTGCAACATGTCTTATTAGCATTGTGGTGCTCTTGATGTGATGGTGTTGCACGGCTATGCTTTGTTGGTCATTTGACATCTGCTGCCATCTATTCCCACACAGGAGGGCTCCGAATGTGCATCGACCATACACTGTGCTGGAGGACATGGTTGACGAGGAGGTGATCCGCAAATACCGGCTTAACCGACTGCGATTGCAGGAGCTTGTCACACAATTGACACCTCATCTGCAGCCACGCCGGACATATCCTGGGACTTTCACACCTACAGCAAATGTGATGGTGGCACTACATTTCTTTGCGACTGGCACTTTCCAGTACACCGTTGGCCATGCAGGAGGGATGTCACAATCCATGTTCAGCATGGTTCTGCTGGATGTCCTGAATGCCATGATGCTGTACAAGGATGATTACATCCATTTTCCACGTCAGGCCGAATTGGCAGCAGTCAAAGAGGACTTCTATGCCCTGGCCCAGTTACCACACGTGGTGGGTTCAATTGATGGGACACATATTGGTCTCATACCACCCCGGGCACGTGAAGCTGTATATAGGAATCTGAAGCACTACCATTCCCTCAACGTGCGAGTGGTGTGCCTGGCTGACAACATCATCTCGCATGTGTGTGCCAGATTTCCCGGTTCCGCCCATGACTCCCACATCATGCGGAGCAGCATTGTCCCCAACTGATGGCTAATGTGAGTCCAGAACGTGCGTGGCTTGTAGATGAGTGAGCTGAAAGGACAATTGTGTTATCAGTGTGTTGTGAGGACAAATGTGTTGTATGTGTGGCATAGTGTTTCCACAATTCATGGTAATGACATTTGTGTCTGTCATCATACCATCCAGGTGACTCGGCGTACCCAAACAGGCTGTGGCTGCTGAGCCCCATCAGGAATCCTACTACCCCTGGTGAATTGCGTTATAATGATGCCCATGGGAGGACACATCGAGTGATAGAACGTACTTTTGGACTGCTGAAGTCTAGGTTTCGCTGCCTGGATAAGACCGGAGGGGCCCTGCCATACTCACCAGGCAAAGTATGCAAAATCGGGATTGCCTGCTGCATGCTCCACAACCTGGCATTGCGCAATAACATAGAACTGATCATGGACCCTGAAGACCAACAGGTTGCTCGGCCTCTCATCCCACCCTTGTCGACTGATGAGGATAGTGGTGAGGAAGAAGGTGTGGACCAGAGGCGTCAGCTCATTGATCGCTATTTCCCTTGAATGTGAGTAACTACCGCTTGTACAGCCAGACAATGCGTGATGTATGTTTGGTGGTGGAGTGTGGATGTGGTGTGTCTATGCTGCCTGTTCTGGTATGTTCAGTTAGCAAATGTGTTTGTTACATGGGGTACATGGTATGCTCACTGATGCATGTCCTGTGATCAACTTAATTGGTGATGAGTGTGGTTTGTGGGATGTTGCAGTACAGTGTGTTGTGATGAATGTGAATCTCTTTCATGACCTGTGTTTGTTGTTCTCTCTTTATCCCTAGGTCACTCCCACAGAGCCATGAATCTCAACAACATTGATCCCTGCACCTGGTAACTTAACATTCTGAGACATTCATGTGATTAAAACATGGAGGCAACACATCATTGAGTGTGTACGTGATGTTTATTTACAGGTTGAGGATTGTTGTTGGTGCATATTTACAAAGGAGTGTTGGTGGGGGAGTGAGAGTTGAAGGTCATGGCAGATGGAAACACCGTTGGGACACCACATTCTGTGATGTCCTTCTAGTCCAACAGACGTGTGGCAATTCTTGGCATTGTAGGGCAGGATAGTTGGCAGGGTGAATGGCAGGCTAGGACAAGGGTGAAGTCATTGGCGACCCCTCTTAGAGCGGGTAGCTGGAGCAACACCACTGCTCTCACCGGCATCCAGCTTCGGACGGCCCCTCCGTCGTGTAGCAGGAGCAGAGACAGCTGTGGGTGCAGGTTGGTCAGGGGCCACCTCCTTTTCCGTGGGCTCAGGTATGGGTGGCGGTGGTGTTGGGGAGCGGTCCCGCTGGGCACTAGGGTGGGGGGGTGGTGGTGTGGCGCGGGATAGCCGGTCCCTCCACAGAGCAGTTTGCTGGCCCATGAGGTCCACAATTTGCCCTATGCGCGTGTCTATGGACCGCAACAGATTGCTGTTCTCCTGTGAGTCTTGGTGGGCCCATTCAGACTGTTCCTGCGCCCGCTGATAGGATGCATTGACTCTTGCAATGGCTTCCAGGGTTTCTGCGGCTGGATGGGGTGGGTGTCATTCCCCACCTTGGTGGGCAACTGCACTCCTGATTGTGTGCTGTGCCCTCACCTGTGTCATCGGCTGATGGGTCAGGCAGGGTGGCACTAGCAGGAGTGGTGGTGGTGGCTGCACAGCTCACTATGGCAAGTGATGGTGTGGTGACACAGGCCGATGTGGTGGAGGCAGTGATGAACTGTGAGCCTGATGGCCCTGGAAGTCTGCTTGGTCCCGCTTCGTCCTCTGCGTCTGAGCTGGCAATGGGCTCGTCCCCAGATAGTCCGTGCAGTGAGGGGGGCGACTGGTGCTGGCGATTGGTGCTTGCGGCAGTCAAGTTGCGATCACCTGAGGGACAAAATTATCAAGTTCAATGCTGTGGACATGACATGGTTTTGGTAACAACATTACTAATCTGTTACCTCTCTCTCGCATTCCCCCCCACCGCCACCCTCCATGTGGACATGGGGGCCTATTGGGAGTTGTAGTGCTGGTCTCTCATACACCCCACCCACCGCCACCCTCCCTGTGGACATGGGGGCTTGTTGGGAGTTGTAGTGCTGGTCTCTCATCCCCCCTCCACCGCCACCCTCCCTGTGGACATGGGGGCTTGTTGGGAGTTGTAGTGCTGGTCTCTCACACACCCCACCCACCTCTCTCACACACCCCATCCACCACCACCCTCCCTGTGGACATGGGGGCCTGTTGGGAGTTGTAGTGCTGGTCTCTCACAAACCCCACACACCTCTCTCACACACCCCACCCACCACCACCCTCCCTGTGGACATGGGGGCCTGTTGGGAGTTGTAGTGCTGGTCTCTCACACACCCCCACCGCCACCCTCCCTGTGGAAATGGGGGCTTGTTGGGAGTTGTAGTGCTGGTCTCTCACACACCCCACCCACCTCTCTCACACACCCCACCCACCACCAGCCTCCCTGTGGACATGAGGGCCTGTTGGGAGTTTTAGTGATGGTCTCTCACACACACACACCCCACCGCCACCCTCCCTGTGGACATGGGGGCTTGTTGGGAGTTGTGGTGCTGGGTGCTCTGACAACATGCAAGCATTGGAACGTAGGAGGCAACATTTGTGTTTGGTCATGGTGGGTGGATTTGAGGGGAGGACTTCACATTTGGGTGACTGTGTGGTCCACATGCATGGATTGGTGGCAGGGAGATTTGTCTTGTCAGTTGTGCATGGCAGAGCATATCAGTGCGTCCGTGGTCATTTCTTTTTACTTACCAGCCTCTTCTCCCTCCTCGATTCCCTCCAGGCTCTCAGGGTGCAGTATGCCCAGCACCTTCTCCTCCCATTCAGTAAATGGTAGGGGCTCCGGGGGAGTGCCGCCGCCAGTGTGGTGTGCCCGCAGGTGGTTCTTCGCCCTGATGCCTTTCACACTTGCCTTGAGGTCATGCCACCGCCTCTGGATGTCGTGCTTGGTGCGTGGCCTGGTCCCTGACGCATTCACTCTGCTGACTATCCTGTCTCACATGTGGTTTTTGGTTGCCAAGGTTGTCTGCTGGACTAGGTTGCCGAAGAGCTGTGGTTCGACACGGATGATTTCATCCACCATGACCTTCAACTCGGTCAGTGAATTTAGGATTTTTCTTGGGTGCCATGGTGTGTGATGTGCTAGGTGTGGGGGGGGGTGTGGTGGGATGTGCAGGTGTGTGGTGTGTATGGATGGTGTGGTGTTGGGTTGTGTGGTGTGTGTGTTTGTGAGCAGGTTGTATGTGTGTTTGTGTGTGTCTGCTGGTCGTGCTAATGTGGCTCTTGCTTGCAGCTATGCTGTGATGCAAAGGACTGTGGTAGTGGAAGGGATTCATTTTATACTCTGTGTGGTGGTGGTGTCCCAATGGTAGTTGCCAATCAGGTGTTCTGTGGGTGTGGTGATTTAGGTGCATTTTTTCGGTGCTTGGGGGGGTGTCATTGGGGCATGTAGTTGCTTGGGGTGGGTGTTTCAGGTGGTTGGGTGTTATGTTTGATGTGATGTCTATTTACTTCCGTCGGCCATTTTCTAATCGGTTTGACGGATGGGATGGTGTTTGTGTGGTCCTTCCGCAGTCATGGTCCGTTTTCGGAGGTATTGTTTCCGCGGCGGTGGAGGACGGCGGTGAGTTCCGTTGGAATGGCGGCATTATCCTAATCGCGCGGACGGACCCTCCGCAGGTATGGCGGCGGTTGGGCCTGTTCCCGCGGTCATGTGCGTCCGCGGCAGTGGGTGTTCTTTTGGTTCCATCCGCTGCGGACGGTGTTAGATGTGTACCGTCCGCCACGGACGGTGTTTGATGTGATCCGTCGGCCGCGGTTGGAATTTCTAGACATGAATATCCTAATCGCAACCGCGGATTCTCCGCGGGGTGTGCGGGAGTGATTTTTCCGCGACCATGGCGGACGTTACCCGTTTCCGTACGCCATCCTAATCGACCCCTAAGTTAGGGATTTAGGGTATAAAAACCCCTGGTTTTGTTAAGTCGGGGTTGCTTTTTCCATTTCCATCGGAGATGCTGCCCAATTGCTGACCGATTCCTGGATGTAAGATTCTTATGAATTTTTCTTGTTTGCTTTGCAGGATTTAAGGATAAGATGAGGGTGTTAGTTAGGGGTGGTAGGTAAAATTGACTCTGGAACTATCTGTTCTTTGCTAATTTTAACTGTCTTCTAAAATAAAGCAATTTTTCTTGAGCTCAAATAAAATGATCATTCCTTGAAATAAAGTTTAAGTTTTACTGAATAAAGATTTACTAATGCCTAAATGTCAGACATATTAAAGTTTTGCTTTGAATAAAAATAAGATAAATGGAGAAATAAAAGCGGGTCTTTGAATTCTTCCTACGCCTAATTTTCATTCTAACAGATCCATTGCCACTATGGTGGTGTGTCTGAATAATTTAAGTCTGAATAAACCATGGTAAAATGTCTTTAAATCTGCAGGTGTAAATAATAATTAGTTAAATAGGTTTAGACGTGTCACCAAAATGATACACCATTTCTCCAGTGTGATTCACCAGAGCCTTGAAGCCCAGTGTAAGTGAGCAGGGTAAATGCGCAGTGTTATGGGCCCCACTGATGCATGAATTGTGTGTTTTAAGGGTTCAGGGTAATGGTGAGTATTGATTAGAAATGACTTCTGGAGCCGCGCTGGAGCAGCAGCAGTCCCCTGGAGGTTCAACAGCTGTACTTGTAACACAGCAGTCAGACCACTGTTACGATGGTTCCCGACTGCCACAACAGCTCCACAATAGGTTCAGCAGCCAGATGGACGGACAAACTCATAATCAGGCCTTAATCTTTAAGAAATCATATCTCAACTTCTAGTTATTGGAAGTTTCTCATTTTGATCTTGTTTTATCTCTTAAAATCATATCAATTGTTCTAAACAGGTGTGGAATGTTTTGTGGTGTTTTCACTGTGTGACAATTTGAAGTGCTGAACAAATACTTAACACATTGCCTCTTAAGTTAAGCCTGACTGCTCTGTGCCAACCTACGTGAGGGTGAGTACAGGGTAATATATAATGTGTGTATGTGTCTTAACCTGACTAGGATTTTGGTTCCTGTTTGGAAAGGGTGAATACCTTTGCCAACAAGATCCCAATTTCTAACATTAGCTTTGCACTCACAGAAGTTGGAAAAGTGTGAGATGGAAAGCAATCACGCAATACTCAATTTTCTTTAAGAATGGTAGTACTATGTAGTAATATTTTCGATAGAATCTGCAAGCTAGGCAGCTACACTCGTATTGAACTTATTCAAAGAATATCTATAGTCTATCTTCAAAGTATTCTGTTCGAATTGTTGTTGTTTGATTATCTTAATTGCCTTCCTTTCAGTGGGTGCCAACTTGTTCCAAAAATGTTTTGTATTATGATACACTCTTCCTTCTAGTTGATATAACTATTAAGATACTAATCAGTAGACAACATCTCTAGTATTGGATGAAGTAGGCAGAATGAAAGTGGAATTTGGTTTGTGGGAACTGGTTTCAATAGCTCTTAATATTGAGGTTAACAATAATGTTCAATTATGATAACAAATCAGATGCAGTGTCATCCAAGGAGTGCAGTGTCTGCAAGTAATAGATGTCTTGAATGAACCTGTTGCTAGTAGGATTCGTGAGGGCTGTTGTTGCTTTAAAGCAATGTGTTTTATCACACTGACTTAATACTTCGAATAAATCTAAATACATTTATTTGTATCTGACTGAAGTTAGCAATTGAAGTAAGACACACACCCAGTTCCCTACATATCACCTTTATTAGTTCATGATTCAAAGTGAAGTCAGACTGACTAACAATATTAGCCTATCAATATTCACATTGCACGAAGATTCAGTGTTCAGATTTGCTGGTTCCTTAATGCTGATCTCGTGAACACCCCTCATTTTCGTTCCCTTCTTTTCTTGCCTCTTCTTTTGGGTTTGGGCCTGTTCCAGATTTCTTAAAACTGGCTCTGGCCCTATATTTTATTTCTCTCTTCTTCCACTAGAAAAGAGGCCATGTTGCCATTTGAAATGGCATAATTTCTGATGGATGAAGCACCCTCACTGGTGTCTCTCACTATGCTTAATAAATCTGAGTCACTAGCCGAACTACCAGCATTAGTGGCTTTTAGTTTACACAATGGCTGGCTATCCAATCTTTATAATCCTGTAGTCATTGTCGGCCCTCTTTATTTTATGGGATTTCTTCCCCTTTAATGTATAACTGGGGCCTAACAAATCCCTCTTTCACTATTCCATGATTTTTCTCTGTTGCTTCCAGTAAGCTAACGCCTTTACTCTCCCTCTCCATATTTGCAATCTCTTGTAATAGAGAGTCTCTCTTGCGTTCTGCATTCCATATGAGGATACCTACCATGCCATATGAGGAATTTTTCGATAACTGTCGCGTTCCCCTAACAAATCATCTCCCAATAAAATGAGTGTAGTATTATTATGCATAGCATTCAAGGTATTTTCAATATAGAGTGGTTGCATCCCAAAAGCGGGACAATTTCTGTTTACTAATGCATTCCAACTTCTGGAATTTTTATTCCAAACCCTCCATAGCATTATTTTGATTAGACCCCAAAATATGGTCAATCCTTCCTGGCTGGAGGAACTTCTTCATCAGCTTCTCCCTGTCATCATCAAAAGTATCCACATTTACTGTATCCAATCAATATCATAGTGTGACCCCCATATCTCACGAGAGTGCTGATTACTACAATTTTCAACTAACAAATACATGCAAACAAAGGCAGCAGTGGAATATAGAAATTGAACATCTCCTGACCAAAATGTTTGGAGTTAGTAAAAACCAATAATCTTAGCGTGAATAACAATTTATAGTGCTGCATACAGTACCCATCAGCCTTCTTCCTTACGGGTGTTAAATCTATCATAGCCCCACTAGGTTACGATCCATATACAACCAAAAAAGGGGGCTGGTGCACTAGACATTTGATAAAACAAGGAATGGCCCCTCCTTGCTTATATAAACAGTATAACCGGACAAGAGTGTGAATTTTGGCTCATGAGTGTCATTTAGGTAGGTGACTGTTGAAGAAAAATGTATGTTCTTTATATTGGTGATTTGCATTGCTTAGTCTAGTGGGGAGAAAGAAATACTAAAGGAGTATGCAGCAAGTAATAAAGTTAAGGAGGTATGGAAGCTATTTTAGTCTCCTCTTGAAGTCGCTGGTAAAAATTGGTAGGAAGTAGCAATGGATAATGAGGGACCAGAGAGTAGTTTAAAGTCAGACAGAACATTTGTGCTTTACCTTGTTGACTATCATAACTGGATAGTTGCATTCATAATGAGCAGTGGTACTGCAAGAGTGATTAACTGAGATAAGTCTTTCAAGAGAAATGTATTACATAGATATTTTGTAATGATAATGTGGGACTAGAGGAGATGACATTGTTTCTCGATGAGGCATCTATGAATCGTTTAGAGGCAGCAACACATTTTACAAAACAAATGGATTGGCTTAAAGAATGAACCAAATCGTGAAGGAATTCTTGCAGTTTGCCAAGATGAAAGTGGTTACTGATGAGTGCCATTCAGGTTTGAATAGCATCCTTCAAGATGATGTGTTTGAAAGTACTTTGTGTTGCTGACAGTAAAGTCATTGAGGGCTGAATTGATGATGTATCTATTGATGTAACTTATGCCTTAAATGGCATCCTAAGTGATGTCACTTTTGATCATCTAACCAGTGTTTTCATCAATGCTTATATTTGATAACTCATTTGTGATATCAAAGGACCACAATGCACACTAGGGCTGCATCCGCCCCCCTCCCCCAAATACCCCCAGTCCACAGAACCCACTCTACATTGCATTTTCAATGCACAGGGAAGATTAGGTTGAGTGCGTTTAGAGGCATTGAATAACATCATACCGCATCTTAGATAAAAAATGATGGGTTGCAGGGCACAGCCTTTGCCCATGGCCTGGTACCCCATGCCCCTTTTTTAGAAACGTACCCCAAACAATCATGGTTTACTCTGGGCACTCCACCTCTGCACCTTTTAAACAGCTACCCACAACATTTTGCTAGGCTCATCAAGTTTGCTGGTAAATCTTTAGTAGGATATCTATGAGTATGGTTCACACTTCACATATATTTCCTGATGATTCAGTTATATATATTTGGTTTTAGTATTTGGAGTACTCTTCATTGTCCAGGGTACATATGAGAGCAGGTGCCACCTTTCATATGGTTCCATGTTAAAATATTGATTACAAAAACATAGTTTACAAAAATATAGATGTAAAAATATCGATTACACAAATATCGACTCCCTATACTTAAACAGGTAAGTACAATAATATCGACTCAAAATATAGATGTAAAAAATATAGATGTAAAAAATATCGACTTTAAAAAATATTATAACTTAAATTAAATAATTAAATAATATTAATATTATTAACAAAATAAATTACATTACATTTATATTTTAACTATTTATAACAAATAAACTTAATTTAATCAATATAAACTTAATAAATGTGTACATATACATATATTTCCTTAAATACATTTTATTATTATCTTTATTTAATTTATAAACTTTAATAATTATATAAAAATAAAATAAAAACATATATAAAACATTTTGAATAAAATAACATTTTCTATATTTAATTAACACATACAAGTATTTAAAAATAATAATACATACATTTAATAACAAAATTAAAACATTAGTAGTTAAAACATTTGATAGCGAAGGGGTAAAAATTACTATTCCCACTCCAAAGAGTGCAACAGTAGGGAAAGCGCTGGATAGCGTAGGGGTAAAAATTACTATTCCCACTCCAGAGGGTGCAACAGTAGGGAAAGCGTTGGATAGCGTAGGGGTAAAAATTACTATTCCAACTCCAGTGAGTGCAACAGTAGGGAAAGCGTTGGATAGCGTAGGGGTAAAAATTACTATTCCCACTCCAAAGGGTGCAACAGTAGGGAAAGCATTGGATAGCGTAGGGGTAAAAATTTCTATTCCCACTCCAAACGGTGCAACAGTAGGGAAAGCGTTGGATAGCGTAGGGATAAAAATTATTATTCCCACTCCAGAGTGTGCAACAGTAGAGAAAGCGTTGGATAGCGTAGGGGTAAAAATTACTATTCCAACTCCAGTGAGTGCAACAGTAGGGAAAGCGTTGGATAGCGTAGAGGTAAAAATTACTATTCCCACTCCAAAGGGTGCAACAGTAGGGAAAGCGCTGGATAGCGTAGGGGTAAAAATTACTATTCCCACTCCAGAGGGTGCAACAGTAGGTAAAACGTTGGATAGCGTAGGGGTAAAAATTACTATTCCCACTCCAGAGGGTGCAACAGTAGGGAAAGCATTGGATAGCGTAGGGGTAAAAATTACTATTCCCACTCCAAAGGGTGAAACAGTAGGGAAAACGTTGGATAGCGTAGGGATAAAAATTACTATTCCCACTCCAGAGTGTGCAACAGTAGGGAAAGCGTTGGATAGCGTATGGGTAAAAATTACTATTCCAACTCCAGTGAGTGCAACAGTAGGGAAAGCGTTGGATAGCGTAGAGGTAAAAATGACTATTCCCACTCCAAAGGGTGCAACAGTAGGGAAAGTGCTGGATAGCGTAGGGGAACAAAATGACTATTCCCACTCCAGAGTGTGCAACAGTAGGGAAAGGGTTGGATAGCGTAGGGGTAAAAAATACTATTCCAACTCCAGTAAGTGCAACAGTAGGGAAAGCGTTGGATAGCGTAGGGGTAAAAACTACTATTCCCACTCCAGAGGGTGCAACAGTAGGGAAAGCATTGGATAGCGTAGGGGTAAAAATTACTATTCCCACTCCAAAGGGTGCAACAGTAGGGAAAGCGTTGGATAGCGTAGGGGTAAAAATTAATATTCCCACTCCAGTGAGTGCAACAGTGGGGAAAGCGTTTGACAGCGTAGGGGTAAAAATTACTATTCAAACTCCAGTGAGTGCAACAGTAGGGAAAGCGTTGGATAGCGTAGAGGTAAAAATTACTATTCCCACTCCAAAAGGTGCAACAGTAGGGAAAGCGCTGGAACCCAAAAGAATAAAAAAACAAACCATCACATTTTGTATTAAATTTATTTTCCAATATAAACATAATTAATATATACATTTAAATATATTATTATTAACAAAGATAATAGAAAAAAATTATTTACACATTATTTAACACTATAATATCCACCACACACCTAAAATAATTACACAATTACATTTAATATTTACTAATTAATTAATGAAAATTAAAGTTTTTTTTAATTAATTAATTATTCAATTGACAGCTTTCACACCATATACACTTATAAACACCACAACACAAACCTAAAATTAATTACACATTTACAATTAATAATTACTAATTAAATAATGGTAATTAATTTATAAAGTATTAAATAATTAATCAATACCATTTTAATTACTTCACACCATTTACACATATAAACTCCACTACACACACCTAAAATTAATTAAACAAGTAACATAATAAATTAACACATTAATTAATCAATTAATTTTATATATTTAAATTACTTCCCACCCTATTCCCCTATAAACCCACAACCCGCTACGGAACTAATAACACAAAATTCAACATAATGTACATTAATAACTAATAAAATTCTACAACATATAATAAAATGACAAGCAATTCTCATTAAAAACACTAAAATACATGACATTATTAAAAAATCTTTATTTTTGTAAACTATATTTTTGTAAACGATATTTATTACAACTATATTATTGTTATCGATATTACTTACCTGTCTGTCGATATTCTGGTCAAACTATATTTTTGTTATCGATATTTCTTCTATTCGATATTTATGCGGCGATATTTATGTCAGACGATATTTCTCTGACGATATTCCTGCTCTGCACCCTTTCATATAGTCTCACAGGTCTCAACAGCAGGTAAAGTCCTTCTTCTGTCTTCCACAGGTCAGTAGTCTCCTGAACAAGGTATCCAGAGGTGCAACATTCATGAATTGCAGTAGCTTGTGAATGAGGGTGATAGAGAAAAAGTTGTATCCTTTCCCACTTTTGAATATGTTTATTTGTGACCTACTACAAACAATCGCACACTGCCCCATCTACCTAGATGCTAAATACAGCATGGCAGAAACATTTTTTCTACTTCATAGAACTTTTGTGCCCACCCCAGAGGTGTGCCCAGGAAAATGAGAAACCTCTCCTCTGTGTTTATTCAGCACTGGTTATGAGGGCAGTTCATTTTCCACTGGGTTTGGTCTCTGGCTGATTAGAAGCAAAAAGGAGGGCCAGGCCCAGATGCGAGCTACATCTGCCTGTGACAGGTTAGGCATCGTTGAAGTTATTTCAGTTCAGGGGCACCCCCAGATGGCCATTCTGTCAAAGGAACTGAACACTTTTTACCATCCAAGGCTTTTGTCTTAGCTCTAGGAGCCTATTTCACACATGATTAATGGAGCTATTCAGCTCTGAGTGATAGCTAAAAGCTCATTCAAATAGTCTTCGACGTTTTAGGCAGGTAACGTTTTAATATTCTTTTTTTAAAAATATTTAGTACAAACCAGACTTTACCAATGAAATAGACTTGTAATAAATATGTTTTAAAAAGTCTAAGAATTAACTTTTAAGCTGGTTGCGAAGCAGAAATAACATTATTTAGCTTTAATCTCCAGTGCTTTCAGATGGAATAGCTAACCCTGCTTCAGTGAAAATAGCTTTTGGAGCATTGTTGTTGTAAGGATACATATTTACATTAAACCTTCTCTTGTCTAATTTCAAATACCATGCGTCCTGCCTGATGGAAAGTAAGGCCTACTTACGGGTGACTTAAAGATATTTAAAAAGAGGTTATTTTGACAGGTCAAACTTAAAAACTGTAGATTTAACACTGCTCAGACAGCTGCAGTAGATAAGTTAAAGGTGCCAATTAGAAGTATAGCCAATTGGCACCATTTTAGTGCTCAAAGCACATACACTGGTCCCTGGTTATCAGAGTACCAGAGCACAAAATCTTTTAAAAAAACAGCATTATCAATCCACAAAAAAAGAAGGGTAATCATGCAAAAAGAGGCATTTTCCTACAATTTGGCTGTTACGTTTGGTTCCAATCCATCAAGCAAGAAGGTCAAGATTAAAGTTAGGGCAATGCCATCATACATAAGCACCTTTAACTGGGGCCAGGTGTACAAAGCCTTTTTTGAGACAACAGATTGCAGACAAAAAAGGCATTCTTCAATGTACAAAGGCCCAATTAATGATTTGGTATTAGGAAGGGGCGTGATAAGGGAGTCCCTTCGTAATACCGAATTTCAGTGGTAAGTGTGAATGTTTTGTGACCAACAAGTGGCCGCAAAACATTTGTATTTGACCAACTACTTCAAATAGGTGGTAACCCATGTGCAAATGGGAAGGGGTCCCCAAGGGGCCCCTTCCCCTTTGTAAATGTTTGTAAATACATTTTTTTAGAGCAGGCAGTGGTCCCAAGGGTTGCTTTAATAAAAAAAAAACATTAGTTTATTGAAAAGCAATCACAGACATGG
Source organism: Lissotriton helveticus (assembly GCF_964261635.1). Lineage (NCBI taxonomy): Eukaryota > Metazoa > Chordata > Amphibia > Caudata > Salamandridae > Lissotriton > Lissotriton helveticus. Next base: position 441,327,949 of record NC_136060.1, on the reverse strand, counting down.
TGGTCTGCTGAACATAGCAGTTCACCATCTCTATGAATTTTGAGATTCCCTATGGATCACATTCAGAGTCCCACTTCATGAATATTTATGATGTATGCCTATTTGTAAACCACTAGGAATCGCAAAATATGTCAAAGACACATTTGTTAATTGGTGTTTGCGATTGCCATATAGAAATGCACAAAAATTCCCTATTTGGTAACCCAAACTATTGCCAACATACATCTGGCCCTAAATGTGGAAAGCAGTTGAGTGTGTCACAACCTTGCCTGGACGGCAGTTGCTGCCGGGAGAGCTGGTGTCTGGACGCGATTAAAGGAACTCCACTTCAACCCTGTGTGGCCTCCCCTTCCTTTCACTGGCGACGAGGTCCAGCGCTCCGCTTCTCCCCAGTGTTGTGCTCTGTGTTGTGCTGTACACAGAGCACGTCTCCTTTCTTCTGAAGCCTCACTAACGACTTGAAACCAAAGAAAGAAAAGCGGAACGGCACGGCTTTGAGACAGCAACAGTGTGACCGTGAGTCATTCTAAGATTTATTATTCCCTGCTTCCTGCTCTCTACTTGCCCTGACAGGTTATCGCCTACTGCGAACCTGCAAAATTTAAAACGGCAGGCGCTTGCTCTTGCTCGAGCTCAGTGCGCGATTTGACATTTTTCTTGGCAATTCTGATGCGCGTCAGCGTTTCCACGTTCTCTATACGCGCGCAAGAATTCTCAGCACATGCTGGCTATTACATGGCATTGTGACGTTTAATCATCATCCTGAGCGCATTTTAGAATCTGCACTACACGCGCAAGAATTCTCAGCTCATGCTGACTATTCCATTATATTGTGACGTTTAATCACCATCCTGGGCACACTTCAGAATTTCACCACTGTGACATCATAAAGCACAGCTGAGAAACTACAATAATTCACCAAGTATTTTGTAATTTCTTAACAATTTATCAGTGGAAGCAGGTGAATATTTCTAAGGACACTATAAAAAAAAAAAAAAAAAAAAAGAAGAAGAAAGCACCGAATTTTTTCTTTCTCAATAAGAATTTAGGCCTCCTCCTATGCCCTGGAAGCAATGGAAATCTACATTTGACGCCTATATTGAAGCCATTGATGGCGATGTTTTCACTTCAAAAAAAAAGAAAGCGCTATTAGTATACAATTTGGGACCTGAAGGAAGGTCCATTCTGGAAACCTTACCCCTTGAAGAAGTAAGGATATCAATTTCAAGCGATGATGGTGATGCACAAGTCTTAGATGAGTATGCTTCTCTTGTCAAAACTCTCGACAAAAGATTTAGTCCCAAACGCAATACCGTTTTGGAACGTCACAAATTTTTGCAACGTGCGCAGATGCCTGGAGAGTCCATCGATGATTTTGTTGCTGCTTTGTGAATTTTGGCAGTCAATTGTAACTACAGGGAGTTTAGAGACGAAATTATCAGAGATCAACTCATCGAGCGCACTAATGACAAGAAAGTGCGTGAAAAACTTTTATCTTCTGGTGACCCTGATTTGGAGACTGCGTTGACTTTAGCCAAATCTGTTGAACATTCTCAGTTCTGCTTAAAAGAAATGAGTACCCCTGTGTCAACTGTTGTGACTCCAGCTGAACCATCTGACGTCAATGTCATCACCACCAAAGCAGCAGTCAAAACTTCTGAACGCAAGACATCAAATTCCAATGCCTTTCGTTCTCCTGTGCCTGCTAACAGGCCCAGGAATGATGCACAAGGATTGTCTTGCTATCGCTGTGGTAGTAGATCTCACTTAGGAAACTTTAAATTTTGCTTTGCAATTAACCAATCTTGTTTCAAGTGTGGCAAAAAGGGTCATCTGGCACGTTTGTGCAAGGCCACGGGTGTGCAGAAAGGATCTTCACACGTGGTGAAAAGCATAGACGAACACCTGTATGTTGATGATGAAGATGAGCGTTATGAATTATTAATGTTATCTTCTTCCCCCATAGATGCGAATGGAGTTGTTGAGATAGCATCTATTGATGGATCTCGAAGAAGAAAATCTCCGATTTGTTCCATTAATGTGAATGGTGTATGTATCAAATTTTTAGCGGATTCAGGTTCTCCTTTTTCCATTGTGAATGTCAAAGACCTAGATATGTTAGGAAATATTCCTGTGTCCCAATCCTTCATCAAAATGTTTGCTTATGGGGGAAAAAGGGTGGAAGTACTAGGAAAATTTAGAGGTGAGCTCGAGTTTAAGGGTGACGTTACATCTTCCATAATTTATGTTGTCAAAGATGGCACCAATTTGTTAGGTTGGCATGAACAAGGTGAACTTAGTATGATCCTTGATCCTAACCATGAAGATATGGTTTTGTCTAGACGTGAAGCTAAGCAATATTATGCTTCCTTACCTGATATGGACCCTGTGCATTCCCTGAGTGTTTCCTGCGATGGCGAATGGGTGCAAGAATTTCCAGAAGTTTTTTGCGACAAATTGGGTAAACTCAAGGGTTTCCAGCATCAAATTATTTTGAAAGAGGGAGCTAAAGCAGTAGCACACAAGGTTCGCAAAGTACCACTGAGCATGCAAAATGAATTAAAGAACGAACTGGAGAGATTGTGTCTTTTGGGTGTGATTGAACCGATTGAGGCATCAGAATGGTTGTCTCCTGTAGTTTTAGCGCGTAAGGCTGACAAGTCCCTTAGGATGTGTGTGGATTTGCGTGACTTAAATGCTTGCATTTGGGTTGATAGGCAACCATTACCTAACATAAATGAGATGCTATCCACGTTGGAAGGTGCCAGGTATTTTACCACCTTGGATATATTTTCAGCGTATCACCAAGTGGTGTTAAGCAAGGATTCAAGACATCTTACGTCTTTTGTGACTCCAGAGGGTGCATTTCGTTATTTGAGAATGCCGTTCGGACTGGCGTCGGCTTCCGCAGTCTTTCAACGCCTTATGGGTAATCTTTTCAAAAACACTGCGGGAGTCGTCTTCTTTCAGGATGACATTCTCATTTATGGAAAGTCCATAGATGAACATAACAACAGAGTGAGAACAGTTTTAGAAATTTTAAGAAAATTTGGTTTAACGTTAAGAAAAGATAAGTGCAAATTTCTCAAGGATAGTGTGGATTATTTGGGTCACCACATCTCAGCTAAGGGTGTAGAACCCAAAATGAAATTGTTAGACGCCATTCAAAATGCACCAGAACCATCGAACAAGGATCAGTTGTGTTCCTTTTTGGGACTAGTTGAATATTACGCCAAGTTTGTTCGAAATTTTTCTGACAGGACTGTGTCTTTAAGAAATTTGTTAAAGAAAAATGTCAAGTATGATTGGTCACAAGAATGTGCTAATGATTTTTCACTACTGAAAAATGCTATTGTACAAGCACGTCCTCTCAAATTATTCAATATCAATGACCAATGTATTGTAATTACCGATGCCAGTAATGTGGGTCTTGGGGCGGTATTGTCTCAGAAAAGGTTGGATGGTAATGTAGAAGTTATTGCTTTTGCTTCCAGAACTCTGCGTGGCGCAGAAAGCACATATTCAACCATCGAAAAAGAGGCATTGGCCTTATGGTGGGGTGTACAACATTTCAGGAATTTTCTTTGGGGAAATCACATTATACTCAAGACTGACCACAAGCCTCTTGTTGATCTTTTCACTACAAAAGGTGGCGGGAGGGCTTCTCCTCGCATTGCTAAATGGCAATACAGACTTAGTGAATTTGATTATCATTTAGAATATGTCCCGGGGATAAGGAACAATGTGGCTGACTGTTTGTCCAGGTTGCCTCTCCCTCATGATAATTTGGAGCAGGTTGGCGAGGATTTAGAAATGGTGTGTGCGGTGAGTTCTATATCTGATGCTGGTATTACACTGTCAGAAACTGATTGGAAATTGGCTGTATCTGAAGATACGAATTTGTGCCATGTAATGGACTACTTAATCAATGGTTGGCCTGTCGACAAGTCCTTGCCTTCAGATTTAGTACCTTTCAGGAGGATTTGTGATGAACTATCCTTAATTGATGGTGTTTTACGTAGGGGTGGTTTATTAGTGGTTCCGGATGCTCTTTGTAAAAAAGTTTTGGATTTGGCTCACGTTGGCCATTTGGGCATTCGTGCAATGAAAAGAAGGGTTCGTGAAGATTTTTGGTGGCCTGGAGTGGACAAAGCGATCGAGCACTGTGTTCGTGATTGTAGTGCTTGTGTTCTTAGTGACAAGTCCCAAGTTACCAGTCCTTCTCCTGTGACTCCGATACAAGTTAAGGAATTACCTTGGCATAAGTTGGCGTTTGATGTGGCTGGTCCATTCTATAATCTAGGAGCAACTCCCAAGTATGCACTTGTTTTGATCGATTACATGTCAAAGTGGCCGGAGATTAAATTTGTTGAGTGCATGAATTCTGCTACTGTTATTAATTTCTTCAAAGACATTTTTTTGCGGGAAGGATGGCCAGAGGAATTAGTGTCCGATAATGGCACTCAATTGGTGTCGAGCGAAATGGAAAGTTTCTTTAAGTTCCGTGGGATCAAGCACATTCTCACCTCTTTGTATCATCCTTCAAGTAATGGATTAGTGGAACGGTTGAACCGTGTAATCAAAGATCAGTTACAATTAGCCGACATCAATGGTTTGAATTGGAGGAAAGTAATTTCTGACATGTTGTGGGCGTTGAGAGTTACCCCTAATGCTGGCATGTGTTGGGATGTTACACTGTCTCTTTAATGCTGTTGCACGAGCGCGCTCGTGATGTATGGAGTGCTTGTAGATGTGGAACTCCTGGACGGCAGTTGCTGCCGGGAGAGCTGGTGTCTGGACGCGATTAAAGGAACTCCACTTCAACCCTGTGTGGCCTCCCCTTCCTTTCACAAAGCAGTAACACACAAGGTTCGCAAAGTACCACTGAGCATGCGAAATGAATTAAAGAACGAACTGGAGAGATTGTGTCTTTTGGGTGTGATTGAACCGATTGAGGCATCAGAATGGTTGTCTCCTGTAGTTTTAGCGCGTAAGGCTGACAAGTCCCTTAGGATGTGTGTGGATTTGCGTGACTTAAATGCTTGCATTTGGGTTGATAGGCAACCATTACCTAACATAAATGAGATGCTATCCACGTTGGAAGGTGCCAGGTATTTTACCACCTTGGATATATTTTCAGCGTATCACCAAGTGGTGTTAAGCAAGGATTCAAGACATCTTACGTCTTTTGTGACTCCAGAGGGTGCATTTCGTTATTTGAGAATGCCGTTCGGACTGGCGTCGGCTTCCGCAGTCTTTCAACGCCTTATGGGTAATCTTTTCAAAAACACTGCGGGAGTCGTCTTCTTTCAGGATGACATTCTCATTTATGGAAAGTCCATAGATGAACATAACAACAGAGTGAGAACAGTTTTAGAAATTTTAAGAAAATTTGGTTTAACGTTAAGAAAAGATAAGTGCAAATTTCTCAAGGATAGTGTGGATTATTTGGGTCACCACATCTCAGCTAAGGGTGTAGAACCCAAAATGAAATTGTTAGACGCCATTCAAAATGCACCAGAACCATCGAACAAGGATCAGTTGCGTTCCTTTTTGGGACTAGTTGAATATTACGCCAAGTTTGTTCGAAATTTTTCTGACAGGACTGTGTCTTTAAGAAATTTGTTAAAGAAAAATGTCAAGTATGATTGGTCACAAGAATGTGCTAATGATTTTTCACTACTGAAAAATGCTATTGTACAAGCACGTCCTCTCAAATTATTCAATATCAATGACCAATGTATTGTAATTACCGATGCCAGTAATGTGGGTCTTGGGGCGGTATTGTCTCAGAAAAGGTTGGATGGTAATGTAGAAGTTATTGCTTTTGCTTCCAGAACTCTGCGTGGCGCAGAAAGCACATATTCAACCATCGAAAAAGAGGCATTGGCCTTATGGTGGGGTGTACAACATTTCAGGAATTTTCTTTGGGGAAATCACATTATACTCAAGACTGACCACAAGCCTCTTGTTGATCTTTTCACTACAAAAGGTGGCGGGAGGGCTTCTCCTCGCATTGCTAAATGGCAATACAGACTTAGTGAATTTGATTATCATTTAGAATATGTCCCGGGGATAAGGAACAATGTGGCTGACTGTTTGTCCAGGTTGCCTCTCCCTCATGATAATTTGGAGCAGGTTGGCGAGGATTTAGAAATGGTGTGTGCGGTGAGTTCTATATCTGATGCTGGTATTACACTGTCAGAAACTGATTGGAAATTGGCTGTATCTGAAGATACGAATTTGTGCCATGTAATGGACTACTTAATCAATGGTTGGCCTGTCGACAAGTCCTTGCCTTCAGATTTAGTACCTTTCAGGAGGATTTGTGATGAACTATCCTTAATTGATGGTGTTTTACGTAGGGGTGGTTTATTAGTGGTTCCGGATGCTCTTTGTAAAAAAGTTTTGGATTTGGCTCCCGTTGGCCATTTGGGCATTCGTGCAATGAAAAGAAGGGTTCGTGAAGATTTTTGGTGGCCTGGAGTGGACAAAGCGATCGAGCACTGTGTTCGTGATTGTAGTGCTTGTGTTCTTAGTGACAAGTCCCAAGTTACCAGTCCTTCTCCTGTGACTCCGATACAAGTTAAGGAATTACCTTGGCATAAGTTGGCGTTTGATGTGGCTGGTCCATTCTATAATCTAGGATCAACTCCCAAGTATGCACTTGTTTTGATCGATTACATGTCAAAGTGGCCGGAGATTAAATTTGTTGAGTGCATGAATTCTGCTACTGTTATTAATTTCTTCAAAGACATTTTTTTGCGGGAAGGATGGCCAGAGGAATTAGTGTCCGATAATGGCACTCAATTGGTGTCGAACGAAATGGAAAGTTTCTTTAAGTTCCATGGGATCAAGCACATTCTCACCTCTTTGTATCATCCTTCAAGTAATGGATTAGTGGAACGGTTGAACCGTGTAATCAAAGATCAGTTACAATTAGCCGGCATCAATGGTTTGAATTAGAGGAAAGTAATTTCTGACATGTTGTGGGCGTTGAGAGTTACCCCTAATGCTAGCACTGGTGTCTCACCTTTTACCCTACTCAGAGGTAGAGTGGCAGGTTCGGAATTAAACAAGGATTGGATGTCAAGGAAAGATGTTGATGTAGTCAAACTAGGCAGGGTGGCGGATGTTAGAGCATGTACTCAAGCTAAGTATGCTCAGAGTAGTTTTAGGTCATCTCCAGTGCGAGCGGGGGACTGGGTGAGGATCAGGAAACCTGTACTTTTGCGCAAAGGTTTGGCTCGTTTTTCCCCTCCTGTCCTGGTCAAGGAAGTCAAGGACCATGTAGTTATTCTGGAGAATGGTTAAATTTGGAATAAATCTCGTGTTTCTATTGTTCCTAAGAGCAAGGTGGAGTTTGTTAAGAGCAAATTTGGTTCAAAGCCTAGTGATTTGTCCATCCCTGACTCAAGTTTATCATCTCCTAGTACCAGTCTTCGAGTTTTGCCTGTCTCTAACTCTAAGACTGAGCCAAATAGCACAGTTGCTAAAAGACGTTCTACCAGGTGCAAAGTAGTTCCTGGTAAATTTCGAGATTTTATCACTTACTAGACTATCATTAGTTTTACACTTTAATTTTGTCATGTAGCTGTTTCTGTATAGATATTAATCAAACATGTATTTTATTTGTTTTAGGGAGGGGGAGGGTTTGTGTGATTATTCATTTTGTTTATTGTAATCAATTGAGGGAAGGGGGATGTGTTGGGATGTTAAACTGTCTCTTTAATGCTGTTGCACGAGCGCGCTCGTGATGTATGGAGTGCTTGTAGATGTGGAACTCCTGGACGGCAGTTGCTGCCGGGAGAGCTGGTGTCTGGACGCGATTAAAGGAACTCCACTTCAACCCTGTGTGGCCTCCCCTTCCTTTCAAACCTCTTTGATCTACTAATAACTTTGGTATCGTATGATGGATCTGCACATATTTTGCAGAGGATTAATATGTTTAGCCTTTTGTTTGTTTTCCCAAGTTCATGCAGGCCCATCAGGGGGTAGAGGGCTTTCAAGGGAGGTAAAAGTTCTGTTCATCTCCTATTAAAGTTGCCACTGTTTACAAATCTATTCAAAAAGACAGATTTTATCACGTTTTACTTACTGTTGATTATGTCAAGTTTCGACCGGATCTGTTGGGTGGGCATAGAAAATGGTGTGTTTTGCACATATTGCTAATCATAATTGCCAAATTTCAGTGGTTTGGTGAATTTGAGCTAGAACCATAACTCACAGTATTGTTGTGTGTTATCATTGAATACATACATAATTCTTATTTAAAATATTTTTTGAAGAGTGGATGCTTCAAAACCCCACTTTTACTTAAATACTAAGAAGACTACAGATTCTTAAAAATAATTTTTCTACCTCAAAATCATACCTCTAAACATTAAAAAAAACGATCTGAAGAGCGATCTCCAGGCCCAGCTCTCACCCCTGCTGTTGGGATCCTGCACACATGTGGGTGATCACCTTTGACTTCTGCTGCCTGCTGCCCTCTGTCTTCTCCTACTTGTAACCCTGTTTGTGCCTTGTTCTCTTTATTCTCTATCTCAGCTCTCTGTCTACTCTGCTGTCCTTCCTCATAATGATGTTCCTTCATCTGTGTCTGCTTCTCATCCTTCTTTATTCTCCTCTTTTGCCTCTTTCTCTAACCTCTTCTTTGCCTCTTTCTTTAATCTCATCTCCTCTTTTCCCTTCTCTTTACTGGTTTCTGCTTCTGTTCACGTCCTATGTTGTCCTCATGCTTCCCTTGCCCATTTCTTGCTTCTGTTTCTGCCCTGTGTGTTCCTTTCTCCTCCTAGCTCCCCCTAGCTCTGCCCACTACCACGCAACACCCATTCCACCACCCAGGACCTACTCAATTGAGGCCACAACATGACACTATTGAGTAGGTCCCAGGACCAGCTCTCACCCCCGCTGTTGGGCCCCTGAACAGTTGTGACCCAGCACCTTCACCCTCGGTTGCCAGCTGCCCTCCACTTTCTCCTCTTGTAATTATGTCTGTGCCTCCATCTCTAATTTTTCTCTGTCCATTCTACCATCCTTCCTCTGAACCTTGTTCTTTCCCCTGTGTCTGCTTCTCTTCCTACTTTATTCTCCTCTTTTGCATCTTTCTCTAATACTTTTTTGCCCTTTTCTTTAATCTTCTCCTTTGCTGCTTTGCCTCTTTCTCTAATCTTTGTGTGCTTCTTTGCCACTTGCTTTAATCTCCTCTTTTGCTCTATTTCCTCTGTATTTTCTCTTTAATTGTCCTTCTTTCTGTAATCTCCTTTTTATGGCCCTTTTCCATATTCTCCATCCGTTTCTGCTGCCACTCTTGCCTTTTATCGCTGTCACACTTGTCTTGCCTGTTTCATGGTGCCTCTTCCCTCTTGCATCTTCCTGCCTCTTCTAGCCTCTTCCCCTGCACCCCACAACTACACTGCCAGTGAACTCTGCACCATGTACCCCGGATACCTCAGCAAACACTAGTGCCTTGCCTCAAAAAACTCTACAGTAGGACCTTTCATTTGCACTCACAGCACTTTCAACTGCAACAACAGCGTTCTCGTCAGCACATCATCCACTCCCCAAGCAGACCACTTACCACACAGTAACAGCTCTCTTGCTTCATCCTCAACAGGCACTCACTCTGCAAGCATACCACTGACTTGTTGGACCTCATCACCACCCATGCCCCTGAAATCATCCTCCTGCTGAGACTGAGCTAAACCCTTCGTCCACCGCGACATAGCAAAACTTGATGGATACAAGATCACACATCTGACCTCATTATCAAACCCTGAGGAGGGACTACCATTATCCAAAAAGAAACCATCCAGTTAACCACTTTGACGAACAATGCCATCCCAGCCCTGAAACACCTCAACTTCAAACTCCAAACAGACTGAAAGCCCACCAACAGAGACACCTTCACTACAGCACTACAGCACACCACAGCTTCTGAAACATCATTGCCGACTCCATCACCCCACTCACCACATACTCTAATGACTACATCTTCCTTAGTGACCTAAACTTCCACCTCAATGACCTCAATGACAGCAACACCAACAATCTTCTTAACAGCATGAACAAAATTGGACCCACCCATTTTGTCAATGTTTCCACTCACACCACAGGACAAACACTGGACCCCATCTTCATCTCTAGTAACTAATCAAATAGAGGCACATCACTGAATTCACCTGGTCCAACCACTCCATCATCCACTTCAACATCTTCAGCCCTTGAACCCTACCACTGCAGGAGCAAAGTATCAGAGACGTAATGGACAAATGCCCATCCCACTCAGAGATTGCCATAAACCTGGTGTCAAGAATTTCAACACCTGGATCAGCAACTGCACTGACAGCATCTCCCTATCAAGAACAAATGACACAACAGATCCACCAAACAGGCCGGATGGTACAACTAAGAACAGCAAAGAGTGACTGCTAGCAGTTGGAAAGAAGATGGCGTTTCAAGTGAGGATACCTCTGACAGGACCACATTTAAGACCTCCCTCAACCTCTACCACTAGCTGCTGAGGGAGAAGAAGAACATTTCCTAGCCTCTTCCATTGAATCCGGTAACTTGTCACACTATTGAAAAAAAAATATCGACCAGACAGAATATTGAGTTTTTGATATCGAATAGACAGAATATCGAATTGCAAAAATATAGTGGTAAGAAATAAGAAATATCGAATTCCACAATATTGAAGTTAGTAATATCGATTTTTTTTGTGTGTTTTAAGTGTTAGTATATCTGTTAAAAGTATGTATTTTTTTGTAATGTGTGTTTGAATTTTGTAAAAGTAATGAAGTTTATGTTAATTAATTTTTGTGTAATTTAATTCCGCAGTGGGTTGTGGGTTTATAGGGGAATAGGGTGGGAAGTAATTTAATTATAATATATATTTTAGCAATATTTAGAATTAACTAATTATATGTTAAACATGTTTTGCTTAATTTAATTCTGTAGTGGGTTGTGGGTTTATAGGGGAATAGGGTGGGAAGTAATTCAATTGAAAAAAATGAATTTATTATTTTGTTACTTAATATTTTAATATGTAATCATTTATATTGCGAATTAAGTTAATACATACATTAATTAATTAATTGTTTATTAACTATGTCAATTTATTAATGTGTTACAATATTGTAGGTGATGTTCATAGGGGAAAATGGTGGGAGGTAAATTAATTCTCACAAAATAATTAATTTGTATTTAATATTAATTATATTTCAGTAGAGGGTATATTAAATTATTCCTCTGCACTATCCAACACTTTCCTTACTTTTGCACTCATTGGAGTGGAAATAGTAATTTTTACCATTCCGCTATCCAACGCTTTCCCTACTGTTGCACTCACTGGAGTGGGAATAGTCATTTGTACCCTCCCGCTATCCAACACTGTCCCTACTTTTGCACTCACTGGAGTGGAAATAGTAATTTTTACACTCCCACTATCCAACACTGTCCCTACTTTTGCACTCACTGGAGTGGAAATATTAATTTTTAACCTCCCGCTATCCAACGCTTTCCCGACTGTTGCACTCACTGGAATGGGAATAGTAATGTTTACCCTCCCGCTATCCAACACTTTCCCTACTTTTGCACTCACTGGAGTGGGAATAGTAATGTTTACCCTCCCGCTATCCAACGCTTGCCCTACTGTTGCACTCCCTGGAGTGGGAATAGTAATTTTTACCCTCCCGCTATCCAACACTTTCTCTACTGTTGCACTCACTGCAGTGGGAATAGTAATTTTTACCCGCCTGCTATCTAACGCTTTCCCTATTGTTGCACTCACTAGAGTTGGAATAGTAATTTTTACCCTGCTGCTATCCAATGCTTTCCCTACTGTTGCACTCACTGGAGTGGGTATAGTAATTTTTACCCTCCCGCTATCCAACGCTTTCCCTACTTTTGCACTCACTGGAGTGGGAAAAGTAATGTTTACCCTCCCGCTATCCAACGCTTTCCCTACTGTTGCACTCACTGGAGTGGGAATAGTACATTTTACCATCCCGCTATCCAACGCTTTCCCTACTGTTCCACTTTCTGGAGTGGGAATAGTAATTTTTATTTACCCGCTATCCAACATTTCCCCTACTGTACCACTTGTTGGTGTGGTAATAGAAATGTTATCTTATATGCTATGCAATTTTTTTGTATTGTTATATATAACATAGTGTAAAATATATCTTTTTTTAAATAATAATTTTAATGTTTTAACTTATTATATATAATGTATTTTAATATGTTTATTCTAGGTTTATTTATATATATATATACACATGTAATTATATTCACATTATGTTTTTAACATTTAATTATTTAAAAAATCAATTAATATTTAATATATGTTTTAAAAAATAAAAATGCATGTTTCTTTATTTTAACTTACATTTATCATTTTTTAATTTTAATGTTATTTAATTATTTTTAAGTATATTTAACCTAGTTATAGTTATTATTTCATTAATTTTACATTAAATTTAGGAGATTTAAAAAATTCTATATTTTAGCAAACTATATTATTTACAACAACATTTTGGATTCGATATTTTTGTACTTACTTGTTTGTAGATAGGTATTCGATATTCTGGTAATCAATATTTTGATCGTGGATATTCTGTCAGTGATCCATTGAATCAATCTCCATCCACAGGAAATAACTCTTTATTGTCAGGGAGTTCTCCAACTCCACAGCCACAGAGAACAGCATTACCCCTCACATGAACTCTATGACAAAGTCACCAACATCTCCACAACAAGATCACCATCATCTACAAAATCCTGTAACCCAATCATACAAACATCCCCAACCTACACTTTCTCACCGCAACCAGTACTGACCAGTGACTGACCACATGGAACCTGCTCACCCCCCCCAGGACACCACCACCATCATGAACTCTCTCAATCATCAGTTAGTCAGGATTTATAAAGAGTGGCTAATCATATTAATATCTGTAGCAAATATCTTGACTCAGTCAGTGGTCACTTGTCGAGATTATTTATATATATATATATATATATATATATATTTATGTATATATATATATATATTCACTGAAAAAACCATAGGTTATAGACCATATATAGTTAGGAATTTGCATTTACAAAACCTTGAAAATTCACTGAAAAAACCATAGGTTAGAGACCATATATAGTTAGCTGGACATTTTATTGACATAAAACCAATGAAATTCCATATATAGTTAGTTGCGCTAACTATATATCGCGCACCCGCAGTCCACTGCTGATGATGTCACATATTACATCATTCATGACATGGTCAGTGACATCACTGATGACATCACTGATGACATCTCAAATGACATCACTGATGACATCTCAAATGACATCACTGATGACATCATCTAGTGTCTGTGTGTTTTTGTAAAGTTTAAATATGTTTTACATATTGAAGAATGAGTGGATGTATGGAAGACTGAGTGTGTGTGTGGCTGGCTGGGAGGTGTGTGACTCTGTGCATATCAATGTGTACTTGTATCAGTGATTGTATAAGAGAGTAAGTATGTGTTAGTATATGTGTGAAAAGTATGGTGTTCTGTGTTTAACTGTATAGATGAGGAAATCGAAGTGTGATTGATTCTTCACAGGACTGACTAGGTGTATGAGTGCATATGATAGTGTTGTAATAATGAGTGACTGTATGTATGAGTGATTGTATGGGTGAATAGGTGAATGTAAATGTGTAAATGTAGTTGAGCTTATATAGCGCACAGCTACCCGCAGTGGGTTTCCCGGTGCTTGCTTAGGGAACCCTTCCTGGTATTCCCCTGTGAGATAGCAGGGTATCCACAAGGTGAAAGTCAGGCATCCCGCCGCGAGGGGCCGTTGTGGAGATTAAGCAAGCTATTGCCCAGAGTCGCAGAGTGTGAACCCGTGAGTCGAGGAGGCACCAGGGCGAGAATTATCGAGTCCGTGGAATTTTTAGCCCAAGACCCCGCCGAGGCGGGGAATTGAACCCTGGTCCAGGACCGATCTCAGCTTCCGGGTCTGCTGCCTCTAACCCCTGAGCCACACTTCTCCATCTTCTGAATGTGTGTGTAGACATAGGAATCAGTGAGTGCGTATGTAGTAACTGGTATTGGTGTGTCATGATGTCATCAGTGATGTCATTTGAAATGTCATCAGTGATGTCATTTGAGATGTCATCAGTGATGTCATCAGTGATGTCACTGAAGTATGGTGTTCTGTGTTTAACTGTATAGATGAGGAAATGGAAGTGTGATTGATTCTTTACAGGACTGACTAGGTGTGTGAGTAACGCCATGAGTGGCAGTGTGTGAGTGTCTGCATAGGTGTATGAGTGCATATGATAGTGTTGTAATAATGAGTGACTGTATGTATGAGTGATTGTATGGGTGAATGAGTGAATGTGTGTGTAGACGTAAATGTAAATGTAAATGTATTGCGACTTATATAGCGCACGTATCACCCGAAGGCATCAAGGCGCTTGCTTAGGGAACCCGTCCTGGTATTCCCCTGTGAGATACCCCGGCAGGGTATCCACAAGGTGAAAGCCAGGCATCCCGCCGCGAGGGGCCGTAGTGGAGATAAAGCAAGCTATTGCCCAGAGTCGCAGAGTGTGACCCCGTGAGTCGAGTAGGCACCGGAGCGAGAATTGTCGAGTCCGTGGAATTGTTGCGCCCGAGACCCGCCGAGGCGGGGAATCGAACCCTGGTCCACGGCCGATCTCAGTTTCCGGGTCTGCCGCCTCTAACCACTGAGCCACGCTTCTCCACGTAGGAATCAGTGAGTGCGTATGTAGTAACTGGTATTGGTGTGTCATGATGTCATCAGTGATGTCATTTGAGATGTCATCAGTGATGTCATCAGTGATGTCATTTGAGATGTCATCAGTGATGACATGTCATGAATGATGTAATATGTGACATCATCAGCAGTGGATTGCGGGTGCGCGATATATAGTTAGTGCAACTAACTATATATGGAATTTCATTGGTTTTATGTCAATAAAATGTCCAGCTAACTATATATGGTCTCTAACCTATGGTTTTTTCAGTGAATTTTCAAGGTTTTGTAAATGCAAATTCCTAACTATATATGGTCTATAACCTATGGTTTTTTCAGTGAATTTCATTGGTTTTTTAAATGCTAATATCTATAGCTGTAAAATATATTCTTTATTACGTGACGTATCACGTAGCCACGTGAGACGCCTCATGACGCGTCGCATAACCGTGACGTATCGGCTCTGCAGCGCAAACAAAACCCGTAACGTAAGCGTGCCGGAGCACGCTTACAGATATATATATATTTTTTTAACCTTAATTAGACAAAATCCACACGTGCACATATCTTGAGGCCTTGCAAAGGCACATCAAACAAACAGTCCCTACAATTTTGCCAAGTTTGCTGGAAATCTATTCCCTTAATTTTTTTTTTACTGTTTCTCTTGGTTTTCCCCTTGTTACGCTTACCGGGACGCTACCCGGTACGCGAACCGGACGCTCCAAAAGCACAAGATGGCGGACTCCCGTTACGCTGCCGGTTAGCTGCCCGGTTCGCGTACCGGGAAGCGCCTCTACCGCGAAAAATCGCGGGGGACTTTAATATCCCCCTCATCAATCCTAGGGGGTCAGGAGGGGTTTACCTTGCCCCCTTTCCTTCATTTCCCCCTTCTTTTTTCACCACATCTTGTCTCTCGAACCTACCGAGAGACAAGATGGCGGCCGCTCCGGACTGTTTACAATGTTGACAGCTACGCTGCCGGTTAGCTGCCCGGTGAGCTGCCCGGTGAGCTGCCCGGTTCGCGTACCGGGACGCGCCTCTACAGCGTGAAATCGCAAAAACATTTTTTTTTTTTTTTTGCCCCGCGGGGCACTTTAATATCCCCCTCATCAATCCTAGGGGGTCAGGAGTGGTCTACCTTGCCCCCTTTCCTTCATTTCCCCCTTCGTTTTTCACCACATCTTGTCTCTCGATCGTACCGAGAGACAAGATGGCGGCCGCTCCGGACTGTTTAGAATGTTGACAGACACCGGCGAGCCAATCAGCTTCGCTTCGCGAAGTTCCGTTACACGTCTGGTACGCGAACCGGGGCGCTAACCGGAGCGCTGTCACAGATATATATATTTTTTTAAACGTTAATTTCTCAAAATCCACTGGAGCACATATATTGAGACATAGCAAAGGCACGTCGGGCAAACCATATCTACAATTTTGCCAAGTTTGATGTAAATCTATTCAGCCGTTCGAGCTAAAAGTGAGTCCAACCGCCCTATGGAAAAATGAATGGGAAAAACGCGTTTTGGGACCCCCCTTTTTTCTCGGCCCCCCCTTGACGAAACCCCCCCAAATTTTCAGGGGCTGCTCAGAAACAAAATGTGCCATTTTCCTGAACATTTCAGCCAATTCCGTCCACAAACGCCAAAGTTATTAGACATAGAACTTTCAGAAATCCCATAGAGAAAAAATCCTAACTATATATACCCACTGGCTATCGCCAGTAGGTAATATACATATATAAACATATATAATCTGCATATCTATATAAATATAAATGCATGCATACATATGCATATATGCATACATATGCATGTTATTTACATGAAAGTTTTAAAAACACTAATAAAAGTAAAGCTAAAAAGCCACCTCATTACAAACAGAATGGCTTTAACTTAAACGAGGGCGAGATCTATTGCATTTTCAATGCTTGTTTACTTTGGTTCTATCAAGAAGGCATTCAGATGTGTCACACATTTGCCATAAATTCTGAATGTTAGCACTCTAGTTGCTCATTAGATCACTGTAGTAAAGCTAGTGCTCACCAGGGAAGTCTGCTGCTAATCATGGTTTGCAGCCATTTTCCCGCATTTTTTATCCCGCAGACTTTCAGTCCGCATACCATTATCCCGCAAGGTCATTGACCTCGCATACCATTATCCCGCATTTTTTCAAAACGCATGTGCATTTATCGCGCATGCCTTTACAAAGAATTACGTTTTAAAGGCATGTATGGTAAATGCATTTGCGTTGTGAAAACCACGATGACGAGAGAGGTAAGTGGGTTTGTGTTAATTTTTTCGTGGGTTAGTGATTGTGTAGTGTAGTGTAGTGTTGTGTAGTGTTGTGTTAGTGTAGTGTAGAGTTGTGGTGGTTGTTTAGTGTAGGGTCATGCTGGGGGTAGTGTTTTAGGGTTTAGGGTTGTGTTGTAGTGTTTGCGTAGTGTAGGGTCATGCTGGGGGTAGTGTTTTAGGGTTTAGGGTAGTGTTGTAGTGTTTGCGTAGTGTAGGGTCATGCTGGGGGTAGTGTTTTAGGGTTTAGGGTTGTGTTGTAGTGTTTGCGTAGTGTAGGGTCATGCTGGGGCTAGTGTTTTAGGGTTTAGGGTAGTGTTGTAGTGTTTGCGTAGTGTAGGGTCATGCTGGGCGTAGTGTTTTAGGGTTTAGGATAGTGTTGTAGTGTTTGCGTAGTGTAGGGTCATGCTGGGGGTAGTGTTTTAGGGTTTTGGGTAGTGTTGTAGTGTTTGCGTAGTGTAGGGTCATGCTGGGGTGTAGTATTTTAGCGTTTAGGGTAGTGTTGTAGTGTTTGCGTAGTGTAGGGTCATGCTGGGGGTAGTGTTTTGGGGTTTTGGGTAGTGTTGTAGTGTTTGCGTAGTGTAGGGTCATGCTGGGGGTAGTGTTTTAGGGTTTTGGGTAGTGTTGTAGTGTTTGCGTAGTGTAGGGTCATGCTGGGGTGTAGTGTTTTAGGGTTTTGGGTAGTGTTGTAGTGTTTGCGTAGTGTAGGGTCATGCTGGGGGTAGTGTTTTAGGGTTTTGGGTAGTGTTGTAGTGTTTGCGTAGTGTAGGGTCATGCTGGGGGGTAGTGTTTTAGGGATTTGGGTAGTGTTGTAGTGTTTGCGTAGTGTAGGGTCATGCTGGGGGTAGTTTTTTAGGGTTTTGGGTAGTGTTGTAGTGTTTGCGTAGTGTAGGGTCATGCTGGGGGTAGTGTTTTAGGGTTTAGGGTAGTGTTGTAGTGTTTGCGTAGTGTAGGGTCATGCTGGGGGTAGTGTTTTAGGGTTTAGGGTAGTGTTGTAGTGTTTGCGTAGTGTAGGGTCATGCTGAGGGTAGTGTTTTAGGGTTTAGGGTAGTGATGTAGTGTTTGCGTAGTGTAGGGTCATGCTGGGGGTAGTGTTTTAGGGTTTAGGGTAGTGTTGTAGTGTTTGCGTAGTGTAGGGTCATGCTGGGGGTAGTTTTTTAGGGTTTAGGGTAGTGTTGTAGTGTTTGCGTAGTGTAGGGTCATGCTGGGGTGTAGTGTTTTAGGGTTTTGGGTAGTGTTGTAGTGTTTGCGTAGTGTAGGGTCATGCTGGGGGTAGTGTTTTAGGGTTTAGGGTAGTGTTGTAGTGTTTGCGTAGTGTAGGGTCATGCTGGGGTGTAGTGTTTTAGGGTTTTGGGCAGTGTTGTAGTGTTTGCGTAGTGTAGGGTCATGCTGGGGGTAGTGTTTTAGGGTTTAGGGCAGTGTTGTAGTGTTTGCGTAGTGTAGGGTCATGCTAGGGGTAGTGTTTTAGGGTTTAGGGTTGTGTTGTAGTGTTTGCGTAGTGTAGGGTCATGCTGGGGGTAGTGTTTTAGGGTTTAGGGTTGTGTTGTAGTGTTTGCGTAGTGTAGGGTCATGCTGGGGGTAGTGTTTTAGGGTTTAGGGTAGTGTTGTAGTGTTTGCGTAGTGTAGGGTCATGTTGGGGTGTAGTGTTTTAGGGTTTTGGGTAGTGTTGTAGTGTTTGCGTAGTGTAGGGTCATGCTGGGGGTAGTGTTTTAGGGTTTAGGGTAGTGTTGTAGTGTTTGTGTAGTGTATGGTCATGCTGGGGGTAGTGTTTTAGGGTTTAGGGTAGTGTTGTACTGTTTGTGTAGTGTAGGGTGATGCTGGGGGTAGTGTTTTAGGGTTTAGGGTAGTTTAGTTGTTTAGTGTATGCTAAAGGCATATTCGTTCTAAAAGTTTTCGTTATTTTAATTTGCGGCCTAATAGTACATGCGGGATTTTTTTTGCGGACTGATGGTATGCGGGATTTCGTCATATATTCGCTAATCATACTTTCTATGGCAAAATGAACCCCCTCATTTTGTTCCTTTTTAAATTAAATGTTTTAAGAGTTACCACTTTATTCCAATCAAGATGGCTTCAGGTGTGCCATACCTTTGTAATAAGTAGGACTGTTAGAACTCTAGTTGTTCTTTAGAACACTCTGGGACATTCTGTCATTGGGCTATAGTTGGGCTACATCTGGCTGATATTTGGGCTACATTTGTTTTTTTTGTCTCTGGTGGCCATCTTTGGGCTACATTGGGCTCGGCCCCCCCTTGACGAAACCCCCCCAAATTTTCAGGGGCTCCTCAGAAACAAAATGTTCAATTTTCCTGAAAATTTCAGCCAATTCTGTCCAAAGTTATTCGACATAGAATTTTCAAAAATCCCATAGGAAAAAAATCCTAACTATATATACCTACTGGCTATCGCCAGTAGGTAATATATTCACTGAAAAAACCATAGGTTTCACACCAGTTATAGTTAGGTGGAAATTTTACTCGCATAAAACCATTGAAATTCCCACGTTATAGTTAGTTGGACTTACTATAACTTGCGCGTGCAATTCACTGCTGATGACGTCACATATTACATCAATCATGACATGGTCAGTGACATCACTCATGACATCACTGACGACATCTCAAATGACATCACTGATGACAACATCCTTGTGACAAAGGGGCAGACCTCCTATCAGCATAAAATAACCTTTGACACACACATTTAAAAATAGAAACTAACATTTTCTTAAAAAAGGAAAAACCAATACCAATTACAACAACTTATTAGGTAACTCCAACATCTACATACACATCCACTCATTCACCAACAGTTCTATATAGTCACTCATGCATGTACTTACTCATCATATGTACTCATACACCTATACATCCTGTTACACACTAATACTCATCCATATAGTTACTCACACACAAATTCACACATGCAAATAAACTATCAAAAAAACATTTACTTGATTATACTGCTATATACACACCACTACACATACTTCTACAGAAACGGAAACATATTTACTCTCTTAAACAATCAATTATAAAAACACATACTCACTAACCCACCCATACACAAAATCAACCACCCATACAGTCTTGCACACATGCTGTCTTCAAAATACATACAGTGAGTCACTCATTCATGCATCTGTGCTCTAAGTAATATCCCCCACCGAACCATACAGACACTGATACTGATACTCAAAAAAACAACTAATAACCCATATACACACTCATGTAGCTACTCACCAACCCATGCAGCCACTTATACACAAAGTGAGACACAGATACAGATATTTAAATATTTAAACATTACTCGCTAATATATGTATTCACTAAGATACATTTAATAAGTCAGTTAACCAATCAATTTTACACAAAAAAAACATCCATTTAGACATTTATTTACCCATCTATTCTTCCATCAACCTTTAGATATACATATATAAAAAATATTTATTTTTCAGAAAGATACACATTCACTGGATGATGTCATCAGTGATGTCATTTGAGATGTCATCAGTGATGTCATGAGTGATGTCACTGACCATGTCATGAGTGATGTAATATGTGACGTCATCAGCAGTGCATTGCACGCGCAAGTTATAGTGAGTCCAACTAACTATAACGTGGGAATTTTGAGGTTTTATGCAGGTAAAATTTCCACCTAACTATAACTGGTGTGAAACCTATGGTTTTTTCAGTGAATATATATATATATATATATATATATATATATATATATATATATATATATATATATATATATATATATATATATATAAAATTTCTATGGCAAAATGAAACCCCTCATTTTGTTCCTTTTCAAATTAAATGTATTAAGTGTTACCACTTTATTCCAATCAAGATGACTTCAGGTGTGCCATGCCATACTTTTGTCATAAGTAAGACTGTTAGCGTTCTAGTTGTTCTTTAGAACACTCTGGTACATTATGTCATTGGGCTATAGTTGGGCTACATCTGGCTGATATTTGGGCTACATTTGGGCTCTTTTGTCTCTGGTGGCCATCTTGGGAGACTGCATATCAGAATTTTTTTCATGAAATATAAGAGGATTTGAGAAGTCACTCAAAATGTGCCCTAATTTTTCTTTCTTCAGCACTAATCATAATTTCTATGGCAAAATGAACCCCCTCATTTTTTTCCTTTGCAAATTAAATGTTTTAAATGTTAACACTTTATTCCAATCAAGATGACTTCAGGTGTGCCATACTTTTGTCATAAGTAAGACTGTTAACGCTCTAGTTGTTCTTTAGAACACTCTGGGACATTCTGTCATTGGGCTATAGTTGGGCTACATCTGGCTGATATTTGGGCTACATTTGTTTTTTTTTTGTCTCTGGTGGCCATCTTTGGGCTACATTGGGCTACATTGGGCTACATTTGGGCTCTAACATAAATATAGCCCAATGTAGCCCAATATATATTTTTTCAAAGTTAATTTTCGTAAAAACCACTGGGGCATATATCTTGAGACATAGCAAAGGCACATCGGGGTACCAGTCCCTACAATTTTGCCAAGTTTGGTGGAAATCCATTCAGCCGTTGGGGCTAAAAGTGAGTCCAACCGCCCTATGGAAATTAACATGGGGAAAACACGTTTTGGGACCCCCCTTTTATCTCGGCCCCCGCTTGCAAGATCCCCCCGAAACTTTCAGGGAAGGAGCGGAGCGCATCGAGGCAAAGTTAAGGAAAATTACAGGCAGATCCCTCATTCGGCGCCAAAGTTATTCCCAATAGAATGTTGCGGATTTCCTAGGAAAATGATCCTAACTATAACTACCTACTGGCGACCGCCAGTAGGTGATATATATATATATATTACCTACTGGCGGTCGCCAGTAGGTATATATAGTTAGGATTTTTTCTCTATGGGATTTTTGAAAATTCTATGTCGAATAAATTTGGCGTTTGAGGACGGAATTGGCTGAAATTTTCAGGAAAATGAAACATTTTGTTTCTGAGCAGCCCCTGAAAATTTGGGGGGGTTTCGTCAAGGGGGGGCTGAGAAAAAAGGGGGGTCCCAAAACGCGTTTTTCCCATGCAATTTTCCATAGGGCGGTTGGCCTCACTTTTAGCTCGAACGGCTGAATGGATTTCCACGAAACTTGGCAAAATTGTAGGGACTGGTTGCCCGATGTGCCTTTGCTAGGTCTCAATATATGTGTTCCAGTGGATTTTGAGAAATTAACGTTCAAAAAAATATATATATCTGTAAGCGCGCTCCGGGCAGCGCCCCGGTTCGCGTACCTGACGCGTAACGGAACTTCGCGAAGCGAAGCTGATTGGCTCTCCGGTGTCTGTCAACATTCTAAACAGTCCGGAGCGGCCGCCATCTTGTCTCTCGGTAGGATCGAGAGACAAGATGCGGTGAAAAACCGAAGGGGGAAATGAAGGAAAGGGGGCAAGGTAGACCCCTCCTGACCCCCTAGGATTGATGAGGGGGATATTAAAGTGCCCCGCGGGGCAAAAAAATTTTTGGCCGAATTTTCGCCATAGAGGCGCGTCCCGGTACGCGAACCAGGCAGCTAACTGGCAGCGTAACGGGAGTCCGCCATCTTGTGTTTTTGGAGCGTCCGGTTCGCGTACCGGGTAGCGTCCCGGTAAGCGTAACAAGAGAAACAGTAAAAAAAAAAAATTAATGGAATAGATTATCAAGAAAACTTTGAAAAATTGTAGGGACTGTTTGTTTGATGTGCCTTTGCAAGGCCTCAAGATATGTGCACGTGTGGATTTTGTCTAATTAAGGTTAAAAAAAATATATATATCTGTAAGCGTGGTCCGGCGCGCTTACGTTACGGGTTTTGTTTGCGCTGCAGAGCCGATACGTCACGGTTATGCGACGCGTCATGAGGCGTCTCACGTGGCTACGTGATACGTCACGTAATAAAGAATATATTTTACAGATATAGATATTATCTTTTAAAAAACCAATGAAATTCACTGAAAAAACCATAGGTTATAGACCATATATAGTTAGGAATTTGCATTTACAAAACCTTGAAAATTCACTGAAAAAACCGTAGGTTAGAGACCATATATAGTTAGCTGGACATTTTATTGACATAAAACCAATGAAATTCCATATATAGTTAGTTGCACTAACTATATATCGCGCACCCGCAATCCACTGCTGATGATGTCACATATTACATCATTCATGACATGGTCAGTGACATCACTGATGACATCACTGATGACATCTCAAATTACATCACTGATGACATCACTGATGACATCATCTAGTGTCTGTGTGTTTTTGTAAAGTTTAAATATGTTTTACATATTGAAGAATGAGTGGATGTATGAAAGACTGAGTGTGTGTGTGGCTGGCTGGGAGGTGTGTGACTCTGTGCATATCAATGTGTACTTGTATCAGTGATTGTATAAGAGAGTAAGTATGTGTTAGTATATGTGTGAAAAAGTATGGTGTTCTGTGTTTAACTGTATAGATGAGGAAATCGAAGTGTGATTGATTCTTTACAGGACTGACTAGGTGTGTGAGTAACTCCATGGATGAGTGGCAGTGTGTGAGTGTCTGCACAGGTGTATGAGTGCATATGATAGTGTTGTAATAATGAGTGACTGTATGTATGAGCGATTGTATGGGTGAATGAGTGAATGTGTGTGTAGACGTAGGAATCAGTGAGTGCGTACGTAGTAACTGGTATTGGTGTGTCATGATGTCATCAGTGATGTCATTTGAGATGTCATCAGTGATGTCATCAGTGATGTCATTTGAGATGTCATCAGTGATGTCATCAGTGATGTCACTAAAGTATGGTGTTCTGTGTTTAACTGTATAGATGAGGAAATCGAAGTGTGATTGATTCTTTACAGGACTGACTAGGTGTGTGAGTAACTCCATGGATGAGTGGCAGTGTGTGAGTGTCTGCATAGGTGTATGAGTGCATATGATAGTGTTGTAATAATGAGTGACTGTATGTATGAGTGATTGTATGGGTGAATGAGTGAATGTGTGTGTAGACGTAGGAATCAGTGAGTGCGTATGTAGTAACTGGTATTGGTGTGTCATGATGTCATTTGAGATGTCATCAGTGATGTCATCAGTGATGTCATTTGAGATGTCATCAGTGATGTCATCAGTGATGTCACTGACCATGTCATGAATGATGTAATATGTGACATCATCAGCAGTGGATTGCGGGTGCGCGATATATAGTTAGTGCAACTAACTATATATGGAATTTCATTGGTTTTATGTCAATAAAATGTCCAGCTAACTATATATGGTCTCTAACCTATGTTTTTTCAGTGAATTTTCAAGGTTTTGTAAATGCAAATTCCTAACTATATATGGTCTATAACCTATGGTTTTTTCAGTGAATATATATATATATATATACACACAATATTTATTGTCAGATTAATGAAAATCATTACAATTGAAAGGTAGTATAAAAACCTTGTGCACATTAATTCGTAAAATGATTTAGGGAAGAAAATGTAAATGAAATAAAACCACTTAAAAATGTCATTGAACAATTATGCTACAGATATTATTATGATGTAGGGGTAACAGATTGTACTGGAACATTGATACTGCATACAAACATCATTAAAACAACATTTTGTGTGTATATAATCACAACTAATTCAATGGACAGATGGATGCCCAATAAAGTGCCTCTGCGCTTACATCTCATTATTGAACTCTACATTGTTCTGTGAGAGTTTTAAGTCTGAATTCTGTAAAATAACATACCATATTGTGGCATTGTTGCCACATGTATATATTGGTAATGTCACATTTCAGCAGTCAAATAAACTAAGAACACTGTAATTCAATGAGCATGTAGATGTTCAATGAAGTGCTTCCATACATACAAATAACATAACATATTGGGGCATTTTTGCCATGTATATACAGTGTTAAAGTCACATTTCGTAAGTCGAATAAGACTATAAACACGCTTCTGTGCATACAAATCATTACTGCACTCCACATTAGTCAAAGGGGATATGAAGTCTGGATCAATGAAGTGACTCTGTGCCTATATCTCAGAGCCCCACTTCAGATCAGTTTATGAAAATTCCGATTTCGAATTTGGCATGTTAACATTTCATGATGGGGCATGGTACTGATATACACATCATAAAAACCACATTTAATAAGTCGTAAAAACTTTTAGCACTGTGATTCTATGAATGAATGAATTATCAATAACATGCCTCCATGCATACAAATCATTACTGCTCTCCATATCAGTCTATGAGAATTTTGAGTTGAAATGTAACATGTTGGATTGATTTCCAACAGAGGCAAAGTATTATAGCACGACAGCATGTTCTCACCCCATGGTCAATAAAAACGTATTTCAGCAGCACTTGCCACTCATGTAGTAAGTGGGAACAGATGCACACAATGGGCCTCATTGCGGTTTGATTCTGACCGCCTAATTACAAATTAGGTGGTAGGAATTGAAACTGGGCAGTCATTCAGGTTGGATTCTGAAAGGTTCAAGAAACCAGTTGGCCAGTAAGAGACTAGCCTCCAAGACCAATGAACAAGGATTATGATGCTCGGTTTCCAACAGGCTTTCCATGCAGGGCTTTCCGACATGGTAGGCCCCCTCAAAATCTCCCATTTGTCTATGGGAGTTTGTGCTATGGCCATTTTACGACTGCAACCAAGCTCCCATTGAGAAATGGAAGTATGCGACCACAACACGTGTGGTCGCATTGTAATTGCAGTGTCGGGCCACCGACCAGAGAACGGTCTCAGTCAACTCTGACTGACATCGTAATCGAGCCCAATATGCAATAAAGTTTCATTTGGGAAACCACAGAATCTACTACTGAATGTTGACCAATTTGGCACCCATCTTGGATTTCTATCCTTGGTTGGGTGTCTACCAGATCTTAACCTAAGAAATGTATCCATTACTCCTGACTCCAAAATCATAGCCTAAAACTGTATCAAAGGAATGAAACCTGTAAATGCTGACAAGGTCCATTTTTATACATGGCACCGAAGTTGTTCTCCAAGTTGGTGTTCACAGACAATTTGCATACATTTTATAACCTAGAAACAAATATTTGAGAAAAAGAAGCTATGTGGTAAAATTAACGAGCCTTATATCACAGAGGTACACTTCTGTGTAAGTTTACTGTTTTTTGCTATTCTCTTGCTATTAGGTATTAGCACGTTATGACTGCAGAGATGTCACAGTCAGGGTGGAGATCTAAGAAGATACTAGACCAAAAGTCTCCACAGTTGTAAAGTTACTATCAAATTATTCTTTTTGTTTTGTCAATGATTCTCATTTTGCTAACCATTAAAATATTTATGTAACATGACAGTAAATACCGTTTGAGAATCAGCTGTGATGTGCTTTTCTGTAAAATATATTTTACTTTATAGTCTCATACATGTAGCAGAAACATTTCAAGGTGTGCAACATTTTTTATTGTAAGAACAATATCTCATGCATTTTCTAGTTACTGAGTTTCATGTATTTGTTTTTATTTTTCTGTTATTTTTGCTAGTACTAATCACAATATTTTGACTCACATGTGAGTTGACTGTAGCAGAAAATCTCATGTAGAAATAAAACGGTATGTGTGACGGTGCTGCATGTGTAGCACTAGCAATATTCACTACAGTGCAGTGCTTAATTTGTACAAAAAAGCCATTGAGAGGGCTCTCGGCAGGAGGCCACTCCACCTTGCATCACACATTGCCCCTGCTATATTGCCAATGATAGTAACAACACACCTACTAATCATCACACTCCTACAAGGAAGATAACTCAGACTATTTCATGCACCCAAAGCTAAAGGAATGACTTAGGCGGCAGGTGATAGTCATTTTAAATGTGTCTTGAATTAATAACTAACTGTTTTGGTCATCTCTAATTAGCCAGACAGTGCCACCTTGTGGTAGACTGTCACAAGCACTGGTGTTGACAATTAAGTGGCAGTGCTGAATACTGAAAACTACCGGCTCACATTAAGCACTCCTATAGTGACAGTAAAAGCTATGGGGCATATTTACAAGCCCCTTGCACCACTGGGGCATATTTACAAGCCCCTTGCACCACCGGTGCATCACTTGTTGTGACACACTGGTGGCGCATTTTGCTGCCCGTGGCTTTTTGTGCACTTGTAAATGTTGCCTCTTTTCCTGCAGCACTTTGTGTGAAAGGGCCGTGCCATGGCTTCTGCCGCATTCCCAGATTTACAAACTGCCATTTGCAAATAAATTACCACCAAACTTAAAGTTGGTGGTAACTGCAAATGTTTTGCAACCGCATTTCCAGTCGCAAAAAATTCCTACATACCAGTGCTATTTGGTATTAGGGAAGGACGCCCTAAATACACCACATCCCAATACCGGAATGCAAAAACAAAATGCGGTTTCGGAACAAGTTACCCAGTCTCATTTTGCCTTCGTTACATGGCAAAATGCATTTTACCAGCCACGGCCGGTAATAGGTGTAACTGCAGGGCGCTGACGTGGGGAGGGGGAGGGGCAGGGTGGGGGGTGGTAATGTATGGATTACGGACTTTAACAGGTAAGTAAACATATAAATAAATAAAACTAATTTTGTTGCGCGCACTGCATCGCATTTGGTGATGCAGTGCACACAATGAAATTCGTTCTATTTATTTATATGTTTACTTACCTGTAAAAGTCTGTAATCCATACATTACTGATGAAGCAAAGCTTCGCATATTTTGCGGCTTGCCGAAGTCAAGAACCTCGTTTATGTGTAATAAGGTAACAAAACGTATGTTTTACTAACGTTTATTTTTGTTTAGGCAAAGTTTACGAAGCTTGCCTACGTGTATTTCTAATACATTTAACCCGTGTACTTTAAAAATGGCCGCCGCTTGTATTTTAGTTACTGCGCATGCGTCAGCCACACTCACGTGTCCTGACGCGTCTGCAGAAGTGGAGGGAAATTTATGCGCATGCGTAATCCATAGTTGTGCTCATCATGTGGTACTGCTCGTGCCACTGCTCTTGTGTCTGTATCAATGTAGCTAACATTTAAACTGCATCAGTATATTTTATAATGATAAGTAGAAAGTACAAACCCTGTGATGTGTTTTCATGATGACATTATTATGTATTAATTTGTTTTCGCTTACCTTTCATGTACCGCGGGGAATGGGGGTCTGAGTGAGAGGAGAGCCATATTGGAGGTCCCTTCTGCGCCTGCGCAACTTCGGCAGCACAGTAGACCTTGACTGATGGAACATAGCCAGTTGGCAGCGATGGGCGAGATGCTCCTGAGAAAGTCACCTCTGCCCTGCGAGAACAGCGAATGTAGCTCCTTATATGTTACAATGTAATATTGTACTGCTGCTTGCCGTGTAGCTTCTCATGGGAACCCCAATCTGTCTAGGCGGTGCCCAAACATGCAAATACAGGCTTGAAATGTTGAATTGTGATTGGTGTGTTACCCAAATCCTACCTTAGGACCAATCGAAATTGAGGGATTCTGACACTTTGCAACATTGGGGGGTGGTACACTGTTCCCAAACTGTATATCTACCCTGGGTTCACCTAGGGAACCGTCCGACTTGTCTGGTTTAGCTGACCTGTCACTGACCCATCGTACTCAATAGGTGATTGAAGATACAGAGCGCTGCAGAGCACTCTGTCCGAATTTGACCATAGACTGAGGTTCTACTGAACCTTAAAGTGCTGGCGAAGCACTTTGCTGGGAGTTCGCTGACCCAATTGGGGTCTTGATCGATAGCTGCAGAGCGGGTGGAGCGCAGGCGTTGCTTCCGAACTGTGGGTTCCGGTCCTGTCCTGAGCGGTCCTGTCCTGAGCGGTCCTGTCCTGAGGGTTTGCTGTCCTGTCCTGAGGTCCTGTCCTGATTTCCAATCCGAGGGTATCCTGTCCTGTCCGGGGTGTCCATTCTGCACCTGCTGTCCTTTGAGGGGTATCCTTCCTTGAGGGTTTCCTGTCTTTAACTGACCCGTGGCCAGGGTTTGGTTTCCACACCTTTCTAGGTAAATATTGCTCTGAACCTCTTAAATCTTGCACCTTCTGAATTTCTAACTTTTGCTTCAATAAAGTTTACCATTGCAGATGTTATTTTTCCATGTCTTTCCGCAACTATTGAAAGTCATTTGCATTTTTTCCATAAGTTTGTTCCTATGTCTTCTCACTTGTTAGAAATTATATTTTGCATTGCAGTTTGTCATTTTCTGATATGGTCTAGAACCTCATTGCCTAGATTGTTTAAAGGCCCGTTCACCTTAAGTGAAGCGTGTTACTCTTTATAGGCCCTCCTGTAGTTATACCTACATAGTCTGCCCATGCTTAAATAATTCTGATTAGCATAGTATCTTCTTGTTACATTTTATATCAGTATTTCAATGATTACTCTGTCGTTATTTCTCTACAGTTACATCATTTATATTATCTTGGTTATTGATTGCCTTATTTTGATGTACCTTATGCATGAAACAAATGAACTTTAGATAAACATTTTAAAACTTCCCGTTGTCCGTGGTCATTTCAACAGTATTTTGAATGTTATTGGTTGGGTTTGTATTTTGCTGCCTTTCCTTTTACAGCTAGCTCCCTGATTCATTGTGGTCATTAGGTACCCGCATCGGTGGATGGTAAGTCGGGTGCACTGAGAAATAATAGTAGGGAACACACACACAAATTGGTAGAGCTCGTGAAGTCACCTGGTCGATGTATATGGTGATTTGAAAGCATATGGGCCCTGAAGCCGGAAACGGCGAAAATCATTGGCCGGGTGGCCTCGCGCGCTCTATCAGTTTTACTGGTAGCCAGAGGATGGTTAGGGACTAGCTAAAGGTTAGGCAGGATTAGTTAGACTAGTTGAGTCGGAAGCTGCTAGTATATTGATGCTGCTAGAAGAGCGGCTGTTCTAAAGAGACCTGATCAATCTCTTGTGAATATGCACGAATAATATCTTGTAAAAACAATTCATGAATTGCTGTATTGTTATTATTCTTGTTCTTATATTGTTATATGTATTAATCCATGCGTTCGTAAACCGTATTGTTTCGTGTTGTCCGAACTCCCCGGGGAATTGAAAGGGCAAGTGGTGAATAGAATCCATTGTCCTGAGGTCACAGGCTCGAGGAAAGTTAGGTGCAGGTTAAGATAACCGGGAAGCACTAACTAGGGTTTTCTGAATACATGTGTGAATAAATGTCAGTAACGGGGTTCATTGGCAAAATTCCCATAGTGGCGTAACCTGGTAAGGGTCACATCGGAAGAGTAGCAGGTTCCTCGGAGCTTGGGTGAAAGCAGAGGGGGCCGCTGGGAAACCTTAAACTCGGAATATATCCCGGAAAGAAGTGGATGAGTTTAGGGGAATAACAGGTTCACCGATGCTAAAGTGAAGGGTAGGCGGAAGAGATCTACTCGCAGTGTGTGAAAAGTAAATGGAAGTAGTTTACTTGCAGTAAAATAATTCTTTCTCTGTCTAGACACTTGAGCACTGTGGCGAATGTGTATTTGTTGTAAAATAACCAAACACTGAGCACTTTAAAAGAAAGAAAGTTTCCGTTACCTTGTGAAGGGAGGGAGTCAGTCGCGAAGCGCCTCTGACGTCACTCTGTGCCGCGCTGGGATTGGTAGAAGCAGCGGGCGGGTAGCGGAGCTGAGATTGTAAAGGAGGGGTGAGCGCCGGAGCGTGGGAACTGTCTCACGAAGGGGCCGCGCACCCATTGGCGGAGATTATTTAGAGTCGCGCACCCATTGGTTGCACAGATTTCTGAAGCGCGTTCTGATTGGAGGTAGTTTGTAAACAAAGTTTAGCGTAGAAGTCGTATGTGGCACTCGCAGACTACAGGAACTCGACCTGATCCAAGGCACCTAGGGTTTGAAAGGGATCAGTGGAAGACTAATAGATACGATATTATGTACGGAACAAAGAGAAAATTGTCCCTTGTAAGTAAGGTGAAAAATTATTTTAAAACGGACAAACCGATTAAATCTAGAGAAGGTGTTCTTGTCCCACCACCCAATACTCCCGCCTCATTCATGATGTTTGACCGAGGGTACAATACCTGTGTGTGGTTGGAGAATTGGGTGAAGTACACAAAAGATGACGGAGTATTGGCTTTTCCGTTAGATGGGACTTTCAATGGTAGGATCCTATTTAATTTAAGGACTCGGATGAATGAACTGCATCCCAGACCGAGACTAACGCAGTATGAGGCATTAGAGGAATGGGAGATTGAGGCTTTTGAAAGAGAAAGACCCCGAATGGACAAGGGTTTGACCAAGTGGTACCCCAGGCTGAAACAGGAGTCCAGGGAAAAAAGGATGAAACAGTGGAGGCAGAGCATGATTGTTGAGGGTCTGTTTCCCATGATGCCGGCATGTCATAACCCTGCAGCGGGGGAGAAAAGTACCGAAAAGTGTAAGCATTGGGGGGCCCCTGGGGAGTCAGATGATGAACTGATAGATGACATCTGTACCAGAAGTCCGCCACCTTATAACGAGGGAACCCGACTTTCCAGTGTAGGAGATGCTCCCCGACGCCACTTCCTCAAGGAAGAAGACAGATCCCTAGGACTGGGAGGGGGTGGTCAAGTATTGCCCTATTTTGAGAAACCCGAACCGGCGGAAACAAGGGATATATATCCCAAAGTGCCCGCAAGCCAGGAAGAAAAATATTCACGTACGAAAGTTTTCTTTCCCAGACCCCTGTATGAAAACGAAGAGAAACCATCGAATTCAGGACTGCCTTTTGTTCAACCTCCATATGAGGAAGAACGCAGGTCCTTTAACACTGGAACTTTATTCCCGAAACCAAATTATGGTGGGGGACCAAGTGAAACGCATCCCACTGCCCCGAGTTTTACTCCTCCATTGACCCCACAGATATTACATGATACGACTTTAAGAAGGATACTAGTGGAAAAGGAGCAAGAGGCTCTAGCTAGACAAAGGACAGAAATAATTCAGAAAATCTCCCAGTTAAATACCAGTCCTGAGGCATTGACTATTCCAGTAACTATTGGACCAGTGGTCCCGTTATACGGAAATGGTCAGGGAAATCCGATTACTCCAGTTATGACCCCAGTCATGGCACCCCCGAGACAGGAACCGATAATCATAGATGATCAGTCCAGTGAGTGTGAGTCTGAAGTTGCGTTCTTGGACTTACCAAACAAACAGACCGGAAAGGGAATGCAGCAGAGGCATAACCCTTTTAATGCAAAAGAAATTAAATTAGAGTCAGCAACAGGTACTAGGAATGTCTCTCTGGTAACTCCGGATGAAATTGAAAGTTGGAGTCGTGAATTAGAGAAACAGACTCCGCAAACGAAACCTTTAGACCTCTACAAGCTGAGGGTAGAAATAGAAGAATTAATGGCAGGAAATGTGGGGTTGGATCGATTAAACACCTACTCTGAAGAAGAATTGTCGTTTATGTGTAAAAGTTTTACAAGGAACACCAGAGTGCTCCACGAAAAACTGACAGACACCGCAGCTAGTATGGGGGTAGATATCTCAAAATCCAAGCCCTTACAGAAACCGTACAGAGCAGACTTCTCAGACAAAGATATAGAGCACCTGAATGTGGCGGGGAAAAAGTTGCAGATTAAAGAATTATTGGGGGTACTGCAAAAATGGGGAGATGTGGAAAGATGGAGAAGCAGGTGGGCGAAAAAGAGGGAAGAGGCTCGCTCCCGACAAGTGACTCCTGAATTTGCTTTAAGGGAGGTAGAGAAACCTGAGCAGTTATGCCCCATGCGAGAAGTACCTGGAGGGAAATATGTGCATGTTCCTTGGTCCAGACAGGATATTGTGTCCTTTACGAACGATTTTCCAAAATTACGAGAAAAACCAGTAGACTGGTATAGGCAGGTGGAAAGGTTCGTGAAGGTACAGAAGTGTCTGTGGAAAGACCTGGATGGGTTTTTCGACATTGTGGTTCCGGTAGATTTATGGACCCAGTGTAAAATAGCCATAGACTGGCCTAGTGAAGAGTACCCAAGAAATAAGGAAACAGGGGAGCCATCAAAGGATGTCATGCGAAAATATGAGCAGGTAATTCAGCATTTGAAAGAAAAGGTGCCCGCAAAGGAAACTGATTGGACAAAAATAGATAGAACAACACAGGAAAGGGACGAGACAGTGCACTCCTTCTATGAGAGGTTATTGCAGGTATTCAAAACATACAGTGGTATTGATAACATCGATTTGAAGGATATGACGCACTTTATTTACAGGTTTGTAAATGGTTTAAGACCTGAAATTTGTCAGTGGATAAAAGATAATAAAATCTGTTGGCATACAAAAAAAATGGATGAGGTCCTGCGGTACGCTAAGTACTGCGAGGACGAGATGGCAGAAAAGAAAAAGGCCCTTAAGGAAAAAGTGATGTGGGCTCAAGTAAAGCTCGCAGAACAGCAGGAAAAACAATTGAGTAACATGGTTAAAAATGCGGAGAACAAAAGTCCTGGGGGAGGGGGTGGAGGAAAGCCCCGGCCCAAATTTAGCAGGGAAGAGGCTATGAAGAAATTTCCCTGCCATCAGTGCGGCGAAATTGGACACTGGCGAAACGAGTGTCCCCAATTGACAGATGATAACCCCAAAACACCTGATTTAACTCCACAGACGCAGAAAGAAAGACCAAGAAAAACGCAACCACAGGTAAAAACAGTTCAGGTGCCTCGTGCGCCAAAGCAAGTATACAGGGGAAAACAGGGAGAGGGTGAGGAGATAGAAGTTTGGGAAAGCGGTGAGAACAGAAATACAGCAACTTCGCAGTATCTGCTAAATGATACCTTCCTTTGTAATGATCAGTACTGACGGGGCCTGAGAGGGGAGGACGAGGAGTGCGTACTTGGCGCTTCCTTGCCGGTAGACCAGTCTGGACCATACATTGAAGGAAAGGTCGACGGAAATGATGTCACCTTTCTATTGGACACTGGCGCTACCCGTTCTACTGTAAGAACAGTGGACGTTCCAAACCTACCCCTCTCGGGAGAAAATATCCAAATAGTGGGTGTATCTAATCAATTGATTAGTACTCCTGTTACCGAACCAATGGAGATTTCAATTGGAAATTTTAAACAAATGCATAGGTTTGTCGTCTGTGACACCAGTCCAGTGAATCTACTGGGTTGTGATTTACTGTGCAAAATGAACTGTACCATCTTTTGCACACCAAAAGGTGTTGAAATTCAGACCCCGGATGAAGATGGCATTTATAAACTATTATTACTTAGACCTGACTCAGAAATTAAAAGATTGACCCTGCAGGATTTGCCCCAAGAACTCCAGGAAGCGGTAAAGCCAGAGGTGTGGGATTTCACTGGAAAAGATGTGGGATTAATGAAAGATGTGGACCCCATACAGATAGCCATCAAGGACAATGCAGTATATCCTAACACTAAGCCCTACCGAATGAATGCTGAAGTGAAAGCCGGTGTCACTCTGGAAATACAAAAATTATTAGAAGGAAACATCATACAGGAAGTGATGAGCAGCCCATGCAACTCACCGATTATGGGCATCAAGAAGCCTAGTGGCAAGTATAGGGTAGTGCAAGACCTGAGAAAGGTAAACAAAATTGTAGTTCCTTGCTGCCCTATTGTCCCGAACCCAGCAGTGATATTGTACCAGATTCCTTGGGATGCTGAGTGGTTC
Source organism: Lissotriton helveticus (assembly GCF_964261635.1). Taxonomy (NCBI): domain Eukaryota; kingdom Metazoa; phylum Chordata; class Amphibia; order Caudata; family Salamandridae; genus Lissotriton; species Lissotriton helveticus. Next base: position 441,293,246 of record NC_136060.1, on the reverse strand, counting down.
ACTGTGATTGATTTGTGTCATGCATTCTTTTCGATACCCCTGCACCCCGACAGCAAATTTCTTTTCTCGTTTGCCTTCGAAGGTCACGTGTATTGCTGGAACCGGGTCCCTCAGGGGTATACAGAGAGCCCCTCTATCTTTAATCAGATCTTGAAAAAATGTCTAGAGACTTTGATCTTACCTGGGAACTCTGTCTTAGTGCAATACATAGACGACCTTCTACTGGCGTCTAAAAGTCATAGGGACTGTGTAGTTGACACCATTGCCCTCCTAAATCATCTGTGTGAGAAAGGGCATAAAGTGGCCCCTGACAAACTACAGTTCTGTGCTAAATCAGTGAAATATCTAGGACACCAGATAGAAAAGGGTGTCAGAAAAGTCACATCAGAAAGAGTGAGAATAATTCAAAAGATGCAGTTGCCCCGTACTCAAAAAGAAATCAGAATGTTCCTGGGCGTACTAGGGTACTGCAGGCAATGGATTCTGGGATTTGCAGTCTTAGCCAGGCCTTTGATAAAAATGACCACGAGAGGAATGCCAGACATTGTAGAATGGGACGATGAAAGCCTAATGGCTTTCACAAGACTGAAAAACTGTCTGTGTACAGCCCCTGCGTTGGGAATGCCAGATTATTCCAAAGAGTTTGCCCTATTCTGTGACACTCGCGATAATTGCGCATTGTCAGTCCTGACTCAAGAACATGGCACGACCAGAAGGCCTGTGGCCTATTTCTCTGCCACCTTGGACCCAGTAGCTGCTGGGTTACCAGGCTGTCTGAAAGCAGTAGCTGCTACCTGCGCAAGTTTGGAACAGAGTGAGTCCATTGTCATGGGACATCCTGTGACTGTGTATGTTTCACATGGAGTGGTAATTCTATTGACCAGAACTAAAACACAGTATCTCACCCCTAGTCGGCTGACTAAATACGAGAGGATCCTTGTGGGTGCAGCAAATGTAAGCATTGTTAGGTGCGGTATTCTGAACCCTGCCACTTTACTCCCCGACCCCCTGGAAATGGAAGGTGGGGATGATGATGAACATGACTGCATTGATCTGACAGAGTTCAGCACCAAACCACGCCCAGACATAAAAGAAACGCCATTGCCTGAGCATGATAAAGAACTGTTTGTAGATGGTTCCTGTCTAAGACATGAACTAGGAGGCCTGAGTGCTGCTTATGCAGTAGTGTCTTTAACAAAAATTGAAGAAGCAGGTTACCTATATAACATCAAGTCTGCACAGGTAGCCGAATTGATTGCTATGATAAAAGCTTGCAAAATTGGGAAGAACCTACGCATAACAGTGTATACTGACAGTCAGTACTGTTATGGAGTTGTGCATGACTTTGGCCAATTGTGGCTACAGAGGGAATTTCTGACTTCCTCAGGTACTCCCATTCGAAATGGAAAAGTTGTTCATGACCTTTTAGAGGCCATCCAATTACCCAAGGAACTGGCAGTGGTAAAATGCGTTGCTCATAAGAAGAGCATGGACAAAGTATCACTGGGAAACGATTATGCTGATCGAGTGGCCCAATGGTGCGCCAGAGATCACTATATCGTTAATCCTAAACGAGGGGGGATCGGAGCCAGCTGCCAACTTCAAGTGTTTGAGGAAGTGCCTACTTGGGATGAAGTGAGAGAGTCGGCTCCTTGGCAAGAAAGAGAGAAATGGAAGGAGGATGGGTGTAGACCGAGACGTGTGGATGGTGTCATTTTGGGCCCAACTGGTATGCCTGTGTTACCCCGACACTTGCTTGGCACAATGGCAAGATTAATACACGAAGGATCACACATTGGTAGGGATGCCATGATTCTGGTATTTCAACAGACTTGGTACAGTAAGAAGTTCAGGAAAGTAGCAGAGTCCCTCTGCCAGAGGTGCCTGTCATGTCAACAGATGAACCCAGGCAAGAGGACAATGGTTGAGCTGAGCAAAATTGGGAGATCAGGGGGTCCCTTTGTAAGGATACAGATTGATTTCATCACCATGCCCCGTTGTGAAGGGAAGCGATATGTCCTTGTCATTGTTTGCGTATTTTCAAAATGGGTAGAAGCTTACCCTACTCCCCAAAGTGACGCACTGACAGTAGCGAAGTGTTTACTAAAAGAACTGATACCTAGATTCGGGGTGCCATTCATTATTGAATCAGATAAGGGTGGACATTTTCAGAATGAAATACTGGCTGAACTCTGTAAGGCCTTTGGCATAAGGCAGAAACTTCACTGTGCATATCATCCAGAGGCTTCTGGAATAGTGGAACAAGTAAATGGAACTATCAAAAACAGACTAGCAAAGCTGACTGATGCAACTGGCATGACCTGGGTGAAGGCCCTGCCCCTGGTCCTGATGGGACTGAGAAGTGTTCCTGACCGCAAGACAGGCCTAAGTCCCCATGAAATCATTATGGGAAGAGTGATGAGACAAGCATGGGTGCCAGGAAGCAAACTGTTGAGTATTACTGATGATTTGGTGCTTGAATACTGCAGAAGATTGGGTGACCAAGTGCGTTCTATCTCTCGCCAGATTGGAGACGACGGCATCCTCAATCCAACGACTCCTCTCCACAACTTGGTTCCAGGAGACTGGGTCAAAATAAAGAAGCACACTCGATCAAGCTGTCTGGCACCAAGGTGGGGAAAGAAACGCCACGTAATCCTGGTAACAACCACTGCAGTGAAGGTCGCAGGTATTCCCCAGTGGATCCACGCTGGCCACACCCAGAAGGTATTACCAGACAAAGAACTTGAAGAAGAAGGGCATCCAGCAGAGGACTCTGCAGGAGCCAGACCAGAAGCAGCTGACAACGAGCAGCCCAGCACCAGTCAGGCTGCAGGAACAGCAGACGTTGGCCCAGGAGTAGTTGACTACGAACTGCCGAGAATCCAGCCTGCTGAAGAGGTCCAGGAAGCTGAGCCAGGAGTAGCTGATGACGAGCTGCCAAGTATATGGCCAGAAGAATGGATACCGATGATTGATCTGACCGAAGATCCCATCCGAACAAGAGAGCGACTTTGTGAAGGTAGAGAGTGGACTAGTCAGGAAAAGCAAGGCACAGGCGAAGAACCTCAGGCCCTTGAGATTCACATCAAAACTGAGGAAGGAGAAGGTCAGACAGGGACAGAACAGGTGTTCGATACACCACCGCTAACTCCTGATGTGGATAAGGGACAGCTTAGACATAGAGTGATAGTTCGAGCAGAAGAAAATCAAGAGATCGAAGTGCTTGAACAGGATCAGATAGGGTTAGAAGAACGGGTTCAGGAAACAGAAACAGAATCAGAAACAGAGACAATCGAAAGCCAAAAACAAAATATTCCTGAACAAGGCCAGATTAGTAACCAGGCAGAAGAATTTGATGCTAGCCCTGGAACTAGCGAGATAAGGGAAGAAGAAGAAGAAAGTGAAGCAGAATTGCCACAAGCTAAAGAGAATAAGAGGATAAGAGAAGAAAGCGAAGTCCAAGTACCAACTAAGAGACTAAAGAAAAGAAACAACCTTGAGCCTAGGTTCGTAAAGAGACTAAGGCTAAGGATAAAGACGGTGGAAGAAAAACGTGCAGAAGCAAGGAGAAGTGCACGGATAGCAGAGCAAGAAGAAAACTCTTCCAAAAGAAGGAGTGAGCGAATAAAGAGACAAAACAAAAAGTACAAGTCTCCTGAATGGACACTCGTTTTGGAAGAACTTGAAGATCTTGATATAACTGACGTAAGCGACGGAGAGCCCGTCCCTGAGTACTCTGCTGAAGAAGAAGACGAACCACCGTGAATTTGCACAAAGTAAGCTAGTTGTGGAAAGACACAAAGAGGGGTCGAGAAACTTCTTCTGAGCCGAAATGTCTGATTCAACTGTGAATGGAAGACCTAGTTGCAGTCGTTGCAAAACGTGCTGCAAGGTGTGTATATGTAGTATAGTAGTACTGATAGTAATTTGGATAGGACTAACAATCTTTATACCCTTCACTTTAAGTAAAGATACTAACATTGTCCCTACTGAAATTGTAAATACAGACAGTGAGGAATTGACAACACAGAGTGTAGCTAGACACGAGAGAGCACTGAGACAAACAAAACAAGACAAGACTTAGAAGCATCAGATGAGGGAGGACTACATTATCATGGAATTAAGAACAGGACACACTTAAATGTTTTTGCAAACTTGTTAATACACTATGTAGAGACTATGGAAATTGAAGATTGTTATGTCTGCATGAAGCTACCTACTTCTGTGGCTGAAGGCGTGACATACCATCACTTGCCATTGACATATGGAATCTCCTGTAGCATTTTAGCTAGTTTATTTTACAAAAGAGGACCGTTACAGTACTATTACTCTAATAATGACGTGATCTTTTCTGAACTTCCTATACGTGGGAACTTGAATCCTGTACATACCAAAAGCGACACCATAAGATATATGGGAGACTACTTCTTGACTATAGGTAACATTGACATAGCTGATGCACACAGAGATAACTTGACTTGTTCTTTGCGTGAACAGGAAAAGATGTTCCTGAACATGGCAGAGAAAAGAAGAATTAAAATACAAAAGAAGGCTAATGACGAAAGTCAGAAAAAGCCAAAGTGGGCTGAGAACATGGAAGGCACCTCAAATGGTGGGGCGGGACCTGCTCTGTTGCTGGATTTTGAAAAGAAAGGCAAGCTATGTCTTCACCGCGAGAAGACTAGCTATTATAATAATGTTTTCATTGGTTCCAGTGAATGCGAACATAATTACAAGGTAATTGGAGGTTGGGGTTTCAAAAATGGGTCAGAGCCTGTGTTTCCTGGAATTTATTATATTTGTGGGGACAAGGCTTATTTCAAATTGCCGGATCACTGGTATGGAAGCTGCTATTTTGGCATTGTCTTCCCGAAAATATACCATGTGAATGGAAAAGCTGGAAGCAATGAAGATACTAATGGCTTAGTGCGTAGTAAAAGAGAAAGTATAGGTGAAATTATGGGTAGTATTTTCAGTGCACTGATACCTGGAGTGGGAGTGGTTCTGAACACTCACAGAATTTGCAAATTGTCTACTATAGTGAATGTCTTGTCTACTGAGACAGCTCATGGATTTCTGCTGGTCAATACCGAAATGGTTGCGATCAGATCAATGGTTTTGCGGAATCCACTTGCTCTTGACACCTTATTAGCGAAAGAGGGCGGAGTCTGCCGGATGTTGAAGGCGCAACATTGTTGCACTTATATTCCGGATAAAAGTGTACAGATCAAAAGATATGTGAAAAACATTACTAATTTGACAAAGGAACTCAAACCACTCGAGGTTGATAGTGCCTGGAAGAGACTGGTAGATGGTCTCTCAAATGTAGGTCATTGGCTTGCTAGCGTAGGTAAAAGCTTATTGTTCAAGATACTGATGCCAATTGGTATTATAGGTCTTATCATATTTCTCATTTTTATCTGTTGTAAATGCCGCAAGCGCACCAAGAAGCACGAGGTAAATGCAAGAGGGTTGAAACGGAGTGTGGATGAGATTGAATTGGAGGAAGTGAATGATCAGATATACAAAAAGGTGAAGACTTCTCACCCTACTAGAACTGAGAGAGAAAAGTTAGAACGATTGCTGGAAGAGATAGAACTATATAAAGTGTGAAAGAAAGTTGGCATCTGGTTCCATTTTTGTGATGATAGTAAATATCATCAAAGAGGGGATTGATGAAGCAAAGCTTCGCATATTTTGCGGCTTGCCGAAGTCAAGAACCTCGTTTATGTGTAATAAGGTAACAAAACGTATGTTTTACTAACGTTTATTTTTGTTTAGGCAAAGTTTACGAAGCTTGCCTACGTGTATTTCTAATACATTTAACCCGTGTACTTTAAAAATGGCCGCCGCTTGTATTTTAGTTACTGCGCATGCGTCAGCCACACTCACGTGTCCTGACGCGTCTGCAGAAGTGGAGGGAAATTTATGCGCATGCGTAATCCATAGTTGTGCTCATCATGTGGTACTGCTCGTGCCACTGCTCTTGTGTCTGTATCAATGTAGCTAACATTTAAACTGCATCAGTATATTTTATAATGATAAGTAGAAAGTACAAACCCTGTGATGTGTTTTCATGATGACATTATTATGTATTAATTTGTTTTCGCTTACCTTTCATGTACCGCGGGGAATGGGGGTCTGAGTGAGAGGAGAGCCATATTGGAGGTCCCTTCTGCGCCTGCGCAACTTCGGCAGCACAGTAGACCTTGACTGATGGAACATAGCCAGTTGGCAGCGATGGGCGAGATGCTCCTGAGAAAGTCACCTCTGCCCTGCGAGAACAGCGAATGTAGCTCCTTATATGTTACAATGTAATATTGTACTGCTGCTTGCCGTGTAGCTTCTCATGGGAACCCCAATCTGTCTAGGCGGTGCCCAAACATGCAAATACAGGCTTGAAATGTTGAATTGTGATTGGTGTGTTACCCAAATCCTACCTTAGGACCAATCGAAATTGAGGGATTCTGACACTTTGCAACATTGGGGGGTGGTACACTGTTCCCAAACTGTATATCTACCCTGGGTTCACCTAGGGAACCGTCCGACTTGTCTGGTTTAGCTGACCTGTCACTGACCCATCGTACTCAATAGGTGATTGAAGATACAGAGCGCTGCAGAGCACTCTGTCCGAATTTGACCATAGACTGAGGTTCTACTGAACCTTAAAGTGCTGGCGAAGCACTTTGCTGGGAGTTCGCTGACCCAATTGGGGTCTTGATCGATAGCTGCAGAGCGGGTGGAGCGCAGGCGTTGCTTCCGAACTGTGGGTTCCGGTCCTGTCCTGAGCGGTCCTGTCCTGAGCGGTCCTGTCCTGAGGGTTTGCTGTCCTGTCCTGAGGTCCTGTCCTGATTTCCAATCCGAGGGTATCCTGTCCTGTCCGGGGTGTCCATTCTGCACCTGCTGTCCTTTGAGGGGTATCCTTCCTTGAGGGTTTCCTGTCTTTAACTGACCCGTGGCCAGGGTTTGGTTTCCACACCTTTCTAGGTAAATATGGCTCTGAACCTCTTAAATCTTGCACCTTCTCAATTTCTAACTTTTGCTTCAATAAAGTTTACCATTGCAGATGTTATTTTTCCATGTCTTTCCGCAACTATTGAAAGTCATTTGCATTTTTTCCATAAGTTTGTTCCTATGTCTTCTCACTTGTTAGAAATTATATTTTGCATTGCAGTTTGTCATTTTCTGATATGGTCTAGAACCTCATTGCCTAGATTGTTTAAAGGCCCGTTCACCTTAAGTGAAGCGTGTTACTCTTTATAGGCCCTCCTGTAGTTATACCTACATAGTCTGCCCATGCTTAAATAATTCTGATTAGCATAGTATCTTCTTGTTACATTTTATATCAGTATTTCAATGATTACTCTGTCGTTATTTCTCTACAGTTACATCATTTATATTATCTTGGTTATTGATTGCCTTATTTTGATGTACCTTATGCATGAAACAAATGAACTTTAGATAAACATTTTAAAACTTCCCGTTGTCCGTGGTCATTTCAACAGTATTTTGAATGTTATTGGTTGGGTTTGTATTTTGCTGCCTTTCCTTTTACAGCTAGCTCCCTGATTCATTGTGGTCATTAGGTACCCGCATCGGTGGATGGTAAGTCGGGTGCACTGAGAAATAATAGTAGGGAACACACACACAAATTGGTAGAGCTCGTGAAGTCACCTGGTCGATGTATATGGTGATTTGAAAGCATATGGGCCCTGAAGCCGGAAACGGCGAAAATCATTGGCCGGGTGGCCTCGCGCGCTCTATCATTACTACCCCCCACCCTGCCCCTCCCCCTCCCCACGTCACCGCTCTGCAGTTACACCTACTATCGGCCGCGGCTGCATTTTACTAGTCGCAAACTGGACTGGTTGGTAAAATGCTTCATACATCTGGCTCATGAAGTCTAGCCTGTGCTCGAAGTGTACCCTCCCTGCAAAAATCCAATGCTCAGGCAATCTTTAAAACATTTCACTCACTGTGTATTTTTGCAATAATAATTTAGAGGGTGAAATACTACATCAAGTGCTTCAAGAATGTGCCAAACCTTTTACATCATATCAGAATGATTAAACTGTAAAGCTGCGTCTGGAGATTTCTTGATCATATAATGAACCCATCAAATACATTAGGTGGATGGCATGAGAGTGTCAAAGTCGTTTCATCTGGAGTCAACTCTGCACACCTTTGCTCTCCCAGGGGAAAATGTGTCATGACCTGCCTGTATTAGTCTCATGTCAGCGAATTTCGATCTGCGAGAGGCTTGAACTGAGGGCATGCAAATTAAATCTGTGCTCTATTCAACAAGGAGACATTTTTTCTGAGTTTTTACAAGGGCAGCCCAGGTCATTCAGATGGTCTCCCTGAAATGGATGCAGTGACCATCAGCATGGAGGTTCATGGATCAGATTACCAGAAATCTTTTTAATATATTCATTATCGTAAGTACTGGGACATGTTGAACATTTTAATAACCACTTTGAATCTATTTATACATACGTGGGTAAATGTACCCAATTTTATACTTCTGAAGACTTCTCGGGGCCTCATTTATGAAAAGTGACGCATCGCTGCGTGAAAACAGCGATGCGTCACTTTTCACTGCGCCCTCCTTCTGACACCAATGATGAGTCATATTTACAGTATGACGCATCATGGCGCAAGGAGTTACAGATACGTCAGTATTTCTGACGTATCTTTATGGTGCAAAAGTGACGCATTGCTGGAGTGTGTCACAAAAGTGATGCACCTCCAGCAATGTGTCCTTGAAAGGGGCCGCGTCAGTCTTACGCCTGCTGTGAGGCAGACATAAGAAATTGACGCATTTGTGTCCTAGAAGTGGCGCAGTGAAATCTTATAGATTTCACTGCGTCACTTCTTTGACCCTTTCTTGCGTCTGAACGCCCCCCCTGCATACATTATACCTGGCGCAGGTATAATGTGGCGCAGGGCTTTACAAAGTGACGCATCTACCTAGATGCTTCACTTTGTAAATATGGTGCAACAAGGCCCATTTTTTACGCCACTGGTGCGTCACAAAAAGTGACGCACCTGCGGCGTAAAAGTGACGCACGGCCTCATAAATGAGGCCCTTGGTTTTTTGCCGTCTTCAAATGGGTACATTTTTGACAGTGTGCTTTTAAAAACTTGACAGTGTAAACCGACGTGTAGAGGTATATATAGATTTACATTTTCTAGAAATCATGCAATAAAACACCCGGGGAAATCTTGGAAGAGTTGCATACCTGGCAGTAGATAATGCAGCACCATGTTTTCTACCTGATCAGCCACAATAACAAGTGAGCTTCCATCTTTACCTGATTCTAAACTTTATTTAGCAATGATCCACACCTCTTTAGGAAAGGGGGTGACGCTCTTCAGCAATTCAGAGAACCCCATATGTTTTCTTTTTACTGGGGCCATCCAGTGAATGATAACACAATACATCTTAAAGCCCAAGCAAATTAAGGCACATTCTGGAATATCTGTTGTTGCTGATTGCAAGCAATGCTGCACTGAGCAAAGAAATACCAGTTTTTCTATATATATTGCATCTTTGGACGGATTGCTATCAAATGAATAAGACACAGTGAATAATTAAATGACAAGCCTGCGTGGACTGCACGTGAAGTCATATAAACCCAATAGAATCATTGACAATAGTCTTCATATAGCAATAAAGAAAGACACTATCAGTGGCATATTTTGCTAGTTAAAATGTATCTCCGTATATTCTATATGAAGCAAGCGGAATTATTATTCTTATAATTTGTGCATTTATTTTTTCATAGTACAATTGTCAAAAAGATGCTTATTAAGTGTCTGTGAGAATATCCCTCTTTGAGCTCGACCACTCCATTTTTTGCTGACTGGTTCTGCTGGTTTTTTTTTACTCTTCACATTGGCACGCTGCTATCCGGCCCTCATTGTGTGTACTCTGATTCCTAAAAACATGGTAAAATTGACTTATCCCAATTGACATATTTAACTTTCAAGCAAGGCCGTATTACAAGTGAAGGAGAATACACCCATTACATGAACATTTAAATGTTACCTGTGGTAGCGTGGCTGATTCTTAAAAGTAGTACATAAAAGGTTTTAGTGTTGGCATGCTCCTAAAGTGACTGACCCCAAAAGCTACTCTAACTGTAAAGGACTATAGAAATTCCTTGTAGGGTTTTGAAGTATACAAGAAAAAGTGGTGCCTATGCTGGTAGCGGTTGGAGTGGGTAAAGAAATGATAAATGCAAAGATAAAAAGTAAATTGAACGGTGCAACATGGACAGAGGAGACCCCAAGAACCTCTGTAAGAGTTGGCAAGGGCCCAACCAAATAAGCACAAAACAATTCCAGTCCACATGTTATAGTCAGTTAATCATATCGGTTTTTTTCCCATTCTTTGTGCAACGAACAATCAGCGCAAATCCTGAGTAATAAGACAATATGGACACGAGTAGGTCAAATTGTAAAGAATGTATTAAGCACTTCTGTTCTGGGAGGGTGACATCAAGACAAAAAATATTTTATATATGACCAGCCGACACGTGTTTCGTCTAGCGAGCTAAGGCGCTTGTGACTCTTTAGGGCTGGGGGAGAAACGAGATAACATAGTATAATTTTTTTTAAAACACATATATTGAAGTCTGACTAGTTAGGATTGTGAGAAGCACAAGAAAAACACCTCAAAGTGAGTGTAAACCCCTATATGAGTGTAAAAGGATAATCAAAACAAATGTGACCTCACACCGGTCATAGAACGAACCCATTGTGAGAAAACAACACGAATCATACAGGTTTCTCGACAAGGCTAAAAGCAAGAATTCAGAACTATAAGAACACAGAGTTATAGTGTAGTGGCGCGTGGGTGACCAAGTTGTAAAGAATGAGCAGTACATGAAGCAAAACAGTCGCTATGAGAGTCCTAATACTCTAGGTGCAATAGGATACAAAACCGTTTCAATAGTAAAGCCTTGTTAACTACATTAGGACTATACAGAAAATATGGATTGCGAACAAATTGTGAAAGCTCTTGGACTCATGACAATTAATATTAACTTTTGACAATACACTCTAAGTGACGAAAATAATTGTGGAAACGACTGTAAGCATGGGCGTAAAATCCGTTCCGTTCGCGGAATTTGCGGATTTTCTGCAATTTTGCGGTCCGCAAATCTTGCGAAATTGCGTTCGGGACGGTTTTTCAAAAACTACATGAAGCACTTACAGGGTTATAGCAGGTGCCAAAGTTGAAGCTAATTTCTTTGTAACCATTTACAAAATGGTTACAAAGAAATTAACTTCAACTTGAGCACCTGCTGTAACACTGTAAGTACTTCCTGAGCGGCGCCTCCTGAGTTGTTGCCTACTTGCAACTATTCTCTGACCCTCGAAGCAGGGTCAGAGAACAGTTAAAAGTATGGCACAATGCTCTAGGCTGTCACAACAATTAAACCACAACAGGAAGCAGTTACAGATAAGGAATCAGGTGCCGGATTTGAAGCTCAAATTCAGTAACACATTAACCAGCCCCCAGTTGAGGCTGGGCAGGTGTGCTTTCTCCCCATAATCTAAAGTGGTGAACCAGAGGGTGGTGTGATGAACCAGAAGATGTAGTTGTGATCCAGAGGGTGCAGTGATGAACCAGAGGGTGGCAGTGGTGAACCAGAGGGTGCTGTGATGAACCAGAGGGTGGCAGTGATGAACCAGAGGGTGGCAGTGGTGAACCATAGGGTGGCAGTGATGAACCAGAGGGTGGCAGTGGTGAACTGGGGGGTGACAGTGATGAACCAGAGGGTGGCAGTGGTGACCCTGAGGGTGGAAGTGATGAACCAGATGGTGGCAGTGGTGAACCAGAGGGTGGCAGTGATGAACCAGAGGGTGGCAGTGATGAGCCAGATGGTGGCAGGGGTGAACCAGAGGGTGGCAGTGGTGAACCAGAGGGTGGGAGTGATGAACCAGAGGGTGGCAGTGGTGAACCAGAGGGTGGCAGTGGTGAACCGGGGGTGACAGTGATGAACCAGAGGGTGGCAGTGGTGACCCTGAGGGTGGCAGTGATGAACCAGAGGGTGGCAGTGGTGAACCAGAGAGTGGCAGCCATGAACCAGAGGGTGGCAGGGGTGAACCAGAGGGTGGCAGTGGTGAACCAGAGGGTGGGAGTGGTGAGCCAGAGGGTGGGAGTGGTGAGCCAGAGGGTGGCAGTGGTGAACCAGAGGGTGGCAGTGATGAACCAGAGGGTGGCAGTGATGAACCAGAAGGTGGCAGGGGTGACCCAGAGGGTGGCAATGGTGAACCAGAGGGTGGCAGTGGTGAACCAGAGGCTGGCAGTGATGAACCAGAGGCTGGCAGTGATGAACCAGAGGCTGGCAGTGGTGAACCAGAGGGTGACAGTGGTGAACCAGAGGGTGACAGTGGTGAACCAGAGGGTGGCAGGGGTGGACCAGAGGGTGGCAGGGGTGGACCAGAGGGTGGCAGGGGTGGACCAGAGGGTGGCAGGGGTGGACCAGAGGGTGGCAGTGGTGAACCAGAGGGTGGCAGTGATGAACCAGAGGGTGGCAGTGGTGAACCAGAGGGTGGCAGTGATGAACCAGAGGATGGCAGTGGTGAACCGGGGGGTGACAGTGATGAACCAGAGGGTGCCAGTGGTGACCCTGAGGGTGGCAGTGATGAACCAGAGGGTGGCAGTGGTGAACCAGAGGGTGGCAGTGATGAACCAGAGGGTGGCAGTGATGAACCAGAGGGTGGCAGTGATAAGCCAGATGGTGGCAGGGGTGAACCAGAGGGTGGCAGTGGTGAACCAGAGGGTGGCAGTGGTGAACCAGAGGGTGGCAGTGGTGAACCAGAGGGTGGCAGTGATGGACCAGAGGGTGGCAGTGATGAACCAGAGGGTGGCAGGTGTGAACCAGAGGGTGGCAGGTGTGAACCAGAGGGTGGCAGTGGTGAACCAGAGGGTGGCAGTGATGCACCAGATGGTGGCAGGGGTGACCCAGAGGGTGGCAATGGTGAACCAGAGGGTGGCAGTGGTGAACCAGAGGGTGGCAGTGGTGAACCAGAGGGTGGCAGTGGTGAAGAATCAACCACTGTGGCCTACCCTTTTCAACATTTACTCAGAACAGCTTACTGAAGTATTAAGCGCAGGTAACATCTCCTATCATATGTTCGCAGATGACATCCAGATATACATCAAAACCTCTTCTCTTGAGGAGATCCTCTCCCTGAACGAAGCCCTGAAACTTACTGTCCAATGGCTCGCATCCAATCAAATTAAACTTAATGCAAAGAAAACATAATTTCTCCAGATCTCCCCTCCCAACTCCAACCTCGATATGTATTCATGGATTAAAGCCATCACAGCCTTAAATTGCCAACGGACCATTGTGAACTCGGCTAAATCCCTGGGAGTTACCCTTGATAGCAACCTGAACATGCAGGACCACATCAACTTGATGGCCAAAACAGCCAGATTCCACCTGAGTTAACTTAGGAAATTGAAACCATTCCTCGATGCTCCTGACCTGAAAATGGCAGTCCAAGCACTCGTCATTTCTAGACTGGAATACAGCAGCTCAACCCTCTCGGGTTTACCTAAGATCTCCCTGGCTCCTCTTAAAGCTTGTCTCAATGTGGCCGCTAGACTACTTACCGGAACAAGGAAATACGATCATATCTCCCCACACCTAAAAGCTCTCATCTGGCTTTCCCTGGAGGCAAGAATACAACTCAACCTAGCATGCTTCACGCACAAACCATTATACTCCAACTCCCCTGCTTATCTGACTCAGAAACTGGTGATCTCCGGAGGAATCAGAAATTCTTGATTTTCTAGAGATCTCTTGCTCCAACCTGCACGCTTTCTATAAAAAAACGTACAATCGGGCCTTCTCAGGGTCTGCTCCAAGAATACTCTCTCCCACCCGACATCAGAAGAATCCCCTCTCTGTCTCGCTTCACAAAGGATGCCAAATCCTTCCTTATGGGCAAATTTCTCATCCAATTATCGCGTTAATCACCGCTATGGCCAGACCTATATCCGTCCACTACCTCCCCTCGGACTACCTTGTCATCCCTTCAGATCCTTGGGGCCCGGCTTGAACAATTGTAAATGTAATCTGTAAATATTGTATCTCAGCTTGGGTAACTGATTATGTAAACTGTAAATAAGTGCTCATCTTTCCCTAGGCACCTTTAAAATATTCTGTATATTGCTTTGCTCTCCTGTAAAGCGCTCTGATACCCTTAAATAAAATAAAATATCAATTCAATTGAGCAAAACTCTCTTACAATCTGTGAACAAATTTGACACACTGCCTTGGCTGATTGAAATTTCCAGGTAGCTGTGCCTATATTAGTGTATAGATATTCCACTTTCAGGATGATTTAAGAACTGTGAAAGATTCAGTGTTTCAGATTTTGACATATGTACATTAAAACTGAACAGTATTTGCTAGTTTTCTGGGGGATTGGGACGTTCACAAGTAAATACAAAATCTTCGGGAGCACCACCATCTTGGCAATGAGGCCCACCAGAGAAAGAGGCAGGCGCTGCCAGAGCTGGGTCTTAGACTCCAACCAGTCCACAGCGCTGTCGAAATTAGACTTCCATAGCTCATCCATGTCCCTGCTAAGCCATATTCCAAGATGTCTGGTAGGCCTCAATGCCCATACAAATAGATAATAAGGAGTAAAGGGGACAGTGGCGTCCGTAAGAGGAAAAATAATGGATTTGCTCCAGTTGACCTAGATACCGGAGAGGCCCCAAACCTTACCACCGCACGGACCATGGGGCTGAGATTCTCCTGGGGGTTGCGGACTTAGAGTGTAACATCATCCGCGTATATGGAAACTACCAGGGCACTCTGGGTATGGTGCTGCCGGAGTCTGGCAGCAAGGGGCTCCATGGCGATAGCAAATAACATGGGTGAAAGCGGGCACCCCTGCCTTGTACCCCAAGCGATGATAATAGGTTCTGGGATCTGGCCATTAATCCGGAAGTGGGCTGTGGGAAGGGTGTAGAGGAGCTGAAGTTTGCGTAGAAACACAGGGCTGGAGCCCAAACGAGAAAGTAGGTAAAAAAGAAAGGGCCACTCCGGAGTATCGAAGGCTTTGGTGGCGTCCATAAGGGCCGCCACAGCCAAAAGAGCGGGATTAATTTGATGAAGGTTGGAAAAAATGGCCCTGAGATTATGAGATGTGGCACGGCCAGGGATGAACCCGGACTGGTCAGGGCGGTTGATCTGTGGCATTAGAGGGAGGAGGCGGGTGGCCAGCAGTTTGGCGAAGATTTTGTTAACTGTATTAATGAGGGAAAGGGGGCGATAAGTATCGCAGAGCATGGGGGGCTTTGTCCTGCTTTAGGAGAAGCGTTAGTAGAGCCTCGCAGAGTGAGGGAGGAATTGGCCACACTCAAATGAGTCATTGTACATAGCAGTGAGGTGGGGGACGAGAATGGGAGAAAAAGCCTTATAAAAGGATGCTGACAAGCCGTCAGAGCCAGGAACCTTATTCCGGACAGGCTGTTAATGACAGCCAGGATCTCCGCCTTGGAAAATGGTTAAATTGAGATATTCCTTATGGCTATTACTCAGCCAGAGAAGTTCAAGGTTATCAAAATATTGGTCAAGTATGTCTTGTAAGGGTATGATAAATTTGGGAAATGTGGTGAAGTGATCCACTACTTCCCCAGGAGAGAGGGTTCTGTCTGGACCTCCGACCAGACGTGCAGTAATAAAAGAGGCAGCATGGAGTTGTCGTAAAAGATTGGCCAGAGTCTTGCCAGGATGACCGCCCTCACCGAAGCGGCGTGCCTTCGCCTCCCTGCCCAAGAAGGAGAGCTCCCTATTAGCCTTGTCAGTGAAATCAGTGAGCTTACCTCAGAGTTTTGCAAGAGTGTCAGGTTTGGGGTCTAAAGAATGCGAGGAGTCCAAAGCCTTGATCACTCCCTCCAGCCTGTCCAGGGCACCTCAAATGGACCACAGCACGCCAGATTGCTTAGAGATGCATTCGCCACAGATCACTACATTAAAACCCTCCCAAAGGGTGGAGGGAGAATCGACAGAGCCCACGTGAAGGTCAAAGTAGTTTGTGATTGCAGTCTGGATCTCATAAAAATATACTGAATCCCGGAGTGTGTTAGGGGGCAGTCACCAAGAGAACTCTCGCCATGGAAAATGAGGGAGTTGCATATGGAGGCAAACGGGAGCCTGGTTAGAAAGGGTGCGCGCCACGTGTTCTGCCGAGGTGAGCCACGCGAAGGCGTCCGGCAGTGCAATCCAGAGGTCCAAGAGGGGCCAGCAACCCCGAGAGCCTGTCATGTCATGCAGTGCCCTCGCGCACCAGAGGACGACTGTGTTAAAGTCGGCCCCCCAAAGGACCGCAGCAGGGCCCAGAGAGGAGATGTGCTGACAGACCTGCGCAAAGAATTCAGGAGAGTGCCATGCAGGATGATGAATTTCCCCACAGGGTCTGTAATCACCTGAGAAGTATGCCAAGGAAGCCTGCTGTGCAGCAGGATGGACACCCTGCTAGAGTAGTTGGAATAGAAGGAGGAGCGAATTTCAGCCCAGTGTCTGGAGCGAAGCCTGGAGGAGGTGGCGGACAGGAAATGGGTCTCTTGTAGAAAACAAATATCAACCGTATTCGGGATAAGGTGGGCATATACCAGGCGAGCTTTGCGGTGGTCATTAAGGCCGCGGACGTTCCAAGTCCAGAGGGTGGTGATCGTCATGTCACTGTGCCGAGGGGATGAAAGACAGATAGAGCCATATGTGTGTCTGGGATCTTAGGCAAAGGAGAGGGGAAGTGCAGAGTGAAGAGCAGTGTAGTGTATGTCATGGTACAGAAAAGGATATAAAGGGAAGCGAACAACAAAGCCTCAGAAGGAGGCAACAAGTCCTGAAAACCCAACCCCCCACCACCCACACCAACCCCCCAATCAGGCTGAGTAACTACCCGTGCCATCCCAGGGGAACCACAACTGGGAGGGGGAAATTCAGTGTTCAGGAAGGGAATTATCCCATGGGGGCATGGTGTCACCCGGCATACACCATGGCCATAGAGACAGGGTGGCCAAGCCGTGAGTTTTTGCAGACAACATTTTAATTTTAAGAGGCCCGCAGGGGCATCTAAGAGATGGGGGAGTCTGACGGAAGAGCAATTGGGGACCCTAGGGGAGGGAAGATAAGGTGGGAGCCTACGCTGCAGGAGAGGTGAATAGCCTCACAACCATATCAAGCCCCAGAGAACAAGGGAAAACAATTGTGGGGAGGAGGACCGTATACAGCAAATGGAGGAAAGTGGGAGAAAGCCATAATAGGCAACTTTACACCAAGGATCACAAATTATAAAGATACAATGATAACAGCAGGATTTAGTCATTGTCACTTAGGTTGCTGTCAACAACGGCCTAGTAACCGGCTTGAGAAGAGCGTTGTGTCTGATCGAGTTTCTTCACGTAGGCCAATGCAGCTTTCTGTTCCAGGAAGACATGCACGTTGGTGCCCTGACTGACTCCCAGCTTGGCAGGGTACACCAAGGAATAGGAGACGTCGTGTTTTTAAAGAATCTGCTTAGCCGGGAGGAGTTTGCGGTGGGCAGCCTGCACCGCCATCGTGTAGTTGGGGAAAAAAAGGCAGGAATTTTCCCTGATGACGGCTTTCTCCTTTCTCATTGGCCCCCTGGAGGATGGTGTCTCGGTTCCTAAAGTTCAACAGCTTAGCGATGATAGGGCGTGCCCGCAGACCTGGAGCACTCAACAATAAAAACAGAGGCGAGGATGTCACTAAAGGGATCACGAAAGAGCTGCTCCACAAAATCTTCCATTTTAGAGATGTTGGATGATTCAGGCATGCCAGTAATGCAGAGGTTGCTCCTCTGGGAACGCGCCTCCAAATCCTCATTCTTATTCTTGATAAACTCGAGAACCTTGTCCATTTGGAGAAGCCTGTGGTGGTCTTTTGTCTCTGCGTCCTCAGCATCCGCGACCCTCGCCTCAACCTGAGACAAGGGTGTGTCATGCGAGTCAACTCAGGCTTTGACGGCGTCCAGTCGGGTCGACTGTGGACTTCACGTCCAGCATGATGGCCTTCAAATAATCTTCTCTTGTTGGGGCTAGGCTACAGCGACAAGCGAGGCAGATGGTGGGGAAATAAGCTGTGTCTATGGGAGACAAATAGGGCAAAGCGTCAAGGGCAGGCCCCCAGGAAGGAGGTTGAAGAGGTTGAGTGTCCTGCCAGTAGTGCGGAGCTGCAGGTTCGGGGCCCGCGTAGGAGAGCAGCTGTGAGTCGGGCCCCCTGGCGAACTAAAACCCCAGGAAGGTTCTCAATGATGTGCGGGGCAGCTCCAGGAGAAGCACACAGTCCAAGGAGTGTCCGCTGACAACGATGGCGGTGTCCGTCATGTTACACTGTGAGGGGTGGGGAGCACACTTTGGCAAATACAAAAGAGGCAGTCAACCAAAGTCCGGTCACAGAGGCCGGTGGCACCCGTAGGGCCAACAAAGCAGAGGGCTGAGGGAGGAGGCAGGGAGTATCCACAGATGCCGCCACTCTCGATGGTGGGCAAAAAAGGAGTCCATGGGGCCGGCGGTGTGCAGATGAGAGGCAGCCGCACAAGCCCTGTTCTCTATGGTGACTGCGACAGGAGAACACAAGCCCGCAAGAGTAGAGGTGGCGGGGAGATGCGGGGTGCACCGACCACATCACAGGGCCAATGGGGGAGACTGGAGGTGGTGTATTCCAGCAATAGGTCTGTGTGACGGAGTGGGCAGGAGGGTGGAAGAACTCACCCCCAGTAACGAATGGTGGGTCGCTGATCATACCTCCCCTCCTTCCCTCCAGGGCGACTGCGCTACATGGCCTCTACTAGGAAGAAGTGAGGAAAATGAAGAAGGCGCCTTTAATTGGGCGTATACAGAATCAGAAGAGACGCCACTATATGACGTCGGGGCGACGAGAGTGGAGAAAACCCCGGAAGACCGTCTGCCGGTGTGTGACGACACCCAGGAAGAAGAGACCGGAGCGTGGAGGAAAGATTGCAGAGACAAGAGAGGACTACGGAGTGAAGGGAGAAGGAAGGTGAGGCAGGAGGCCAACGTTCCTGCAAAGCGCCGTGCCACACTCGAGGGGCGGGGAGACTCTCCTTTGTAGTGCTGCAGACTGTTTCTGTCCCCTCTGTTCATACCGTGTACGTCTTGTACAGCCCTTGTAAATAATCCTATACAAGTCTTCCCCATATCCTTCCCCATCCCCTTCCTTTCCTCACCTCGAAACCATAGCACGTCCTCTATTGTATATACACAACGTGCAGTGGTGGCCTTTCACCTACCGGGTTCCCCCTGGGTACAAAAGAAGAGTATTGAGTCCTGACGGTCTCTCTTCTGTTCTATATACGATTACTGGTGGAGTGCCCGAAGTGATCACCAGGACCAGAGGAAGATGGAAGAAGGACATTCCGGTCAACCTTGTAAATAGAAGCTCCTCACCAGGGATTCAGCAGAGTTTGCTAGAGAAAGAATGGCATCACGCCCAAGAAAATCGTTTAGCAAAATAAAGCCTTATCTAACATAAAGAGTTTCCGGTCCCTTACTACACCCACGTCACAGACGGGTAGGCCCAGGCCCTGCAGTTTGGTGCACGCACCCCCTACCCCTCCGCGGAAGCCCATGCGGCAGTGTAACTGATGGGATCAGGAGAGGCCCGGCAGCAGGCAGGTGCCAATGGGGTGGTCCAGTATCTGCGGGACGGTCAAGGTGATGGGAAGAGGCTGCGGCTCCACAGCAACGTGGCGCAGGCTCCAGCCACACGCCTCCAGCTAAGCCCAGCAGCCGTGCTCAGCCCCAGCGTTGGAAAATTGGTACAGTGGTGGATTTGAGGGCTCTGAGGGGGATCGATCAACGCCCCCAGGTGAGGAGAGTCAGGATTACGTGGAGCGAGGTGGCAGCTCTATAGATGTCCACTAGGATCATGGTGGATTAACGGATTGGCCGGCAGAGCCCATTCAAGGTGCGGCCATCATGCAGCCGGCTAAGCCACACCCCGCCTGATTCTAGTAAACTTTAACACCTTTTCCATTCAAAAAAATCCTTTGCGAAGCCTTGAAAGCAGGATAATAATAAGGAGGGGCGGTCTTTCCGTTTTCGCTCAGACCTTGCAAAAGAAACACAAACACGCCAATGGGAGTTGGGTAGTTATATTCAAGAACTCAAATCCGTGGGAGCTACTGCCCAAATTAAATTCCCGGCCACATAAAAAATTATGTGGAACAACAAAATGCACACCATTAAAGACCCAGAGGAAGTGGAAAACTTCATCAAGCAAATTAAAACATAAATACCGAAGTCCATACGCACTGTTAAATATAAAAGTTGGGAGAGACGAGGGCGGTCGGGCAAACCTATCCCCAATTATGTTAAAGGGAGGGTTCCCTGGCGTTGGAAGGTGGGTGGGAATGTAAATAGACTATGGAAGGTTCATGCACTACATATATTTACCACACTGGGTGGGGAGCATTGAGAAAAAAAGAAAAAAATATTCATGGTCCTCATACGAGAAAATTACACACAGTATAGGAAGCACACTAGAAGGGGGGTTGCAGGAAGATTCCCAACCTAGATAGTAAACACACCCTGATGATACTAAACTGGAACATGAATGGTCTGAGAGTAGCAGCAAGGTGAAGGAGAATTCTCCAATTTCTGAAACAATCAATAAACAAACAAATAATGTTATAAGAAACGCACTTGCTGGGTGGGATTTAACACTCAAGGGACACAAATTGATTCAACAGATGGCATGCAGTAATCAGAACTGTAATGTTAAGGGGGTAGCTATTCTGATTAAGAACTTGGCCCACACTAAAATAACAATAACTATCCCTGACCCTAAGGGGAGATGGGTCTTTATCATCTTTCCGTCCGCCGCGGCCAACCATGCCATCATGATATGGCGGGGGTGTTTTGAGTCAGGATGGCGGGCGGATTGCCCCCGCCAGGCAGGCGGTGGCTACCGCCTGCCTGGCGGGGGCAATCCGCCCGCCATTCTAATGGACCCCTTAGTACAGAACTCATCATCATCACCATTAAAATTATAGACACACACAATTATTATGATTACCTCAGAATTGATTTACGATATTTAATTTTTTTTTTAAAAAAGGCTGTAATAGAGGCAATAATAAATTTGTTATCTAGTAGTTGAGTCAAAAAAGCTGGATGACATTGTCTCAGGCTGGATCTTTTTAAAACAGGAATAATCCATCTTCTGCTAGGGATTAAGTAAAATTTACAAAAAACCAATATATGTATCGTAGATTGTTCGGCACCATCATCGCACGGGCATTTACTTAAAACTCTCGACCAATCATTTTGTAAGGGAAAACTTAAAGTTCCATGTGGAATATTCAATCTAAAACGTGTTAGCAAAAACCTCCCATAGTCGTCAGTTACTGACACAATACATTGTTGAATGAGTGGAGTCGCTAGGACCATATATTGTACTTGAACCATTGATTTCTTTAATTTTATTGTGGTTCTGATTTCGCCCAAATAACACATGCAGCTTGCTTTAATGTCTTACCTAGACACATTACACATGGTATATGTATCATTGTAGTATTAGGAATGGCCTACATTAAACAAAAAACTTTTTAACATATGCTAACCATCTTATGTGATTGACCCCATCAATCACTGTGCGTCTTTCAAAATGTGATGATTAAAATCTGTCTCCTCTGAGGTCCAGACTCTGTGCCAAAAGAGGACTGGCTGGATCTTGATTATGTCTTCGAGTTATGGCATTCCCAGGTCTTGATGGCATATATAAGTTGAAGTGCTGTCTGGGAATGCCTAGAGGGACCAAAAAAACATATTTCCTGCAGACTGTAGTGAGTTAACCCCTGCTTAACCCCAGATTTCAGCTCCATAGGTGGCAATAGCCACACAGTTTGCCCTATAGCTCTGTATCAGTTCCGCAGGGGACTGTTTTCTGCTGAAATTTAATAAGGCCATCAAATATTTGATGAAAAGCAGTTTTCTCACTTTAATCGCCTGGCACCCTAAATAAGACAAAGTTTTAGAATGGTCTATTGCCTTTGAATAAATAAAAAGGGTGTTAGTCTTCTTTCTCAGCCCTGCTCCACAATTCATTGCAAATGTTTTGGCGCAGTTCACAGTAAGACCCAAGTTTGACATAAAATTTGTAAAAACATTAACAACCTTTTGGAGACGAATCGATGTGCGGGCCAAAAGAACCGCATCGTCCGCATACATGAGTACCGGAATGGGGCGAGTCGCTGCAGCTGATAAATTCTTACAGTCCCGGACCAAGATGGTTTCTAGTTCATTTATATACGATGTAAAATGAAACGGGTTAGAATACACCCTTGTCTGACTCCTCTCATCACTTTTAAGTGCTTAGTGCATTCGCCCCCTCCAATAGCGAACCTTAGCCCGTTCCCCAGAGTATAGCTGCCCTAAAAATGTAACTATTAAAACGTCAACACCCATCCCCACTAAAATTGACCACAACTGTTCAAGAATCACACAGTCAAATGCCGCTGTTAGGTCAATAACAGTCAGTTAAAGCCTTTTCCTGTTTTGCCTTGGTATATTTGTGAGCATCATGCAATGAAAACCTGCGTTAAAAGTGGCCCCTATAATGCTAAGTTCAATATAAAAAGATCTACCGGGATACCAACCGGCCCTGCAGCCTTCCTCCCAGACTTGAAATAATGGCCGTATTAACTTTGCTAAGAGTAAAGTGTAAAGGTAATTCTATATGCATTGAGGAGTTCTCGGTTTCGGCCCCAATTAGTGGAGATCCCCGTTCATCTGTCTGTGGGTTATTATATAACTTTGCGTAAAGCAATCTCTGCGGTTGCTTCATCACCTTCGGCTAAAAACGGGGCGTTAACCACCTTCCAAAAGGCGGAAGGATCGCGATTAACTGAGACATCATGTAAGGCTTGCCAAGCTTCCTCTTTTAGGGCCTTCTTTTTTGCTTTTATTGTCCTCTTATATTCTCATCTTGCCAGTCCAATCGTTTCCCAGTTTTTTACTGTGGCATGCAATGAATATTTAGGCTTAGAATATGCTTTTGTGCAGTTCTTGTCAAACCACCCTTGTTAATGTTTCGTGTTTTTTCTTACATTCACACAAAGGGTTTCTTTAATGAAGCTTGTGATTACAGAGAAATTTTCTAGTTATTTATTTTATTTATTTAAAGCATTTGTAGAGCGCTCTGTAACCCTATGGGCATCCTGGCGCTGAGTACATATAGCTAAGAACCCTGTAGAAAACAGAAGAGGACAGTGGACAAGGTGCTGATCAGTTAGATTTTTTGGGTAGATTATTTGGGAGATTTTTTTGGGAAGAGCCATGTTTTCACCTTTTTTCGAAAGGCCATCAATTCGTTTGTTTTTCTAATGTCAGTAGGGAGGTTGTTCCATAGATGGGCTGCGGCTATACTGAAAGCTCTTCCCCCACAGGTAGCTTTCTTGATCCTAGGAATGCTAATGAAGTTTAGAGATGAGGATCGAAGAGACCGGGTGGGCTCATACCAGTTGAATTTGTTTTGGAGTGGTCGGGGGCCTAGCCCGTGAACTGCCCTGAAGACAATACATAGGGATTTGAAGCAGATCCTCTGATGTATAGGCAGCCAGTGTAAGTCGGCCAAGGCAAGAGTGGTAGAAGATCTTCGCTCCCGAGAGATTGCCAGTTTAGCTGCTGCCGCCTGGATACTTTGAAGTCTGGAAATGAGATAGGCAGGGGATTCCAGCAGAAGGGCATTACAGTAATCCAGGCGGCTGAGGATGGTGCTCCTGACTATGTCAGCTCTAGTCTGTGGGGGCAGGAGAGGTAGCAGCCTTCGCAGTCCTCGCAGTAAGGCAAGGTAGCTGCTAACCTGCTTGTTGACGTTAGTTTATAGGCTCAATTTGTTGTTAATAGTGACTACGAGATTCTTTACTGAGTTCACTGGGGTAGGCGAGTCCCCTAACAGCTGAGGCCAGAAGTCTAAAGGTAGACTTTTGGGGATTTTTCCTACTGTGCAGTGCAGTATTTCAGTTTTATCACTGTTAAATTGTAGTGAGTTCTGGTTGAGCCAGAGTGACATTTCCAGCATGCAGGTGTGGAAAGTCTCCAGTGAGTTTGCATGGGCTCCATCAAGAGAGATCATTAGCTGAGTGTCATCTGCGTAATTTGTCACGCTGATGCCGTGGCTTTTGATAATCCACATCAGGGGTTGCATATAAATGTTAAAAAGTATGGGGCTGATAGCAGACCCCTGTGGGACCCCATGCGGGACTTTAATGAACTCTGATTGATATGGAGGGATAGCTACTGCCTGCCATCTGTCCGTCAGATAGGAGCGGAACCAGTCAAGCACGACACCTCCGACTCCGATGTTCTTTAATCTTTCTATCAGAATGTCCTGGTTCACCGTATCGAATGCGGCGGACAGGTCGAGCAGAATCAGAATTGCTGATTCTCCCCTGTCCGCCCTCATTCGTAGGTCATCCATGACTGTCAGCAAAGCTGACTCTGTTCCATGAACTGGTCTGATTCCAAACTGCTCCTCTTCCAGGATGTTGTTAGTTTCTAGGAAGAGGGCTAGGGATCTACTGACCCATCTCTCTATGATCTTTATTATTTATTATTCTAAAATGTCCTGGTGGTATGACTTCTCGTCTAGACAAGATAAAAGCATATCTTTACAGTTTGTAACAGCTTTATGAATAAATGCCTCTGAGTCCACATTTACCCATTTAAGTGCGTAGCCATTTTATCTATTTAGTTTAATGTTATCCACAGAGTGGGTAGAGGTGGCTCTAGTATTTATGGTATTATCATGCACAGTCACGTCAATACTAATAGGAAAATGGTCGCTTAATGCGATCTCGTGTATGGTAAAATCCTTGATGCAAGTATAATATCTACTTGATGCTAATACAAAATCTATAGTCGAGAAGGTGCCTCGGCCGTTGAAAGTGGGTTGAAAAGGGACAGTGGGAGAGCATAAGTTATTAGCGAAAACTATATCAAATGAAAACATAATGTTGTTTAAAAGATCTCCAAACAATGTATGGGGAAGAATGGAAGAAACCAGAACCTTTTTCATATGTTATACCACAGACCCCCTTATTGACATACTGACATACAGAGGAATTAAAATCCCTCCCCAAATGACACAGATCTCTTTGGATCAACAAGATTGTAACTTGTACAACTCATCTGTCTCAAGATTCTTTTGAGTACGGAACCCAATAAAAGAAATAGTTATAGAGGTGTCGAAAATCTAAGAAAAACCAAGAGGCTTTTACACCTTTGGTCTCATCTGCCTTTGTCAATCATAGGCAGGGCTAATCTGGGCTAATCTGATCAATCTAATCCGATCAAGATGATGATCCTTCTGAAGTTTATTTTCATATTTAATGCCCTCCCACTGCACATGGAGGCAAAAAGCTTTAAGAAACTACAAAGTGACCTGACTAGTTTCATCTGGGCTCACAAAAACCCCCAAGAATTTCCTGGAAAAAGCTGCGTTCGAAAACAATTGGAGGTGGGCTTGCCCTACCGGATTTTCAATTTTATTATTGGGCCTTTCAGCTGAAAAACCTTAGAGTGCTCCTAATCAAAAATTATCAATGACGATGGCCACGCTATGGAGCTTTGACCCATGACTTTGCTGATCATGGCAACTACTTTATGTTTAAATATGGGCACACTACATTTTGTTAAAAAGTCCGATTAAAGGTCTTGAGCACAACCTGTAAACTGGGGATCCAAGTTCGGAGAATATTGGTTTTCATCATACTATACTTATATGGCCCCAATTTGGAAATCACCCAGCACTCCTGAGTGCCTACAAGACTCATTATCCACTCCACTTAGGGATGCCACAATGGAGAACTGTGGTCAACTTATGGATATCCATGGTAAAATCTCTTGGGAACACTTATCGAAGAAAACCAACAACCACTTGTCTAGATACAAGTATTTTCAATCAAAACCAAGAATTCTGTGGCTTGAATGACTGGGAGACGGCAATATGCGGCAATTTCTTATTGAAAAAAATTAATTTCTACCTGGTACTGGATGCTGGTACAGGAGGAAGACCGCCATAGCACACCATTGGAGAGAAAATGGAAAGATGAGCTACCCGACACCGACTTAACTTCTGTGTGGCAAGTATCTTTGAACATGATATGGCCTTTGTCAAATATGCTTTGTTTAAAAAAAAAAAACATCTTTTTACTTTATATAGAGTTTATTGGTCCACCAAGAAACTATCCAGAATAGGATGGGAAATCAGGAGTTGTCCGAAGTGTCGATTGGCCAAAGCAGATGAGGTGCACTTTTTGGTTGTACCCTGGTGTCCATGATTATTGGCTAGAAGTGGGTAAGATACTGACAGCCATTTTAAAAAGGAAGCTAGAGGTAAACCTTTCTTTGATTATATTTGGGATTTTTGATAATGGTGGCTTTTTTGGGAAAAACAAGAAATTACTAGAGCAACTTTATTAATCTTAATTATAATCACACACAGGGAAATATGTATCAAGTGGGTCTCTATCAATGCACCTTCCTGTACAGCTTGGCTAAAGTCAGCTAGCCATTTTCGCAAGTTGGTCTGTGTTAATGGATCAGCTAGGAGAATTTGCACATGGGAACCCCTGGTACTTTATAACTCAAATTCAATTAGAGAACAAACGAAGAATGGTCCAAGGATTAAGACTCCTAAATCCATGGAGAGGTAATAAGTGGGGGTATCCTCATCACCTCTTAATAAAAGCTGAAAGTACGTGTAACTGGGCAGGAATATCCTGCAGGTGTGAAACCAGGACTGACTAAAGATTTAACTACACCATAACTATCTCTTTTATGGATTGTCGCATATCAGGACTGAAAAAAAACAACTAAAAAAAAGCTAAACTATACATCGAAGCCTAAATATTGTTCACAAATGTATCACTCCATTTTGTGTAATATATATAGCATTACCTTCAATTGAATAAATATTTCTGTGAATGGTATTTAGAAGGCTTTATTTTTGTGAGACAATATTTAGGGCACAATATTCTGCCACCAAACCCTCATAGTAAGCGGTAATGGGATTTTTGCATGTGGGTTAACCACTTTACTAGTAAAGTTTTTACCACTAGAAAAGTAAGCCCTTTTCGACAATTGAGACAGTTTTCACTTTTCATAACATTTTTCACACAAATCCTATTCATGTCAAATTTGTGTGTCCTTTTTCCCTGCCGGTGGAGAATTTGAGTGATTCCGAACGCTACAATTACCACAGAGGATCTAAAAGCAAGTCAAAATATACCAAAATTGTTCATCTTTTTCTGTTAATGACAAATATGTGCTGTTTAAAAGGTTTTGTTTTTTAAATGACATCAACAAAAGATTTGCTGTACAAAATCATTTTTTTTCCAACTTTTACAAACGGGCCTGCTAAGAACGAGTTACCAGTGCTTTTGCAGTGTTGGACATATACGTCTATGTTTCCTAAATCTTTCGTTATCTCACCTACCTGCATAAGTGGCATAAACCTGAGTAAAACCGATGACTAAACCTAGAAAGCTATACCTTTCTGAAAATTATACAGCATTCTTAACCTCGGAGGTGGCATTTATATTGTTGGCTTATGATTTTCCCAAACAAATTATTCATTAAAAAATAAAAGTGGAAGTAAGTCAGAAAAAAAGAAGAAATCAACAACAAGAGTCGATCTGTAACTCTGCCAAGTCCCAGCAAACCTACACAAGTTATACATTATTATTCTCAAAGTACTTCTGGCCAGTTTTGAAATAGGGTAATAGGGTGATAGGGTATAGAAGCACATTTATGGCCTCTTTGTTGTTTGAATGTCTCCAAATGTTAACTTTGCCATGAAGCTAGTTTATTTCTATTATGTTGTATCTAAATTTATGGATACCCACAGTACTAATTCAAAATGTCAGTCTTATTCAGCAGATAACAGATGTTATCAAATGTCCTACCTACTTGCATTGCCGCAACTCTCCCAATTTAACAGTACTCCACTTGTGTGAATGAGCTTATTGCCTTTGAAAGGGAAGGACTTAAATTGCAAAATGGAAACATCAAGATTTTTCTTTTGAATTTCAGTTACTTTGGTGATGTGGATAGCTGTAGTTTTGGGGCCTGATGTCATCTGGAATCAAGGGAAACTAACCAGTTCCACTCATTTCTGGGATCTAGGCACCTGTGGGTGTCCAGGGTGATGTGGTTTGCATTGATACGAATACTTGTCCTTACCTAGAATAGCCTACAAACATTATACTTAAGGTAGAGTTACAGAGTTTCCTCACATGTCTGAAGTGAAAGTTCCAGAATCTACAATGATTAGCAAACATTCCACCACTCTGCCTTTCCATGCTTCTCCCTAGAAAACCAGTATCCCAGTTGTATGAGTGGGATTACCGCCTGGGACAAGAAAGGCACCAAAACACAACTAAGAAAAGGCAATCTAAAGAACTTTGACAATGCCAATTTTAGGAGATCTGGGAAAAGTCATATTTGGATATGGAGTCAGAGGACTCCCATCAACTCTGGTAACTCTAGACATGTTTGAAAATAAAGAGACCCATGAATCCCAGTGTGGTGTGGCATCCATGGGTGCCACTAGATTTTCTTGCCCAGATTTCCCAGCAAATATCAAATACACAGGCACCCTTTGATGAAGCAAAGCTTCGCATATTTTGCGACCTTGCCGAAGTCATGAACCTCGTTTATGTGTAACAAGGTAATAAGTGTACGTCTTACTAACGTTTATATTTAGTTTGAATAAGGATTAAGAAGCTTGCCTATGTGTATTCCTAATGATGTTAATCCGTGTCTGTAAAATATGGCCGCCGCTTGTATTTAGTTACTGCGCATGCGTCAGCCACACTCACGTGTCCTGACGGGTCTGCAGAAGTGGAGGGAAATTTATGCGCATGCGTAATTCATAGCTTTGCCTGCAACGTGGTACTGCTCGTGCCACTGCTCTTGTCACCGTTTCTATGTAGCTAACATTTAAACTGCATAAGTATATTTTATGATGATAAGTTGAAAGTACAACCCTGTGATGTGATTTCATAACGTTATGTTTGTGTATTAATTTGTTCTCGCTTACTTTTCATGTACCGCGGGGAATGGGGGTCCGAACTGATTGGGAGCCATATTGACGGTCTCTTCTGCGCATGACCAGGGAGCGCTGAAAGGTGGCCACTTTGGACAGTGGAACTCAGCCAGCTGGCAGCCACAGTCAAGATGCGCCTGGGAAAGCCACCTCTGAGCTATGAGAGCGGAGAATGTTGCTCCTCATGTGTTACATTGTTAATTTGTCACTCGTATTTCTGCACGGTTTCTCATGGGAACCCCAATCTCGCTAGGCGGTACCCAAATATGTAAATGTAGCATCTAAATAGACTGATAGGATTGGTGTGTTACCCAAAGCCTACCTTAGGACCAATCGAAATTGAGGGATTCTGACACTTTGCAACATTGGGGGGTGGTACACTGACCCAAAAGAGTATATCTACCCTGGGTTCACCTAGGGAAATTGTCCGACTTGTCTGGTTTAGCTGACCTGTCACTGACCCATCGTACTCAATAGGTGACTGAAGATACAGAGCGCTGCGGAGCACTCTGTCCGAAATTGACCATAGACTAAGGTTTTACTGAACCTTAAAGTGCTGGCGAAGCACTTTGCTGGGAGTTCGCTGACCCAATCGGGGTCTTGATCAATAGCTGCAGAAAGGGTGGAATGCAGGCGTTGCTTCCAAACTGCGGGTGTGGTCCTGTCCTGAGCGGTCCTGTCCTGAGGGTTTGCTGTCCTGTCCTGAGGTCCTGTCCTGATTCCTAATCTGAGGGTATCCTGTCCTGCCCGGGGTGTCCATTCTGCACCTGCTGTCCTTTGAGGGGTATCCTTCCTTGAGGGTTTCCTGTCCTTAACTGACCCGTGGCCAGGGTTTGGTTTCCACACCAGTCTAGGTAAATACTGCTCTAAGTTCCTTAAAACTTGCACCTTTCTATATTTCTGTCTTTTGCTTAAATAAAGACACTCCTTTGCACACGTTGATTTTTCCATGCTTTTGCCGCAAACTATTGAAACGTAAAGTCATTTTGCATAATTTTCTTGATATGTTCTCATGTTACCCTATCTTTTAGAAATCATATTTTGCATTGCAGTTTGTCATTTTCTGATATGGTCTAGAACAACCTTACTTAGATTTTCTAAAGAATTCCTGCCTTGAATGCATAGTATATTTCATTTGCATCTCATAATTGCATTTTAATGATTACCCTGACTTTATTTCTCTATAGTTATGTACTTTTCATTATCTTGATTATCGATTGCCTTATTCTTGTAAATCTCATGCTTTCAGAAAACGAACTTTAGATAAACATTTTAAAACTTCCAGTTGTCCGTGGTCATTTAAACAATATTGAATGTTATTTGAAATTGCATTTGCTGCCTTTCCTTTTACAGCTAGGCCCCTGATCCATTGAAGTCATAGGTACCCGTGTCGGTGGATGGTAAGTCGGGTACACTGAGTAAAAACAGTAGGGAACACACACAATTGGTAGCAGCCCGTGAAGTCGCCTGGTCAATGAATAGTGTGAATTGAAAGTATATGGGCCCTGAAGCCGGAAACGGCGAAATCATTGGCTGGGTGACCTCGCGCGCTCTATCACCTTCATTCCCTAGTAGGATTCTCTCCAGTGTTTGGAGATCTTGCACCAGGGTTGTGTGTGATGTTTGTTTTACACTATTGTTTTATACCAGAATGACCAACAACAGTCATTCTCCTGGTCTGCAATCTAGTATACCACCTTACATGAAATGTAAAAATTGTTTTCCAAATAATGTTGTATTCATTGCATTTTCTTGGTTCTTTCATTTACAGTGCATGTATTTGTTTTGTAATTTGAAAAACAACACTGCATATCAGTATTGTGTATGTGGATGATGTCATCAGTGATTTCATCAGTGATGTAATTTGAGATGTCATCAGTGATGTCATTTGAGATGTCATCAGTGATGTCATTGGTGATGTCACTGACCATGTCATGAGAAATGTAATATGTAAGGTCAAAAGCAGTGCACTGTGAGGACGTGAGCTATAGTTATCTCAGGTAACTGTAACTGCTGAATTTCACTGGTTTAGTATGAGTGAAAGCTGAACCTAACTATCATGTCCCTGTAACCTTTGATTTTTTTTCAGTGAATTTCGAAGTTTTTCAAAAAGATTTTCCTAACTGTATCGTCCCTGTAATGTTCTTTTTTCAGTGAATTTCTATGTTTTTACAATTCTGTTTCCTAACTATAATATCCCTATATCCTTTGGTTTATTCAGTGAATGCCAATGTTATTAACATATTACTTTCTAACTGTAACCTTCAAAAGTGGGTGTGTGAGTGTCTTTATGGGTGTCTGAGAGGGTATGTAAGTGGTTTTGTGGGAGTGTGAGTGGCTGTATGGGTCTGTGTGTGGGTGTGTGAGTGACTGTATGGGAATGTGAGTGGGTATGGGTGTGTCTGAGAGGATCTGTGAGTGGGTGCATGAGTCTCTGAGTGTCTCTGTGAGTCAGTGAATCAGTCTCTGTCTGGTTCTGTCAGTGGCTGCATGAGTGTCTTTGAAGGTGTCTGCATGGAAGGATGAGTATTTTAGTGAGTGGGAGTGTGACTATCTGAGTGGGTTTGTGAGTGGTTGTGTGAGTCTCTGAGTGGATCTGTGAATGGGTAAGTGAGAGATTGAATGGGTCAGTTAATGGGTGTGTGAGTCTCTGAGTGGGTACGTGAGTGTCTGACTGGGTCTCTGAGCAGGAATATATGGCTGAGTCTATGAGTTGGAGCATGAGTGTCTGAGTCAGTCTGTGACTGGATGCATGAGTCTGTGAGTGGATGCATGAGTCTGAGTGGGTCTGTTAGAGTGTATGTGAGTCTCTCAGTGGGACTGTGCATGGGTACATGAGTGCTTGAAGTGATCTGTGAGTGGGTGCATGCATGTCTGAGTGTGTCTGTCAGTGAGTGCATGGTAAAAAAGCAGGGGGGCTCATTGGACCAGGTCCTTCTGCCAGCTTCCCCTGTGATTGTCCTTCTGTCCTACTTGCCCGCAATCAAAACCCTCCGCTGCCTTCAATTTTGTGCCTATCTGCTCATTTTCTGCACATTTTTCTTCCTCTTCTCTGCTCGCTCCTGCCCTCTATTTTGCCTATATGAATGGCACACCACTCTCATACAAAGCAACCATTAATGGCAACCTTTTCAATTTTGCACCGTCTGATAGTGTGGAAGGCAGAAAATAAACACATATCTTTATTTTTGTTTTATTTCATTGCTTCACTTCTGAATGGTTAGTATGTGTTAACCCTTTCATACGCTTTTTATAAAGAAGCCCAATATGGTCTGGTTTTTGTGCCTAATCGTGAATCATTCGCAATCATTACAACAAATTCCTGAAAGAATGTTAGTCAAAAAACGTATTTAGCTTGATACTCTCATGACTTTAAGAGTACAGTACACTTTTATAGTAAGCCCTCACTAGGAAATATAGCCCTTCTTACACAACCATGAGTCTAAAGAGCTATTATTTCTTAAAACAGATAACTCTCTCTTTAACACTCTTCCCTAATACACTCTTAGCCCCTGCTCCATAGCAACCCATTATAACTAGTAGGTCAAAAGTTTACAGCACATTATAGAAGGACCATACTACTTACAAAAATTGAGCTGCAGCAGGTGTGGTTTACAGCACAAACGTAAAAGCATATCCAACTCTGCATTACACTTTTTTATTTTCCTGCAGACAATCATAGATCTTCTTACAATTTCAAGACACTACCTAATTTACTTCGCCTCTCTATTCACAACATCCAATTAAATATTTTTTTTAACCCAGCAGCACACCTTCATTTTAACTGCCTTCCGTTTAAAAAAATTGTCTTTCCTGTCTGCTACTGCCTCTTCACTTCAAAATCGTTAGAGAGTGGACTGTGGGCCACAGCAATGTATATTTGGCTATAGAAGCTGCTAGAAAAAGTGGTATTGATATGGACTTTTGTTTACCTAATGTGGAACTTTCTTGGGTTGGCTAGAGAGGGATGAAGTGGCATCAATTGCTGCCTTTGGTGAAATGCACTGTGGATTTCCAACACCCCTGATTTCATTGTGTACTGTGGTGGCAATGACCTACGGACACTGACTGAAGTAGGACTGGAAATCCTAATGAAGGATACCTTCCACAATTAATGCCACTTTTCGCTCATGCTGTCTTGATGTACTCCAACATATGCATAAGGCAGGAGTGGAAGCGCTCTAATAATTTCTGTCCTTAAATTGACAAAGCCATGAAATATGTTAATAAATACAGTTTCTGCATTCCTCAGAGACCACAACACAGGCTCTATCTACAAAACAACCTGTGTTTGACATGCATGGAATTTATAGAAGTGATGGAGACCACTTTAAAAACAAAGGCAATAGGGTGTTTCTTAGCAACCTGAAACTCTGCATCAAGGCTATGTGTAGCTGTCATAGACACACAACGAACACAAAGACTCTTCTTAGAACCACCCTAGAGCCCAAAATATTTTTTATAAATATCTTTGTATCAACTTTCTGAATACGGTCCAAAATCGCAAAAGAGAAGCCAACATTTAATAGCCACCAGCACATTAAAAATGTATAACCTGATATATCACCATCTAAACAACTCCATAAAAACATATATCAGTCTCTGAATGCATATGTAACAGTGTGTATGAGTGAGTGGGATCGGTGACTGGGTGTGTGTGTGTGTGCCAGTCAGTTTCTGAGTGGGTATATGAATGTGTGAGTGTGATCTGTGAGTGGTTAAATGAGTGTATCACTAGGTCTGTGAGTGATATATGAGTCTCTAAGTGGATCTGTGAATGGTTACATGAGTCTTTGAGCAGCCTGTGAGTAGGTGTATTAGTGTCTGAGTGGGTGTGTGTGTGGGTGTCTCAGTCTCTGAAAGGGTCTGTTAGTAAATGCATGAGTCTCTCACTAGGTCTCTAGATGGATGTATGAGTATCTGAGTGAGTCTGTGAGTGACTGTAAGAATATCAATTGGTCTTTCAGTGAGTGTGTAATGGCTGTATAGGTCTCTGACTCAGTGCACAATAATGTGAGTGGGTCTCTGAGTGAGTGCAGGAGAGTCTGAAACAATCTGTGAGTGGATGCATCAGTCTCTGGGTGGGTCTGTGAGTGGGTGGGTGCATCTATGAGTGGCTCTGTGTGTGGATGTATAACTATATTACTGGGTCTGTGAGTGGGTACATGAGTCTATGAGTGGGTTGCTGAGTCAGAGTCTCCGGCTCTGATAGGGTATTTGAGTAGATGCATGAGTGTCTTAGTGGATGTCTGAGTGGGTGTATGAGTTTTCAGAGGGTTGGTGATAAGATCTGTAAGTCTTTGATTGGGTCGGTAAGTAGGAATCTCTTAGTGAATCTGAGTGGGTGCATTAAAGTCAGAGTGAGTCTGTGGGTGGGCATGTGAGTCTCTGAGTAAGCCTTTGAGTGGGTACATATGTTTCTGAGTGGATCTGTAAATGGATGTGTGAGTGTATTACTGGGTCTGTGTGTAGGTGCATCAGTGTCTGAGTAGCTCTTTCACTGGGTGTGTCCATCTCTTAGTGGGTGTGTAAATCGGTGAGTGAGTCTCTGAGTGAGCTTGTAAGTGGGTATATTAGTGTCTCAGTGAGCCTGTGAGGGGATGCATGAGTCTCTCAGCATGTCTCTGAGTGGGTGTATGTGTATCTGAGTAAGTATGTAAGTGACTAAACCAGAATATCAATAGATTTGTGAGTGAATGAGTTAGTGTATGAATGGGTCTCTGACTGAGTGTCTGAGTATATCTGTCAGTGAATGTGTCAGTCTCTATGTGGGTCTTTGAGCCGGTGTGTGAATCTTTGAGTGGGTGTGTGAGTCATTGCATGAGTGTCTAACTGAATGTGAGTGGGTGCCTGACTCTCTGTAGGATCTGTGAGTGGATGCATGAGTCTCTCAGTAGGTCTCTGCATGGGTGTATGAGGGTCTGAGAAAGTCTGAGAGGGACTACATCAGAATATCAATGGATTTGTGAGTGAGTGTATGTATGGGTCTCTGAGTAAGTGCATCAAAATGTGATTGGGTCATGACATAGAATGGTGGCTGCAACTGACTCTGCCAGTTGTGGCCAGCCAATCAGGGCATTCCTATTGGTGCGTGCATTCGCAATTGATCACAAAATCGTTACATATCAGCCGGGAAAGCAGATATACAAATTTGGATTTTTGGCATAGTCCCAAGATGGCGGAGTGAGGACGCGGATGAGCAGCAGCTGACCTGGAGCTCCTCATCCCCTCTGAAGTTATATCGGGAAAATGCATTGACATCGGCGCTTCCCCCGTAAACCCCTGAAAACCACAAGAATAAGGAAGAATAAGGAAACACGTAATCATCTAAACAAAGTCATATCGGCGTTTACCGATGCGCTGGCTTCCGGATTTCTCACGGACCATTAGGCACTCGTTCGGGCAAGCGATCCGCAGCCTGCTCACTAGCTCGGAGTTTGGTTGGTTTGGTCTCCGGCCCGCAGCCCGTGCACGGTGGATACACAAAATGTCACCGAAAAATCCGCCTCGCACCACCCGAAATGCTAAGACTACCGCTGCTGCTGCCTCCCTTCCCACAACGGGCGCGACGACCACGGTGTTTGTGACAGGTTCAGCAGCCCCCCCCTCCTCGTCAGGAGCAACGGATATAGAAGCGGTGCCTCCTGACACTGTGGTTTCTTCAGCTTCAGAGTCCTCGGGGGCGGTGGACGGTGCCAGGAACAGCCCCTCTGCAGCGGCAGCGCCCGGAGTCAAGGGTGCGCATAAGGACACTTGAACTGCAGCAGCCGCCGGTAAGCCACTATTACGCCCCCCAACGTTGACTGTTTCTAGTACCTCTTCCAAGAAAGCTGTTAAAAACACCGCTAAACTAAAAGCAAAACCAGGGGGTTTAGCTGGAACTCTGACTGGAGGCGAGGGAAGTGAGGGAGGTGATGAAACTGATTGTTTAACTTTCCGGCAAGCTCAATTACTGAATCTGCAGCAGGCATAGCTGAAGCCATAGGAGCTGTAGTAAACTTCTAGTCGATAATAGAGTATCAACTCCAATTCAGATACAGTCTCATACAAGTTCAAACTCTTGAGGAAAATAAAATTTTGCCTGACCGATATGTCCCCAATGTGTACCCTGCGTTTAGTGTGTACATACATGTCACCCATGCATTTTCCCGTAGAAGCTTGATTAACAAGGCCTCTGCAAGTACGTCCTGCATTAGGATGCCTGTCATTAAGTCCCCCATGTAAGAACCGTTAAGTTAACATTAAGGCCCATGATTTTGCATTATGCACGTTTTAATATCGAGATGAACCCGTTTTGTGGTTCAGTTTGAACCAGTCTTTGAATTAGGGTTTTCCATGGCTCAGACACTCTGAGAGTTACAGTCTCGTATCCCTGACCTCGCATACTTCTGGCCCAGCCGTGCGAGGCCCAGCAAGGGGTGCCAAGACGGTATTTTGCACAACAGTTATCAGCTTGCTCTACAGATTCACATTCCAGTCTGGTGAAGAAGGTAAACAGAACCCGTCCGCGGAGATAGGGCCTAGCCTTTCTGTCTCCGTATAAGTGAAATATAGAACTTGCATCCATAGAAAGCTCACAAGCCCATGTAATGAATGAAGACATATATGCCCTGCCTTGGCTCCTTGTGATGAGCGACCTTTGCTTCAGACAATACATCTCCTGTCTCAAGATATCAGATAGTACCAGACGTGCCGGTCGCCTCGACACCGAAGGTCTCCCTACTAGACCGAAAGTCAGCTCTTCCCCCAGTTACACGTCAATTGCACGTCATGGTCAAGTTGCGTACACAAGTAGGGCAAAGTTCCAGCTGGCGATGCAACTCCTCCTCTAGATGTCCACCCACCTATGACTCACCTATGACTCATCAAGTGTACACCCTCATGCACGCCCACATGCTCTTATCTCATTTCTCTCTTGCTCTGCCTCGAGCGCTCCTCCCTATGTACAAGATTAAATGTATATATATGTGTATTCAGCAACGAATGCTAGAAGACCCTTCCTGAACCTTAGAGGTGATGGAACAGATTCTCCCTTAACTCGAGTTATTGGAATAAAGCCCTTTTTAAAGACGGACACCACGGACTCTGCCTCTCATTTTAGTCCATGATGTATTGTTTATTATAGAAAATATGTAGGGGTAATATTTTATTTACCACATTAATTTGGTGCCCGAATAGGGACGTATCCCCTTCCCCACGCGCTGGAGATGTAAGGTCCAGCCTTTGCCCCCTGCCACAGCCGTGACGGACTCCAAAGTGTACACGCCATTGGGATTTCCCGCTTACTCCCTCAGGCCCACGGAGGAGGACGGACTGCGACCAGGCATCCATACGAGGCGGTGAGGATCGCGGATCATCCCATCCAGAGCCTAGTCTGTGAGAGAGCAAGGTCCGAGGTTTCCAGAAGTCCACCTGTGTCCGAAGCGCAAGCGTAGTTCCAAGTGTCCGAGGCCTTCAAGTTCTGCTTCCCGGTGAGTACCACTATGGGGAATGCATAAAGTTTTCAAGACGGGTTCATTTATTTGAACACGGTAAAGACGGGTCCACGGTAAAACGTGGGCACGGTAAAGACATGTCTCGTTTACACGAACACGGTAAAGACGGGTTCACGTTACACGTGAGCACGGTAAAGACGTGTCTCGTTTACGAGACCGGTATGGTTGTACTGTATTACAGTGCATAGATTTAATTGTTTTCAGGTACATGTGTATTTCTCTGTATCAGTTTAGTCTGTATCTGTTTTAGTGTTTGAGTGTTCTGGCGTGAATGATTGTTTCAGTTGGTCTATTCTTGTGTATTTTGTAAATTCGTTGAGTTTCAACATGCCACTGTTTTCGAAATTACGGCAGATAGGGACCAGGAAAGGTATATTAGAAGAGTCAGTTAACATCCCGCCTAGAGACACACCTGGTCATTTTATGTAGAATAAGTACGGGCTAGACGCCATTTTGTTTTTAGACTTATGGGTTCATTACACGAAGGATTTAGAGGAGAAGTATAGATGGCCTGTCTCGGGGACATGGGATTCAGAATGCATTATGAGAGTAGAGGAAGCGCTATGGAAAAAGAAAGCAAGACCCTCTCAGAAAGATGCCATTGAGTTATGGCGCAAAGAGTCACATAGGAGAACAGAGAAAGAATTCAATAAAGCAGAGAGATCTAAACAAGCAGCGGAAAAAGCCAAAGAAATAGAACTGCGGGAGGAGGGGGAACGAGTCAAGACAGAACAGACTGATAGAGAAAGAAATGCCGTCGTTACTGGTATTTATCCCGTCCTCTCGGAAGAACTAGCTAGAGTGAACACCTCAGAAAGACCTAGTAGGTCACGAACGCCACCACCTGTACCATATAGAGTACGTAGAGTAAAGCCGACAGCATCCGAGGAGTTAATTTCCTCGTATTTAGACGAGCCCCTACCGGACTACGTTAATGCAGGTTTTCCTCCGCCACCAACAACGGATCAGCTCCAGCAACAACTCGCGAAAGATGACGTAGGTCCCGGAGCAGTAGGAGGTCAGCCTCCTGTAGATGTAACTATTCCCCATTGTATATATGATCCAGAACCAGGAAAAGGTTCAATGCTCGTGATATCACTAAGACTAAGACGAGCCGTCACATATTTGGAGAGCTTACCAGACATGAAAGAACACCTACATGCAATGTATCGTTTCATCCGAACGGGTAAGGACCCCGATAGTATAGCACACGCCATGTTACACAGAAAGATAGGGGTTAAGAACTATATCCTACGTTTTATTATTAACTGCATGATCAGGGAACAAGGCGAAGGAGACGCAGACGTAAAGTCTGGTCTGATCGAATGGAGCGACCACATAGACGCCGGTCGACATGATAAACAGGGACAGACAGATAACATGATGAAGAAACTTCGAAAGGAAATATTAGAAAAGCATAGAGTAGGGTCTGACGATAAGAATGAGTCATCATCGGAAGAGACAGACCAGCCTAGGGACAAACTGAATTACGTAGGCAATGCACGACAGTTTGACAGACCCAAATGCCTCGACCACCGTAAACACAGATATTCGCTTGAAAATTTATTCCAAGCCACTGAAAAGGCACTGTACCGACGGATAAAGAGCGAACGACCTCACACACCACACGAAATGGAGTTGGCTCGATCAGCCACCCAGTGGGTTTCCAATTCCAATATATATAGCAACGATATAGTGGCTCAGACATTTTTTAGCCTTCCACCGAACGAACAGCGTTTGGCTGGTATTTACATGGTCCAACACTTGATAACGTTGTACGAGACTCAATATTCTGATCTTGGTCAATTGTTTAAATTATTGGACGACATTTTACTGGAGAGATGGACAGGTCTAGGTACTGAATTAATTAATGTTATCTTGGATCAACGACACAAGTACATAAATAGTTTGACCACATGCATGCTTCCAGCCTCGCACCACGACAGGAATTCCCTACACGTAGACAGACAGAACCCCCTACGAGAAGTACATCCCGTCAAAAATGCGGACAATGTGTTAGAACGGGTGTATGTTTACACCCCCTTAACGAAATTAGAAATATTAGAAATGAAAAAGATGTTGCCTTGCCACGATAAAGACCCGGGGGGGTTTCACCGTGAATTAAAAGACATCCTCCGCCTAGGAGATTATACGTACGCTGACATTCTGAAGTTATTAAAGGTCCTGTTACCTGCAGGGATTTATGAAAAGCTTAAGGAAAAAGACTGGGAGGTTGGCGAGAAAAAGTTAAGTTGGGTTGTATTGGAAACTGAAGAGAAAGGCAGGCTCCCGGGGGTTGGTCTTGGGGAAAAAGCTAAAGAACTACCTGAACTCCTGATACCGGTTTTGCCGAGACTATTGATTACTAAAAAGGAAGATTGGGACGCTATTTCAGCCTGTAAACAAAAGCAAGACAGGGACACTAGTGATTTCTATTCCAGATTCGAAAAATGCTTTACTATTAATAGTGGCCTTAAGCCTGGTAGCGAATCATATCCACATCTGTTTGTGAGCAAATTAGTAGAGAATTCCTTGCCCCAGATCAAGAATAGAGTACTGAAGGTTGAGAGTACCTGGCAAGCAAACAGCCCTTCGCAAATGCTACAGATGCTACAGTATCACCAGAACAGGATCAGAGAAGAACAGGATCATGAAAAGAGACGCATGAAAGAGACAAAAATGAAGGTGCTGGTTGCCCAGACGGTACCGGCAAATACGAACAGAAATAGCACGACACCTGTTAAAGGGAACTGTAACTACTGCAAGCAACCAGGTCACTATGTAAAGGAATGTACTGTCCTGAAACACAATATTGCTACAGGAAAGACGAAAGAACGACATTACACTCCTAGACAGAATAGCGCCCAACCGAGCACTCAGCAGAGCACACAACAGACAGTAGCGACTTTTCCACCCCCACCACAGCCAGTTCATGCCACACAACAAATGTATCAGTACACGCAGTCAGACTATCCAGAATATCAGCAGTTCTCATGAAACAGCCTCGAGAGGGAAGTTGGCTTGCCCCTTATTGAGGTTCCTGTAGATCAAGAGGGTCCGTATGTACATAGTAGTGTATTAG
The DNA here is from genome assembly GCF_964261635.1 of Lissotriton helveticus. NCBI lineage: Eukaryota > Metazoa > Chordata > Amphibia > Caudata > Salamandridae > Lissotriton > Lissotriton helveticus. The sequence continues at coordinate 441,252,531 of NC_136060.1, read as the reverse complement.
GTCAGGATCACAAGTTTCTGATTGACACAGGGGCGAGCAGAACTACCATCAGTCATGACGAGGTTCCAGGGGCACCTCTCTCGGGCTCACAGAATGTTTCCCTGGGATTTTCAGGAAAGCCTATTGTTAATGAAATATCGGAACCAGTTTCCCTAGGGGTTGGTCCACTGTCACGTACCACAGACTTGTTACTTACTAAGTCATGCCCAGAAAACGTACTTGGTATAAAGACATTAAAGGAACTAGGAGCAGTTATCTGTTGTTCTCCTGAAGGGGTTAGACTGTTCTTACGTGATTTCAAGGGACATTATGTACTGAAGGATTTTGACCACAGACTCCAGAATGTGCCACAGCACCTGTGGGCACAAGGACCGACTGACGTAGGATACATGGACATAACGCCACACCGTGTCACTCTCAAAGCAGGAGTAGTGTACCACGCATTAGACAATACAAGTTGCCACCTAATGCCGAAACAGCCTTATTGAAAATAGTTGACGAGCTTATTGCACAAGGGGTAGTGGTAGAGACTGACTCGAATGTATGTAACTCACCTGTTATTCCTATCCTTAAACGATCTGACCCTAGTGTACTACCAGTGTATAGACTAATTGTTGACCTACGCGAATTGAACAAATGTATGATACCGCAATACCCAGTGGTTCCAGACATTTCTTCATTGCTGACTGCTATTGATTCAGAGGCTACGTTCTTTACGGTCATTGACCTGAAGAATGCCTTTTTCAACATTCCCATTCATCCTGACAGCCAATACCTTTTCGGATTTAGTTTGAAAGGACGCAGTTTTAAATTCACGAGAGCTCCTCAAGGCTTTACAGAAAGTCCTAGCATCTATAGCCAAGCATTGAAGAGACAACTAGACAGTATTTATATGCCTACCAACACAGCACTGATACAGTACGTAGACGACATCCTGATTACAGCACGCTCAGAGACAGACTGCGAAGATGCATCACTGACAGTCTTACATTTTCTGGCTGACAAGGGACACAAAGTGTCCCCATCAAAGCTCCAGTTCTGTGAACAGCAAGTGGTGTACCTTGGACACTTGCTGTCCAAGGAGGGGAGACAGCTAACACGAGAACGTATTCAGTTAATCTCTAACCTTTCACAGCCCAAAACACAGAAGGAAGTACGTGCATTCATTGGCCTCACTTCATACTGTAGGCAATGGATTCCCCAGTATGCATATCTAGCCAAACCGCTCATACAGTTAACTACACAGGAGGCAGCCACTTCGACTGTCCTCCCTTGGACACAAGAACATACCTTGGCATTTACGGAATTAAAAAGAGCCCTATGTCAAGCGCCAGTTTTAGCGACTCCATGTTACAGCAATCCTTTTATGCTTTTCGTGACTGAACGGGACGGAACAGCATTATCTGTCCTCACACAAGATCACGCAGGAAAACACAAGCCTTGTGCTTATTTTTCTAGTACACTAGACCCAGTGGCCCAGGCTCTGCCTGCGTGCTTGAAATCGGTTGCAGCAACAGCCCTAGCCATACGACAAAGTGATTCGATAGTACTGGGACACCCTCTGACAGTACAGGTACCACATGCAGTAGAAGTTCTCTTGAACAGAACACAGACGCAACACTTGACTGTAGCGAGACTGACAGGATATGAATTGACATTATTTCAAACGCACATAGAGATCAGACGATGCAACATTCTTAATCCTGCCACACTTTTGCCCTCGAGTATAGACACTGCACCACATGACTGTGTAGAGATAATGAATATAGTGACGAAACCAAGACAAGACCTGACAGATATTGCACTTCCAGACCCTGACCTGACACTCTATGTAGATGGATCATGCATGAGAACGAGTGCAGGAGTATTAGTAGCCGCATATGCTGTGACCACTGCTACTGAAGTCATAGAGACACATCGAATAGACACGTTATCAGCACAAGCAGCAGAGCTCATCGCTCTGACACAAGCCTGCATAAGAGCTAAGCGCTTGAAAGTGAACATATATACAGACTCGCAATATGCATTCGGCGTAGTTCATGATTTCTGGGTACTATGGAGAGAGAGAGGTTTCTTGACTTCTCATGGTGCCAAGATTCAGCATGGTCCGCTTATTCAAGCCCTGTTGGAAGCAATACATTTACCCACAGCCATTGCTATCATGAAGTGCAAAGCACACACTAAAGTTACAGACATCATTTCCCAGGGTAACGACCTGGCAGACCGAACTGCTAAGCTTACAGCTCAGACACCACCAGACACGACAAAGACAGAGGTACCATTACTGACAAAAAAGCATGACAGTCAGGGATCCTTCTCAAGATGTACTCGACATACAGACACATGCCACTCCAGACGAAATAAAGAAATGGACTGAACAAGGAGGGGTCCAGACTGACCAAGGTTGGATGACTAAGGGAAAAGCCACATGGTTTCTTCCAGATTCCATGGTACAAGTGATCATAAACACAGCACATAGTCCAGCACACTTGGGGGAGAAGGCAATGTTAGACAGCTTACAGAACATCTGGTTTAACAAGCACCTACGTGCAGCTGCGAAACAGAAAGTGAGAACATGTATGATCTGTTGCCAGTTCAATCCAGGTAAAGGCATTCCGGTGGAACAAGGCGGATTTCATCCTCCTGACCACCCTTTTGAGGTCCTTCAGATGGATTACATCCAAATGGACAGATGTAGAGGTTACAAGTACGTTCTGGTAGTTGTGTGTGCACTATCTAGATGGACAGAACCATATCCAGTCCCAGATTATACTGCTGTGACAACAGCCAGGCAATTAGTGCGCGAGTACTTCCCCAGGTATGGGTTACCTCGTGTCGTATACTCAGACAATGGTCAGCCATTTTCTTCTGAATTAATGAAACAAGTGTCTCTTCTGTTAGGATATACTTGGAAGTTCCATTGTGTAAGACACCCTGAAGCAGCAGGTCTTGTAGAAAGACATAATCAGACACTCAAGACTAGAATAGCAAAGATCTGTGCAGATAAAGGCGTGGATTGGATGGTAGCCTTACCGGTTGCCCTCTTTTACATGCGTATGGTGGCCCATTCCAGAACAGGCCTATCTCCGTATGAAGTAGTCTTCGGTAGACCGCCAAATATGTGGGGTACGCCTATGCCTAGCAAAATAACTGATGTTGACAGTAACATGCTGACAGATTACCTGGCTTCCTTGATGTCTGCACTACTCTCTTGTCGTTCACAGGTTGCTGCCGCCTTCCCTGACAACACCCAGGTCAAGGAGCATGCCATAGCACCTGGAGATTTTGTTCTCGTGCGGAACTTTGATCGATCAAGTCCACTTGAACCGCGTTGGAAGACACCGAAGCTAGTGTTGTTAACAACTAGGACTGCAATCAAGGTAGAAGGACGCAAGGGATGGCTTCACGCCCAACATTGTAAGCGATATCTTGGATAATCTGGAACTTTGATAAAGGATAACGAACTTAAAGACACTAAAGACAATAAAGACTTTGCGCCGCCCTTGTAAGAAAAGACCCCACAGCAAGAGTATAGGTCCAAATTACGATCTAGTAAGTCAGACGAGGTTTAATTGTCTAAGTCCACTCGGTGGTGAATCGGTTAGCCTAGATTTCTGACATGTATAAGATCGCATATGAGAATAGCAAAGATAGCAAGAAGAGCAAAATGAAAGAGAAATACTGCAAGTTATTACGAAGTAGATGCATAGTTTCCCTGATTATTCTTTTTCTTCTGTGCATTGTTATGATAAGTGTCAGTTTAATACTACATGTTTTCTTTCCTCCTATTTCCTCACGTTTACATTCTTCCATGAACAGCACCTTAGAGCATACATTTAGTGAACTGCCACCCCATGAACTGTCATATCGACTAGCACTGCGTAACAATACATTCATTCGGTTGTTACACCATTCTCACCAGACCAGCAATGCGACTGATTGCTGGGTATGTGGCCAGTGACCACCTTATCAAAAGACGAATGGAATTCTGCCATTCTTTCCTCTACCGTTCTCCCACAATGGTTTGTGTGGAGCATGGTTTGCCTTAATGACCTCCCTAGATAAAAAGACCATAGTTTCCGAGGGTAACTGGATATATGGAAACTTGAATAAAGTGATGAATGAAGTACGTTTTCCAGACAAAGATGGATTTCCCCAAAGGAAAGGAACCGATCTAGAAAATGAAGAGTACGAGCAAGGAAATGCTTCTCTTAGTTTTGTTATGCTGAAGGTTCAGCCCGTGCAAAATGTAAATTCACCGTTTATATCAGTCCTACCAATGAAAGGTGATTTGTGTGTTAGAAAGAAAGGCTCAGTGCATATGGGACACAGCGAGTGTAAAGCTGTAGTAGAGTTTAACGATAAAGGACAGTCCTCTTTCAAAACATCCCGCCATACCTATTTCATTTGTGGTCAGACAGCCTATGTACATCTGCCCTTAGATTGGGGAGGGACATGTTATATAGCATTCCTGCTGCCACCTGTCTTTCTGGCCCCATCCCATTATCATCGTGATTCACGACTAGCGCAAGAGCATGTTAGACAAAGAAGAGGGATTGATGCCGCAGGTATCGATCAGACTGAAACAGCATGGGAACAATATACAGATTTTAACAAAGGATTCTTTTTCTTCATAGGCCCCGTCCAAAACAGTAAACTCCTACGCAAGTTAACAAGAACTCTGGAAACAGTCGTGAATGTGACTGCATCTGCTCTGGCGAATTTGACCCAGGAACAGTCTGCCATGAGACTTGTTGTTCTTCAGAACTGCCTTGTTCTTGACGTCATCCTGGCGGATAGGGGCGGAGCCTGTAGAGTGATCGGTTCTAGTTGTTGCATTTTCATTCCTAATAACGCGCCATCTGTGTACTCAGCGATAACAAAGCTCCACAAGATTGCTCACGTTTTGCATCAAGACCCAGGCACATGGACTTGGTCCGGTTGGCTCTGGGGTGTAATAGCGGCTTGGGGATGGAAAGTATTGTCGTTCCTCGGAATGATACTGCTTATGGTATTTGGCTGCTGTCTCTGTTTGCAGTGTGGCCCGGCCATTTGCGGCCTGTGTGCGACTGCATGTGTTCCACATCCGCACATGCAAAGGATTAAAGATGAACAAATGATACTGTATGATCAACTATACGGTCTCATGAATATAGATGTGTCCTGAAGGGTAAAAGTAGGGGACAAGGAGGGAATGAGGAAAATAAAATTTTGCCTGACCGATATGTCCCCAACGTGTACCCTGCGTTTAGTGTGTACATGCATGTCACCCATGCATTTTCCCGTAGAAGCTTGATTAACAAGGCCTCTGCAAGTACGTCCTGCATTAGGATGCCAGTCATTAAGTCCCCCACGTAAGAAACGTTAAGTTAACATTAAGGCCCATGATTTTGCATTATGCACGTTTTAATATCGAGATGAACCCGTTTTGTGGTTCAGGTTGAACCAGTCTTTGAATTAGGGTTTTCCATGGCTCAGACACTCTGAGAGTTACAGTCACGTATCCCTGACCTCGCATACTTCTGGCCCAGCCGTGAGAGGCCCAGCAAGGGGTGCCAAGACGGTATTTTGCACAACAGTTAGCAGCTTGCTCTACAGATTCACATTCCAGTCTGGTGAAGAAGGTAAACAGAACCCGTCCACGGAGATAGGGCCTAGCCTTTCTGTCTCCGTATAAGTGAAATATAGAACTTGCATCCATAGAAAGCTCAGAAGCCCATGTAATGAACGAAGACATATATGCCCTGCCTTGGCTCCTTGTGATGAGCAACCTTTGCTTCAGACAATACATCTCCTGTCTCAAGATATCAGATAGTACCAGACGTGCCAGTCGCCTCGACACCGAAGGTCTCCCTACTAGACCGAAAGTCAGCTCTTCCCCCAGTTACACGTCAATTGCACGTCATGGTCAAGTTGTGTACACAAGTAGGGCAAAGTTCCAGCTGGCGATGCAACTCCTCCTCTAGATGTCCACCCACCTATGACTCACCTATGACTCATCAAGTACACACCCTCATGCACGCCCACATGCTCTTATCTCATTTCTCTCTTGCTCTGCCTCGAGCGCTCCTCCCTATGTACAAGATTAAATGTATATATATGTGTATTCAGCAACGAATGTTAGAAGACCCTTCCTGAACCTTAGAGGTGATGGAACAGATTCTCCCTTAACTCGAGTTATTGGAATAAAGCCCTTTTTAAAGACGGACACCACGGACTCTGCCTCTCATTTTAGTCCATGATGTATTGTTTATTATAGAAAATATGTAGGGGTAATATTTTATTTACCACACTCTAACCTGCCATTATCTACAGAAATATCTACAAAAGTAGCAATTATAACCGAAGAGAGTTTGATGAATGATGGCCACTTAAACTTAGTTGCTAGTGGAGACTCAAATGATTTGGTAATTGTCAGTGTATCGGGGCATACAAAAGAAAAGGCAATGGCGAACGAAGAAACAAGCAACACGGGTCTAAGCGAGGATGCAGGAACTAATGGTACTGGGCAATCAAATAAAAAGGCTTGTCATGCTTCTGAGGAGCTGGAAGAGGCTAACAGAGACTCGGGCTCCCAGGACGAATATGAAGCACAGACGGAAGAAGAGACGGCTGATCCGTCTGAAACATCAACGAGATCCCTGGCGACTAGAAGGCGCAAACCGAAAATCAAGCCCAAGACTAAAAGAGGGGGAAAAACTAACACCACTCTAAATCGACTGATCACAAACAATACCTCGGCCACTAAGAAAATTCTTATTGATAAAAGTCCTCTTAGGAAATGGATAGAAGCGAAGGGGCTCGTAAAGAGCATGACACTAAGGCTATCCGGGACAAGCCCTACGGATCCTGACCCCATCCCAGGCCTCCTAGACTGTCCCGCCTCCCCGGAGAACAATGTTTCATGTGAACTCCTTAATGCAGCATCGAACGCATCAAACACTACATCCGAGCAAGACACAACTCCTTTGTCTCTGTTACAATCCAAACCAGTAACTCCATCAATATGTGGCTCACCGGTGTCTACTAACTCAAAGACACACGCCATAGATGGAAAAGGGGGAAAAGGAGGAAGTGACACCAACCACTTGATTGTTGACAATAATACCACAACTTTGCCTATTACTCTAATTTCGGCAACCACAGTTTCTGCTATGGCTGAGAAAAGTATTCCACCTCAAGATCCAGAAGAAGAAGATAAACAAGAGCCAAACTCTTCCCAATCGGACACTATACTTCAAATACTAACCAACGTACAGAAGCACAAGAACATTATCTACAACTGCGGGTGGATAATAACACACTGCAGACCTCTTTATTAGAACTGACCGCTAACTTTAGCGGAGCCTCGCAGGACATCGAAGAACTGCAGCACCGAGTAGTAGGAGTAGAGGAAGTAGCGTCTCGTATGAACATAGTAGTAAACTAATATGACACTCAGATAAAGACCCTTCAACTGAAAGTTGAAGATTTGGAAAATCGGCAGAGAAGATCTAACCTGAGACTTTTTGGGGTAACGGAAGGATCAGAAGGCTCAGACCCTAGGGCCTTTCTTGTTGGTTTACTTCAAAAAGCCTTTCCAGACTTAGCAGATTGGGACTGGGACTCTCAAATCCAGCGGGTACTCCGCTTACCTTTAATCCAAAAGAACAAAGAGAGTAAATTCCCACATCCCATTCTTATTTTTTCTGGTAATTTTCTATTGAGACAGGCTGTTTGGCAGAAAGCACGACCTAATACCCCTATAACTATAGAGAATCTGTCTCTGTTTGTTCGCTCAGATCTTAGTAAAGCCACTATGGACAGGCGCTGGGAATTACGCAAACTGATAGACCCAATTAAATCTATGGGGGGGCAAGTTTTCTCCAGGAGCCTGCACGTCTAAAAGTCATCAAAGGCGGGCTCACACATTTCTTTAATGATACTAGAGAAGCTGAGCAATTTTTATCTGGCTTAAGCAAAAGCTAGACTTTAACTATCATAACATTTAGCTAGACTCTTGACTATGTCGAAACAATAGTTAGCGAAAATAAGTCTCAGCTGGCGATGGGCTTTCTCTCTTCTTCTGGTCCTTAGGAAAAATTACTCTTAAGTGACTTTATTTAAAAAGAGGGAGAGGGGAGGGGGGGAAAGAAAAAAGGAAAAATTTAAAGGGAAAAAAAAACACTTCAGAGGTGTGGGTGGTGGGGTCTTTCAGGCAGTCTGCTGCAGTTGCTGCCCCTTCAACGGCAGCAGAAACTGGAGGGTGGTCCCTTCCCGTTGTGAGTGGGTGACAGGGGGGGTGGGGGGGTGCTCTTTGTTCTCCGCAGGGTGGGGGGGTTGGGGGGTAAAAAACTGGAAAAAAGTGTTTACAACTTGAGGAGGAGACATCCTACCGAAGATAAAAATATAAGTAAATGTCTATATTTGTGTGGCTCAAGAAAAATGTCCACTTGGCGTTTCATATGTTGGTTTTCCTTTTTTTTTTTAAATGCATAAAATAAAGTGTCTTGCTTGGAACGTCGCGGGGCTTAACAGTAAAAATAAAAGACGTCTAGTGTCGAAAGTGTTGAGACTGTATGACCCTCATCTTATACTGCTTTAGGCTATGATATTGTCCGCTGTTCTACCTTCGGGGTTTCAATCAGAGGGGTGGCAATTCTTAAAGACAAACGATTCAGGGTAGAAACTCTACAAACTGTTCATGATAAAGACGGTAGATGGGTCATCACTCAAATGAATATTGAAAATCATAAATATGTTGTCTGTGTGGTGTATGGCTCAAACCAAGATGAACCCAGGGTTTTTGATGATTTAAATATAAAACTTTTAGATTGGGATGGGGAACTCATCATAATGGGGGACTTTAACTGTATCATGGAGTACCAACTAGATACTACTAGGCCTGGGAGTTTTCAGCGGATGCGTAAAACTAGAGCCTCAATTTTAGATTTATGCCATACACATAACATTAAAAATGCTTGGCGATATTTACACTCACACTCCTGGCTACACATATTACTCTGCACCTCATAAACTCTGTTCTCGGTTGGACATGGCTCTAGATAACGTTAAACTACTGAACACTAGCCTAATGGAGGTATGCCCTCGAATTTCTTCAGATCACAACCCCATAATGCTGACCTTTGATACTCCACATATTCGCACATGTCCTAGACCATTTTCTTTTCCCAGATACTTAACATCAGACTCTGTTTACATCTCACAGTTAAAAAATCATCTCACTGAATTTATAGAAATCAACCAAAACTCTGCCACATGTAATATGGTTTGCGACACCTGCAAGGCAAGCATTCGAGGATTCACGCAGGGATACGTGCTCAGACAAAACTCTGAGCATCGCAAACTTAGGGAATTCTTGATTTCCAGCATCGGTGCCCAGGAAGCACAGTTAGCTACAGCACTACGGCTAAACTTGCCAGCGGTAGTAGAGATAGGCCTTAAACTAAGTCAATTAAAATCTGAAACAAATTTGGATTTTCTTAACTTTCTATCTAACTACTAAGCAGATTTACACCAAATATCAAAAAGCGTAATCTGCAAACCTTTCTGCCAAATTTGGTGCAATTCCATCCAGCTGTTTTTGCTGTAGTGGTGTCTAAAGCGCCTATGTGAATTACCATGGGAAACACACGTTTTGACCCTCTCATTTGTCTCGGCCCCCGCTTGACATATAACTCCAAAACATTCAGAGTGCAGCATGCATGATTGGCCAACTTTTTTAAAAATTGTTTTTAAAAATTTGGCAAACGTCCCCAAAGGTAAAGGCAAGTCATCGATCGTATTAAATACAGACCAGACTTTTGGGCTCCATTGCTGTTAAATATTTAATGAATGCTCCATTGCCGAAGACATGGTCTATTAGTACCATTGTCCCAATTTTTTAAAAGGGTGATCGTACTCTACCTAGTTGCTATACACCAATCTCCCTTATATATAACACCCTTAAAATTGTAGGCAGAGTTTTATACACAAAAATGTTAACTTGGTCAAAGGACAATCATATTCTAGAACAATGCCAACCAGGCTTTAGGGGCAAAGTTGGTACAAATAAGCAATGTCTAGATCTCAATTTGATCATAGGGACGTATACTATTGCACAGCACTCGCCACTTTACTTAGCTTTTATGGACCTGACCTCAGCTTTCGATTTTGTTAACAGATACTTTTAGAATATGGTCTGGATGAGGCACTCATCCATTTTCTGGTCTATCTCCATACGGACCTGAAAGCGCCGGTCAGAATTGGAGGCGGGGGTGAAGTGTCCAATGACATCAGTGTAGGTAGAGGGGTCAGACATGGGTGTGTTCTGGCTCCCCTTCTTTTTAATATTTATATAAATAACTTACATAAGTCACTGACTACATTAACTAACGATGTCCCCAGAATAAAAGGCAAAACACACCTGGTGCTTTTATAAGCAGATGATGTGGTTTTAATTGAGTGCACACCAAATGGACTACGCACTTTAGTCCAAGGATTCACATATTTTATGACTTGATTAGATTTATGTACAAAATTTTAAGAAATCCCTTATAATGTCTTGTGCGCCAAGGACAAATCCTTTAAATGTTATCGCTGTGAGTGACCAAAACTAAATCGCACTGTTACCTTCCCTTATTTGGGGATGGTCTTCGCTGCGAATGGTTCTTGGTGTGACCATTTGGCATACTGCAAAAACAAGTTCTCGAAGGCCTTTAACTTCGTCAAGAAGATTGTCAACAGACAGCTGACCCGCTACCTTGAAGACAACAACATCCTGGACCCATCCCAGTCCGGCTTCCGCAGCAACAACAGCACCGAGACCGCCCTCATCGCCGCCACCGACGACATCAGGATCCTCATGGACAAAGGAGAAACAGCCGCCCTCATCCTTCTGGACCTATCAGCTGCCATCGACACTGTCTGCCACCGCACCCTAACAGCACGCCTCCATGACGCGGGAATACAAGAGAAGGCCCTTGTCTGGACCACATCCTTCCTCTTTGGCAGAACCCAGAGCGTCTGCCTCCCACCCTTCCTCTCCAAGACCACCGAGATCATCCGCGGCGTTCCACAGGGATCATCCCTCAGCCCGACGCTGTTCAATATCTACATGGCACCACTCGCCCACGTCGCACGACGACACAGGCTCAACATCATCTCCTATGCCGACGACACCCAGCTAATCATATCCACTCACCGAAGACCCCCACACCGCCAAAACCAACCTACACAGAGGAATGAAGGCCATCGCCGAATGGATGAAGGACAGCAGGCTGAAGCTGAATTCTGACAAGACGGAGGTCCTCCCCCTCAGCCTGGGATGACTCCTGATGGCCAACATCGCTAGGAACAGCCCCTGAACCCACCGACCACGCACGCAACCTGGGGGTCATCCTCGACTCCTCCCTCTCCATGGCCAGGCAGGTCAACACCGTCTCTGTTTCCTGCTTCAACACCCTCTGAATGCTCCGCAAGATCTTCAAATGGATCCCCTCCGACACGCGAAAAACAGTCACCCAGGCCCTGGTCACCAGCAGACTGGACTACGGGAACGCCCTCTATGCAGGAACAACAACCAAGCTCCTGAGACAGCTGCAACGCATCCAGAATGCCTCGATATCCCCCAACACGGCCACATCACACCACACCTAGGAGGTCTGCATTGGCTCCCCGTCAACAAAAGGATCACCTTCAAACTCCTCATCCCCGCACACAAAGCCCTACACAACGCCAGACCAGCATACCTCAACGACCGTCTCAGCTTCTACACCCCCACCCGCAGCCTCCGCTCTGCCAACCTCGCCCTCGCCACAGTCCCTCGCATCCGGAAAACCATCGCCGGTGGCAGATCCTTCTCCTACCTCGCCACCAAGACCTGGAACACTCTCCCTACAAGCCTACGACAGACCCAGGACCTGCTGGCCTTCAGAAGACTTCTCAAGACCTGGCTTTTTGATCTGTAGCAGCCCCTCCTCCCCCCACGCCTTGAGACCTCATGGGTATGTAGCGCGCTTTACAAATGGAATGATTGACTGATTGATTTAACTCAGTACTCAGTCTTCCCCAGCCCAAAAAAACGGACACCATTCCCGCCATTTTAAAGTTATTCAAGAGCCAATGTGTACGAGTAGCTACCTATGGGGCTGAGGTATGGGTCATTACCAAATGTGTTAGCGTCCAATGCGAGGCAAATAGATTTTGCAGGAAACGTTTGGGCACTCAAATCTCCACCCAGCTGTGCATAAACCACAGCGAATTCAAATTAGGATACATCGAAGACGTTATTAGGGTCCGCACTGCATTATTCAGGCTAGAGATTATGAAGAACCCCGAAGCATCCATCACAAGGGATATAATAGATGATTGTCTCCTCTGCAAGGAAGGGATGGATATCCCATGGATTGCTGGTGTAGTTAAGAGTCTGGAAAGCGTTAATCTGGGTAGACTTTTTTTAACCCAAACACAGCCGTAACAATAGATGCAAAAGTTTTAAAAACAGCACTGTATGTTCTGCACAGAAAGACTGGATAAGAAATTTAAAAAAAAACGTGGGAAAAACATGACTATTGAGTGGTGCACAGACATAATATCGACTACAAAATATCGTTTGGACATAATATCGACTCCAAAATATCGTTTGGAGAAAATATCGACAGGACAGAATATCGACAGCCAAAATATCGTTTTTAAGGTAAGTGAAGTAATATCGTTTTTAAGGTACGTGAAGTAATATCGTTTTTATTTTTAGGGTTCAGGGTCAGTTTTGGGTTTTTGGGTAAAGGGGTATTTTTAGGGTTCAGGGTCAGTTTTGGGTTTTTGGGTAAAGGGGTATTTTTAGGGTTCAGGGTCAGTTTTCAGTTTTTGGGCAAAGGGGTATTTTTAGGGTTCAGGGTCAGTTTTCAGTTTTTGGGTAAAGGGGTATTTTTAGGGTTCAGGGTCAGTTTTCAGTTTTTGGGTAAAGGGGTATTTTTAGGGTTCAGGGTCAGTTTTCAGTTTTTGGGTATTATTTTATTATATTTTATTACTATATATATATGTTTAATAAATATGAAATAAACAAATATTTATTTAACTTTCATTAATTATTTAAATATTATAAGTTAATTTAAGTAATTTTAAGTATATTTTAGTAATTAAATATTAATATTAATTTAATTTAACACTGTTTTTAGTAAATACGATATTTTTTACAACTATATTTTTGTAAACAATATTTTTAACTCAATATTTTTGTACTTACCTGTTTGTAGATAGAAACTCGATATTTTGACTGTCGATATTTTCTCAACGATATTTTTGATGGTCGATATTCTGTCCGTCGATATTCTTTCAGTGATCCCTATTGAGTACCATGAGCATTGTCTTCCAAGCTACATTGTATTACCAATTTCTCAATGGGAAAGAGGCATCCTATTCCGCCTATGAGCAGGATCTGTAGGATACCTGCTTTGTTTCCATACAGGTATAATGCAGATTTAGACTCTTTACCATGTCCATGTGATGGGCACAGCGGACAAACACTCTTACACTTTTTATTTTTTTGTAAATACCACATAGAGGAACCTTGGACCTGTGACTTTGCCGCCGCCTTACCTGTGCTCTTGCCCTTCATCTTACCCACTACTGGGGGCCTGGTTGTCCTCTTGAGGGGGGGCCTGCCTGTTTATCGTGCCTCCTGCCATCCGCGGGCTCGCGAGTGATGCGCAGCAGTTGCCCCGCCCCCCGGGACCTTTAAATTCAACGCACGCGCAGGCGCGCCCAGGCCAAGCCTGGACCAAAGGCGGGCCCGTCCGCGCCCGCCAGAGCCCAGAAGAGACTGGGCCGGGCCACATCTCTAACCTTTCCTGCAAACCAGCCAAGATTGTAAGACTGTTTAATTATATTGTTGGGACTATTGTCAGTGCATTTTGTGTGGTACCTAGTCAAGTCGACAAAGAGGTTACCCCCTTGCACTCAACCCTATAGCAATGAGTAAGAGCAAGGTTGGGGATAGTGTGGTGGGCACGCTCGATGCATTTTTGAACCGGGCCGAGACGGTCTTGATCCACGAGATCCAGGCTGCTGAGTGTAGGCTTTCATTGGAGCCCACCCCATCGCTGCCCTGTGCCCAGCTCCCTGTTGAACAAGTTAGGAACGATGGGAATCGCACAGGAGATAGTATTGTGCCTGACTCATTGTGCACATCACCCCTGTCAGGTACCCCGGAAGCTTCCCTGCTTTTAGATAGTACACAGAGCCCAGCTAGGGTAATCACAAGGGGGAGAAAGGCCCTAGAGGGGACAGTCACAGAACTACCCAGCAAGAAAAGTAAAGAGCGTGGCCCCAGCAAGCAAATTGCTCCTGCGGCTGCAATAGGCCCAAATGGGGTCCATGTCTTTGGGAATGTTAATGCCCCTAAGGGTAATCCCCCAATGCGCACTGCCGTCCAGCCCAATCTTGAAAATCTGTGCGCAACCCTAAAGGACCAGTTAGTAGTCCTTATTGATCCAGACTTGAAAAGGCTTGACCTAGTTGTCGAGAGGCTCAACCGTATTGAAGCAAATTTTACTGGTAGTAAGCAAATTGCAGATGCATCTTTAGCTCAGACTAGTGGGAGCTTGTTACGCAATCAAACTGTTGCGGACATCAATGCCCGACAAAATGTATTTTCACGGGCAACAATAGGAATTATTCAGGCCCCTGTTGTAACGGGCGCTGTCCCAACAGTTAGCACGGCTCCTAACATAGCCAATAGGGCACTCCCTCAGCTGCAGAGGGAACCATTGGGTAACAGGTTAAGGCCAGAGGAGGGGGTAGAGGGGTGTTATGAAATGCTACCCCGTTTACACCTCCCCCCGGAAGCCACTTCTTACACTGTGATTTTAGCAAATGTACCCCCACTTCCTGATGGCACCCGAGAGCACTGGTCCAATCTTAAAAACAAAGCTCTGCATTGTCTTGGGAAAAGAATTGGTAACAGTAATGCACTGTTTGAGGAATTTAAAATGGTGAGACGCATTAATTGGATTGGTCACTCTCACAAGTCCCTGGAGGGGGACTGTGTGGTGCTGAGCTTTAGGTCCCCGTCCTTTGTAGAACATATTTTAGAGTTGGCCTCCCACCAGGCCCCAGCTTCTAATGAGGTTAAAATCCTACCCTTGGGGTTCTTTTATAAACCAGGGAGGGTTATGCACTTTAGGGAACACTGGGCCCCGCCTAAAGCCTGTAGTTTGGTCGACCACCCCATTATGATTAGTAATCGATTCGACCTCCTATCCACTCTAGAGGACAATGACTGACTGAGGGAGGCAATGATTTCTCTCGGCTAGCGGTACCAGGCGTTTCGGCACTCACAGGTTGGGAGTACTTGGACCATGTTGCAATGCGGGGCTCAGGAGATTACCCTATACAGGTTACTGCCTCTAACAATGCAGGCTCCCTTAGGGTGCCTCCAGCTCAGCTTCTTAATACTGCCAGTAATGAGGCTTGTCTGGTGGCAAGTCCATGTATGAACAGTTCCTCCACAAAGGTTTCCTCATGGAATATAGTGGGGTTGGAGTCAAAGCTACATCTACCAGACTGGGCTATTTTTATTGATCAAACAGATATATGGACTTTTCAAGAAACATGGGCAGTTTGTTCTGCTCGGGTTACTTGAATTTTTTCAAACCTGCAGTTAAGGGCCTTAGGGGAAGACCAGTTGGTGGCTTGACCACCTGGGTACGCCAGTGTGAGGGGGTCTCTGTGGTAGAGGTTTCCATCGACTGCCCGATATTATGGCTATTAGGGTCAGCTCCTCGAAGGGCCTCAACATCCTCATTGTTAATATTTATGCGAGGGGTCTTCCGGGAGGGAGGTGCTCTCCTATAACCTCACTTCTGGAGGGCCTTCTCAGCATAATGGAGAATGTTGGCTACCAGGTTGGGGCAGGTGACTTTAATACGTGCTTTGAGCCCCTGGACGAGGACGATGGTAGGCTTACTGAAGTTGAGGATGCTTTGTGGGGTGTCCCGCAGTTGGACCTAAAACCCATAAGGAAATGGACTCAGGCGGTCCTGCAACTGAAGGGGCTGTGCCTAGATAAGGGCATGAGGGTGGTTAATGGTAGATCGAAGTCCGACAGGCTTGGTGAAATAACCTTTAATAATGGTAGAGCAGAGAGTAGATTAGACTATATTCTAGCTAATGTGAAATGTGGTCGGCCATCGTAGATATGGTGGTAAAGAATAGACCGGAAAGCGACCATAATCCTTTGTTCCTGACAATAGCTGACAATAGCTTCATCAGCTCCCCCATAGGTGAAGAAGCCCTTATACAGGAGAAAGCAATCTTTACCAACGACCAGAGAAGGGTTCGGTGGCCAAAGATAGCTACAAATGATAGAACACAGGCCGCCATAAGAGATATGGTTAGACGTTCTATGGATAAATTAACAAACTGTGAGTCCCAGGAGGTGCTTAACAATAGAATGTTGGGCATCCATAGTGAATTATTTCTGGGGCTTAAACGCTTTTTATCAAAAACCTCCCTAATACCAAAAAAAATAAGAGCCATGCTCTTGGTATGACAATAGTTGTAGACGGGCCCAATGAGCCCTGGTAATAGATATCAAAACTAAATTACCTGATGCCATCAAAAGTTGCAGGCAAAAGAAGTTTTCAAGCACAATAAATATGGACACAGTCGATTCTATATTAATATGACATGTCTAGCCGGACAGCGGTCTCAATGTTTACTTAATCAGGAATAAGAGAGAAGAATTCCTTCAACAATTCAACGTAGTGGGGCACAAGCCTGTACCCAAACACATACAAATTAGTACAGTGAAAAAGCAAAGAACAAAACAGGGCTTTTAGGCAAAAGCTTCAGGATTCTGTGATTTCCAATGTAACAGAAATTTCAAAAGGCACCTTTACACATACATAACACATGGTATAAGTTCTGTATAAGCCGCACATAAAGGACGACGGCGTTTCGATCCCACTAAGTAATCAAGGGGATCATCATCTGGACATTGATTAATGCTTATTTGGTGTAAGCCTCTATTGCCTAGGAAAGAAGAGGGGAGAGGAAAGGCATAGAAAGAATAAATTACATTATAATACTAATAATACACATAGTCCACAAAGTGGTGAATGGTGGAGGCGTGGTGGAGAACAAACGGGTGGGCGGGAGGTCATGGTAGCGTATTAATCCTAAAGTAGTAGCATGCATGGAGACCTGTAAGCGGCCAGTGAATCGTGGCGATGAAAAGGAGCTGAAAAACCTTGGTAGGTTGAAAAGCGTGTTGGTACAACATGCCTTAATCTAAAACCAAAAAATGAATATAAAATCGAGGACCAGTCGTAACATGGGAGGTAAGCCCAATGATCCACAATTCTAAGACTTCCATAATTTCATCCGTGTTGCGGCGAGGAAAGCTGTCAGGTGTGGGGGATGGCGCAGTGCGAAAGTGGAATGTGTAGTGCAGATCATTGTGGACCGGCGCAATTACCTTAAGATTACGGTGTCAAAGGGGCACGACACAGTGGGGCATGACAGAAGTTAAAAAGGTTCGGGCATAATGTGAAGTGAGGAGATTATGATTATCAGTGCATGATTATTTTTAAACGAATTATTTGAAAAGAGCAACGGCGCAACAGTGGAGGACAGAAGTAAAACAGTAAAAAGGTTTGGCGCAGTGAGAGTCAGAAAAGAAATGAGTAAAGGGACCGGGGCTTACCTAGGGGGGACCCTAGTACACTCGGCAAGGCGAGCTGGAGTAGGGGGTAGATGGCCGTGCTTCCCTAGGGAATGGAAAAAGAGGGAAGTAATTAATTACATGATACCGGGACCATGACTGTTACCGTAGGGTCGTGGGGGACCAAAAGCTTACCAGGATCAGGAGCTGGAGACACGCGTCAATTGTTTTGAGCTAGACGTTGACCTGGGAAAGAAAACGGGTGATTAGGGATAAAACGGGAGCGTATAGTTCTTGCAATTTTTGGAAGTGGAGCATGGGGGTCGGCTTACCGGTTCAGTCGGTATACAATCCTTCCTGACAATGGGGTGGCAAGTGTAAAGTAAGGTTTACTCATATGTAGGTGAGAGGAGGCTCCTGATTGGCTGTTACAGAGGGTGGAGAGACATAGAGATAGAGAAAGGGTAAAAAGGTTCGGCGAATATGCCAGCCATCTTGGAGCGGGGATGTGGAGTGAATAGTGCATCAAGGTAATTACAGAAGTAACTCTAAAGCAGCAGTATTAAAAGTGAGAAGCAAAAGAACAGGGTACTTAAGCAAGAAATGATTGCAACTAGAACGGGAAAATTATCATGTACACACATTAGACCAAGGCAAAAAGATCAAGGTTTGTGCTGGATAAAACATATCCATCTATTATATCAAAGTAGTCCAATCTTCCTGGAGCTTTAACCCAGAGTTCAAACTGTCCGTTTTGAGGATCCATTTCAACTCCTCTTTATTCAACAGTTTTGTTAGGTCACCGCCTATTGGGGGTAGGCTCACTTGGCTGATGACAGTCCAACGAACATCATTTTCACTGTGTCCTTTGTCAATGAGATCTCCAACCAATGGAGCATTAGCCTTTCTGCATCTAATCCTGCTCCGGTGTTGTGAGATCCGTAGTTTGATTTTTTTGTTTCGTTTGGCCCACATAGATCATATTGCAGGGACACAAGATGGCATACACGAGATTACAACTATTACAGTTCGTGAAAGTCTTTAACTCGTTTCTCACATCTTTATAAACAAATTCTTTACAATCAATTGAAAAGTCACAAACAACACAGGTACCACATTTGGAGTGACCCCTCAGGGGCGGTAATGACCATAGATTGTTCAATGTGGTGTTAGAGGTGTTTGTTGAGGGGAGAACTGCCCTCACTATTTGATCTTTCAGGTTTTTGCTCTTTCTAAATGCAAACATTAGTGCTTCCAAGTCAAGCGTGCCAGAATTTAAGATATGCCAATTTTTCTTGATACTCTAGCGGATTATATTGGAGATCGTGGAGAATGTCGTGACACACACCAGTTTTTCAGTGGATTTCTTGGGTTTGTGCTCTAGCAAGGTGTCGCGCGGGCAATACCAAGCTCTTTTCATGGCATTCTTTACCAGCGTGGGTAGCCCCTGAACCTAAGTTTGGCTGCGAATGTGTTTGCCTCATTAAAATAGTCAGCTTTTTGGAAACAATTCCTTCTAAGTCTCAGGAATTGAGAGTAAGGTAAGCTGTCTCTGATGGCTCTCGGGTGGCAACTGCTATAACTGAGCAATGTATTTCTCTCAGTCGGTTTGTGGAATAAGGAGGTAAAAAGCAAACCCTCTTTGTGTTGGATGCAGAGGTCAAGGAATGGGATGCTGACATTGCTATGGGTGAGAGTAAAGGTGAGACCGTTACAATTATTGTTAAGCCAATGGAGGAATGCTGTCAGGGCATCCACGGGTCCCCCCAGATGAGGAAAATATCATCTATATAGCGTTTCCACGTTAGTATTCCTTGATGGAATGGGTTAGTCACATGGTGGATAGTATTGCATTCTAGCCAATCCATGTATAGGATAGCTAGGGTTGGTGCGATAATAGCACCCATGGAGGTAACCCTGACTTGTTCAATCAATCAATCAATCAATCAATCAATCATACCATTTGTATAGCGCGCTACTCACCGAGAAGGGTCTCAAGGCGCTTTGGGGAGGGGTCCGCTACTGCTCGAACAGCCAGGTCTTGAGTTGTTTCCTGAAGGTGAGATGGTCCTGTGTCAGCCGGAGGTGGATGGGGAGGGAGTTCCATGTCTTGGCTGCCAGGTAGGAGAAGGATCTTCCTCCGGCGGTGGCTCTTCGGATGCGTGGTACGGCGGCGAGGGCGAGGCTTGTAGAACGTAGCTGACGGGTGGGCGTGTAGAAGGTCAGGCGGTCGTTGAGGTACTTGGGGCCCAGGTCGTGGAGAGACTTGTGTGCGTGGGTAAGGAGCCTGAACGTGATCCTTTTGCTGACGGGGAGCCAGTGCAGGTCCCTCAGGTGGCCGGAGATGTGGCTGCGTCGGGGGATGTCCAGGATGAGTCGGGCGGAGGCGTTCTGTATGCGCTGGAGTCTTTTCTGTAGTTTGGCTGTGGTTCCCGCGTAGAGGGTGTTCCCGTAGTCCAGTCGGCTGGTGACGATGGCCTGGGTGACCGTCTTCCTGGTTTCGGTCGGGATCCATCGGAAGATCTTTCGGAGCATGCGCAGGGTGTTGAAGCACGATGAGGAGACGGCGTTGACTTGTCTGGTCATCGAGAGGGAAGAGTCCAGGATGAAGCCCAGGTTGCGTGTGTGGTCGGTTGGCTTGGGAGCGGTGCCCAGGGCGGGGGGCCACCAGGAGTCGTCCCAGGCGGAGGGCGATGGTCCCAGGATGAGGACTTCCATCTTGTCTGAGTTCAGTTTCAGGCGGCTGTTCTTCATCCATTCGTCGAGGTTTTTCATCCTTTCGTGCAGGCTTGTTCTGGCGGTGGTGGGGTCTCTGGTGAGGGAGAGGATCAGTTGAGTGTCGTCGGCGTAGGAGATGATGTTGAGGTTGTGCTGGCGTGCGATGGTTGCAAGAGGTCTCATGTAGACGTTGAAGAGGGTGGGGCTGAGTGATGATCCTAGTGGTACGCCGCAGATGACTTCGGTGGCCTCGGATCGGAACGGGGGGAGGCGGACTCTCTGTGTTCTTCCGGCGAGGAACGAGATGATCCACTCCAGTGCCTTCTCTTGGATCCCGATGTTGCTGAGGCGTTGGACTAGAGTGCAGTGGCAGACGGTGTTGAACGCTGCAGAGAGGTCCAGGAGGATGAGGGCCGCTGTTTCCCCGTTGTCGAGCAGGGTTCTGATGTCGTCGGTGGCTGCGATGAGGGCGGTCTCGGTGCTGTGGTTGGCTCGGAAACCGGACTGCGAGGGGTCGAGGGATCCGTTCATCTCGAGGAAGGTTGCAAGCTGTCTGTTGACGGTCTTCTCGATGACTTTGGCAGGAAAAGGGAGGAGCGAGATGGGGCGGAAGTTCTTGAGATCCGTGGGGTCCGCTGTTGGTTTCTTCAGTAGGGCGTTGAGCTCGGCATGCTTCCAGCTCTCCGGGAAGGTGGCGGTGTTGAAGGAGGCGTTGATGACGTCCCGGAGTTGGGGTGCGATGATGGAGTGAGCCTTGTTGAAGATGTGGTGGGGGCAGGGGTCGGTTGGAGATCCGGAGTGGATGGTGTTCATCGTGGGGGCTGTGTCTTCGGTGGTCACCGTGGTCCAGGTTGGTTCGACGGTTGGGTGCGTGGGTGGTGCGTCAAAGCTGTTGTGGATGTCGGTGATCTTGGGGTGGAAGAACGAGGTGAGAGAGTCGCAGAGATCCTGTGAAGGAGTGATGTCGTTGTTGCCGGTGCTGGGGTTGGAGAACTCCTTGACGATGCTGAAGAGCTCCTTGCTGTCGTGGGCGTTGTTGTCCAGTCGTTCTTTCAGTGATTTCTTCTTGGTGGTGCGGATGAGCTGGTGGTGCTTGCGGGTGGCGTTTTTTTAGGGCGGTCATGTTGTCTGTGGTTTGGTCGAGGAGCCAGGCTTTCTCGAGGGTGCCTAAATATGAGCCCAGGCTAAATCCTGAGCTACTAGATGCACAGCTGTTTAGGCTATTAGCCTTTTAGAGTATAAACTTATATTTAATCACTCTTTTTGATACTGATACAAATGTATTTTATTCCCATAACATAAAATACTTATAAAGGTAAAAGAGAAATACAAATGATAAACACAAATGTTTAACTGTAATTTTTCACACACGTTCCTGTGTAAACAACAGCAATTCATAAATTCTCAATGTACAGTTTGCTTCTCATATTCCAATGAAAAAATCTTCAAAAAAACACACGTAATTTAAATCCAAAATCCCAATGCATTTCGGGTTAAAATGAAACCCTTCGTCAGGGGATGTAGACATAGAGGAATTGTTAAGTGTGTTCTTGAAATGTAGAAATTCTATGTTGAGATCATTTCAGGATCTACAAAACAGCAACAAAAAAGTCTACATATAACATATGTTACAGAGTACAAATTTCAAGATGAAAAGGCTAGGGGGTGTTGCCGGGGAGAACCAACGTGTGAAAAGGAAATTAAATAATTAATGTATAGTTAAAGTGGTAACGTGCATGTGTCTAATCCAATTTATTGCACCCCAAAAGGAAAAAGTACTGCAAAAAGAAACCACCCTGACTGTGGACTAATCGGAAGCTGAGTGATGTTTGTTAAACCCAAAGAGAGAAGGTTGAATCGAAAAGAGCAAACACTGTGAAAACACCATCGTGCCAAAAAGTCAAAAGCCACATGTGTACCTACTGAAGGGTGTAAATAAAGGAAACCAACTCATGACTGAGTTTGCTTACTTTGATTGTCGTGAATACAGCACATCACGAACTGTTGTTTTAATCAACAAAGTGTTCTTCAGAAACACAATTCAGTTGCCCTAGAGAAAAAGAGGAATATTTGCCAGGGACTCAATTATGGCGACTCGTAACGCTTTAAATAGGTGCAAAAACAAACGAACATACGTTCGGCTTACCCGTAACGTGACTGCAAAAATCACCGTGATGACTAATGCTGTACTCGCTCTTGAAAACTATCTGCAAAAAATTAGAAAAAGTTCTAACAATCACGAAGTCCCGAAAATAAACATGAGGAAACTTAAAAGGTATTAAAAGGGACGAGACGTCCGTAACGTACCTCATGATACAAAACGCCGCCATGGAGTCATCAGTGCCCGGTCTGAGTCCGCCCAGTATACCACGTGGTGCGGAACTCTGGGACTGGTTTATAACAACGAAATGTGACTGAAACTAAAAAACGGACTGCCAAAGCAGACTAAAGGAAAGGGAAAATATTCCTCGGTCTACCGAAGGTGTATTTAATTAACCAAATACTATTGCAGATTCATTATGGTGGTGATCGCCTATATATTTACGATTGTACATACTATCTATGAATAATGGAAAAAATAGAAGGGGGAAGGTAACTGGAGAGGGAAAAAGGGTAATGAGTCCTGCTAAAAGCTAAAAGAACCTCAGGAGGAGGTAAAGTGATTAAAGGAATTATGAAAAATCTGTGGAAGATAAAGTAGTGCTCAAATTAAAGAGACCCCAATATATTAATCACAATAAAAAATAAAATCAAGAAAGGGATTCTTGAAACCAACAAAAACTACAACAAAATCTAAGGAAAGGGGTATGATGAAATGTTATAATTGTGGCCAATGTGGTAACGTCATCACCGGAAACCAATTCACACATCCACATACAGGTCAAAACATAACACTCAGACACAATGCGGATTGTACGACGGAGGGAGTAGTATATGCTATCAAATGCCCATGCGGGCTTGTGTACGTGGGGAGAACAAGTAGAAAAATAAAAACGCGTATAGTAGAACACAAAAGCCGCATTAGGAACCAGAACATTAACTCGTCATTGGCCAGACACTGGTTAGAAGCTACTCTTAGCCAGAAAGGGAAACTTACTGGATAAAAATGTTAGGCACGATCATTCCAGGAGGTCTTAATGACCACTATGAACTACTGTGTTTTCTTGATTAATGTGACATGCATAAATAAGATTGTACGGGAGTATGCCGGGATTTCTCTTGGTTTCCTTTTCCCTTTTATTTTATCCCTTTCTTGATTTTATTTTTTATTGTGATTAATATATTGGGGTCTCTTTAATTTGAGCACTACTTTATCTTCCACAGATTTTTCATAATTCCTTTAATCACTTTTCCTCCTCCTGAGGTTCTTCTAGCTTTTAGCAGGACTCATTTCCCTTTTTCCCTCTCCAGTTACCTTCCCCCTTCTATTTTTTCCATTATTCATAGATAGTATGGTAAGGATCATCTGTCTTTTGGTTATTACATTTTTTATCGATTTTTCATTTTTTTTTTGGATAGAGGTCGATGCTAAATACATTTCCTTGACCTTCCATTAAATTTACAATCATAAATATATAGGCGATCACCGCCATAATGAATCTGCAATAGTATTTGGTTAATTAAATACACCTTCGGTAGACCAAGGAATATTTTCCCTTTCCTTTAGTCTGCTTTGGCAGTCCGTTTTTTAGTTTCAGTCACATTTCGTTGTTATAAACCAGTCCCGGAGTTCCGCACCACGTGGTATACTGGGCGGACTCAGACCGGGCACTGATGACTCCATGGCGGCGTTTTGTATCATGAGGTGCATTACGGACGTCTCGTCCGTTTTAATACCTTTTAAGTTTCCTCATGTTTATTTTCAGGACTTCGCGATTGTTAGAACTTTTCTAATTTTTTGCAGATCATTTTCAAGGGCGAGTACAGCATTAGTCTTCACGGTGATTTTTGCAGTCACGTTACGGGTAAGCCGAACGTATGTTCGTTTGTTTTTGCACCTTTTTAAAGCGTTACGAGTCGCCATAATTGAGTCCCTGGCAAATATTCCTCTTTTTCTCTAGGGCAACTGAATTGTGTTTCTGAAGAACACTTTATTGATTAAAACGACAGTTCGTGATGTGCTGTATTCACGGCAATCAAAGTAAGCGAACTCACTCATGAGTTGGTTTCCTTTATTTACACCCTTCAGTAGGTACACATGTGGCTTTTGACTTTTTGGCACGATGGTGTTTTCACAGTGTTTGCTCTTTTCGATTCAACCTTCTCTCTTTGGGTTTAACAAACATCACTCAGCTTCCGATTAGTCCACAGTCAGGGTGGTTTCTTTTTGCAGTACTTTTTCCTTTTGGGGTGCAATAAATTGGATTAGACACATGCACGTTACCACTTTAACTATACATTAATTATTTCATTTCCTTTTCACACGTTGGTTCTCCCCGGCAACACCCCCTAGCTTTTTCATCTTGAAATTTGTACTCTATAACATATGTTATGTGTAGACTTTTTTGTTGCTGTTTTGTAGATCCTGAAATGATCTCAACGTAGAATTTCTACATTTCAAGAACACACTTCACAATTCCTCTATTTCTACATCCCCTGACGAAGGTTTTTTTTTTAAACCGAAATGTATTGGGATTTTGGATTTAAATTACGTGTGTTTTTTTGAAGATTTTTTCATTGGAATATGAGAAGCAAACTGTACATTGAGAATTTATGAATTGCTGTTGTTTACACAGGAACGTGTGTGAAAAATTACAGTTAAACATTTGTGTTTATCATTTGTATTTCTCTTTTACCTTTATAAGTATTTTATGTTATGGGAATAAAATACATTTGTATCAGTATCAAAAAGAGTGATTAAATATAAGTTTATACTCTAAAAGGTTAATAGCCTAAAAGCTGTGCATCTAGTAGCTCAGGATTTAGCCTGGGCTCATATTTAGACAGTTGACACGAAGGGAGCAGGGCACGCCCCCTAAAACTAGAGAGCACGCAAAAAATTGTATATATTTTGAGTACATTGAACAAAAGTGTGAATTTAGGTGTGCAGATCCACCTTTACACAGATCATATTTTCTCGAGGGTGTAGCAGTTCTTCTTGGAGTCCTTGAGGTCTTCGGTGAACCAGGAGGCCTTCTTGCTTCTGGGTCTGCTAGGGGGGTTCTTCAGTGGTGTGAGGTCGTCGGCGCAGGCGGTCAGCCACTGTGTGAGGTTGCTGGCTGCTTCGTTGGGGTCCGTTGTGCTGGCGGGTGGGCTCTGGCTGAGACAGGTGGTGAGCTGGTCGGCGGTGATCTTGCTCCAGCTCCTGTGGGGAACCTGAATCGGGTGGCGGTGGGTCGTGGTTCTTCTGAAGCTGAAGTGGACGAAGCTGTGGTCGGTCCAGTGAAGTCCGGTGGAGTGGCTGAAGGTGATGTGCTTGCTGGATGAGAAGACGGGGTCAAGCGTGTGGCCGGCGTAGTGGGTGGGGGTGTTGACGAGTTGCTTGAGCCCGAGGTTGGCGAGGTTGTCCAGCAGGGCGGCGGTGTTGCGGTCCTTGTTGTTCTCCAGGTGGAAGTTGAGGTCCCCTAGGAGAATGTAGTCAGCGGAGCGGAGGGCGTGCGGGCTGATGAAGTCTGTGATGTCGTCGCTGAATTTTGTACGTGGTCCAGGGGGCCTGTAGACGAGGGTGCCTCTGAGGGTCGTCTTTGGGTCGGTGTGTATCTGGAAGTGGAGATACTCGGCGGCGGTGAAGGTGTTGTCGGAGTCGGTTGTGATGCGGATGGTGTTCTTGTGTACGATGGCGATGCCTCCTCCCGTCGGGTTGACGCGGTCTCTCCGGATGATGTTATATCCGTCTGGGATGGCGGTGGCGATGTCGGGCGCTGAGGAGGCGTTGATCCAAGTTTCCGTGAGGTAGGCGACGTCTGGTGAGGTTGTGTCGAGCAGGTTCCAAGGTTCGATGACGTGTATGTGGATGGAGCGGGTGTTGAGCAGGATGCACTTGAGGTGGCTGTTGTTGGTGCTTGGCTTGGTGGCTGCGGTGCAGGTCCGGAGGCAGGTGAACTTGCAGGCTTGACAGGTGAAGGGTCCTAGGGTGCGTCTCGGGGTCGCTCGGTGGCAGGCTCTTGGTCGGTCGGGTTTGAGTGCGATGAGGGTGGCGGCATCGTAGGTCCGTCGTGTGGGCTGGCATCGTCGGGGGCCAGGGGTCCTGGCGCTGGGCGCGGTCCAGGTGTGGACGGGCGCAGACGGGCTTGCCTTTGGCACGCCTTCGGCGCACAATCGGCGCGCCCGCTGCGCGAGCGTGGGGGCGTCATAAGAAGGGAGCCGGGAGGGAGGGTCTTCTGGGTGGCGGGAGCGGGGGGGCCCAATAGGCTGGTGGGGCCGCAGGGAGGCAGCGGCGGGAAAGACGAGTGCGGGCGGCTCAGCGGCGGCTGGGTCGCCTGCAGCCCCAGCAAAACACGGCAGGCAGGTAGGCAGGAGCAGGAGGAGCGTGGGGGTGACCAGGCCAAGGCAGGCACAGTGGTTGATAATACTGATTATCAAACATGAAGAAGTTCTGTGTGAGGCAAATCTCAAGGAGTTGTATAATGAATAGTGTGAGCACCGTGTGTGGACGGGGCCTGCTGTTAAGTATATTCTCCATGACCATGAGTGATTCTCTTTGTGGGATGTTAGTATAAAGAGACTCTACGTCCAAGGTACATAGAGTCTCGTTCTCAGGGTCAAAGGGATGGTTCTCAATTAAGTTTATCATAAACATGCTGTCTCTGACAAAACAAATTGTGCTGGTCACAAAATCCTTTAGGAAGAAGTTCCCATAATGTCCTAGTGGTTCCAACACAGACCCGCAGCCAGATACAATAGGTCTACCTGGGGGAGTATCCAATCTTTTATGGATCTTGGGGAGGGTGTAAATTACCGGGGTCCTAGGATTGGTTACATTTAAGAAATGTAGTTCATGTTTGCTCACAAAACCAGTTTTGTGTGCCTCTATGGTGATTTGTTTGATAAGTGTTTGTAATTCTTTGGTCGGGTTATTTGGTAATTTACAATAGTGGTCTGTGTTAGAAAGCTGGCGTAAAAGCTCAGTTTTATAGTCATCAATACTTTGTAGAACAATACCATCACCCTTGTCTGCTAGCTTTATGACAAGGCTGTTGTTATCACGTAGTGAGGAGATTGCCATTTTTTCATCCAACGTGATGTTATATGGGATAAACAAATGTGATTTCGCCAGATCAGAGGTTTCTTTGAGAATAACTTTCTCAAATGTAATGATCTCTTTGGGGATCATGTTGGATGTGGGAAAAAAAGTGGACGGGAGCCTAAAGGGTGTGATGGCAGCTTTAGGTTGGGTGGGATTCTGATCAAAGAACGCCCGAAGTCTGATCTTTCTAAAGAACCCAAGTAGATCAGATTGAAGGTCAAAAAAATTGGGGTAGGTAGTCGGGACAAAGGATAAACCCTTACTCAGAATTGAGATTTCTTGACTCGAGAGGGTGTGGTTAGATAGGTTGAACAAAGGAATGGTCATGTTCCCAGTATCAGTGTCTGTTACCACTGGTAGAACTTCTGTCTGGTTTGCCTCTCCCCCGGGGGGTTGTACCATCTTGGTTGTTGTTTTACTCGACCCCTCTTTGGGGGTTCTGAGCCGCCTCTCGCTAAAAAATGGGTGTTTTGATTGCGTGTCGAGGTACTTGCTCACTCCCCAGAGTCTGGGTTGTCAGAAGATTTGGTTGATGAGTCAGTAAATCCTACAATAGTATTCCTTCTGTTGAAACGACCCCAGGGTCTAGGGTTCTGTGGGTTATGGTTGAAGTTCTGATTAGTATAGAAATCTTTGTGGAGATAGGGATAAGCACGTTCAGGAGTGAATGATTTAATGTCTTTCTTTACTTTGTTTGATTTCTTATTTTGTTCAATGCGGTGGAATTCAAGTACAGTTTTCTCAACTTTCTCTAAGAGTTTCTTGGATTCAGGGGCGTTATTATTCTCACCAATCTGTCTCTCTATGTCTTTAATGATTTCACCTATTTTTGTAAGTTCCTCAGAGGCTGTTTCTATACCTATGACCAGCCAATGTCTGGAACAGGTAGTCCCTATATGAGTAAAACCAGTGATATACTTAGGGTTGTCCGTGAATACCCTTGGAATATTCCTGACTTGCAGCCCTAACGGTATGGTGTTGGATTTCAGATATTGTGTAAGCATAAGTGTCATTAATTCTAAGCGGACAAATTTCTTTCTCTGTTTTTTCAAGTCTTCAGAGAGACTAGAGCTACCTACCCGCTGTGGTACTGTCTTCTAGGTCCGTGAAGAGAGAAGGACCTTCACAAATCTTTTTAATATATTCATCTGAGTACAAAGGGGCCTGGTCGGACATATCAGTGTAACAACGTTAATAGGGGAAGTAAAGTGAGAGTGCACATGAGTACCAACCTGACTAGTGCAAGATTAGGGAGGGAAGCAACCTACTTGTGAAAAGTGAAAGGCAGAAAACGCCCTTGAAATCATGCGATTGCGCTAATTATATTTGAAGCCAACAAGGGCACCCAAACGAGTCAGCACAGGGCCTCGGGGAACATTCTCTTTAAACAACAGTGGTCCCATGTAAAAGAAGTTTTCAAGCACAATAAATATAGACACAGTCGATTCTATATTAATATGACATGTCCAGCCGGACAGCGGTCTCAATGTTTACTTAATCAGGAATAAGGGAGAAGAATTCCTTCAACAATTCCACATAGTGGGGCACAAACCTGTACCCAAACACATACAAAGTAGTACAGTGAAGAAACAAGGAACAAAACAGAGCTTTTAGGCAAAAGCTTCAGGATTCTGTGATTTCCAATGTAACAGAAATTTCAAAAGGCACCTTTACACATACATAACACATGGTATAAGTTCTGTATAAGGCGCACATCAAGGTCGACGGCTTTTCGATCCCACTAAGTAATCAAGGGGATCAACATCAGGACATTGATTAATGCCTAATAGGTGTAAGCCTCTATTGCCTAGGAAAGAAGAGGGGAGAGGAACGGCACAGAAAGAATAAATTACAGGAGCTAAATAGGACTAATAATACACATAGTCCACGAAGTGGTGAATAGTGGAGGCGTGGTGGAGAACAAACGGGTGGGCGACCGTAAAGATCATGGTAGCTTATTAATCCTAAAGTAGTAGTGTGCGGGGAGACCTGTAAGTGGCCAGGGAATCGTGGCGGTGAAAAGGAGCTGAAAAACCTTGGTAGGATGAAAAGCGTGTTGGTACAACATGCCTTAATCTAAAAACAAAAAATGAATATAAAATAGAGGACCAGTCTTAACATGGGAGGTAAGCCCAATGATCCACAATTCTAAGACTTCCATAATGCCTTCCGTGTTGCCGCGAGGAAAGCTGTCAGGTGTGGGGGATGGCGCAGTGCGAAAGTGGAATGTGTAGTGCAGATCGTTGTGGACCGGTGCAATTATTTGAAGTGAGCGACGGCGCAACGGTGGAGGACAGAAGTAAAACAGTAAAAAGGTTTGGCGCGGTAAGAGTCAGAGTAGCAATGAGTAGAGGGACCGGGGCTTACCTAGGGGTACCCTAGTACGCCCGGCAAGGCGAGCTGGAGGAGGGGGTAGATGGCCTTGCTTCCCTAAGGAATGGAAAAAGGGGGAAGTACTGTGTTTGTGACTTTTCAATTGATTGTAAAGAATTTGTTTTTGAAGATGTGAGAAACGAGTTAAAGACTTTCACAAACTGTAATAGTTGTAATCTCGTGTATGCCATCTTGTGTCCCTGCAATATGATCTATGTGGGCCAGACGAAACAAAAAATCTAACTACGGTTCTCACAACACCGGAGCAGGATTAGATGCAGAACGTCTAATGCTCCATTGGTTGAACATTTCATTGACAAAGGACACAGTGAAAATGATGTTCGTTGGACTGTCATCAGCCAAGTGAGCATACCCCAGAGAGGCGGTGACCTAACAAAACTGTTGAATAAAGAGGAGTTGAAATGGATCCTCAAAACGGACAGTTTGAACTCTAGGTTAAACCTCCAGGAAGATTGGACTACTTTGATATGTATTATCCAGCACAAACCTTGATCTTTTCTGCCTTGGTCTGATGTGTGTACATGACAATTTTCCCGTTCTAGTTGCAATCATTTCTTGCTTAAGTACTCTGTTCTTTTGCTTCTTACTTTTAATACTGATGCTTGAGAGTTACTTCTGTAATCACCTTGATGCACTGTTTAATCCACATTCCCGCTCCAAGATGGCCGCCATATTCGCCAAACTTTTTACCCTTACACTATCTCTATGTCCCTCCACCCTCTGTAACAGCCAATCAGGATCCTACTCTCACCTACATAAGAGTAAACCTTACTTCACACTTGCCACCGCATTGTCAGGAAGGATTGTATACCGACTGAACCGGTAAGCCGACCCCAATGCTCCACTTCCAAAAATTGCTAGAACTATACGCTCCCGTTTTATCCCTAATCACCCGTTTTCTTTCCCAGGACACCTTCTAGCTCCTAAGCGATCAAAATAATTGACGCGTGGCTCCAGCTCCCGATCCTGGTAAGCGTTTGGTCTCCCACGACCCTACGGTAACAGTCATGGTCCCGGTATCATGTAATTAATTACTTCCCCCTTTTTCCATTCCCTAGGGAAGCACGGCCATCTACCCCCTCCTCCAGCTCGCCTTGCCGATCGTACTAGGGTCCCCCCTAGGTAAACCCCGGTCCCTCTACTCATTGCTACTCTGACTCTCACTGCGCCGAACCTTTTTACTGTTTTACTTCTGTCCTCCACCGTTGCGCCGTCGCTCACTTCAAATAATTCATTTAAAAATAATCATGCACTGATAATCGTAATCTCCTCACATCACAATATGCCCGAACCTTTTTAACTTCTGTCATCCCCCACTGCGTCGTACCTCTTTGACACCGTAATCTTAAGGTAATTGCGCCGGTCCACAACGATCTACACTACAAATTCCACTTTCGCACTGCGCCATCCCACACCTGACAGCTTTCCTCGCGGCAACACGGATGGCATTATGGAAGTCTTAGAATTGTGTATCATTGGGCTTACCTCCCATGTTACGACTGGTCCTCGATTTTATATTCATTTTTTGGTTTTAGATTAAGGCATGTTGTACCAACACGCTTTTCAACCTACCAAGGTTTTTCAGCTCCTTTTCACCGCCGCGATTCCCTGGCCGCTTACAGGTCTCCACGCACGCTACTACTTTAGGATTAATATGCTACCATGATCTCTACGGTCGCCCACCCGTTTGTTCTCCACCACGCCTCCACCAGTCACCACTTCGTGGACTATGTGTATTATTAGTCTTATTTAGCTCCTGTAATTTATTCTTTCTATGCCGTTCCTCCCCCCTCTTCTTTCCTAGGCAATAGAGGCTTACACCAATTAGGCATTAATCAATGTCCTGATGATGATCCCCTTGATTACATAGTGGGATCGAAACGCCGTCTACCTTTATGTGCGCCTTATACAGAACTTATACCATGTGTTATGTATGTGTTAAGGTGCCTTTTGAAATTACATTTACATTGGAATCACTGAATCCTGAAGCTTTTGCCTAAAAGCCCTGTTTTGTTCCTTGTTTCGTCACTGTTCTAATTTGTATGTGTTTGGGTACAGGCTTTTGCCCCACTACGTTGAATTGTTGAAGGAATTCATCTCTCTTATTCCTGATTAAGTAAACATTGAAACCGCTGTCCGGCTGGACATGTCATATTAATATAGAATCGACTGTGTCTATATTTATTGTGCTTAAAAACTTCTTTTGCATGGGACCACTGTTGTTTAAAGAGCATGTTCCCCGAGGTCCTGTGCTGAGTCGTTTGGGTGCCCTTGTTGGCTTCAAATATCAAAGGTTGCAGGGCCACATACAAAGCTGCACAGGTCAAAGCCAAGAAAAATTGGGATGAGGACTGTTGGAGGGAGTTACTTCAGGCATGTGGAGGTCGAAACATGACTCAATTCTGGCACCTACTTAAGTGGGGAAAGTGCCCACAACAAATGGCACCTACTACTTATGTCGAACCACAACAGTGGGTAAGTTATTTTGAAAACCAGTTTAAGATCAGGAATAGGAATGCTGCGGTTACACCGCCCCTCAGTTATGAAGCGCCCCTGATATTTGTCCCAAGCGAGGTGGAGTCAGTTTTGAAAATGATTCCGTGTGGTAAAGCCCAAGGGCCAGACTGCATCCCCGCAGACCTATATAAGCAAGAACAATCTCTGTGGGTCCCTTATTTAACAACTCTAGCCAATGCCCTTGCTAGTGGAGCACCAGTTCCTGATTCTTGGTTTGGGGCAGAAATTTTGCTGATCTGCAAGAAAGGCGATCGCTCTGCCCCAGCCAATTATCGGCCGATAATTCTCATTGACGCTGAACAAACAATTATAGCATGTTTAGTACTGGGTTGTATTCAATGCTGGACATCCGAAACCGACATTTTAACGCCCTTCCAGGCGGGTTTCCGGTCACACATAGTGACCCTGAACCAAGCTTTTAGATTTGGGCTCCTGTACTGGAAGGATGTATTTCTGGGGGAGGCATGCCCGTTGCTGCCTTTGTGGACTTAAGATCCGCATTGGATCTTGTGCCTAGGGCTAAATTATGGGAATTTCTCTTGAAGATGGATATGGTAAAGGAGTTGGTGGCGATTTTGGTCAACCTCCATGAACACACCTTTGCTCAGGTTCGCAGGGGTAAACCAGGGGAGGAAACTGCAAGATTTGAGGTGTCCAAAGGTGTTAGACAAGGGTGTGTCTTGGCCCCACCCTGTTTTCCTTGTTTATTATTGGGGTGGTTAAGTATTTTTCTAACCACCCGACAGATGCACCAACTCTAGCTGGCATGAAAGTCCCCCTGCTCATGTTCGCGGATGACACCCTTCTAATTTCCAAGACGAGACAGGGATTACAATTGGCACTGTCTCGTTTTGAGTTGTTCTGCCACGAACATGAGCTGGAAGTAAACGTGGGGAAGACCAAGTTCATGGTTCTCCATGGCTCTAGACCAGTTAGTGCAAGGGTACACATGGGAGGAGCCACTCTGGAGCAGACATCTGTCTTTACATATTTGGGGTTACATTTAGTGTTAAACTGAGCTGGAAGCCCCAGATAGACCTGCTCACCTTAAAACACACCCAATTAGGTGGAGCCCTGCTTAAAGAGCATAGGCACTCTCTAACTAAACCGATTTCCCCCCTAGTCAAAATTTACGACTCTAAAATCCTACCCGCTGTTTTGTATGGCGCAGAACTGTGGGGTATCAGCAATCTGCCCCCATTAAGGGTCGTACAGAACACATTTTTTAGGTCTGCCATAGGGCTACCCCAATCCTCCCCACTCATACCCTTATTGTATGATCTAGGCTGTCAGCCTGTTGAGGACGTTGCACGGTATAGACCACTGGCATTTTGGCAACATCTGTGGACTACACCGGAACTATCCCTATACGCCAAGGCACTATTGGAAGTTAAAGGGTTGTGTGGTTCCCTCAGGATCCCTTGGTTGGCTGAAATAAAATCAATACTGTCCGATATGGGGATGGGGGAGCTATGGGCCAACCCCGATACAGCAGTTTTTCCTTCCAAAAAGCTTTTTAGGGATGTGTATTGGGACAGGATTAAAACCAAGAGACATGCATCCATGATAGGTAGTTCTTTGACTCCAACATTCCTTGACATTGAGGACGAATCATGCCTGGAAGAATATTGGGACACCATAACGAAGCCACTAGACCATAAACTGTACCACCAGCTTAGAGTGGGTACTTTACCACTACGCTGGCTAACCAGCAGATGGAACATTTTAGGAAGTGATAAATGTCCATTTTGTTTGGATCAAGTTAAAAACGCAGATCACTTCCTTTTTGTCTGCTCGGAGTACCAACTACCCAGACGTTTGTGGCTAAAACCTGTTTGTCAGTTAATGGGAACCAGATCCACGCAGGCCGCAAGTAGGATCTTGAAATCTGACACCTCTACCCCAGTGGTTATAGGTGTAGCTAAATTTGTGAGTTCGGCCTGGACACTTCGGATCCGAAAGATCAGTTCCCAATTTTGTGATGTATATAACATTATAGGTTGTTCCTAGTGGGAGCTGGTACCCCTCATGGGTAATGGTTTTTTTAATTTGAGTTTTTAACTAGTTAACAACTAGCTGTCTAAGTCTTTTGCTATTTGCACATTTAATATCGTTTTAGCATCTATTTTAGCATTTTTACTTATTTATATATTTTATGTACTTATATACATGGAATAATCAATTTCCTTTTGTATAAGATGTATGTTTTGCATGGACTTTGTATTGTATAGTATGTCTTTTATGATGAAAATTCGCAATAAAGACTTATTGACTTGACTACTACATTAAATGTGCACAATGGTTGTTTATCGCATATTTTAAAAAATTGTCTCTGATTAATTTATCTGATGCTCTTGATTGCATACTTGAACTGGACAATGCTGAACTGATCTTGCGTACTGGCACCTTTAAGACAGTAGCTACTGGTGCTCGGAAAACAATGTGTGATCCATTATGTTAATCGTATCTTGCTATTTATTATATGTATTTTATCTACGCTTATTGTATTTTGCCCCCTATGAACTTTGACATTGCTAATAATGTGTTTTTATTTGAATATGTCTACTTTTATGGATACGCTGTTATCCGAGTTAAGTCTTTGGAAATTGGAAATATAGGCAAGTCAACAAATGCTTTTCCTATGGAAACAAGGTTCTAACTATAACTACCTACTGCCGACTGCCAGCAGGTAATATATATAAAGAGAGAGAGAGAAAAAGAGATAGAAATACACACACACACACATTTGTATGTATATATATATTACCTACTGGCGGTCGCCAGTAGGTAGTTATAGTTAGGATCGATTTCCATAGGGAAATTGCAACATTCTATTTGGAATAACTTTGGCGCCGGTTGAGAAATCAGCCTGAATTTTTTAGCAACTTTATCTCGCGGCTCTCTGCTCCTTCCCTAAAAGTTTGGGGGGGATTCGTCAAGCGGGGGCCGAGATAAAAGGGGGGTCCCAAAATGTGTTTTCCCCATGTCAATTTCCATAGGGCCGTCTGTCGCACTTTTAGCTTGAACGGCTGAATGGATTTTCACCAAACTTGGCAAAATTGTAGGGACTGGTAGCCCGATGTGCCTTTGCTATGTCTCAAGATATGTGCTCCAGTGGATTTTGAGTAATTTAGGTTCAAAAAAATGTATATATCTAGAGCCGCGCCCCTGTACGCGTACCGGGGATCGCTCCGGGCGCGCCAGGCGACTTGCGCACGGCAAGCTGATTGGCTCTCGGGTGTCTGTAAACATTCGAAACAGTCCGCAGCGGCCGCCATCTTGTGTCTCGGTAGCATCGAGACACAAGAGGTGGTAAAAACAAAAGGGAAAATAATGAAAAGGTGGCAGGGTAGACCCCCCCTGGCCCCCTAGGTTTGATGTGGGGGCCATAAAAGGGTCCCTCGGGTAAAAAAAAATGTTTACATTTTTTTTTCGATTTTCGCGGGGGGGAGCGCCCGGTACGCGCACCGGGGAGCGTACTTTGGTGAAAAATAGTGAAAATAATAGTGTAAAATTGATGGAGAGGTAATTTCTTCTGGTAGTTTCTCAATGCAAAACCCTCATGCTACCTCTAATTTACCGCTCAAAAGGTGTTGGGCCCTTCACACCATGTATTACCTTCAGGAGACTTTAAATTATCATGAACATTCAAAAAATGCAATTATTATTTTAAGCCAATAAAGAGAGTTGTTGATTATTTTAAAGGGTTTTATTTTCTAGTCAAAAGTTAATTTTTCTCTGACCCTTTATTTATTAGTAAAATATCAATCAGGTTACAGAATTTGGAAAACAGGAAAAATATAAATAATACAGAACACATTACAGTCTGCATATAAGCATTACATGTACTTATGAAAATGTGGCGCAAAAGTCTTAAAGAGTTTCTAAGAAAAATAGTCTTGCAAAGCTAATCAATAATTAAATAGTTTGCAAAAAATCTCCCATTAAGAGAAATAAATGCATAAATCAAATAAATCTTTTTAGAACTAATTAATTAGTCAAAGCATAAACTTAAAGTTTAGCATCTAATTCTAAAGAGCCTTTCTATCTGTTGCTGCTCATGTGCATCTCTGTGTCTAAAGAGCAAAAAGGAGGGAGACAGCCCGCCCTTCACAAGACCTCAAAGGAATGTGGCCTGATGTGCCAAGATATTACGTGGAAGCAAGAAACCTCCCCCTGAATCTCCTCGGACGCACCTCCCCTTCAGCAATCTCCCGGGACGTTTCTCGTTCCTAACCCATAGAAGCCAGCTGAGCTGAGAAAAAAAGAAAAGCCAGCCCCCATCCAGAGAGGACAGTATTTATACCCTAATTATTGGCAGAGTACACAAAGATGTAGCATCTTTCAGGAGAACCTTCACGTGATTGGTCAGTCATGATGGCATGAGGTCACACTACCCTGACTCATTCTAAAATCCTGACTTCACCAGTTTTAACAAAAGAAGCGCAAATGACTTAATACATTTTATATGTTTGCAACATTTACTAGGAAAAATGTTTCATTCTAATTCATCCTTCCTTCCACAGCGTAGTCAGATGGACACTTTTAACTAACACTGGTACATTGGCAGAATCACAAGAATGTATAGTTTAAGATGTCCTTGACTTCTTGTCATGAGGAAAGCTGCCACAGTCTGCGCATGCTCCCTTCTCATTAAATTGCAAGCCATAGCCTTGATGGATTCACAGACAGCCATGTTTTGTGTAGGCCCCAAAAATAAAACAAACACAAAGATAATATTAATTTCATGTAAATCAGTCCATTATGTTTCCCAAGTGCATTATTAATTCACACACATTATAAAAAGAGGTGTTATTAACTGAAAATGTTTATCAAAATATGCAACAAGTCAAAGTCCTTTAAGACAGGAATAATAAATCTAGATTACATGGATGGGAAGAGAGAAACACATTCTATTAATCCTCAAAGGAAAAAAGGCCACTTTTTCTCTACATTGCAAAAAAAACACATGTTAATTCAGCAAAAGCATTTTCAGGCCTCACTTTCATGTTTTTCATGTGCCATGTTTTTAACCTGCACCAAAATGTGTGTGGCAATTTAAATGCAGCCTGTCTGTATCACAAAAATAAAAACAATGCCTGACTGCAGATGAAATCTGCTCCATCAAAATAATCATTTTGAGTGATTACAGGTAGGGTAGCTCTGAAAAGAGCTTTTGGGTTCTGTGGCTGTTTTAGGTACCTACAAGTATGTCCCACACACACCCACACAACCCTACACCCCCACAGTCACACACTCCCCACACACACCTTACACACGCACACCTCCACCCACACCCAAACACCCCACAGCCCTACACCGACACCTTACACATCCACACCCACAACCACACACCCAGACACACACACACACCTCACCCCCCCAACACA
This sequence comes from Lissotriton helveticus, assembly GCF_964261635.1. Taxonomy (NCBI): domain Eukaryota; kingdom Metazoa; phylum Chordata; class Amphibia; order Caudata; family Salamandridae; genus Lissotriton; species Lissotriton helveticus. The sequence goes on along the minus strand of NC_136060.1, from coordinate 441,214,682 downwards.
CACACACACACACGCACACACAGATACCTCACAGACACACCTCACACATCCCACACACCTCCCCCCACACAACCATGCACACCTCACAGACACATCCACACATCCCACACATACACACACATCCTATACACATACTCCCCACACCCACACACACCCCAAACACACCTCACACACCCACACTTCCACCTACACCGAAACACCCCACACACCCACACACACACCTTACACACCCACATCCCCACCCACACCTACATACCCCACACAGATATACACCTCATCCCCCCCAGACACACACACACACACATACACACCTCACAGACACACCCCGCACATCCCCCACGCACACCTCCCCCACCCCCACACATGGGGAAAACTCAGTGAAACACTAAAATAATAATTTAAAGTGCTTAGAGGTAGGGTATCTCTGAATAGAATTGTTGTGTTGTGTGGGTTTTAAGTACCAACATGTAGGTACCAATGCAGAGTCTTAAATTCAATGTACACCTTTTACTCTGTAGATAATTTGCATGTTGTTATAGAAGTTATTGTGGTATATGGAATGCATACCATAGTCTGTCAGGAAAACATAAAGAACATGGAGGCAGGAGATGAAAAAGAGATGTCAAATACACATTGGAGATAATATAGTGGGAGAAAGGAAGTATCTATGAGCAAAATTACTATGTAAAACAAAAAAGTTGCACAGTATACTATACGTCTGACTTTACATTATAATCAATTCGGTAGTAGTTTAAGAATTACATATAAAAATGAATAATGTCTCAAACAATTTTAGAATTATTAAATATACATGTATTTTTGAGATTCATTTTCAAAATTTGATAGAACGTCTAACATTTGATTGTCCGAAATGTCCTCTTTTTGCGTGAACATAACTTCCAACATTTGACTGTCAGAAACATCCTCATATTGAATTAACAAATCCACAGATTCTACACATTGTAGAAGTTCATGGTCCCTTGATTCATCCATGAATTCCAAGTCATTGGGTTCAATGGTTTCCTCATTGTTCATCTCTAGGACAATTTCAAAGGAAACGTTCTGTTCTCCTTCCATTTTTGTGCTGAAATTTGCATTAAAAAAAAATCAGTAGAAATATGGCACTGTTGGGTTTAAGTTCAGACAGGTAGTTTTGATTTTTTAACAGTGAAGTTAACTTTGGGCAATGTATGGTAACAGGCAGGAAGTAGAAATATAAAAAAGTGCCTGTGAAGAAACGTAAGTAAATTCATAATTATAGCAGAGAAGCCTAAGTCAATCCATAAATATAACAGAGGAGCCTATCTCTATCTATAACTATAGCAGAGGAACAGTAAATAACTATCAGAAAACGTTTTTAAAAAATAACTTAAAGTGCCCCTTACAAATTATCAACTTACTTTACAGAGAGGTGAAGAAGACAAAATGCGAAAATCCTTTCAAGATGTACCTCAGGTAGTTGTAGTCAAAATGGCCGTGTTTTCCTCTCATTTTTCATTTATATTCATGTACATAACCAATCAAATGTCAGGAAATAATAGTGGAAAATGAAAGTAACATTTTAATTGGTTCTCAATTCTAACACTTCAGATGTGTTTTTGTGAAGTAATTTACCTCAGGGTATTTAGAGAGGTCTACAGGCTAAATGGCTCAATGGAATTCCACCAAATTTGGGAAAATGGTAGGGATTGGTATGTAGTATGAGCTAATCTATATTTGGTGATAGGGTCTCCAATGGTTTTAATGTAAATTAACTTTTAACATTTTTCTTAGAGCGCTTCCCGGTACGCGTACCGGCAGCGCTACGGGAGTCCTCCATTTTGTGTTTCGGTAGATTTGAGACAGAAAATGGAGGACAAACAACATTGGGAATGGGTATAAGGGGGCATCGTAGGCACTCCTTGACCCTCTAGGTTTTCTGAGGGGGTCTTAGGAGGCCGAAATAGGCAAACAAAAAAAATAAGTTTTTATTTTTTGCGGGGGGAGCGCCGGGGAGCGTACTATGGTGAAAAATAGTGAAAAAAGTTAGAAAAAGATAATCATTTGGAGTGATCAGAGATAGGGTAGCCCTGAAAAGGGCTTTTGGGTTCTGTGGCTGATTTAGGTATCTACAAGTAGGTACCAATGCACAGTCTTAAATTCAGGAGGAATATTCTATTCCCCTCATCTGAGAAGTGCACACCATCTCCCCTGTAGATATCTTGCATGTTGTAACATAAGTTATTATTGTATATTGAACCCATTCCATAGTCTCTCATGTAAGCAGAAACAGATTTATTCACATGTTTCCTTGCTTTCTCAAATTGGTGACAAAATTGATTGGACCACTTCCATTTCTGTCTTTGGCATATATTGGAATATACTAAGGCAGTTTGTGGAAATAGTGCCATCAAATGATCAAAGGTGTCCTTTAAAAGCATTTCCAGACCTACCCCAGTCAAAGTGCCCAAGTCATTTTCTCCACAGTGCACAATTAACAGGTCAGGGTGTGGCAAATGCAAAAAGGTTTTCACCAATGGAATCAATTGGTGACATTTTAATCCTCTCTGGCCAATCCATTTGATGTTCACGTTTGATAAATCAAGGTTGTGAACATTTCTGGTACCAGCATACCTTTGAGCCCAGTGGATATAGCTATGTCCAATAATCCAGACAGAATACATGGTGAGAGGAGATTCTGATGCAGTCAGATGAAGTGTGGAAAAGAAATGGCAGTTGGAACAATAGGAGTTTGCAACAAAAAAAACTGTGGAGTTTCAGTGCTCTTGAATCACAAGCAATGATTGGTAGGATGAGATAGGTGAAAACTGAAAGTTAGGGTGCATGGTTGTGTTCTGTGTAAGAAGTAATTTGAATGGTTAAAAAAAAGTCATTTAAAGAAACCTTACACCAGATAAGCTGGTGTATTTGCAGGTCAAACATCCTTGCAGAGGTGATTTGGAACATTGTAGAATAAACTTTTAACCCTGGCAGCTCAGTGAGGAGGGAGTTGCTATGGTAACAGGTAGAAAGGGCTGAGGGGGGGGGGGGGGGTGTTGGTTTGAAAATACAGAGGGAAGAGTTTTGATTGGTTGCCATGAGCAATATGTGTGTAGAATTAGAGGTTTTCTGTGCCTTTATGGTTTGCAGTGTCTGGAGAACATACCTTTTGCTCTGCTAAAGAAATATTGGTGTGTGTATCTGTGGTTTTTTAATGTTGCTTTGTGTCATGCTTTTTGATAATGCTTGGTAAAAAGTTGTTACTGCATAGAGGAATTGTATTTTGTAAAATTGTGAAGTTTTAGTAGTGATATGGAATGCTTTTATTTGGGACCTGTGCTGTGTTTTTTAAATGTGATGTCAAAAACGATTTTGTGAAAAATGAATGGATTTTAAATTTTTTAAAAGGAATTAAGAATGTGTGCATGTTTAAAGAAATATATTTGACTCTTTACAATGAAGTTACCTGTGTTTTAACTCAGTGTAGGAAGCATATTGAGTTTGTTTGCATAGAGGAATTGTATTTTGTAAAATTGTGAAGCTCCATGTGAAAGCGTTTGCCTCAGTCTTATCCCTGTTGTGAGGCAGGTGCAAAATTTTGCCTCAGTCTTATCCCTGCTGTGAGGCAGATTATTATAAATAGGATCTGTGCTGTGTTTCCTAAATGTGATGTCAAAAACGATTTTGGGGAAAATAACTGGTTTTTACATTTTTGAGTATAATGTGGCGCATAGGTTTAAAGTGACGCATACATGCGTCACTTTTTAAATATGGGGAAACAAGGTACATGTTTGGGCTTTCCTGGGGAGACTAGGTGGTGAGGCTTGTATCTAAGAGTGCAGTGGACTAGGCTTCATGAAGCATATCCCTGTCTGCATTCTTAGACACAGGTGTCAATTTGACTCTTTACAATGATGTTAGCTGGGTTTTAAATCAGTGTAGGAAGCATATTGAGTTTGTTTGCATAGAGGAATTGTATTTTGTAAAATTGTGAAGCTCCATGTGAAAGCGTTTGTCTCAGTCTTATCCCTGTTGTGAGGCAGGTGCAAGATTTTGCCTCAGTCTTATCCCTGCTGTGAGGCAGATTATTGTAAATAGGATCTGTGCTGTGTTTCCTAAATGTGATGTCAAACGATTTTGGGGAAAATAAATGGTTTTTACATTTTTGAGTATAATGTGGCGCATAGTTTAAAAAGTGACGCATACATGAGTCACTTTTTAAATATGGGGAAAAAAGGTACATGTTTGGGCTTTCCTGGGGAGACTAGGTGGTGAGGCTTGTATCTAAGAGTGCAGTGGACTAGGCTTCATGAAGCATATCCCTGTCTGCATTCTTAGACACAGGTGTCAATTAGACTCTTTACAATGATGTTAGCTGTGTTTTAAATCAGTGTAGGAAGCATATTGAGTTTGTTTGCATAGAGGAATTGTATTTTGTAAAATTGTGAAGCTCCATGTGAAAGCGTTTGCCTCAGTCTTATCCCTGTTGTGAGGCAGGTGCAAGATTTTGCCTCAGTCTTATCCCTGCTGTGAGGCAGATGATTGTAAATAGGATCTGTGCTGTGTTTCCTAAATATGATGTCAAAAAGATTTTGGGGAAAATAAATGGTTTTTACATTTTTGAGTATAATGTGGCGCATAGGTTTAAAAAGTGACGCATACATGCGTCACTTTTTAAATATGGGGAAAAAAGGTACATGTTTGGGCTTTCCTGGGGAGCGTAGGTGGTGAGGCTTGTGTCTAAGAGTGCCGTGGACTAGGCTTCATGAAGCCTATCTCTGCTGCATTCTTAGACACAGGTGTCAATTTGACTCTTTACAATGATGTTACCTGTGTTTTAACTTAGTGTAGGAAGCATATTGAGTTTGTTTGCATAGAGTAATTGTATTTTGTAAAATTGTGAAGCTCCATGTGAAAGAGTTTGCCTCAGTCTTATTCCTGTTTTGAGACAGGTGCAAAATTTTGCCTCGAAACACCTGTGTCTAAGAATGCAGCAGAGATAGGCTTCATGAAGCCTAGTCCACTGCACTCTTAGATACAAGCCTCACCACCTACGCTCCCCAGGAAAGCCCAAACAAGTACCTTTTTGCCCCATATTTAAAAATTGACGCATGTAGGTAGATGCGTCACTTTTTAAACCTCTGCGCCACATTATACTCAAAAATGTAAAAACCATTTATTTTCCCCAAAATCGTTTTTGACATCACATTTAGGAAACACAGAACAGATCCTATTTACAATCATCTGCCTCACAGCAGGGATAAGACTGAGGCAAAATCTTGCACCTGCCTCACAACAGGAATAAGACTGAGGCAAACGCTTTCACAAGGAGCTTCACAATTTTACAAAATACAATTCCTCTATGCAAACAAACTCAATATGCTTCCTACACTGATTTAAAACACAGGTAACATCATTGTAAAGAGTCAAATTGAAGCCTGTGTCTAAGAATGCAGACAGGGATATGGTTCAGGAAGCCTAGTCCACTGCACTCTTAGACACAGGCCTCACCACCTACGCTCCCCAAGAAAGCCCAAACAAGTACCTTTTTGTCCCATATTTAAAAATTGACGCATGTAGGTAGATGCGTCATTTTTTAAACCTCTGCGCCACATTATACTCAAAAATGTAAAAACCATTTATTTTCCCCAAAATCGTTTTTGACATCACATTTAGGAAACACAGCACAGATCCTATTTACAATCATCTGCCTCACAGCAGGGATAAGACTGAGGCAAAATCTTGCACCTGCCTCACAACAGGAATAAGACTGAAGCAAACGCTTTCACATGGAGCTTCACAATTTTATAAAATACAATTCTATATAACTATATAACTCAATACTTTCTCGGGAAGCATAGGTGGTGAAGCCTGTGTATAAGAGTGCAGTGGACTTAGACATAGGTCTGATCTTTTTTGTACTTGTGGACAAAGCTGTCTTCCACTATACTCTTCAATACAGGCCTCACCTTTTGTGCACTTCTGGAGAATCCTCACCTGATCTGTAACCCTGTATAGGTCATTTGCTTTTTGTCATTGCTTTGTTGTTTGGTAATAGTGGTCTATAATGTGCTACTTTTTTCTTTAACACAGATTGAAATCGTTATTTGAAGAGTAAGCAAAGATGCCCACAAAGGAAAGGACAAAGAAACAACGTAACCGGTAAAAATCAAAAACAGCAACGGAATTACAGCACTCTTCCACAACAAATCCTTCAAAAAACAGGAACAAAGCTCCTGGTAAGACAACAAAGTCTTTTTTACGTAACATATGTACATCCCAAAAAAATGATGGACAGCATGTAGAAAAAGAAAATGAGAGAGTAAAATTGAAAAGGAAGGAGAGAACTTCAAAGAATCCTAATACTGGAGCAGGAGAGAATAATATGTATAGGAATAGAAGGCAGAATCAGTTTAGAGACATTCGTAGACGAATGATTCGCAATAGAGTGGTTTTAAATTTCTTAAAAAACATTAGGAAAGCTAAACAGAGAGCTGCTTTTTATAGGAAAAAGAAAAGTGTAGAGAAGATTGTTGATGAGGCTTTTGAAGTTAAGAAAACATTATTTATTTTAATAATCAATAGAATGAGGACACTTAACAAGACAATTGATGTTTTCAAATCAAACAGTAGATGGAAAAGAGTAATTAATCAGACTAATTTTTGTAAAGTTTTTTCTGGAGAATGGATGCACAGTTCAAGTTGTGAGCCATTTTTTAATGAGGAGAGTTACTTCCAGGAGAATGATTTAGTGCATGCAGTTGACACCAGTGGTCGAGCGTATGAAGTGAAAGACGGTTGTCCGATTGAAAAAGAGAAACTTGTGCCTAGAGAACCAGAAGAGGTGTTATCTGATGGAGTTTTAGGGAGACGTACTAAGGGTCCAGTGTACACTTGGAAGTGTAGTAGTATTTGTAGTGTGCGACAGGAATCAATTGATTTGTTTTGTCATTTCTTACGTACATATAGTAAAAAAAGTATAAAGCAGAAAGTGAAGTTGTTGCAAGACTTAGATCCTTGCAGAGTGAGAGGAATCACAGGTTTGCAAGGCCATTCACTGGCTTGTCTTTCTAGAAAAGTCTGTCAGAGTGTTTTTCATCATTTTAGGATGTTAGCAGTGCATCATACCAAAATGAGGAAATTAGTGAGAATGTTGTATTATGCAAAAAGTCCCGCACTTAAGCTTAAACAATTAAACAGTGCTCTTTTGCATGGAACTGAATTAGATGTGAAGAAGATTTGTGAAGAAATTGAGATTTGTTATTTTCGTGAAAAAGAGGACAGTGTAGAAATTGAGACAGCAATTCAAGGTAATGTGGAAGACAATGTACAGATTTTAAATACAGAAAAGTTTGAGAAGGAAATTACCAGGTTTAAGGTGAAATCAAGTGAAAGGCCGAATTTTACTTGTGTGTGTTGTCGACGGACTCATTATAAGATTCAGACTAGGTTAGTTGATTTATATGCAAAAAGTGAAAAGATGGATAATTATGAGTGGAAAGATTTAGCAACTTATTTGTGGGTGGAGAATTGTTTTGATTTGAGTTCTGATCAGCGTATTTCTAAATATTGTTATGATAAATTAAATCAAAACAGAATGCCTGCTAGAGCTGTTCATAATAATCTGGAGTTGGTAGACATTCCCCGTGAATTGATGGATTTAAATACATATGAGTCCATTTTGATTCAATGTGTCCATCCTTTTCAGGCAATTGTTCGCATGGAGCCTAAGATAGGGAAATTGCCTCCTACAGATTTGCAGAGAGGATTAAAGGGAAGAGTTGTTTATTTGCCCCTAGATTTGAAAAAAATATTGATACAATTGGTATAGAAAAAGTAGAAGAGGAACCTTTAGTTATTCTAGTTAATGGGGTTCCAACAAAGAGTAAAAAAATCTGGCAAGATTTAGTGGATGTTAGGAAAGTCAAAAAGGCAACATTGTATTTAGTCAAAAACAATCAGTACTACAAAGATGTATGTGTTGCAGCAGAGGAAACAGCTGCAGATGAAGACAGTGATTGTTCAGGCGGCCAAATTGAAAAAGTTGATGTGTCTAGAAGTGAAGAAATATATAAACATTATACTGTTCATCCTTTGCATTCCAAAGAAGTAATGGGGAATGCAATTGAATGGTTTCAAATGAAAACAGCAAAAGGAAGTCCCATTAGTGTATGGGAAGAAAGTTTGGAAGCTTGTTGTTTTCCACAGCTATTTCCAACAGGTCGAGGTGGACGATATGACGATCGACCACTTCAAATTCCTGCATCTGAATATCGAACTGTAAGATTATATGCTGAAGATGCAAGGTTTCGTCAATGCATTCCCTATTTGTTTCATCTACTGTATGAAAGTGACTTGTCTGGGCTTTCTTATGCAGTAAACCATATTCTGAAAAGTGGAGCACATCTGCAAAATGTTTCGGCGAGGGACTTTATGGAGAAAGTGAATCTGCAAGATAATATTTTAGAATCTCATCTAATCAATCTCATGGCATGTCAGCGTGGTACAAATGAGTATTGGTACCGTCGCCATGGGGAATTGAAATGTATGCTAAGAAACTTAGGAACTCCTACATGGTTCCTCACTCTTAGCTGTGCCGAGTATGCATGGGAGGACTTAATTCAATTTCTACGAGAGGCCAATGCTAATATACAAAATATAGAATTCAAAACACCTGGAGAACTGTGTTCTTTGGATCCAGTGAATGTATGCAGATATTTCAATCATAGATTTGAAGCTATGATGTCTTTTATTACCAACAAAAAAAATCCTTCCCTTGGAGAGGTTTTGGATTTCTTTTGGAGAAAGGAGTATCAAGCGAGAGGTGCTCCTCATATACATATGTTGTTGTGGATTAAAGATGCACCCAAATTTGGAACAGATTCGGATGAGACAGTGATGAGGTTCATTGAAGAGTATTCAACATGTGCTGTTCCGAAAACTACAGAGGAAAACAGTTTAAGGCAACAAGTTTTACGCTTTCAATCCCATCGTTGTGGAAAGTACTGTCGTCGAAAATTCAGAAACAAGGACAAGTTCTACACAAAATGTCGTTTCGCTTTTCCACGACCAGTGATTTCTAAAGGAAGAGTAAATAATTTAATGTCTTCTCTGCGACATACTGTGACGAGAAAATCACCAAAAAATACATACAAGTTAAAAAGAAACGAAGAGTCCAAGTACATCAATGACTACAACCCAGTGATTTTGTCCATGTGGAATGCTAACATGGATATTCAATTCGTTGCGGACAACTCTATTGCTGTAGCTCGATATGTGACGTCTTACATCACAAAAAAAGAAAAGACAGAACTGAAGAAAATGTGGGAGGACATTTCACATGAAAAGAGCCTAAGCAAGAAACTGTACAGTTACAGTCTGAAGATGTTGTCGCATCGAGAAATTGGAGCATATGAATATTCTGATCGATTGTCGTCAGCAAGTCTCTATGCCAAATCTAGAACCATCATTTGGGTGAGTCTAGGTCTTGCTGCAACACGAAATCGAGTTTTGAAATCTGTACAAGAGATAGAGTATTTGGCGGAGAAAGAACCAGAAAGTACAGATATTTTGAAGACAAACATGTTGGATACATACTATCCAAATAGAAGTCCTCACCTTGAGAACGTTTGTCTCTATGAAGTTCTGCAAAGATATATTTATAAGAGGAACATCAGAGAAGATATCAATAATGGAATCATTGGATGTGAAGGATGTCTAGTGAAACAGAAAAAGGGTCATTTGATTAATCATCGAAAATTGAGTTGTGAAAATCTAGACAAAAGAGAATTTTACTATTTGGCTCTTTTGCAACTCTTTAAACCATGGTGAGAAGAAGAGGAACTACTTGGAGATTTTCTCTGTTATGAAGACTCTTTTAATGCTACGAAGGATACCATAGAATGTCCTGTTTTTCCAAATTATCTGCAAATGTTGAATGAAGAAATAGAGCAAGAGTCAACAATTGCTGCAGAGATTGCAAGAGATAGTTCTCAAGGCAGTCAGAGTTCTGCTTCATTGAGTCAGGAACCACTAGGAGGACCAATTATCCAAAATGAAGCTGCCACTGCCATGGATGAAGTGAAAAGAGCTATGGAGCAAGCTCAAGAGGATGTAATTCATTTAGAAGATTTGGTGAAACAATTAAACCTTGAGCAGAAACTGATATATGACGAAGTCACAGAACAGGTTGAACATGGATTGAGTCATAAGAAGAAAGAGTGCTCATGTACATCATTTAAGCCTGTCCGACTGTACGTGAGTGGAGAAGCGGGAACTGGAAAAAGTTTTCTGATTAAAGCAACTGCATCTTATCTGCATAAATGGACTGAATCACCGCTGTCTTGTGTTGTTACCGCTCCAACTGGGCTGGCAGCACATAATATTAAAGGGATTACTTTACATCGTTTACTGATGCTGCCAGTGGAGCATGATAACAAATTGCAATATCACAAGCTATCTGGAGATGCGTGTTCCGAAGTTTCGAGAGTCCTGAAGAAAATGAAACTTCTTATCATTGATGAAGCAAGCATGGTGTCAAATATAATGCTTGCTTTTGTGCATTTGAGAATGCAAGAAATTCTTAGAACAGACTATGATGTTTTATTTGGAGGAAAACATATTATTGTTTTTGGAGATCTTCTGCAGTTGACTCCAGTGAAAGGACAACCTGTGTTCAAAATGCTCACACATGAAGATACCAGGAAGTGCCTAGGAAGCATTGGAAACGTTAATATATGGTTAAACTTCAAATATGCAGAACTGCTTCAAAATATGCAGCAGGCAAAGGATGAAGATTATAAAAATATTTTACAAGATGTAAGAGTAGGAAAAATAAGTCAACAAGGGAAAGAAGCTTTACATGGACGGTTAATTTCTAATTTGTACCCAAATGAAAAGATTCTTCCAGAGAATATTTTTAAGAAAATTAACGAGAAGAAATCTGCCATATGTTTGATGCCTACTCTGAAATAATGTTCCACGTTCAACATCAAAATGCTGAAGTTAGAAAATGAAGAGATAGTGAAACTAGAAGCTATAGATAAAATAGAGCATATGGGAGCAACAATTATTTTGTCAGAAAATTTGAAATCAAAATTGGTTCATTAGAGAAGACTATATCTAAAACTGCTGGTTTTGAAAAGCAATGGGTCATGTTGTTGGTTTTGTGAATTACAAAAATAGAGATGGAATTGAAATTTTAAAAATTAAATTTGATGGCATTGATGAAATAGAACAAATTTGTCGTTGTTCAGCTAGATTTTTGCTTGTGAAAGACTTATATGTTCGCCGAAAACAGTTTCCTATTTGTTTGGCATATGCGGTGACAATTCATAAGTCTCAAGGTTTAAGTGTAGATAGCACTTTGGTGAACATTGGAAGTTCTGTGTTTAAAGAGGGTATGGCATATGTGGCATTATCACGATTCAGAACTTTATCAGGATTGTACTTGATTGAGTGTGACAAAACAAAGATTTGTGCAGATCTAGATTGTGTTAAAGAATACAATAGGTTAAGAAGAGAGTATGCTCCACATTTGCCTCAATATCCACTGATTGAAAAACGTGTGGTAGGCCGAAAAAAGAAGAAATGAGTAATTGCAGTGGGGTAGTAGCAAAAAGACAAAAAGTAGATGAAACTGTAATTGTAAGCAGAAGGAAAAAGGATTCTGTTGAGGATGTTGTTGGATTTCAGTTTGAAAACAGTTCTGGTGTCAACTGCTATGCTAATGTAGTAGTTAATGTTGTTTTTTTTCTTCAAAATTTACAAAAACAGATTGTCGAAAATCGGGAACAAACATTGTGCTGTTTATTGAATTCTGTGTTAGAGAAATGTAGTAGTGATAGAAAAATAGAAAGTGTTTCAGAAATTAGGAATCTTGTAGACATATGTTCAGGTCAAAATCAATTTTCACAGATAATTCAGCAGGATTGTCAGGAATTTTTAATGTATATGTTTGATGTATTGGAAGATGAAGGAGTAGATATAAAACATCTTTTTAACCTTTCTTATCAATGGCAACATGACTGTGATAACTGTGCTTCATCAAGTACTACTAGAATAGACAGTGAAAGATTTATATATGTGATCACAATATGGTGTGTACCCAATGTAAGTCTACAATGCTGTCCACATTATTTCTACAAAATTATGGTCACTATGTGATTTTAATGTTCCAACGATGTAGACCTGATGGAACTAAATTGACAACTTCTATTAAAAATGTCGTGCCTTCTCAGTTATTGATATCAGGAAGAACCTTTGCAACTGTAGCTATTATTTTTCATGACGGTCCTTCTACAACATCAGGGCATTACACATGCTATTTAAAAACTTCTAAAGGTTGGACCCAATGTAACGACACTCATTTGACTTTCAAACAACGTTTGCCTTTTGGCTTTATAAATTCATACCTAGTGTTTTTACAGCCAAAATTTAGGTAAAGGTAGTTGGCCTATGAAGACGGGAGGAGTACTGATATATACTCATACATCTGACACTATTTGTCCAAATGGAGAGGTGCAGGAATGAGTAAAGAGTCATGACTGAAAAAAAGGAGTATATGAAAATATTTCAGATGTTCTTGGAGTTTTTCTTCTAGAAAGTCGATGAAATGGATTTTTTACTGAACAGCAAAGTACTTTGCAACGAGAAAAGGACCTCCATGATATACTATCTGGCCTCAAGGAAAAGTAAGCAATCAAAGATTAGTGTACATTTGTCATTTGTTAGTATCTAAGTTTTTTTTTAAAACACAATCTTTTAGATTGTGTTTTTTTTCCCGCTGTCATATGATGAGTAATTTGAACTCACTGTTTTAAGTGAAATTCAATATATTCTGAGAACAGCAAAAATAAACTATGTAACATGTTGTACAAGTTATTCTATACTTTGGATTGTGTAAATTAAATTGTATTCCCATTCTCTGACACTCACTTTCCTTTTTCCGTTCTCTTTCAGCTCTTTTAACTCACTTATAATGTCTTTCTCTCACTCTCTGTAACCCCCGTTCCCTTACTCCACTTCTTTGACAACCCCTCATTTTCATTTCAACTGTCTGCATCACCTCTCTCCCTTGCATAACTTTACAGCTTTCAGTCTCTCTGCTTTACTTCCCTTTTCCGTATTTTCCTCCTTTGCTCTTTTAGTAATTCCTGTTTACTCACTCAGCACTATTATCGCACTCTATCCCTATAAATCACCCACTCTCCCTCGCTTATCTTTGTTTGCTCCTTACTTTTGACCTTTTCTATCTATTTTTAGTTCACTGCTTCTATGTCCTCAGTGCCTCACTCTTCTTGTGTTATGTTCACTTGTGTTTATCTACCTTCTATCCTTTCTTTTACAACAACTTCACTGCTCCTCTCTCATCGTTCTTCATCCCATTTCTTTTACTCTGGTTCCATTACTATCTCTCATTTCCTATGTTTCACACTGTTATGATTTTTAACCTCTTCATTTGTATCTTTTAATTTAAAATACATATTTTACTAATTATAACTTATTTTTTCTGCACTCTTTCACAGATATAAAGTGTACTAAAAAAATGTAATTAAAGTTACATTTATTATATATTTATTTTTTTTGCAGAGTTTTATATAGCGCGAACTAGAACCGAACCGAATCAGTTACCAGAGCGCTTTACATAGCACCAGTTACGTTACAGGAGGACACACTTTCATTTTAGGCAGGGGGAGATTAAGTGATTTGCCCAGAATCACAGGGGGTTTTTGGCGTTGTTACCGAGACTCGAACCAAGTTCCCCAGGTCCGAGGTCGAGCGCCTTAGCCGTTAGGCCAACCCCTCTCCCCTATGGTAAGTGGGAACAAAAAAATGTAGTTTGTCATCACCCTTTGCTTTAAGCTCACTAATATTTTCCCAACCAACCTCACTCCTGTTTCTTTACTCTGCTTCCCTCACTTATTCTTATTCTCCATGTTTACTCCAATTTCCCTGTTTCCCCTCTCATATTCAACTTCTTTCAGTCCCTATTCTTTACTTCACTTACCCTCTGTTCTCTTCCTTTGCTTCTTCACTCATTCTGTTTTTCTTAATTATTTACCTTACTCCTACACACACACCTCATCCCCATCCCAACACATACACACACCTCTGACATACACCACACACACACATCACACACACACCTCATACACAGAAAAAAATCCCCCCACACACACACTTCACATACACACACACATTCCATTCAGGTACTGTTACCTTTATTTTCTTTGTCCTTTGTGTTTGTCACTCCCCATCTCTTATCCTAATTCAATTTTTCACTGTCTATCACCCCTCTTTACTTATACTAACTGGTCTTTTCTTACCCTCCCTCACCGTTATTCATTTATCCCAGTTACGCCACTACCAATCATTCTCAATTTTTTTCTGTCCTATCGTTTTCTTTCAACACCCACTCACATTCTCCCACTATCTCTAGTTTAGTGTTCTTCCTCTCTCTTCCCTTCTTTCGCTCCTTTAGTGATTTTACTTTTCTCATTTTCACCCTATTACACATTGTCTGTTTTTAACTATGTAGTAAACAATCCCTCTGTGTTTCTCCCTCTAGCTCTCGTTCTCTTAGCATGAGGGAAGAACACAAAGAGAGTAATGTTAACTCCTTCATTAATTTTTATTTTCTTTTTTTTTGTGCGCTCCCCGGTGCGTGCCCCGGTGCACGTACAGGTACGCGTACCCTGCAGAAAAAAGATTGACACAGATTCTTTAAAAATATAGGTTTATTTTTATAAAGTAAAGGTAGTTCTAAAAAGAACTGTTTTTGTTCTTCTTTTTGTTGTTTTATATTTTTTTAGACTTTTTAAAACAATTTTATTTTTTGGGGGATTTTTTTCAGGGGACAAACAAAAACAGGGATTCCAAAACTGCTCAACAGGAGCAAAAAAATGTGAAAATTTAGGGACCGGCAGGGCAGCGGTGTTCCTGTTTCTTTTTTGGCAATCAGTTCAACACTCTGCTCCCCATAGCAGAGCAGTTCGTCACACTGCGTGCACAGAAATGTGATGCCTGCAAACACCGGCTGTATGTTAGGGACCATTCTTCTACAGAGTGGTCCCGAAGGTGTTGCTCCACCAGTGGAGGTGCTGCCGCAATCTGTGGGTAAATTCCGTGCCAGCTCCCTGACACTCTCCCTGGCAAAGTTTTTTGGGTGTCTTCTTTTGACATGCCTGATTAAATTGGCATTTCCGAAGCTATATTTTTTTAGAGGATTGCCTCTGGATAAAGTACTGCCACATATTTTGCAGGTTACTTTTGGAGCATTGACTTTTTTTTGTCCTTCAGGGATGTCATAGAATTTCCAGATGAAATGGTCCTTTTTCTTCTGGTGAGGAAGGTCCTCATCCAAAAATCCGTCGGAATCACTGCTGGATGACTCCCTTGCAGCCATTGCTGTAGATCTGGAAAGTAGGAGATGAAGACAGTACACAGAACAGCTCTTGCTCTCTCCAAGTACAAAGCAATAGTTAGAGAAATGGGTGGGTTTCACACAATTTGGAAAAAAAAAAGTTCTGAACCAAAAAGTGTTATTTTAAAGTCACATGGCTTGACGCGCTTACGCTACGCGCCCTTATGTTGCGCGATCGTATGCGCTTCCGGGTGCGCTTACGTGGTGCGTCATAAGACGCATCTCGCGGCTACGCGATACGTGTCTTATGACGCAAGACGTGGCGGCTACCCGATACGTCACGATGTTGTTTTCGTTCGCGGCAATAGCGCTATCGGGACGCTCACGTGTATGCGCCCCGGGGCGCGCCGTAACATTGCGCTTACCCGTGCGTTCACCGGTACGCGCCCCGGGAGCGCCCCGGGGTGAAAAAAAAAATAAAAATGACATAAATATACAATATAAAATTCGCTTTAAAATTTATTATTTTTTATAACTATAAAGATTTGCTATTAAAAAACCATTGAAATTCACTGAAAAAACCATAGGTTTCACACCAGTTATAGTTAGGAATTAGCATTTAAAAAACCTATGAAATTCACTGAAAAAACCATAGGTTTTACACCAGTTATAGTTAGCTGGAAGTTTTACTCGCATAAAACCATTGAAATTCCCACGTTATAGTTAGTTGGACTCACTATAACTTGCGCGCCTGCAATGCACTGCTGATGACATCACATATTACATCACTCATGACATGGTCAGTGACATCACTCATGACATCACTGATGACACCATCCAGTGAATGTGTGTCTTTCTAAAAAATAAATATGTGTTATATATGTATATGTAAAAGTTGATGGAAGAATAAATGTTTAAATAAGTGTTTACATGGATGTTTTTTTTAAAAAAATTGATTGGTTAAGTGCCTTATTAAGTGTATCTTAGTGAATACATATATTAGTGAGTAATGTTTAAATATTTAAATATATGTATTATTGTTTCACTTTGTGTATAAGTGGCTGCATGGGTTGGTGAGTAGCTACATGTGTATGTATATGGGTTATTAGATGTTTTTCTTAGTATCAGTTTGATTGTTTGTATGGTTTGGTGGGGGTATTACTTAGAACATAGATGCATGAATGACTGACTCTCTCTTTGTATGTGTTTTGAAGACAGCATATGTGCAGGACTGTATGGGTGGATGAGTGTGTATGTGTGTGTGTTAGTGAGTGAATAACTGTCTCACTAGTGTCTTTATCAGTAACTACATATGTTTTAATCTAGTATATGTGAATATTGATGTAGATAAGTGAGTATATGTGAAAGTGAGGGATTGTAAGAGTTCCTGTTTAAATTAGTAGGTGTTTCTATAAGTGATTGTTTAAGAGAGTATGTTTGTGTAAGTTTCCTTAGAAGTAAAGTGGTAGTGTGTGTATAGCTGTTTATGCAAATAAATGGATGTTCAATAGTTTATTAGCATATGTGAGTATGTGTGAGAGTATCATTTGGATGACTGTCGGTGTGTAACAGGATGTATAGGTGTATCACTACATATGATGAGTGAGTATATGTATGAGTGACTATATAGAACGGTTGGTGAATGAGTGGATGTGTATATAGATGGTGGAATTACTGAATTGGTTGTTGTAACTGGTATGGGTATCTCCATTTTTTTGTAAATTTTTGTTTCTATTTTTGAATATGTGTTTCAAGGGTTACATTACACTGAAAGAAGGTCTGTTACTCTGTCACAAGGATGGTGTCATCAGTGATGTCATGAGTGATGTCACTGACCATGTCATGAGTGATGTAATATGTGATGTCATCAGCAGTGCATTGCAGGCGCGCAAGTTATAGTGAGTCCAACTAACTATAACGTGGGAATTTCAATGGTTTTATGCGAGCAAAACTTCCAGCTAACTATAACTGGTGTAAAACCTATGGTTTTTTCAGTGAATATATATATATATACATATATATATATATATATATATATATATATATATATATATATATATATATTTTCACAGCACACGTTCTCCAATCTCTCAAGAACGACGTCCTGGCCAGCTTAGTTTAAAAAAAACGGTGTTTATTTCACAGCCCACTCAACGTTTCGAGAACCACTTCCCTTGCTCACGAGTGATCGTGTCTGTTTACACCCAGTGTTTTAAGGTTTGTCATGTGATCAGAATCAATGTAAACATAATAGACAGACTCCCATTTCATTAGTTTTCTGGAGCTGTGAAGACAGACTTGTATGCTTTGTCAGTGAAGCGTGGCACATTAAAACATCTCATTCAATTAAATGAAATACATTTCTGCGTCCTTCAATTGCGACAAAAGAAAATAAATTTAAAATTAAATATTGGTGGCAGGGTTTTGGCCACAACAATGAATAAGTCCAAAATCATGATTTGGCGTTAATCGGCCTCTGCATCCCGCGGACCGGTAACATAATGGCATTTCGTGCGGTCATGTGATTTGGCCCAAGTGGGCTAAACAATAAATTGCAATTCCGTCCATTGCATAATTAATGTATCTCAATTCGGCACACTCCAAGTTGACTCACTCATGGTAGATCCTATCAGATCCTACTGCTCACGTCGTGAATAACTACTGTGATAAAGCCCTAGTGGGCATTGGAATCACCAATGTTCATTCAGTATCCAATCACTTGCCACTTGACGCATCGTGCCACACTCTTTCTGTGCTGCATTAGCTGTCTCACACTCTCCCAAAATAAACGTTTATAGGTACCTGCAAAAAATAAATAAATACAGTGATTATAAATCAAACTCTTCTGTGTTATCTTCATACCAACCATTAAAAGCAACAAAATACTTTGAAACAGCCAGACACAATGTTACTCAGTTCAATACCCTTTTCCTTCAGTTTGGAATCAATTTCTAACCAAGGTGTACACTCAGGGCTTCATCGCAGTTATGTCCTAGGGGTTGCATAGTATGGTACTTAATTATGAACCTAGACTCCAATCTCCTCAGTTCCTGCACTCTATTGCCACCTCTCTCTCTTGTAGGTATTTGATCTAACACTACAAATGAGAGGAGGTTACAATTGCCTTGGTGGTGTGTAGCAAAATGCCTTGCTACTGGATACTGTTTGTCATGATTTTTTATGGCCCTTAAGTGCTGCAACACCCTGTCTTTGGCAGGTTTGATAGTGCTCCCTACATACCATTTTTTGCAGGGACATTTCAGGGCATATACCACATATTCTGTGTGGCATGAAACATGTTTGGTGATTTTGTATGGTTCACAATCATTGGACAGCTTGATTTCTTTGACACTATGGCTAAATTTACATGCCTTGCACCGCCCACACACAAAAAATCCTTGGACTGGGTTCTCATTGCGTTTTTTGTGTACTACAAGTGTCTGACAGATTCTGTCTTTAAGAGACGCTGGTCTCCTATATGTTATCTGCGCATGCTCTTGGATACCTGCTCTGATGTCCTTGTCTGTCATGAGGGCATTCCAGTATTTATTAATGGCTCCTCTGACTTGTTTGGCTTGGGGATTGTAATCCGTGATAAACCTGACCCCCTCCTCATCTTTGTTACTCCCTTCTGTGGTTGCAGGATTTTTATCTTTCTCCATTACCTTGCGTACAGCTTCACCAATGCATTTTTTGCTATACCCCCTGGCTTTAAATCTTTCACACATGGTGGTTTTTTCTTTTTCAAAGTCCTCTACTTTGGTGCAGTTCCTTTTGGCTCTCAGAAGTTCGCCATAGGGGATGGAATTAATCAGGCTTCGAGGGTGGCAACTCTGTGCGTGCAGAAGGCTGTTTCCAGCCGTCTCCTTTCGATACAGAGTTGTTACTAACCGTTCCTCCTCTCTTGTGACCCTTAGGTCCAAAAAGTCAACAGTTACCTCATTTATGTGGCTGGTGAAGGAGAGATTGTAGTCATTTACATTTAAAATGTCCACAAACTCTTCTGCCTCCTTTATTGTGCCCTTCCAGACGATAAAAATATCGTCTATGTACCGGAGCCAGGTACGTACTCCGGTACGGTATTGGTTTAGCTGTCTGACAACTTGTTCTTCCCACCAGCCTAAATAGATTCCAGCAAAGCAAGGAGCAAAGCAAGTGCCCATTGAAGTCCCAAGCAGCTGGTGGTATATGTTGCCATTGAATGAAAAATAATTCTGGGTCAGGCAAATATAGATCATGTCTAGTAGCATGTCTGTGTGAAAAAGGTAAGAGACTGATCTACTGTTAAAAAAATGTCTGCAGGCTTTAACTCCCATCTCATGGGGGATGTTAGTGTATAGACTGTTTACGTCTAACGTCATTAATATACAGTCTGTGTCTACTCTGATTTTTGTAATCTTTTGCAAAAAGTCTCCTGAGTCTTTCAAGTAGGATGGTAGATTCTGCACAATTGGCTGCAGAAAATGATCCACATATCGGGATGTATTTTCCAGATAGCTGTTCCTAGAGGACACAATGGGCCTCCCCGGAGGGTTCTTGGCGTCCTTGTGTAATTTAGGTAACAGATAGAGCGCTGGAATTTTCGGAAATTTACATTTAAGGAAGTTGAACTCTTCTGTTTCAATGAGTCCCTGATTCCGCCATTCAATAAGCCTTTCCTGATATGCTTGATTTTTACTTTCATAGATTTTCCTATTACTTTTCTCATACTTGGTAACATCATTCAGTTGACTCATACCTTCATTTATATACATTTCTTTTGACATAATGACAATATTTCCACCTTTATCAGATTTTTTTATGACAATGCTTGTGTCTTTGGCTAGGCTGTCAATGGCTGATCTATGTGCCTGACTAAGATTACTGTTCACTCTATTTCTCGTTTGGGCTAGTATTTTCAATTCTGACACTACCCCTCGTTCAAACACATCAATGGCATCATTGTTTAACATGGGTAAAAAGATAGATTTCGGTTTAAAACCGCTTTTGCTGTTTAGATCCAACCTAATGTTCTCATTAATTAAATTGAGGGTTGGGTTTTCAATAACATCAGGATTTCCCCCAAGGTCATGCATCACTTGTAACATTTCAGCATCTCCAATCTGAATAGTACTTGGTAATATAATGCCAGTTTCAGTGTTATCACTCATCCTAGTTGCGAACCACTTTTTAAGTCTGAGTTTCCTTGTAAATTGGAAAAGGTCAATCCGACTTTGGGTGTAATTAAAGTTAGGGGAGGGACAGAAAGATAAACCAAAAGAAAGTACCTCAATTTCTGTGTCATTGAGTGTCCTGTTAGACAGGTTAACCACAGTCTTGGTGTCCTTCATTTTTGCTTCTTTTGGCCCCTTGTTCTCATTCCCACTGGGCTCGATACGCTGGTGTTTGCAACGTTTTGCTTCTTTCCTCCTCTCCCTCCTCTTCCTCGTCCTCTTGTTCCTCCTGCGTTTACTCTGCTCTGGGATTCCATTCTCCCTTTGGCCATGTGCGAGAATTCGTTTAAAATCTTGTCTTTTGGGCTTAAGAAACCTGCCCGCATTGCATTTGGTTGGTTCTCATTCATTTCATTCTCGTCACCCTGATCAGTTAGATCATCATCAGTGATTTCCACAGGGGTTTTATTTAAGGATGACTTGGCCTTGTTTGCTTGAGCCTGAGCACGTAGGTGATCATATTTCTTTGCGAAGGTTAGGACTTGACCCTTCGCATAATCGTCATGATCTCTTAGAAACTTTCTTTGTTTCTTTTCTTTTATTTCTTTTTCGGTTGTCTCCAATCTTTTCTCTAGTTTACCCATGTCCAAATCAAACTCTTCTTTACTGCATGTGGATTTCAATTCATCCATGAGTTTTTCAATCTCCAACGCAAATTTTTCGCAGTCTTTATTCGCGTATTTCACAAGGAGCTTTAGCATTATTACAGAGCACTGGTGGCTATTTGTGGACCACTCATCTACCAGCTCCGGGTCGGGGTCATTGAATGTGGGTGTCGTATAAATCCTGAGCCCTCGTGGAATCCGGTCCACTTCAACATATTTTGCCAATGTGGTGGCCTCCCACCACTTCGTTTGTTCAAGCTTCAATAGCTTCCATAATTTGGCCCATAGATCTTGTTTGGACCTGGATTCCCCGCTTCCGGGGAATCCAGTTCCTAAGCTGGCCTGGACGTCGTTCTTGAGAGATTGGAGAACGTGTGCTGTGAAAACGTAGGGAGTGGCGCTCCCGTCCTGGCCCGCCGCTGCAAGCGGCCACTTATGCTTCGCGCCAACACAGGAGTTGGATATATATATATATATATATATATATATATATATCAAATGCGAAGAATCTCCCATATACCAGGAAATACGCGACAACACACCAAGGGTTGCTGTGCTTCAAAAGTTTATTCTGGCAGCAAAAACAAACAACGCGTTTCACCAACAGGCTTGATCACGTTTGTAATGGATTCCAAAATGATAGTCCTATTTACAACAAACAAGGTATTAACATAGAAAAAGGACTACTGTGCACTCACCCCCAGTGTCAAATACATGGCAGACATATTGGAATGATGTTATACTTAGAACAAATTCGACATGATGTGCAATTGTTGCCTCAATAAAGATAAATGAAACAAATCATATAATTGTTATCATAAACAAAACATATTTAGCCACATAGGAATGTAAAATCAAATTAAAAAATGATGACAAAAAATCCAAGTGGACAAACCCTGTTCATATGTATTCACAGAGTGAAAATAGTTATCTTGGTGTCTCTCAATACCGCCCCAGTGGGCATATTCAATCATTAACACAGCATATTTAGCCACATAGGAATGTCAAATCAAATTAAAAAATGATGACAAAAAAATATCCAAGTGGACAAACTCTGTTCATATGTATTCACAGAGTCTCAATACCGCCCAAGTGGGCATGTTCAATCCTAGAACCAACATAATGTATCATCCAAAGCAGCTAGATATGAATAATACCAGTATATACATGATAGAAAATATCTTCAAAAATTCATATTCGGCATATATCACATCGAAGGTTCATCTTAGTTTTCTAGTGTTGTATCCTATCCCGGAATGCCTGATATCCATTAGTCCCCAAGTGCAAAGCATCTGTGAATGAATTAAAAACAAAATGTTTTAAAATCAAGGCGTAGTATCTTAACGGACTGTGCAGACATAATCTAGTTCAACATACAAAAATAGTACCTATTCCTTTTACCAGTACTAATCAAATGACCTACTTCTTTGACACATATCGGGTTACTCTGATTACTTCTCTAAATGAACAGACAATTCTTCATGATTGTTAAGACCCTGAGGGTATGTACATTCAAAATCAATAATCATTCTTGATTCTAGTTTACGTAAACAAGTGGTTCTGTCTCCTCCTCGAGGACCTAGATCTACTTTGTCCAGCACCACCATTTTGAGAAGATTCTCATTTTGGTAGTGCTGCTCGTAGAAATGCCTGGCAACAGGGTATTGTGTATTGTGATTTTTTATAGCCCTCATGTGCTGAAGCACCCTCTCCTTAGCCTTTAGAGTCGTGCTCCCCACATACCATTTATTGCACGGGCAGATTAACAGATACACACAGTACATGGTGTTACAGGTCAGGGTTTTACGTATCTTGAAGATTTTGCCTGTACTCGGTACCGTTATTTCTTTACAATTGTCACTGTTACGGCACGCTTTGCAAGATCTGCAGCATCTGAATCCTGGTATTTCTTTAGGTTTACTTAATCCTGCCACTTCATTGGGACTAAGTTCATCCCTGAGTGATTTACCTTTTCTAAAGGTTACTTGGGGATACTCTTTAACATGTGGTTTAAGATGTTGGTCTGTAAGTAACACATGCCAATGTCTATTTAGAATACTTCTCAATTCCCCAGATTGGCCCAAAAATGTGGTTATAAACCTAATCTTGGATTCAGTTTCTGTGTCCGCATTGGTGTTAAGGAGATCCCTCCTCGTTCTAGTCTCAGCTTTAGCAACTGCCCCCTGTATGGTTTTGTTGTTATAGCCTCTCTCTTTGAAACGTGTGACCATTCTCTTTTTCTCAGCCTCAAACAACTCATTAGTACTGCAATTGCGTTTAGCCCGCAAAAGTTCCCCATAGGGGATACTATCAACCAGTCTTCTCGGATGCGCACTTCTTGCATTCAGGAGACCGTTGCCGGCAGTGCTCTTTCTGTAGAGGCTAGTGGTCATTCTTGTCCCTTGTATTTCAACCAGCACATATATATTTTCAACGCCAAACCCCACAATCCTCGGGATTCTTTTTCCAATGAAGAGCACTCAGAGCCAATGTAGCGTAGTTTCGCCGAGTAATTTATTTACAGAAACTTATCGCAGTTCAGTCAAGTTCACAAACGCGTTTCGGCGTTACCGCCTTCGTCATTGTAAACTGGCATTAGTTTGTTTGGTGAATTTAAATAAAACCATAGTGACACCCTGTCACGTGTTCTAAAAAATAAACATAAACATAAAAAACGGCACATCAGTGGTAATTTCATCATTACTCGTGGCAGCCATCTTGTGATGGGTTGTATGCAATTTTACGATAGTCATTGACATAACATTCAAAACCATCACGTTATACATTCAACAAAATTGTTCACTGATATAGTCATTATTTATTCGTGATGATTACTGTTTTATATTCACAATGTGGGGCGCCAATTCAGACAGTGCCATTATTTCAAAAAGCCCGTTACGAACCCGTTTTGGGCTGTGACAAATAATTCACATATGTTCACAGTGTATGGAACAATTCTCTATCCCGAATTTTCAGTACAATCAAGCCCTGAATGGGCAATTGATTTTGACCATGCTGTGTACTCACACCATCTTCAGTTGAGTTTGTTCCTCAACGGTGGGTGGAACCTGCGTGCCGGAAAAAAAAAAAAAAAATATATATATATATATATATATATATATATATATATATATATAAAACACAAAAGTCGGGCTGACCCAAGCCACAGATCCGGCGGGCTCACGGCTGGGGTAGCCACCCCCTTTATACCAAACACGCTGTTACCTGAACTTGCTGATCTTCCTTTCACCTCGTATTGTATTGTCACATGAATGATATCATCAGTGATGTGACCATTGATGTCAAATGAGATGTCATCAGTGATGTCATCAGTGATGTCATTTGAGATGTCATCAGTGATGTCATCAGTGATGTCATTTGAGATGTTATCAGTGATGTCATTTGAGATGTCATCAGTGATGTCATCAGTGATGTCATTTGAGATGTCATCAGTGATGTCATCAGTGATGTCACTGACCATGTCATGAATGATGTAATATGTGACATCATCAGCAGTGGATTGCGGGTGCGCGATATATAGTTAGTGCAACTAACTATATATGGAATTTCAATGGTTTTGTGTGAGTAAAATAAGGTTTTGTAAATGCTAATTCCTAACTATATATGGTGTATAACCTATGGTTTTTTCAGTGAATTTTCAAGGTTTTGTAAATGCTAATTCCTAACTATATATGGTCTATAACCTATGGTTTTTTCAGTGAATTTCAATGGTTTTTTAATAGCAAATATCAAAAGCTTTAAAATGTATTCTTCTTTAAATCGAAAAATATATTTTATATGTTTTTAATACAATTTTTTATGTATTTTTTTTAATCATTTTTTTTTATTCGCTCCCGGTCCGCGAACCGGGCAGCTTCCCGTTAGCTCAGTTTGGTGCCGCGACCCGGTCCGCGAACCGGTAAACGTTCCGTTAGCGCAACTGCCGCGTTAGAAAACAACATCGTGACGCGTCGCGTCAGCTCGACGTATCGCGTTGCCGCGTAATGCGTCTTATGACGCGCCGCGTTAGCGCACCTGGAAGTGTTCCGGAGCGCGAACCGAGGCGCGAAGCGCAGCTCCCCGGAAGCGATCCGGGGCGCGTCGCGTAAGCGCGATGTATCGCGTTGCCGCGTAATGCGTCTTATGACGCGCCGCGTTAGCGCACCCAGAAGAGCTCCGGAGCGCGAACCGAGGCGCGAAGCTCAGCTCCCCGGAAGCGATCCGGGGCGCGGCGCGCAGCACGTAACGTAAGCGTAACAGGTCATGTGACTTGTTAATAAAACTTTTCATTGGTTCATTTCACTTTTGGTTTCCTAATGATGTAAGGCTAGGTCATGTGACCTAAAAATAACACTTTTCATTGGTTTAGAACTATTTTTTTTCCAAAATGATGAAAGCCCCCACCTTTTTTCTCACTCTGACTTTCAACTTTGTGAGAGGAAGACCTATTTTGCTTACTAAAAAATGGCTTCAGTAGTAGCTGCAGCTGGTGGACCACCACCACCACCACAACCACCTAGGAAGGAAGGACCACCTCCACAGTTCCTTCCCAACCCAGAGGAGGAAGAGGACGAAGAAGAGGAAGAGGAAGTACAGCCAAGACAGTTTTTACGTGAGGAGCCCCGGATATCTCACCGCAAAGATAGTTTTATTTGGCAGTTTTTTTCTTTTCCTCAAAGCCAAAAAAAAGTGAATGCTCGCCACGTGACATGCCTCATATGTAAAGATGTTTTATCTAGAGACACAGATAAAAAGTATAGTTACGGCAACTATACTATGCACCGTCATATGCAGAGGTGGCATCCACTGAATTACAGCATTGCAGAGATGCGTCACCTCCAAGACAACCCACCAACTCCTGTGGCCAGTACATCGGCACAGGTAACTCTGTCGGGGCCAGAGGCACAGGAAACAGTGCCAAACATTCAACAGAATTTTGTGCACATGAAGATAGTGTGCCTTTATTGTGGTAACCTACTCTCATGTGCAAATATGAGTATCAATTTGATAAACAGAGCATTTGAAAACCACAAGTGCTCAAAACGCCCCAAAAAATAAAAAAAAATTGCTCCTGTTGAGCCCTTTCTAATGCCTGTTTTTCGTTGTTCCCCCTCAAAAAAACCAAAAAAAATATAAAACCGTTCAAAAAATACAAAAAAAGTAAAAAGTTGTTCAGAAAAATAATAAAAAAAGATATAAAACAACAAAAATAATAAAAAAAAAGTTCTTTTCAGAACTACCTCCCCTTTATAAAAAAATTGCTAGAATGTTTAGCACTCTGGCAACCTCTATTTCTTTTGGTTCGCTTCCCGGTTCGCTCACCGGTACGCGAACCGGGAGCGAACCAAAAAATGTTTTTAAAAAAAAGAAGAGTAAGTATAAGGGAAGTAAACAGAGAGTAATGTTAAAAGAAAGACAGCTATGGGGACTAAACCAGAGATACTGTTTAATAGATCTATTTACCGAAGAAAAGATGGAAGAGGGTATAATTGTGAAAAACAAAATAGATAAGGAAGTGAAAGAAAAAAAGGAGAGTAGAAGAATAACAAAGAAGAGTTTCTTAGAGAATGTGAGTGAATGTTCAAAATAAGATTAAAACATGTGGAATAACACAGAGAAAAAACAGAAAGCAGAAAAGAAGAAGTAACAGAAAAGGAATAATTGAAACAGCAAAGAAATGTAAATAACATAGGGGCATATTATCAACATAGGCGATAAAAGTTTTGCAGCTTTTATCGGCAGAAATGTGCCGCTAAAGCCGCTTTTGCAGCAGTTTTCTGCCGATAAAAGCAGCGATAATTTTATTGGCTGTGTTGATAATATGCCCCTTAGTGTGCTTCAACTACACAGAGAAAGCATAATGAACAAGTAGTGAAAGAGTGATCAGTCAGAGACAGTGAGAGTAATAGAGACGGAGTGAGTGAACAAGAGTGAGGAACTATGAGAAGAGAGGGACTGAGAAAAAGAGTGGAAGCAGTAGAGTAAGTAAGTAATAGAGAAAGGAATGAGGGAAGTAGCAAAGGCAGGAAAGTGAGGGTTAAAGAAATGAAGCAGTGGAACTAATAGAAGTTAAATGTGATAGAAATGTAACAAAAAGAGTACAAAACATTTACCTTATAATTGTCGTTAACTTAGTCACTTGTTATTTTTATACTTTCAATCTGTGAAAGAGAGAACAAACATTTGAAAAAAATTAAAACATGTATTTAAAAATTAGAAAAGACAAGGGAAAAGATTGAAGGACAAACAGTTTTTTAACAACTTTGACACTTACAGAAGCCTCTGCTTCTCCAGGCCCCCTACACAGTCCTAAAAATATACATTTTAAACTAACAGTATCTTGATGCAGATGAAGTGAGGCCTATCTTGGAACATGGTGCATCTTTTGCACTGCTGTTGTCTCACAAAAGTGGCGCAATGGCAGCGCAAAAGAGGTGCACAGCCATCATAAAACTGTCCCTAACATTTTAAATGATTGTTTCAGGATGCCAATAAGGTGTGTCCTATCCAGAGGTTTGTTTGAGGTGAGGCTTACTCAGGGTTGCAGATGAAATTTAGGCTTGTTGAAGACTACAGAGGAGATAATACATGTGCAGGCCTACCAACGAAGTGAGTCATGTGCACTGCACTCTTGAACAAATGTCAGACCTCTTCTGTCTCCTGGAACAGGCCTAAACTTCATCTGCACAATGTGATTCGTAATGTTAGGAAACACAGGTAATGTATTTGAAAAACGTGCGATTTCTTTTGCTCATTTCACAATCACATCACTTGTGTTTCCTTTGGTTAGGTATCTCATTGTGCAGATGTAGTCCACCATATGAAAGAGTACGCAGAAGTGCAGCACTGCATGCAACAACTTTGACACTTACTGAAGCCTCAGCTTCTGCATGCCTACTACACAGTTCTAAATGTATATCATAAATACAAAAAGTACAGAATTAATTATACATGTTAAATGGTTTATTTTTGCTGTTCTCAGAATTTATCAAATTTCACTAAAAACAGTGACTTGAAGGTATTCATCATATAACAGCGGGGAAAAAAAAACACAATCAAAATGATTGTGTTTAAAAAACCCATATAACATAACCAATCAGAAATCAGAACTCCTCAAAAGTAACTTACTTTCCATGACGTCGAAGGATATCCTATGAACAGCTTACACTCTGTTGTGCTGTTATTATTTTCAGCCCGCCACTTTCTGAAAGAAAAGCTCCATCGTTTTGACAAATATATTACATACAATAAATTACTTCTCGCTCTATACCGCACTTTTCCACAAGGCCAAATCGTGTAAGAGCCATTTATAACTCTTGGAATTCTTCTAAGCAAATCCCGTCATTTTGTATTTCTGCAACTTTCAGAAAGAAAACGTTCAAGATCACTTTCACAATCATGTACTAGTAATATCTTACCCTTCTTGCTGACTCATGTTCTACATTTCCTATGACACTGATACTGCCTACTATGAAGCAGACTTACACTACCTCTATGACTACTACAATTATTTAATTCTCTACATCACTTTTAATCACAAAGCAATTTAAAACAGTAGATAAAATTATATCAACCCCTAGAATCATTATAGGCCAGTTACCTACCCTAAATTCTCTTTTCTGAAAACAGAAAGTAAGAATATTTTTAAGTAAAAAGGCAACATTGTATCGTAGTCAAATGGGAATCATTTCCGAAACAGCAGCTTTTTTTACATTTTCAATAAGCTGTGTAATAAGCGGATCTTGTCAAAGGACCATCATGTCATATAATAGCTGCAGTTACAAATGTTCTTCCTAAAATCAACGACTGTGTAGCCACAACATTTGTAATTAAAGTTGAAGACTTACTTTCATCAGGTTTATATAGTTGGAATTTTTAAATGACATTATAACCAAAAGTTTGGACAAATAATCTAGACAGCATTGCAGACTTACATTACCTCTACTCCATGTTTTGATTGGCTGCTTGAATTAGCTTATTAAAAGAAACAGTTTTTCTGAACTCATTCAAAGTGCAGTTATTTTTCCATGACGTCAAGTGTTATGGTAAGAACACCGTTTGCTTTGGGAAATACTCTGTTGTCCTTTAACTAATCCGTGCCCACCACTCTCTGTAAGAAAACCTTCTTTTTTTCCAGGAACTATTTAAAACTCAAAAATAACTTTTGACTCTGTACTACACTTATGCTCAAGGCCAAATTATGTAGGAGCCATTAGAACCTCTTGAAATTCCTCAGAGCAAATCCCGAGATTCCTTCCCTAAAATTTTGGTTTTAAAAACACCAGGTAAGAATTTTTAAGGTCAAAAGGCAATTTTTTTTTTAAAGTTAAAACAGAATCATTGCAGAATGACCAGCCATTTCTAGACTTTAAATAAGCTGTGTAATGTCCTGATGTTATTGAAGGACCGTCATGATATATAATTGCTGCAGTTACAAAAGTCCTTCCTGATATTGACAACTGCGAAGCCACAACATTTTTAATTAAAGTTGTCAATTTTGTTCCATCAGGCCTACATCGTTGGAACATTAAAATGACATACTGGCCATATGTTCGTATAAATAATGTTGACAACATTTCAGATTTACATTGGCTACACTCCATGTTGTGATCAGCTGCTTTTACTAGCTTATTAAAGGACACTGATTTACTGTCTGGCAAAGTTAAATATATAAATCTTTCTGAGTCTACACTAGTAGTACTTGATACCCTACAGTTCTCGCAGTCATGCTGCCATTGATAAGAAAGCCCAAACAGGTGATCTACATCTACACCTTCAGCATGCAATACATCAAGCATATACATTAAAAACTCCTGACAATCTTGCTGAATATTTTGAGAGAATTGTGTTTGACCTGAACATCTGTCTAACAGATTTCGAATTTCAGACACACTTTCTATTTTTGTTCTATCAGTGCTACATTTCTCTAACACAGAATTTACCAAACTGCAAAAACTTTGATCCGAATTGACCACAATCTCTTCTTTTACATTTTCTAGAGAAAACAAAACATTAACCACTACATTAGCATAGCAGTTGACACCAGAACTGTTTTCAAATTGAAAACCAACAACATCTTCAACAGTATCCTTTTTCTTTCTGCTTATAATTTCAGGTTCATCGACTTTTCGTCTTTTTGCTAAACCTCCCTACTATTGGTCACATTTCTTCGTTTCCGGCCTACCACACATTTCTCAAACAAAGGATATTGAGGCAAATGTGGCGCATACTCTCTTCTTAACCTATTGTATTCCTTAACACAATCTAGATCCGCACAAATGTTTGTGACATCACACTCAATCAAGTACAATCCCGATAAAGTTCTAACTCGTGACAATGCCACATATGCCATACCCTCCTTGAACACAGAACTGCCAATATTCACCAATGCACTGTCTACACTTAAACCTTGCGATTTATGGATTGTCACCGCATATGCCAAGCAAACAGGAAACTGCTTACGGCGAACATATAAGTCTTTTACAAGCAAAAACCTAGCAGAACAACGACCAATTAGCTGTACTTCCTCAATGCCATCAAATTTAA
The DNA here is from genome assembly GCF_964261635.1 of Lissotriton helveticus. Taxonomy (NCBI): domain Eukaryota; kingdom Metazoa; phylum Chordata; class Amphibia; order Caudata; family Salamandridae; genus Lissotriton; species Lissotriton helveticus. Next base: position 441,183,975 of record NC_136060.1, on the reverse strand, counting down.
TTTTTAAAAATTCAATTCCATCTCTATTTCTGTATTTCACAAAATCAACAACATTACCCATTGATCCATTTACCAGACCTCTTTCAACATGTAAATTCCTTCTTAAAATTATACGGCAATTTAAGCACACATTCAGAGTCTTTTTAAAACCTGCCGTTTTAGATATAGTCTTCTCTAATGAATCCAATTTTGATTTCAAATTCTCAGACAAAATAATTGTTGATCCCATATGCTCTACTCTGTCAATAGCTTCCAGTTTCACAATCTCTTGGTTTTCTAAATGCAACATTTTGTTGTTGAAGATGGCACATTCTGCAAGAGTTGGCATCAAACATATTCCAGATTTCTTCTCAGTAATTTTCTGAAAAATATTCTGAGGCACAACGTCTTGTTCTGGATACAAATTTGACAGTAATTGTGCATGTAAAGCTTCTTTCCCATGCTCGGTGACTTTTCCGATTCTAACATCTTGTAGAATATTCTTGTAATCTTCATCCTTCGCCTGACGCATATTTTCACGCAGTTCAGCCTAATTGAAGTTTAACCATATATTAACGTTGCCAATGCTCCCTTGGCACTTCCTGGTATCTTCATGCGTGAGCATTTTGAACACAGGTTGTCCTTTTACTGGTGTCAGCTGCAGAAGATCACCGAAAACAATGATGTGTTTGCCACCAAATAACACATCATACTCTGTTTTGAGAACTTCTTGCATTCTCAAATGCACAAAGGCAAGCATGAGATTGGAAACCATGCTTACTTCGTCAATGATAAGAAGTTTCATTTTCTTCAAGACTCTTGAAACTTCACAACAAGCATCTCCAGATAACTTGTGGTATTGTAATTTGTTATCATGCTCCACTGGCAGCATCAGTAGACGATGCAAAGTAATACCTTTAATGTTATGTGCTGCCAGTCCAGTTGGAGCGGTGACAACACAAGACAGCGATGACTCAGTCCTTTCCTGCAAATAACATGAAATTGCTTTAATGAGGAAACTTTTTCCAGTTCCCGCTTCTCCACTCACGTACAGTCGGACAGGCTTCAACGATGTACATGAGCACTCTTTCTTCTCATGACTTAATCCATGATCAATTTGGTTGGTAACTTCGTCATATATTTTCCTCTGCTCAACGTTGAGTTGTCTTTCCAAGTCTTCTAAGTTAACCGCATCCTCCTGAGCATGTGCCATGGCTCTTTCCACTTCATTCATGGCAGTGGCAGCTTCATTTTCGATAACTGGTCCTCCTAGTGGATCCTGACTCAATGAAACAGAACTCTGACTGTCCTGAGAACTGTCTCTAGCAATCTCGGCTGCAATCGTTGCTTCCTGCTTGATTTCCGCATTCAACATTTCTAGATATTTGGGAAAAACAGGACATTCTATGGTCTCCTTGGCGGCAGTGAAAGAGTCTTCGTAACAGAGGAAATCTCCAAGCAGTTCCTCTTCTGCACGCCAAGGCTTGAAAAGTTGCAAAAGTGCTAAATAGAAAAACTCCTTTTTTTCAGGAGATTCGCCACTCAATTTTCGATGGTTTACCAAGTGGCATTTTCTTTGCTTGACCAGACATCCCTCACTTCCAATTACAGCATACACTCCTTTATCAATATCTTCTTTGATGTTCCTCTTGAATATGTAATTTTGTAGAACCTCATACAGACAAACATTCTCGAGGTTACTGCTTCTATTTGGATAATATGTATCCAACATGTTGGTCTTCAAAATATCGGTACTGTTTGGCTCCTTTTCCGCCAAATACTCAATTTCCCGCACAGGTTTCAGAACTCGATTACACGTTGCAGCAAGACCAAGACTCGCCCAAACGATACTCCTGGATTTGGCATAGAGACTTGCTGAAGACAACCGGTCAGAACATTCGTAAGCTCTGATTTCTCGATGTGACAACATCTTCAGTCTGAAACTGTACAACTTCTTACTGAGGCTCTTTTCATGGGAAATGTCCTCCCACATATCCTTCAATTCTGTCTTTTCTTTTTTGGTGATGTAAGATGTCACATACCGAGCCACAGCCATACAGTTATCAGCCACAAACTGTATATCCATGTTAGCATTCCACATGGACAAAATCACTGGGTTGTAGTCGTTGATGTACTTGGACTCTTCGTTCCTTTTCAAATTGTATGTGTTTTTAGGTGATTTCTTCATCACATTATGTCGCAGCGAAGACATCAAACTGTTTACTCTTCCTTTAGAAATCACCGGTCGTGGAAAGGCGAAACAACATTTGGTGTAGAACTTGTCCTTGTTTCTGAATTTACGACGACAGTACTTTCCACAACGATGGCTTTGGAAGCGTAGAACTTGTTCTCTTAGGCTTTTGTTCTCCTTTGCGTTTGGAAAAGCACATGTAGAATACTGTTCTATGAAACTCATCACTAAGTCTTCTGGATCTGTTCCAAATTTAGGTGCATCCTTGATCCACAGCAGCATATGTATATGAGGAGCGCCTCTTGCTTGGTACTCCTTTCTCCAGAAGAAATCCAACACCTCTCCAAGAGGTGGATTCTTCTTATTCATGATGAAAGACATCATAGCTTCAAATCTATGATTGAAGTACCTGCATACATTCACTGGATCCAAAGAGCACAGTTCTCCGGGTGTCTTGAATTCGATATTTTCAATGTTTCCATTTGCCTCTCGTAGAAATTCAAGTAAGTCTTCCCAGCCATACTCGGCACAGCTGAGAGTGAGGAACCATGTGGGAGTTCCTAAGTTCCTCAGCATACATTTTAAATCACCATGACGACGGTACCAGTACTCATTAGTACCACACTGACACGCCATGAGATTAATCAGGTGAGAATCCAAAATACTGTCTTGCACATTGACTTTATCCATAAAGTCACTTGCCGAGATGTTTTGCATCTGTATACCACTTTTCAAGATGTGGTTCACTGCATATGACAGTCCAGACAGATCGCTTTCAAACAGGAGATGAAACAAATAGGGAATGCATTGTCGAAACCTAGGATCTTCTGCATACAATCGTCAAGTCCGGTATTCAGAAGCAGGAATTTGATGAGGTCGCTCATCATATCTTCCTCCTTGACCTGTTGGAAATAGCTGTGGGAAACACCGAGCTTCCAAACTTTCCTCCCAAACACTAATGGGACTTCCTTTGGCTTGTTTCATTTGAAACAACTCAATAGCATTCCCCATGACTTCCTTGGAATGCAAAGGATGAACACTATAATGTTCATATATTTCTTCACTTTTAGAGGGTTCTACTTTCTCAATTTGACCAGAACACAAATCGCTATCCTCTTCTTCACTTACTTCCTCTTCTGCAACATATACATTCTTATAGTACTTATTATTTTTTTTCAAATACAATGTTGCCTTTTTGACTTTCCTAACATCCACTAAATCTTGCCATATTTTCTTACTCTTTGTCGGAACCCCATTACCTAAGATAACCAGAGGTTCCTCTTCCACTTTTTCTACTCCAATTGTACTAATGTTTTTCTTAAAATCTAGAGGCAAATAAACAACTCTTCCCTTTAATCCTCTCTGTAAATCTGATGGAGGCAATTTCCCTGTCTTTGACTCCATTCTTACAATAGCCTGAAAGGGATGGATACTTTGAATCAAAATAGATTCATAAGTATTTAAATCATTCAATTCAGAAGGAATCTCAACCAATTCCAGATTATTATGAACCTCTCTAGCAGGCATCTGGTTTTGATTTAATTTGTTACAACAATAAGTACACACACGTTGATCCGATCCCAAATCAAAACAATTTTCTACCATCAAGTATGTTGCGAAATCCTTCCATTCACTATTATTTTCCCTTTCACTTTTTGCATATAAATCCACTAACTTAGTCTGATTCTTATAATAAGTGCGTCGACAACACACACAAGTGAAATTAGGCCTCTCACTTGATTTCACCTGAAACGTGGCAATTTCCTTCTGAAAATTATCTGTACTAGAAACCTGTACACTATCTTCCACATTACCCTCTTCTTCTGGGTCAATTTCAACATTCTCCTCTTTACTTCCAAAGTAACAAAACTCAATTTCTTCACAAATATTCTTCACATCTATTTCAGAACCATGAAAAAGAGCAGTGCATAATTGTTTAAGCATAATTGCTGGACTCTTAGCATAATACAACATTCTAACTAATTTCCTCACTTTATTATGATGCACTGCTAGCATCCTGAAATGATGAAAAACACTCTGGCATACTCTCCTGGAAAGACAAGCCAGTGAATGACCATGCAAACCTGTCACTTCTCTCACTCTGCAAGGATCTAATTCTTGCAACAACATAATTTTCTGCTTCAAACTTTTCTTATTAAATGTCCGTACAAAATCACAAAGCAAATTGATGGAATCCTGTCGCACACTGCAAATACTACCACACTTCCAGGTGTACACAGGTCCCTTAGGACGTCTTCCTAAAACCTCATTACCTAACACCTCTTCTGCCTCTGTTGTCACAAGTTTTTCTTTTTCAACTGGACAACCATCTTTCACCTCATAAGCTCGACCACTGGTGTCAACTGCATGCACCATATCATTATCCTGGAAATAACTCTCCTAATTAAAAAATGCCTCACAACTTGAACTATGCATCCATTCTCCTGAAAAAACTTCACAAAAATTACTACGATTAACTATTCTCTTCCATCTACTATTTCTTTTGAAATCATAAATTGCCTTGTTTAGCTTCCTAATTCTATTGATTATCAAAATAAATAACTTTCGCTTAATTTCAAATGCCTGATCAATAACTTTCTCAACTTTTTTTTTTCTCTTATAAAAAACCACTTTCTGTTGACCTTTCTTAATATTTTTTAACAAATCGCCAATTATCCTGTTGCGGAACATTCGTCTACGAATGTCCCTAAACTGTTGTTTCCTTCTACTATCATGCACAGAGTTATCTCCTGCTCTAGCAGTAACATTTTTGATTGGCCTTTCCTTTCCGTTTAAATTGCTTCTCTTTTTCTGGACTAAAACATTTTCTGTAGTACTACTTTTTTTTCTACAAATGTTTCTTATGAATGATTTCGTTGTCTTACCCGGAGCTTTCTTGGTGACTTGACAAGTTTTTTTTGTAGAGGACTGCTGCAACAATTTATGAAGCTGCTGTCTTTGACGTTTTGTAGCCTTTCGGATTCTAGCCTTAGACGGCATTCTCTAATTTCGAAATGATCTGCAGTTGAATCTGTGGTAAAATATAATAAAAAATGTTATTAACCACTATTACCAAACAGTAAATCAATAACAGTCGTCAAAAATTTAACACACTACTTGTCATTTTTACATAGAATAATTTTTAGTGCATTGGCAAATTTAGTATTCACAAATAGTAGGAAAGAAATGGAATGCTTCTACATTTTACCTGTGCTGTTTTATATGTGAATCTGATCTAATTTTATGAGCATATTAGACTATTTTATTAAAGACACTACACATAACCTGTTTTTGAAGTTGTGTTTAATTTTAAATGAAACGGTTTACATTTTTACTTTTTATTTCCAGTAAATTTTAAAAATAAATGTTTATAGTTCCATAGGCTCAAGCAGGTCAGCTTCCCACCCTATGTCATACAATTCTGACAAATCGGCATCCTCATCATGTTCTTCATCATCCTCAGGATTTAAATCATCTAAGGGATCTACTTCCACTGATGTTTCAATGACAAGTTCAACGATAAGATCGAGATCAACGGATTGCTCATTATCACTCATGGTTGATGTTGTCGTTATCTTTAAAGAAAGAGAACAACAATGAGATGTTGCAGAGTAAGAGACAAATCTCAGACACTATAATAGTAAAATTGTTTAACAAGAGTAACATTTTGCAGCTATTATTTAGCCATGTCCAGCGATGCTGAGGAGGTGAGGCCTATGTCCAATTTTTCAGTGAACAGGACTCATCTCTTCTTAACCTTGGATAAGCCTCACCGACTCTGTGTCCCCTGCTCATACTTAAATGTAAAGGGGCAGATTTATGTTAACTGGCGCATCCCCAGGGTTGCACCAGTTAATGTGCACCGCTGCTCTGCCACTCATGGTGTGCCGCATTTACAATGTGGAGCACCATTGAGTAAAAACAGCACAGATGCGTCACGCATCTGTGCCGCAAAAGCAGCACATTGCAGGAATCACGTCGTAAGCGCGACATGTCTACTGCAATGCACAGGAGCAAGCCACACATTGCATGGTGCATCACTCCTTAGGCCTGTTTCAAACAGGCATAAGGATTTGATTCAGCAATGCCATAAAGCTGACTCAGTGAAATCTTCTAAATTTCACTGTGTTAGTTTTACAGGGCTTTCATGCAAATGAATGCCCACCCTGCAACAAAACGCCTATATGAAACCTGACGCAGGTTTCATGTGGCACAGGACTTTACAGCATTACACATCTGCCTAGATGCATCAAGTTGTAAATATGTCGCAACATAGCGCATCTTTTGCGCCGCCGCTACGTCACAAAAGTGACTCACAGCGGCGCAAAAGAGGCACACGGCTATCATAAATCTGTCCCTAACATTTTAAATGATTGATTCAGGATGGAATAAGGTGTGGCCAATCCAGAGGTTTGTTTGAGGTGAGGCCCACTCAGGGTTGCAGATGAAATGTAGGCTTGTTGAAGAGTACAGAGGAGATAATACATGTGCAGGCCTACCAATGAAGTCAGTCATGTCCACTGCACTCTTGAACAAAGGTCAGACCTCTTCTGTGTCCGTGAACAGGCCTAAACCTCATCTGTACAATGTTAGTCGTAAAGTTAGGAAACACAGGTGATGTAATTGAAAAATGTGGAATTTCTTTTCCTCATTTCACAATCACATCACCTGTGTTTCCTTTGCTTAGTTATCTCATTGTGCTGATGGAGTCTAGCATATCAAAGAGTACACAGAAGTTGAGCACTGTATACAACAATTTTGACATTTACAGAAGATTCAGCTTCTCCATGCCCCCTACACAGTCCTAAATGTTTACAGTTTAAACTGACGGTATCTTGTTGGAGATGAAGTGAGGCCTGCCTTGCAACATGGTGCATCGGTTTCATGTGGCACAGGACTTTACAGCATGACACATCTGCCTAGATGCATCAAGTTGTAAATATGTCGCCACATAGCAAATCTTTTGCACCGCCGCTGCGTCACAAAAGTGACGCACAGTGGCGCAAAAGAGGCACACGGCTATCATAAATCTGTCCCTAACATTTTAAATGATTGATTCAGGATGACGATAAGGTGTGGCCTATTCCGAGGTTTGTTTGAGGTGAGGCCTACTCAGGGTTGCAGATGAAATTTAAGCTTGTTGAAGAGTACAGAGGAGATAATACATGTGCAGGCCTACCATTGAAGCAAATCATGTCCACTTCACTCTTGAACAAAGGCCAGACCTCTTCTGTGTCTGTGTACAGGCCTAAACCTCATCTGCACAATGTTATTCGTAAAGTTAGGAAACACAGGTGATGTAATTGAAAAATGTGGAATTTCTTTTCCTCATTTCACAATCACATCACCTGTGTTTCCTTTGCTTAGGTATCTCATTGTGCAGATCGAGTCTAGCATATCAAAGACTACGCAGAAGGTGAGCACTGTATGGAACATGGCTATATAACTCAAAGAATCAAAATCTAAATTTGCCAAGCACACATGGGGGTGTTTTTACAAGGACCTTCCACCACGGGGAAATGTCTTAAATTAAAATGGGAAAAATAACATCAAAGGGACTCAAATGCTTTTTAAATATACCCCAAGCAACCTATGAAACTCTAGCACTACATATCAAGAAACCTAATTGATTTCAAAAAACGTTTTTAAACACATCATTTAAATCAATCATATACCTACATTCAAGGGGAAATGACTTAAAATGCCCTAAGACACATGAAAGCGTTTTTTTACAGCATGACACATCTGCCTAGATGCATCAAGTTGTAAATATGTCGCCACATAGCAAATCTTTTGCACCGCCGCTGCGTCACAAAAGTGACGCACAGTGGCGCAAAAGAGGCACACGGCTATCATAAATCTGTCCCTAACATTTTAAATGATTGATTCAGGATGACGATAAGGTGTGGCCTATTCAGAGGTTTGTTTGAGGTGAGGCCTACTCAGGGTTGCAGATGAAATGTAAGCTTGTTGAAGAGTACAGAGGAGATAATACATGTGCAGGACTACCATTGAAGCAAGTCATGTCCACTTCACTCTTGAACAAAGGCCAGACCTCTTCTGTGTCTGTGTACAGGCCTAAACCTCATCTGCACAATGTTATTCGTAAAGTTAGAAAACACAGGTGATGTAATTGAAAAATGTGGAATTTCTTTTCCTCATTTCACAATCACATCACCTGTGTTTCCTTTGCTTAGGTATCTCATTGTGCAGATGGAGTCTAGCATATCAAAGACTACGCAGAAGGTGAGCACTGTATGGAACATGGCTATATAACTCAAAGAATCAAAATCTAAATTTGCCAAGCACACATGGGGGTGTATTTACAAGGACCTTCCACCACGGGGAAATGTCTTAAATTAAAATGGGAAAAATAACATCAAAGGGACTCAAATGCTTTTTAAATATACCCCAAGCAACCTATGAAACTCTAGCACTACATATCAAGAAACCTAATTGATTTCAAAAAACGTTTTTAAACACATCATTTAAATCAATTATATACCTACATTCAAGGGGAAATGACTTAAAATGCCCTAAGACACATGCAAGCGTTTTTTTAAGGCCCTTGCACCATTTTTGGGTCACCTTTAACATGGCTATGTAACTCAAAGAATCAAAATCTAAATTTGCGAAGCACAGATGGGGGCGTATTTACAAGGACCTTGCACCACGGGGAAAGGTCTTAAATTTAAATGGGAAAAATAACATCAGAGACACTCAAAGGCCTTATAAATATGCCCCAGGCAACCTATGAAACTCTAGCACTACATATCAAGAAACCTAATTGATTTCAAAAAACGTTTTTAAACACATCATCTAAATCAATTATATACCTACATTCATCGGGAAATGACTTAAAATGCCCTATGACACATGAAAGCGTTTTTTAAAGGCCCTTGCATCATTTTTGCGTTACTTTTAACATGGCTATGTAACTCATAGAATCAAAATCTAAATTTGCCAAGCACACATGGGGACGTATTTACAAGGACCTTGCACCACAAGGAAATGTCTTAAAATAAAATGAGAATAATTTACATCAAAAGAACTCGAAAGCCTTGTAAATATGCCCCAAGCAACCTATGAAACTCTAGCAGTACATATCAAGAAACCTAATTGATTTCAAAAAACGTTTTTAAACACATCTTGTAAAGCAATTATATTCCTACATTCATAGGGAACTGAGTTAAAATGCCCTAAGACACATGAAAGTATTTTTGTAAGACCCTTGCACTATTTTTGCATCACTTTTAACATGGCTATGTAACTCAAAGAAACAAAATCTATATGTAAAACACTTGACTAAAAGCAACATTTTAAATACACAACTTTCTTCATAATTTTCTCCCTAAAGCATAGTATTCTCTATCTAAATTAAATGAATCTTTTCTCACCTTAGCAAATACTTTATGATTTTCAAAACAGTCTCAAACACACACCAATTTGTCTTTAGCAGAGCAAAAGGTATGCACTCCAGAGGCTGCAGCCATAAAAAGCACAGAAATGCTGTAATTCATCACACATATCTCTCATGTCACCCAATCAAAACTCTTCCCTCACTTTTTTCAAATCAACACCCTTCCCCCCTCTGCCCTTTCTGCCTTTTTTGCATAGCAACCACCTCCTGAAAGACCTCTGATGTTTGCAAGTTCACACAACAATGTTTCAATTGAACTCTGAACTCTCAGTACACCTGCATATCCAGTGCAATGTTTCAATAAATGATTTTTTCTTGACCATTCAAATTACATCTTTCAAAGAACTCATCCATGCACCCTAACTTTCTGTTTTCAGCAATCAAAATCCACCAATCACTGCTACTGCTTCATTAACACAGAAACTCCACAGTTTTTTTCATTTTAAACTCTTATTTTTTCAACTGCCATTTCATTGCCAGACTTCATCTGACTGCAGCAGAACCTTCTCTCACCATATTTTCTGTCTGGATTGTTGGACATAGTTACATCTACTGGGCTCAAAGGTATGCTGATAACAAAATGTTACCTAACCTCAATTTACAAAATGTGGAAATTAAGTGGATTGGCCACAGAGGATTAAAATGTCACCAATTGATACCATTGGTGAAAACCTTTTTGCATTTGCCAAAACCCGACCTGTTAATTGTGCACTGTGGAGGTAATGACTTGGGCACTTTGACTGGGGTAGGTCTGGAAATGCTTTTAAAGGACACCTTTGAGCAATTGATGGCACTTTTTCCTCAAACTGCCTTGGTATATTCAAATATATGCCAAAGACAGAAATGGAGGTGGTCAAACCAATTTTGTCCACAAATTGAGAAATCGAGGAAGCATGTAAATAAGTCTGTTTCAGCTTACATGAGAGACCATGGAATGGGCTGCATCTACAACAATAACTTGCGTTACTACATGCAAGATATCTACAGAGGAGATGGAGTTCACTTCTCAGATGAGGGGAACAGAGTTTTCATTCTGAATTTAAGACTGTGCATTAGTACCTACTTATAAGTACCTAAATCTACCATAAACCCAAAAGCTCTTCTCAGAGCTACCCTAACTATGATCACCATAAACAAATTTTAAATGTAAATTTTTTTTACTAATTTTCACAATTTACGCTTCCTGGAGCGTTACCCGGTACGTGCACCGGACGCTAACCGCGCGAAAATTTAAAAAAAAATGGGTTTTTTCGCACATATGGACCTCCTCAGCCACCCTCAGAAAACCTAGGGGGTCAGGATACGTCTACCGTGCCCCCTTCTACCCATTCTGAAAATTTTTTGCCCTCCATCTTGTATCTCAATTCTACCGTAATACAAAATGGAGGACTCCCGTAACGCTGCCGGTTCGCCTACCGGGGCGCTCACCGGGAAGCGCTCCATTAAAAAAGGTGGGAAAGTAATTTACAGAAAAACGACTGGAGACACTTTCACCAAATATAGATTAGCTCATACTACATACCAATCCCTACCATTTTCACAAATTTGATTGAAATTCCATTTAGCCATTTAGCCTGTAGACCTCTCTAAATACCCTGAGGTAAATTACTTCACAAAACACATCTGAAGTGTTGGAATTGACAACCAATTAAAATGTTACTTTCATTTTCCTTTTTTTACCTGACATTTGATTGGTTATGTACCTTAATATAAATAAAAAAAGAGAGAGAAACACAGCCATTTTGACTACTACTTCCTGAACTACATTGCAAGATCATTTTCACTCACAACTTAAACTTGTTTTTAAAAGGTAAGATGTTATTTTATAAATTTGAAAACATTTTCAGATAGTTATATACTATCCCTCTGTAAGAGTTAGACATTGAGAAAGGCTTCTTTATTATAATTATGGATTGATTTAGGTTTCAGTGGTATAATTATGAATTTACTTAGGCTTTTTCACAGGCACTTTTTAATAGTACTACTTCACGCCATAAAAAAGTACCTGTCTGAACTTAAACCCAACAGTGCCCTATCTCTACTGATATATTTATTTTTTATGCAAATTTCAGCACAAAAATGGAAGGAGAACAGAACATTTACTTTGAAATTATCCTAGACATGAACAATGAGGAAATCATTGAACCCATTGACTTGGAATTCATGGATGAATCACGAGACCAGGAACTTCTACAATGTGTAGAATCTGTGGATTTCTTACTTCAATATGAGGACGGTCAAATGTGGGAAGTTATGTTCAGTCAAAAAGAAGACATATCGGACAGTCAAATGTTAGACGTTCTATTAAATTTTGAAAAAGAATCAGAAAAATAAAATTATATCTAATATAAAAAAATTGTTTGAGTCTTTAATCATTTTTATATGTAATTCATAAACTAGTACCAAATTGATTATAATGTAAAGTCAGACTTATAGTATACTGTGCACAATCCCAAAAATACATTTATATTTAATAATCATAAATACTGCTACTTAAATAAAAAAAACATAAAAAAACAACAAAAAGAACAATCAATAAACATACAATATTTCAAAATATCATAGTCTAGCATTCTTTTTTGCTTATAGTACGCTCCCCAGACCGCTTCCCGGTGCGCGTACCGGGCGCTCCCCCCACGGGGCCCTTTTAAAGCCTCCACATCAAACCTAGGGGGTCAGGGAGGATCTACTATGCCCCCTTATGGTCATTTCCCCCTTTGTTTTGGCCTCCTCTTGTCTCTCGATCCTACCGAGAGACAAGATGGCGGCCGCTCCGGACTGTTTAGAATGTTGACAGACACCGGAGAGCCAATCAGCTTCGCTTCGCGAAGTTCCATTACGCGTCAGGTACGCGAACCGGGGCGCTGCCCGGAGCGCACTTACAGATATATATATTTTTTTGAACATTAATTTCTCAAAACTCACTGGAGCACATATGTTGAGACCTAGCAAAGGCGCATCGGGCTAACAGTCCCTACAATTTTGCCAAGTTTCGTGCAAATCCATTCAGCCGTTCGGGCTAAAAGTGAGGCCAACCGCCCTATGGAAATTAACATGGGAAAAACGCGTTTTGGAACCCCCCTTTTTTCTCGGCCCCCCCTTGACGTACCCCCCCAAATTTTCAGGGGCTGCTCAGAAACAAAATGTTCCATTTTCCTGAAAATTTCAGCCAATTCCGTCCACGAACGCCAAAGTTATTAGACATAGAATTTTCAAAAATCCCATAGAGAAAAAATCCTAACTATATATACCTACTGGCGACCGCCAGTAGGTAATATATATAATATATATAATATAATATATATATATATAGGTAATATATATAATATATTATTACCTACTGGCGGTCGCCAGTAGGTATATATAGTTAGGATTTTTTCTCTATGGGTTTTTTGAAAATTCTATGTCTAATAACTTTGGCGTTTGTGGACGGAATTGGCTGAAATTTTCAGGAAAATGGCACATTTTGTTTCTGAGCAGCCCTTGAAAATTTGGGGGGGGGTTCGTCAAGGGGGGGCAGAGAAAAAAGGGGGGTCCCAAAACGTGTTTTTAACATTGAGTTTTCCATAGGGCGGTTGGCCTCACTTTTAGCCCGAACGGCTGAATGGATTTGCACGAAACTTGGCAAAATTGTAGGGACTGGTAGCCCGATGTGCCTTTTGTAGGTCTCAATATATGTGCTCCAGTGGATTTTGAGAAATTAACGTTTAAAAAAAGATATATATCTGTAACAGCGGACCTGGCAGCGTCCCAGGACGCGTACTTTACGCACAACGGAGCTTTGTGAAGCGAAGCTGATTGGTTCTCCGGCGTCTGTCAACATTCCAAACAGTCCGTAGCGGCCGCCATCTTGTCTCTCGGTAGGATCGAGAGACAAGAGGAGGCCAAAGCGAAGGGGCAAATGACCATAAGGGGGCATAGTTCATTGTCGCTCACCCCCTAGGTTTGATGTGGAGGTTTTAAAAGGGCCCCGCGGGGCAAAAAAAAATAAAAATAATAATAATCGAACAGCTGAATGGATTTGCACGAAACTTGGCAAAATTGTAGGGACTGGTAGCCCGATGTGCCTTTGCTAGATCTCAATATATGTGCTCCAGTGGATTTTGAGAAATTAACGTTCAAAAAAAGATATATATCTGTAACAGCGCACCGCTTCGCGTACTTTTCGCGTTACGGAGCTTTGCGAAGCGAAGCTGATTGGCTCTCCGGTGTCTGTAAACATTCCAAACAGTCCGTAGCGGCCGCCATCTTGTCTCTCGGTAGGATCGAACAGCTGAATGGATTTGCACGAAACTTGGCAAAATTGTAGGGACTGGTAGCCCGATGTGCCTTTGCTAGGTCTCAATATATGTGCTTCAGTGCATTTTGAGAAATTAACGTTCAGAAACAAGATATATATCTGTAACAGCGCTCCGCTTCGCGGAGATAAAATTATATGTGTATTACCTAGCTGTTGCTAACACCAGTTAGCGACGGCTAGTAGAATATAGCAACCATCTTGGGCCCCACTTTGCATGTGAGTGATATTTATCACTAATGACATGCAAAGTGGGCATGCCAAGATGTTAGCGACTGGAAACAGTCGCTAACATCGCTATCTCCTATTATCAACTTTTGGAAATATTCGCACGAAACTTGGCAAAATTGTAGGGACTGGTAGCCCGATGTGCCTTTGCTAGGTCTCAATATATGTGCTTCAGTGCATTTTGAGAAATTAACGTTCAGAATCAAGATATATATCTGTAACAGCGCTCCGCTTCGCGGAGATAAAATTATATGTGTATTACCTAGCTGTTGCTAACACCAGTTAGCGACGGCTAGTAGAATATAGCGACCATCTTGGGCCCCACTTTGCATGTGAGTGATATTTATCACTAATGACATGCAAAGTGGGCATGCCAAGATGTTAGCGACTGGAAACAGTCGCTAACATCGCTATCTCCTATTATCAACTTTTGGAAATATTCGAGATAAGCGCGAATATCTCCAAAAGCTACCACCTGCCCTGAGCAGTTCTTAGCCATGTTATCCAATGGGAGGTGGATAACATGGCTAAGAGCATTAGCTCGGTAATGCATGAATATCGCTGAGTTTTCAGCGATATTAATGCATTGCGGTCGTTTTTTATCGTATTTCCGATAAACCTTGATAATAGCAAGGTTTATCTGCGATAATTTCTGACGGTAAAAAAATCGTTGCTAAGCATCGTTAGGGATAAATATCGCTTAACTTTGGTAATATGCCCCAACGTCTGTTAACGTTCGATTCGAAGGAAATCAGGAAGTGTTGAAAAACATTGTCTGCGCCATCTTGTCTTTTTTCAAATGTCACACTTTTGTCGTGCACGGCAGCCATTTTAGATGCCTTGACCAGACCCACTCTGTGCACGCTGTCGATCCTTAGCATGGCTCCCCACCCTCGCAAGCATCTCCCCCAGGCAGTGGTCACCCCCGCTCTCTGTCTTATGCATGGGTAATAAACCTCCCCCCATCTGCGCTGCTCTTCCCTGAGAATCACACCCTGTGCCCGCCCGACACCTCCCTTTCGCCCTATTCACTACCGGACCCTCTGACACTCCTTTTCCTCTGTGTCCGATTGTCCAGGCTGGTCCTAGGGTATCAGCTAGCCCTGCAGATGTAGTTTATGGCCACAGCTGTAAAGAATCACCCCTCTTCAAAGGAGTTATAGTAGATCAAGGCCCACACTCGATGAGATCCGTCACAGCAGAAGCGTTGCTATTATCTGAAAACCATCCTGTATTGTGATTGGGGAGGGGACCGAGCCTGAAGCGGAAGATTCCAGGGATGACTCTTTGTACATCAAAGTTTTTACAATTATGTGTCACATTAAAAATATATAGCACTCCGACAAAGTAGTAAGATTAGAAAACTTTAATAATTTATAAATATATACAAGAAAACAAAAATAGTAATAACATATAAACATTTTTAGGGAAAAACAACGAAGTAGCGGTCGGCTGTGCGAATAGTCCCAACGCAGCACAACGTCCAGATTTCCGGCGTGGGGCGTCGCGGGGGGTGGGTCATCAGTAGCAAACTGTTGTGCGAATAGTTCCAAGGCAGCAGAACGCGCTGAAATCTAGATGACACGAAAGTGATGTCTAGTAAGTTGCCACCCAGCAAATAACGGCATGGGGCGTCGCGGGGGGTGGGTCATCAGTAGCAAACTGTTGCGCGAATAGATCCAAGGCAGCAGAACGATGGCACCAAGGTGATGTCCAGTAAGTTGCCGCACTGGTTTTGGTATCCTACAATGCTGCTCCGAATAACGGCGCGGGGCGCCCCGGGGGAGGCGGCGTGAACGGGCCTCTCCAGGTGGAGTGTCATCTGTTGTAGTGGGGCGCCCCTTTACCGGGTCAGTTGCCATTCCGTCCGTTTTTGGTCCACTGTGTCAAAAGCCGCAATTCAGCTGAGTTGCGCCCACTCTTGCGGTGCAGCGATAGGCGGCTGTCACAGGACTCTCAAAATGGCGGCAGGCTGTTTCCTTTTTGGGCCTGGTCCACTGAAATGGCCCTGGGACACCTTGGAAATCGGACGCTTGTCTGCTAGGTCTTGGACCCCATTCTCGAAAGCGTCCCCTCCGCCTTGAGAATTCATCAAAAGTTTTGGGGGCTCCGACTCCTGCAGGCTTCCGGTGGGGAGCGGCTGCCATGATTGCTCGCGGAATGACCACGACTGAGCTACGAGATGGTGGTGCTCTCATGCTGATGCCAGCTTCAGTCTGAAACATCCAGAAACAAGGTGGGGCTTTCATCGTTTGGAAAAAAAAAAAAGTTTTCATCCAATGAAAAGTGTTGTTTTTAGGTCACATGATCAAGCCTTCCATCATTAGGAAACCAAAAGTAAAATGAACCAATGAAAAGTTTTATAAACAAGTCACATGACCTGTTATGCGGCATAGGGTGTAAAATGCGGAGAAAATACGTTGGCACGTGAGGCGGCGTCAGTAGCGGACCGATGTGCGAATAGGCCGAAGGCAACACAACGCGCCAAGATCCGGATGGCACCGAGGTGGTGTCCAGCAAGTTGCAGCACTGGTGTGGCCATCCTACAATGCTGAAAGTCGGCGTGGGGCGCCCCGTTGGCACGAGAGGCGGCGTCAGTAGCGGACTGATGTGCGAATAGGCCGAAGGCAACACAACGCGCCAAGATCCGGATGGCACCGAGGTGGTGTCCAGCAAGTTGCAGCACTGGTGTGGCCATCCTACAATGCTGAAAGTCGGCGTGGGGCGCCCCGTTGGCACGTGAGGCGGCGTCAGTAGCGGACCGATGTGCGAATAGGCCGAAGGCAACACAATGCGCCAAGATCCGGATGGCACCGAGGTGGTGTCCAGCAAGTTGCAGCACTGGTGTGGCCATCCTACAATGCTGAAAGTCGGCGTGGGGCGCCCCGTTGGCCTGTGAGTTTGCGTCAGTAGCGGACCGATGTGCGAATAGGCCGAAGGCAGCACAACGCGCCAAGATCCGGATGGCACCGAGGTGGTGTCTAGTAAGTTGCCGCACTGGTGTGGCCATCCAACAATGCTGAAAGTCGGCGTGGGGCGCCCCGTTGGCCTGTGAGTTTGCGTCAGTAGCGGACCGATGTGCGAATAGGCCGAAGGCAGCACAACGCGCCAAGATCCGGATGGCACCGAGGTGGTGTCTAGTAAGTTGCCGCACTGGTGTGGCCATCCAACAATGCTGAAAGTCGGCGTGGGGCGCCCCGTTGGACTGTGAGATGGCGCCAGTAGCGGACCGATGTGTGAATGGGGCCGAAGGCAGCGCAACAATATTTTCGGAATAGAAGACACCACTAGGTGCTGAGATTCCAAGATCCGGATGGCACCGAGGTGGTGTGTAGCAAGTTGCCGCACTGGTGTGGCCATCCTACAATGCTGAAAGTCGGCGTGGGGCGCCCCGTTGGCCTGTGAGTTTGCGTCAGTAGCGGACCGATGTGCGAATAGGCCGAAGGCAGCACAACGCGCCAAGATCCGGATGGCACCGAGGTGGTGTCTAGTAAGTTGTCGCACTTCTGTGGCAATCCTACAATGTTGAAAGTCGGCGTGGGGCGCCCCGTTGGCCTGTGAGATGGCGTCAGTAGCGGACCGATGTGCGAATGGGGCCAAAGGCAGCGCAACAATATTTTCTGATTTGAAGACACCACAAGGCGCTGAGATGCCAAGATCCTGATGGCACCGAGGTGGTGTCTAGCAAGTTGTGGCACTGGTGTGGCCATCGTACAATGGTAAAAGTCGGCATGGGGCGCCCTGTTGGCCTGTGAGATGGTGTCAGTAGCGGACTGATGTGTGAATGGGGCCAAAGGCAGCGCAGCAATATTTTCTACAATATTTTTGGAGTAGAAGACACCACAAGGCGCTGAGATGCCAAGATCCGGATGGCACCGAGGTGATGTCTAAGTTGCGGACCGATGTGCGAATGGGGCCAAAGGTAGCGTAACAAGATTTTCTGTATGGAAGATACCACTAGGCGTTGAGATGCCAAGATTCGGATGGCACCGAGGTGATGTCTAGCAAGTTGTGCCACTGGTGTGGCCATCGTACAATGGTAAAAGTCGGCGTGGGGCGCCCTATTGGCCTGTGAGATGGTGTCAGTAGCGGACTGATGTGCGAATGGGGCCAAAGGCAGCGCAACAATATTTTCTGACTGACACCACAAGGCGCTGAGATGCCAAGATCCGGATGGCACCGAGGTGATGTCTAAGTTGCGGACTGATGTGCAAATGGGGCCAAAGGCAGCGTAACAATATTTTCTGTATGGAAGATACCACTAGGCGTTGAGATGCCAAGATTCGGATGGCACCGAGGTGATGTCTAGCAAGTTGGTGTGGTCATCCTACAATGCTGAAACTCGGCGTGGGTCACCCCATTAGCCTGTGAGATGGCGTCAGTAGCGGACCGATGTGCGAATAGGCCGAAGGCAGCACAACGCGCCAAGATCCGGATGTCACCGTGGTGGTTTCATAGTTGAGAGGCACTTCATCTGCAGTGGGGCGCCGAGATCCGGATGGCACCGAGGTGATGTCTAGCAAGTTGCTGTACTGGTGTGGTCATCCTACAATGCTGAAATGTAGTGGGGCGCCCATTTACCGTTTCAGTTGCCATTCAGCTGAGTTTCGGCTGCTCTTGATGCTACAGCGACAGGCGGCTGCAAGAGGACTCTCAAAATGGCGGCCTGTTCTTTGGATTTGGGCCTGGTCCACTAAAATGGCCCTGGGACACCTTAGAACTTGGACGCTCGATTTTTTTTTCCTTTCCTGTACATGCAAAAAAAGGTAAATGCCCGGTACGTTACACGCTTCATCTGCCACGATGAACTCTCCAGAGGAACCGAAAAAAAATATAGTTGTGGTAACTATACCATGCATCGTCATATGGAGAGGTGGCACCAATTAATTATAGTGCTGCATAAAAGAGAGATTTGGAGGAGAACCCCTGACCTGCTAGTACATTCATCAAAGAAGTGGCACTGAGAGCTTCAGAGGCAAGGGAAACGGTCCCAAATATTTAGAAGAACTTTGGAAAGATTAAAATGACATGTTTAGATTGTGGTAAATTAATTTCATGTGGACAGATGAGTGTTACTCTAATAAATACAGCATATGAACATCATCATAGTCGATGGTTGGTAGAGACATTTTGACTATATCCTGGACCTGCCCGTCCTCGCCCAAAATGGCGCCGGAATAAATGGGACTCGTAACTCCTTGTTGTGTACTGGTTGCTGAACCTTGAAATCACGAGATACGTATGCAGTTTTGAAGCACATGGCGGGCGGGGACGAGAATTGATTGAATATTTCGACATCCCTATTGATATTAAGTTCTGATGTGTTATTTATTACTGTACTGTTGAAAGTTCGAATTAACGTCACCCATGGTACTTGCCCGCAAATGTATATCTAGATAATTTTATTGTAACTGGCCCTGTCGTATTTTAATTATAAAATGTACGTCCACCGATTCCGTAACTGTTAGACACCTTAGTTCTTGCAACCTAATGGCCCGCCCGTTACGTTCCTCTACAGTGTAAATGTCTATTCATCATATACGATTACAGTTTGCTCCGTGGCAGGCCCACGTGGTTATAGGCTCGTATTTGTATAATGAAATTTTCACAATAAAGGTTTTTAAAAGAAAACATGGTAGTAGTATATACATTGGTAAAGTTTTTAATAATAGTCACTGTTTTAGAATCATTAAAAGGCAAGTGAAATAAAGCAGACCAATTACATGAAGGGTAAAAGGTATAATACGAAGGAACGCAGTAAAGATTAATGGTCAAGGGCTGTTGTGTTTTCTATTCCTGCAACATAAAGTGATCGATAAGAATCTCATATTCAGGCGTATCGGCGACTAAGACAGCAGGTCGACCCTCTTTTGCTCAACGGCTCCGTCATGGGACGAAGAAACGCTCTTTTTCTCGAAAAAAGAATATATTTTACTTGCAGGACAGTTGTAAAATTTCCGGGAAAGTACATTAGCCTGGAACATTATAACATATATTTAAGAAAAAATAATGTTCGGAAGTAATTAAAAGCGTAATTTTTAGGTGATATGACCAAGGCTTTCATCATTAGAATAAGAAAAGTAAAATGAACCAATGAAAAGTTTTATTAACAAGTCACATGACTTGTTATGCTTACGTTACACGCTGCGCGCCCCGGATGACTTCCGGATGCGCTAACGCGCCGCGTCATATGACGCATTACGCGACAACGCAGGTCCAGAATATAGTCAAAATGTCTCCACCAACCAGCGGTCGAAACACAACCCCTTTCAGCAGGCTAAATAGTTCTGTTAAATGACAACAGAAGGGACAGGCAACAAGAACCATCAGTCAAAGAGGGGAGGGCTAGTTCTTCTCTACCGGGTTACATTGGGGCGCTACCGGAACTGATCGAATTGGTAGTCTACAGTGTTTCTGGATGTTTCAGACTGAAGCTGGGGTTAGCATGAGAGCAGCACCATTTCGTAGCTCCGTCGTGGCCATTCCGCAACCAATCATGGCAGCCGCTCTTTATCGTTATTTTGGGCGGGGTGGGTGGCGGAGCCGAGCTGTTTTGCAGCCATCATTGTGTGGAGTACAGTTCATCTCACTAGTTTTGTATTTGTCATGAGGGGTTGTTCCTAATGTTTCTATTTTAGCGAGGTCAAAAAGAGATCCCATTAGTGGCCTACTGATTTTGCTCGATTCCTTTTCTTTTTTTTTTACACGATTTTTCGTTATCTGCAAAGACTAAACAGAGTATTGCGACTCTGTGTTTGTTTGTAAATAGAGAATGAACCAAAGAGAACTAATTCTAAAACAGTAAATACTTGGATAACAATCAATCAAATGGAGAGAGAAGCAGGCACGACGGATTACAACGGGGGCAAAGGCCTGCGTTAACTACCTTTCACTATCTGCAAAGAGAGAATACTCCTAATAGAAATGAGGGGGGGGGGCACCATTCAAAGCAGATCAGTGTGCATAAACACGAAAATGTTTTCACTTACCACGTACTTGACATTCGACAGCTTATGATATTTGCTATTAAAAAACCATTGAAATTCACTGAAAAAAACATAGGTTATAGACCATATATAGTTAGGAATTAGCATTTACAAAACCTTGAAAATTCACTGAAAAAACCATAGGTTATAGACCATATATAGTTAGGAATTAGCATTTAAAAAACCTTATTTTACTCACACAAAACCATTGAAATTCCATATATAGTTAGTTGCACTAACTATATATCGCGCACCCGCAATCCACTGCTGATCATGTCACATATTACATCATTCATGACATGGTCAGTGACATCACTGATGACATCACTGATGACATCTCAAATGACATCACTGATGACATCACTGATGACATCTCATTTGACATCATTCTTGTGCTAATACGATAAACCTCTTCAGACTCTAATATAACCTTAGATACACTCAGTGTATACAGACACTCACACACTGCCACTCATCCATGGAGTTACTCACACACCCAGTCAGTCATGCAAAGAAACAATCTCACCTCCATTTCTTCAACTATACAGTTAAACACACCTTACTTATTGAAACATATACTAACACATATTTACTCTCTTATACAATCCCTGATACAAGTTCACAATGATCGATACAACCACTCACTCATTCAGTGGCTCTCATGCACAGTTATTTATATATGCCAACTCTCACATGTACTGTGTTTAACATATGTACTTACTATGACATGTAGCATTGAGATATCCATTCACTCATCAATACACTCATGCACACAGTCAACTGCCCATGTAGCTGTTTCCACATGCAGTCTTGAACTCATACACCTAGTGAATAAACTGCTCACACATCTATGCATAGAGTCACACACCTTCCAGCCACCCCCACACAAACTCAATCTGCCATAGAAATACTTGGGCAACCAATTAATAACACATATAGCCTCTCGTATAGCTAATGATCAACACATGCAGCAGTTTACAGAACAACAGACATAATGATGCACAAATTAAGACAGTTTAGTCACTAACCCATGCACTCAGTGAGACACATTTAATCACTCACTCATACAGTCAGTCACGCACTTACTAAATCCTTCATCCAGACACTTATACATCTACTCATTCTTCAATATGTAAAACATATTTAAACTTTACAGAAACACACAGTCACTTGATGATGTCATCAGTGATGTCATTTGAGATGTCATCAGTGATGTCATCAGTGATGTCACTGACCATGTCATGAATGATGTAATATGTGACATGATCAGCAGTGGATTGCGGGTGCGCGATATATAGTTAGTGCAACTAACTATATATGGAATTTCAATGGTTTTGTGTGAGTAAAATAAGGTTTTTTAAATGCTAATTCCTAACTATATATGGTCTATAACCTATGGTTTTTTCAGTGAATTTTCAAGGTTTTGTAAATGCTAATTCCTAACTATATATGGTCTATAACCTATGGTTTTTTCAGTGAATATATATATATATATATATATATATATATGTATTACCTACTGGCGGTCGCCAGTAGGTATATATAGTTAGGATTTTTTCTCTATGGGTTTTTTGAAAATTCTATGTCTAATAACTTTGGCGTTTGTGGACGGAATTGGCTGACATTTTCAGGAAAATGGCACATTTTGTTTCTGAGCAGCCCCTGAAAATTTTGGGGGGGTTCGTCAAGGGGGGGCCGAGAAAAAAGGGGGGTCCCAAAACAAGTTTTTCCCATGTTAATTTCCATAGGGCGGTTGGCCTCACTTTTAGCCCGAACGGCTGAATGGATTTGCACGAAACTTGGCAAAATTGTAGGGACTGGTAGCCCGATGTGCCTTTTGTAGGTCTCAATATATGTGCTCCAGTGGATTTTGAGAAATTAACGTTTAAAAAAAGATATATATCTGTAACAGCGGACCGGGCAGCGGCCCAGGACGCGTACTTGTCGCGCAACGGAGCTTTGTGAAGCGAAGCTGATTGGTTCTCCGGCGTCTGTCAACATTCCAAACAGTCCGTAGCGGCCGCCATCTTGTCTCTCGGTAGGATCGAGAGACAAGAGGAGGCCGAAGCGAAGGGGCAAATGACCATAAGGGGGCATAGTACATTGTCGCTCACCCCCTAGGTTTGATGTGGAGGTTTTAAAAGGGCCCCGCGGGGCAAAAAAAAATAAAAATAATAATAATCGAACAGCTGAATGGATTTGCACGAAAGTTGGCAAAATTGTAGGGACTGGTAGCCCGATGTGCCTTTGCTAGATCTCAATATATGTGCTCCAGTGGATTTTGAGAAATTAACGTTCAAAAAAAGATATATATCTGTAACAGCGCACCGCTTCGCGTACTTTTCGCGTTACGGAGCTTTGCGAAGCGAAGCTGATTGGCTCTCCGGCGTCTGTAAACATTCCAAACAGTCCGTAGCGGCCGCCATCTTGTCTCTCGGTAGGATCAAGAGACAAGAGGAGGCCAAAGCGAAGGGGCAAATGACCATAAGGGGGAATAGTAGATCGTCGGTGACCCCCTACGTTTGATGTGGAGGTTTTAAAAGGGCCCCGCGGGGCAAAAAAAATAATAATAATAATAATCGAACGGCTGAATGGATTTGCACGAAACTTGGCAAAATTGTAGGGACTGGTAGCCCGATGTGCCTTTGCTAGGTCTCAATATATGTGCTCTAGTGGATTTTGAGAAATTAACGTTCAAAAAAAGATATATATCTGTAACAGCGCTCCGCTTCTCGTACTTTTCGCGTTACGGAGGTTTGCGAAGCTGATTGGTTTTTCGGCGTCTGTAAACATTCCAAACAGTCCGTAGCGGCCGCCATCTTGTCTCTCGGTAGGATCGAGAGACAAGAGGAGGCCAAAGCAAAGGGGCAAAGGACCATAAGGGGGCATAGTAGATCCTCCCTGACCCCCTAGGTTTGATGTGGAGGCTTTGAAAGGGTCTCGCAGGGCAAAAAAAAAATATACCGTTTTTTTAGTTTTTTTGCGTGGAGTGCGCCCGGTTCGCGAACCGGGAAGCGGTCTGGGGAACGTACTTTCTTCCAAATTAGTGAAAAAAGTTAGAGTAAAATAATAATTGTGAGTGATCAGATGTAGGGTCGCTCTGAGAAGAGCTTTTGGGTTTATGGTACATTTAGGTACTTATAAGTAGGTACCAATGCACAGTCTTAAATTCAGAGTGAAAACTCTGTTGCCCTCATCTGAGAAGTGAACTCCATCTGCTCTGTAGATATCTTGCATGTAGTAATGCAAGTTATTGTTGTACAGGGAGCCCATTCCATGGCCTCTCATGTAAGCTGAAACAGATTTGTTTACATGCTTCCTCGATTTCTCAATTTGTGGACAAAATTGGTTCGACCACCTCCCTTTCTGTCTTTGGCATATATAAATATACCAAGGCAGTCTGAGGAAAAAGTGCCATCAATTGCTCAAAGGTGTCCTTTAAAAGCATTTCCAGACCTACCCCAGTCAAAGTGCCCAAATCATTACCTCCACAGTGCACAATTAACAGGTCAGGTTTTGGCAAATGCATAAAGGTTTTCACCAATGGTATCAATTGGTGACATTTTAATCCTCTGTGGCCAAACCACTTAATTTCCACATCTTGTAAATTGAGGTTAGGTAAATTCCTGTTTTCAGCGTACCTTTGAGCCCAATAGATGTAGCTATGTCCAACAATCCAGACAGAAAACATGGCGAGAGAAGGTTCTCCTGCAGTCAGATGAAGTGTGGCAATGAAATGGCAGTTGAAAAAATGAGAGTGTAAAATGAAAAAAACTGAGGAGTTTCTGTGTTAATGAAGCAGTAAGAGTGATTGGTGGATTTTGATTGCTGAAAACAGAAAGTTAGTGTGCATGGATGAGTTCGTTGAAAGATGTATTTTGAGTGGCGAAGAAAAAATCATTAAATGAAAGAATGCTCTGGATATGCAGGTGCACTGAGAGTTCAGAGTTCAATTGCAACATTGTTGTGTGAGAGGTCTTGCAAGAGGTGGTTGCTATGCAGAAAAAGCAGAGAGGGGGCAGAGGGGGGAAGGGTTTTGCTTTGAAAAAAAGTGAGGGAAGAGTTTTGATTGGGTGACATGAGAGATCTGTGTGAGGAATTACAGCATTTCTGTGCTTTTGATAGCTGCAGACTCTGGAGTGCATACCTTTTGCTCTGCTGAAGACAAATTGGTGTGTTTCTGAGACTGTTTTGAAACTCAAAGTATTTGCTAAGGTGAGAAAAAATTTCTTTAATTTAGATAGAAAATAGTGTGCTTTAAGGAGAAAATTATGAAGAAAGTTGTGTTTTTCAAATGTTGCTTTGTCTCAAGTGTTTCACAAATAGATTTTGTTTCTTTGAGAAATTGTAATTGGAGAAAATGTGAAGTATTAGTACTGACAGGGCTTTTATGTGCATAGGAGCTGTGGAGTGTTTTCAAATTATGACTTGTAAATCGTTTTTGAGAAAAAGCAATGGTTTTAATATTGATGAGAAGGACATAATGGTGTCTGCTTCTTTATAAGGTAATTGAGAGTCTCTGATGTTATTTGTCCCATTTCAATGTAAGAAGTTTGTCTGTGGAGCAAATTGCTTGTAAATATGCTCCCACCTGTGCATGGCAAATTTAGATTTTGAATGTTTCCGTTACATAGGCATGTTAAAGGTGACTGAAACATGCTGCAAAGGCAATCAAAAAATGCTTTTATGTGTCTTAAGGACATTTTAAGTCATTTCCCCATGTGCAGTGTTTTCAAATTATGAGTTGAAAATCGTTTTTGAGGTAAAGGAATGTTTTCAAAATTTATGTGCGCCATATGACCCCAATTTTTTTTTTCAGGGGTGCAGCAGGGTGTTCTTGAGACACCCCTGCACCGTCGGAAAAATTCGTAATTTGCGATGAGGTAATTGCTAATCGCAAATTGCACCTTCATTCCTATGGGCCTCCTGCTGCATGGAAATGAATGGGTAATCTTGCTGAAATGCAAAGTCGAATCTGTATTTAAAAGGGTCTGCACCTCTGTACGGGTGTTCGCTATGTGAAGCACGAAAGTTTCACGGGCCGAACTCAAGGCCACCTCTCTCTGAGACAAAAGAGCTCTTATTCTTGCCATGCCGTTGAAATGTGCTCCCAAGGTTGGTATTTGTGGCCAGATTGAAAACTCCCTATGTTCATGTGTGGGAGGAAATAGAACATTTCTGCAGCAAATAACCCGTTCATTTACTGTTACGATAAAATGAATACTTTTAATTAACCCAGAACAATCTTCATTATTGAGCATCAAATAACTACCATTTTCCAAGAACTTGAACGTGGGGATGATAGCAGGAACTGGCGTGCCTTGCAACACGCAAGCCATATTTGGTCGGTGTTTGTTGCATGAACCGTGTAACTGTATGTGCCTACACATTAGTGAATGATCTGGCGTCTCAGTGCATTCCTCTCCATTCAGATAAAGGTCTTGATCATCTTTGAAAATCTGTATGTGTATGGAAGCGACCAGACCTCATGAAGAAAACCACTACCTAAAGGTTAATAACGACCTATTGGTATATATTTCATACAATTTGAAAACTTATATAAAGCAAAAGGCAGCGTTATTAAACCGTGGATAAGGCACGTTGCCAAAGCAGTGAACCTTTTGGATTTATACTGGAAATGTTAAAGGAAGAATTACGGAGTAGGGCCTGTAAATCTTTAATGGACAACGAGTAAAATTACTCCAACCATCATATTCCTCTAACTCCGGGATAGTAGGGGTGTTTAATTTTTTAGAAGTAGCCAATCCAAAGCATTTGGTCTGGGAAATTGTTTCATTCACAAACAACATATGATTTGGGATGAGACATGCACGGTGGAAAGCCTCAGTGCCTTGTACCTGCCAGGTTCGTGAACCCCAAACTGATGTAGATCCTGGATATTTTTACACTGTGTTACGTTAGCATGGGCTCATTACTGGTTTAAACGCCATTTTTCCTTTTTTGTAACTTCTGCACACGATACTTAGTTGTTGCTTTAGCTTTCAGCCTACCTGCGTCAAGATCTATGCCTGCTTCAAGCAGGCGCAGGGTTTTGATGTAGCTTTGTCCTATCTGATTGTAAATGCGGCACACCGTGGGTGGCAGAGCAGCGGTGCACGTTAACTGGTGCATCCCTGGGGATGTGCTAGTTAATATAAATCTGCCCCTTTACATTTAATTATGTGCAGGGGACACAGAGTAGGTGAGGTTTATCCAAGGTTAAGAAGAGATGAGTCCTGTTCAGTGAAAAATTGGAGATAGGCTTCAGTATATTATATACTTAAGTAGTGTGTTAAGTTTTTGATGACTGTTATTAATTTACTGTTGGGTAATAGTGGTTAATAACATTTTTTATTATATTTTACCACAGATTCAACTGCAGATTATTTCAAGATTTTAGGATGCCTAGCAAAGAAAGAGTAAGAAAGGCTGCAAAACGTCAAAGACAGCAGGACCATGGAAGAATGCAGCAGTCCTCTAACAAAAAGATTTGTCAAGTCACCAAGAAAGCACCGGGTAAGAGTCGAAAAACAGTCATAAGAAATATGTGTAGTAAAAAAAATATTACTACAGAAAATGTTTCAGTCCAGAAAAGGAGACAGAATTCAAATGGTAAGGAAAGGCCAATGAGAAATGTTACTGCTAGAGTAAGAGATAACTCTATGCATGAAAGTAGAAGGAAACAAGAGTTTAGGGATATTCGTAAACGAATGTTCCGCAACAGGATAATTGGGAATTTGTTAAAAAATATTAAGAAAGGTCAGCAGAAAGTGGTTTTTTATAAGAGAAAAAAAATTGTTGAGAAAGTTATTGATCAGGCATTTGAAATTAAACGTAAGTTATTTATTTTGACAATCAATAGAATTCGGAAGCTAAACAAGGTAATTTATGATTTCAAAAGAAATAGTAGATGGAAGAGAATAGTTAATCGTAGTAAATTTTGTGAAGTTTTTTCTGGAGAATGGATGCATAGTTCAAGCTCTGAGGCATTTTTTAATGAGGAGAGTTATTTCCAGGATAATGATTTGGTGCATGCAGTTGACACCAGTGGTCGAGCTTATGAAGTGAAAGATGGTTGTCCAGTTGAAAAAGAAAAACTTGTGACAACAGAGATAGAAGAGGTGTTAGGTAATGAGGTTTTAGGGAGACGTCCTAAGGGTCCTGTGTACACCTGGAAGTGTAGTAGTATTTGCAGTGTACGACAGGATTCCATCAATTTGCTTTGTGATTTTATACGGTCATTTAGTAAGAACAGTTTGAAGCAGAAAATGAAGTTGTTGCAAGAATTAGATCCTTGCAGAGTGAGAGAAGTGATAGGTTTTCATGGTCATTCACTGGCTTGTCTTTCCAGGAGAGTATGCCAGAGTGTTTTTCATCATTTCAGGATGCTAGCAGTGCATCATAATAAAGTGAGGAAATTAGTTAGAATGTTGTATTATGCTAAGAGTCCAGCAATTATGCTTAAACAATTATGCGCTGCTCTTTTGCATGGTTCTGAAATAGATGTGAAGAATATATGTGAAGAAATTGAGTTTTGTTACTTTGGAAGTAAAGAGGAGAATGTTGAAATTGACCAAGAAGAAGAGAGTAATGTGGAAGATAGTGTACAGGTTTCCAGTACAGATAATTTCCAGAGGGAAATTGCGACGTTTGAGGTGAAATCAAGTGAGAGGCCAAATTTCACTTGTGTGTGTTGTCGACGCACTTATTATAAGAATCAGACTAAGTTAGTGTATTTATATGGAAAAAGTGAAAGGGAAAATAATAGTGAATGGAAGGATTTTACAACATACTTGATGGTAGAAAATTGTTTTGATTTGGGATTGGATCAACGTGTGTGTACTTATTGTTGTAACAAATTAAATCAAAACCAGATGCCTGCTAGAGCAGTTCATAATAATCTGGAATTGGTTGAGATTCCTTCTGAATTGAAGGATTTAAATACTTATGAATCTATTTTGATTCAAAGTATCCATCCCTTTCAGGCTATTGTAAGAATGGAGCCAAATACAGGGAAATTGCCTCCATCAGATTTACAGAGAGGATTAAAGGGAAGAGTTGTTTATTTGCCTCTAGATTTGAAGAAAAACATTAACACAATTGGAGTAGAAAAAGTGGAAGAGGAACCTCTTGTTATCTTAGTTAATGGGGTTCCGACAAAGAATAAGAAAATATGGCAAGATTTAGTAGATGTTAGGAAAGTCAAAAGGGCAACATTGTATTTGAAAAAATATAATAAGTACTATAAAAATGTATATGTTGCAGAAGAGGAAGTAAGTGAGGAAGAGGATAACGATTTGTGTGCTGGTCAAATTGAGAAAGTAGAACCCTGTACTAGTGAAGAAATATATGAACATTATAGTGTTCATCCTTTGCATTCCAAGGAAGTCATGGGGAATGCTATTGAGTTGTTTCAAATGAAACAAGCGAAAGGGAGTCCCATTAGTGTTTGGGAGGAAAGTTTGGAAGCTCGGTGTTTCCCACAGCTTTTTCCAACAGGTCAGGGAGGAAGATATGATGAGCGACCTCATCAAATTCTTGCTTCTGAATACCGGACTTTGCGATTGTACGCAGGAGATCCTAGGTTTCGACAATGCATTCCTTATTTGTTTCATCTCCTGTTTGAAAGCGATCTGTCTGGACTGTCATATGCAGTGAACCACATCTTGAAAAGTGGTATACACATGCAAAACATCTCGGCAAGTGACTTTATGGATAAAGTCAATGTCCAAGACAGTATTTTGGATTCTCACCTGATTAATCTCATGGCGTGTCAGCGTGGTACTAATGAGTACTGGTACCGTCGTCATGGTGATTTAAAATGTATGCTAAGGAACTTAGGAACTCCCACATGGTTCCTCACTTTGAGCTGTGCTGAGTATGGCTGGGAAGACTTACTTGAATTTCTACGAGAGGCAAATGCTAACGTAGAAAACATCGAATTCAAGACACCCGGAGAACTGTGCTCTTTGGATCCAGTCAATGTATGTAGGTACTTCAATCATAGATTTGAAGGTATGATGTCTTTCATCATGAATAAGAAGAATCCACCTCTTGGAGAGGTGTTGGATTTCTTCTGGAGGAAGGAGTACCAAGCAAGAGGTGCTCCTCATATACATATGTTGCTGTGGATCAAGGATGCACCTAAATTTGGAACGGATGCAGAAGACTCAGTGATGAGTTTCATAGAACAGTATTCTACGTGTGCTGTTCCAAACGCAAAGGAGAAAAACAGCCTACGAGAAAAAGTTCTACGTTTCCAAAGCCATCGATGTGGAAAGTACTGTCGTCGTAAATTCCGGAACAAAGACAAGTTCTACACCAAATGTCGTTTCGGCTTTCCACGACCGGTGATTTCTAAAGGAAGAGTGAACAGTTTGATGTCTTCGCTGCGACATAATGTGATGAAGAAATCACCTAAAAACACATACAATTTGAAGAGGAACGAAGAGTCTAAGTACATTAACGACTACAACGCGGTGATTTTGTCCATGTGGAATGCTAACATGGATATACAGTTTGTGGCTGATAACTGTATGGCTGTGGCTCGGTATGTGACATCTTACATCACCAAAAAAGAGAAGACAGAATTGAAGGATATGTGGGAGGACATTTCCCATGAAAAGAGCCTCAGCAAGAAGTTGTACAGTTTCAGTCTGAAGATGTTGTCGCATCGAGAAATCGGAGCTTACGAATGTTCTGACCGGTTGTCTTCAGCAAGTCTCTATGCCAAGTCCAGGAGTATCGTTTGGGTGAGTGTTGGTCTTGCTGCAACGCGTAATCGAGTTCTGAAACCTGTGCGGGAAATTGAGTATTTGGCGGAAAAGGAGCCAAACAGTACCGACATTTTGAAGAGCAACATGTTGGATACATATTATCCAAATCGAAGCAGTCACCTCGAGAATGTTTGTCTGTATGAGGTTCTGCAAAATTACATATTCAAGAGGAACATCAAAGAAGATACTGAGAAAGGAGTGTATGCTGTAATAGGAAGTGAGGGATGTCTGGTCAAGCAAAGAAAATGCCACTTGATAAACCATCGAAAATTGAGTGGCGAATCTCCTGAAAAAAAGGAGTTTTTCTATTTAGCACTTTTGCAACTTTTTAAGCCTTGGCGTGCAGAAGAGGAACTGCTTGGAGATTTCCTTTGTTACGAAGACTCATTCAATGCTGCCAAGGAGACCATAGAATGTCCTGCTTTTCCCAAATATGTAGAAATGTTGAATGTGGAAATTGAGCAGGAAGCAACGATTGCAGCCGAGATTGCCAGAGACAGTTCTCAGGACAGTCAGAGTTCTGCTTCATTGAGTCAGGATCCACTAGGAGGACCTCTTATCGAAAATGAAGCTGCCACTGCTATGAATGAAGTGGAAAGAGCCATGGCACATGCTCAGGAGGATGCGGTTAACTTAGAAGAGTTGGAAAGACAACTCAACGTTGAGCAGAGGAAAATATATGACGAACTTACCATGCAAATTGATCATGGATTAAGTCATGACAAGAAAGAGTGCTCATGTACGTCGTTGAAGCCTGTCCGACTGTACGTGAGTGGAGAAGCGGGAACTGGAAAAAGTTTCCTTATTAAAGCAATTTCATGTTATTTGCAGGAAAGGACAGAGTCATCGCTGTCTTGTGTTGTCACCGCTCCAACTGGACTGGCAGCACATAACATTAAAGGGATTACTTTACATCGTTTACTGATGCTGCCAGTGGAGCATGACAACAAATTAGAATATCACAAGCTATCTGGAGATGCTTGTTTTGAAGTTTCAAGAGTCTTGAGGAAAATGAAACTTCTTATCATTGACGAAGTAAGCATGGTTTCCAATGTCATGCTTGCCTTTGTGCATTTGAGAATGCAAGAAGTTCTCAAAACAGAGTATGATGTGTTATTTGGTGGCAAACACATCATTGTTTTCGGAGATCTTCTGCAGCTGACACCAGTGAAAGGGCAACCTGTGTTCAAAATGCTCACGCATGAAGATACCAGGAAGTGCTTAGGGAGTATTGGCAACGTCAATATATGGTTAAACTTCAATTATGCTGAACTGCATGAAAATATGCGTCAGGCAAAGGATGAAGTTTACAAGACTATTCTACAAGATGTTAGAATTGGAAAAGTGACCGAGCATGGGAAAGAAGCTTTACATGCACGATTACTGACAAATTTATATCCAGACGAAGATGTTGTGCCTGAGAATATTTTTCAGAAAGTTACTGAGAAAAAATCTGGAATATGTTTGATGCCAACTCTTGCAGAATGTGCCAAATTCAACAACAAAATGTTGCATTTAGAAAAGCAAGAGATTGTGAAATTGGAAGCTATTGACAGAGTAGAGCATATGGGATCAACAATTATTTTGTCTGAGAATCTGAAAACAAAATTGGATTCATTAGAGAAGAGTATATCTAAAACTGCGGGTTTTGAAAAGACTCTGAATGTGTGCTTGAACTGCCGTATAATTTTAAGAAGGAATTTACATGTTGAACGAGGTCTGGTAAATGGATCAATGGGTAATGTTGTTGATTTTGTGAAATACAGAAATAGAGATGGAATTGAATTTTTAAAAATTAAATTTGATGGCATTGAGGAAGTACAGCTAATTGCTCGTTGTTCTGCTAGATTTTTGCTTGTAAAAGACTTATATGTTCGTCGTAAGCAGTTTCCTGTTTGCTTGGCATATGCGGTGACAATCCATAAATCGCAAGGTTTAAGTGTAGACTGTGCATTGGTGAATATTGGCAGTTCTGTGTTCAAGGAGGGTATGGCATATGTGGCATTGTCACGAGTTAGGACTTTATCGGGATTGTACTTGATTGAGTGTGATGTCACAAACATTTGTGCGGATCTAGATTGTGTTAAGGAATACAATAGGTTGAGAAGAGAGTATGCGCCACATTTGCCTCAGTATCCTTTGTTTGAGAAACGTGTGGTAGGCCGGAAACGAAGAAATGTGACCAATACTGGGGAGGTTGTAGCAAAAAGACGAAAAGTCGATGAACCTGAAATTATAAGCAGAAACAAAAAGGATTCTGTTGAAGATGTTGTTGGTTTTCAATTTGAAAACAGTTCTGGTGTCAACTGCTATGCTAATGTAGTGATTAATGTTTTGTTTTCTCTACAAAATGTAAAAGAAGAGATTGTGGTCAATTCTGATCAAAGATTTTGCAGTTTGTTAAATTCTGTGTTAGAGAAATGTAGCACTGATAGAACAAACATAGAAAGTGTGTCTGAAATTCGAAATCTGTTAGACAGATGTTCAGGCCAAACACAATTCTCTCAAAATAGTCAGCAAGATTGTCAGGAGTTTTTAATGTATATGCTTGATGTATTGTATGCTGAAGGTGTAGATGTAGGTCATCTGTTTGGGCTTTCTTATCAATGGCAGCATGACTGCGAGAACTGTAGGGTATCAAGTAGTACTAGTGTAGACTCAGAAAGATTTATATATTTAACTTTGCCAGACAGTAAATCAGTCTCTTTTAATAAGCTAGTAAAAGCAGCTGATCACAATATGGAGTGTAGGCAATGTAAATCTGAAATGATGTCCACATTATTTATACGAACATATGGCCAGTATGTCATTTTAATGTTCCAACGATGTAGGCCTGATGGAACAAAATTGACAACTTTAATTAAAAATTTTGTGGCTTCACAGTTGTCAATATCAGGAAGGACTTTTGTAACTGTAGCAATTATATATCATGATGGTTCTTCAATAACATCAGGACATTATACAGCTTATTTAAAGTGTAGAAATGGCTGGTCATTCTGCAATGATTCTGTTTTAATTTTCAAAAAAAAATTGCCATATGACCTTAAAAACTCTTACCTGGTGTTTTTAAAACCAAAATTTTAGGGAAAGAATCTCGGGATGTGCTCTGAGGAATTTCAAGAAGTTCTCATGGCTCCTACACTATTTGGCCTTGAAGATAAGTGTAGTACAGAGACATAACTTTTTACCATAACACTGGACGTTATTGAGAAATATGTGCACTTTGAATGAGTTCAGAAAAACTATTTCTTTTTATAAGCTAATTGAAGCAGCGAATCAAAACATGGAGTAGAGGGAATGTAAGTCTGCAATGCTGTCTACTGTTTTACATTGCTTTGTGATTAAAAGTGATGTAGAGAATTAAATAATTGTACTAGTCATAAAGGTAGTGTAAGTCTGCTTCATAGTAAGCAGTATCAGTGTGATAGGAAATGTAGAACATGATTGAGCAAGAAGGGGAAGATATTAC
The DNA here is from genome assembly GCF_964261635.1 of Lissotriton helveticus. Classification (NCBI taxonomy): domain Eukaryota; kingdom Metazoa; phylum Chordata; class Amphibia; order Caudata; family Salamandridae; genus Lissotriton; species Lissotriton helveticus. The sequence continues at coordinate 441,149,629 of NC_136060.1, read as the reverse complement.
TAGTCCAGGATTGTGTAAATGATCTTCAACATTTTAATTCTGAAAGTTGTGGAAATGCGAAAAGACGGGATTGGCTAACAAGAAATCCAAGAGTTATACATGGCTCTGACAAGATTTGGCCTTGTGGAATCTTGTGGTAGAGAGCAAGAAGTCATTTATTGTATGTAACATGTTTTTGAAAACGATGGAGGTTTTCTTTCAGAAAGTGGCGGGTTGAAAGTAATAACAGCACAACAGAGTGTAAGCTGTTCATAGGACATCCTTGGCCGTCATGGAAAGTAAGTTAACTTTAAGGAGTTCTGAATTCTGATTTCTAATGTTGTATGGGTTTTTTAAACACAATCATTTTGATTGTGTTTTTTTTCCCCGCTGTTATATGATGAATACCTTCAAGTCACTGTTTTAGTGAAATTTGATACATTCTGAGAACAGCAAAAATAAACCATTTAACATGTATAATTAATTCTGTTCTGTTTGCATTTATGATGTACATGTAGAACTGTGTAGGAGGCATGGAGAAGGTGAGGCTTCTGTAAGTGTCAAAGTTGTTGCATACAGTGCTCATATTCTACGTAGTCTTTTATATTTCATTACTTTCACTGTTTCTGACTGATCTAAAAAATTTTTTTTAAAAAGAACAGTAAGTATAAGGGAAGGAAACAGACAGTTATGTTAAAAGAAACACAGCTATAGGGAATAAACTAGGGATACTGTTACCCGCAATCCTCTGCTGATGATGTCACTGAGCATGTCATGAATGATGTAATATGTGACATCATCAGCAGTGGATTACGGGTAATAGTATCTCTAGTTTACTCCCTTATAGCTGTCTTTCTTTTAACATAAGTGTCTGTTTCCTTCCCTTATACTTACTGTTCTTTTTTTTAAAAAAAATTTTTGGGTTCGCTTCCGGTTCGCGTACCGGGGAGCGAACTGGGAAGCGAACTAAGAGAAATAGAGGTTGGCACAGTTGCAAATATTGTACCAATTTTTTATTAACGGGGAGGTAGTTCTGAAAAGAACTTTTTTTTAAATTGTTTTTGTTGTTTTATATTTTTTTTATTATTTTTCTGAACATTTTTTTACTTTTTTTGAATTTTTCTGAACAGTTTTATATTTTTTTTGTTTTTTTTTCGGAGGGGGCAACGAAAACGATTCATTGTAAAGGGCTCAACAGGAGCAAGAAAACAAAAAAAAAGAATTTATTGTTTGGGGAGTTTCGGACAAACATGAGCATGATTGTCAATAGCTCTGTTGATCAGAGTGATGCTACTTTCTGCGTAGCAAATGAATCCACTGCAATGTACGCAGGCTTGTTTTACTTCACGAAATCTCGTTTGTATATTTGGCACCATCTCCCTGCCCTCTGGTCCCGTTACTTCCGGTACAACAGATCTTCTGGCCATAATAGGGAGATTATCTAGGTCGTCCTGTTCCTCTTCTTCCTCTTCTTGCTGAATTATAACTTTAGCAGGTGGTCCACTCTTCCTTGGATGTGGTGGAGGTGGTGGGGAAGCACCAGCTGAAGCTAGTAAAGAAGCCATTGCTCACTGGTAACAAAGGGTCTTTCTCTCACAATGATGAAAGTCAGAGTGAGGAAAGAAGGAGGGATTTTCACCATTTGGGAAAAAAAATAGTTCTCAACCAATGAAAAGTGTTCATTTTAGATCATATGACCTAGTCTTACATCATTAGGAAACCGAAAGTGAAATTAACCAATGAAAAGTGTTATTACCAAGTCACATGACCTGCTGTGTGTATGTTACGCGCTTTGCAGGGCCTCCCGGTTTGCTTCCAGAAACCTGTGCTTTGCGACTCGGTAAGCGTACGAGTTCTCTAACGTAGCACGTCATATGACGTATCACGCGACAACGCGAAACGTCATGCGGACGGGAGGCGTCACGATGTTGTTTTCTAACGCGGCAGTTGCGGTAAAGAAACGTTTACCGGCTCGCGGTCTATTTCGCGGCATCAAGGTCAGCTAACGGGAAGCTTCCCGATTCGCGAAGCGGGAACGAAGAAAAAAAAATATTTAAAAAAAAAGTTATTAATAAACATATAAAATATATTTTTGGATTTAAAGAAGAATACATTTTACAGCTACAGATATTAGCTGTTAAAAAACCAATGAAATTCACTGAAAAAACCATAGGTTATAGACCATATATAGTTAGGAATTAGCATTTACAAAACCTTGAAAATTCACTGAAAAAACCATAGGTTATAGACCATATATAGTTAGGAATTAGCATTTAAAAAACCTTATTTTACTCACACAAAACCATTGAAATTCCATATATAGTTAGTTGCACTAACTATATATCGCGCACCCGCAATCCACTGCTGATGATGTCACATATTACATCATTCATGACATGGTCAGTGACATCACTGATGACATCACTGATGACATCTCAAATGACATCACTGATGACATCACTGATGACATCTCAAATGACATCACTGATGACATCTCACTTGACATCAATGATCACATCACTGATGATATCATTCATGTGATAATACAATGCATCTCCTCACACTGTAATATAACCTCCGTTACACCCAGTGTTAAATAGAGAGTATCATTTTTGAAACCATTGACACACCAATACTAGTTACTACATACACACTCACTGATTCCTATGTCTACACACACATTCACTCATACAATCATTCATACATACAATCACTCATCTTTACAACACTATCATATGCACTCATACACCTATACAGACACTCACACTCTGCCACTCATCCATGGAGTTACTCACACACCTAGTCAGTCCTGAAAAGAATCAATCACACTTCCATTTTCTCATCTATACAGTTAAACACAGAACACCTTACATTTTTGAAACATATACTAACACATAGTTACTCTCTTATAGAATCACTGATACAAGTACACATTGATCTGCACAGAGTCACACACCTCCCAGCCAGCCATACACACACTCAGTCTCCCATACAAATACTTGTGCAACCAATCAATAACCCATATAGCTACTTATATAGCTACTGATCAACACATGCAGCAGCTTGCACAACAACAGACATACTGATGCACACTTTCAGACAGTTTAGTCACTAACCCGTGCATTCAGTAAGACGCATTTAATCACTCACTCATACAGTCAATCACGCACCTACTAAAACCTTCATTCAGACACTTATACATCCACTCATTCTTCAATATGTAAAACATATTTAAACTTTACAGAAACACATAATCACTGGATGTTGTCATCAGTGATGTCATCAGTGATGTCACTGACCATGTCATGAATGATGTAATATGTGACATCATCAGCAGTGGATTGCGGGTGCGCGATATATAGTTAGTGCAACTAACTATATATGGAATTTCAATGGTTTTGTGTGAGTAAAATAAGGTTTTTTAAATGCTAATTCCTAACTATATATGGTCTATAACCTATGGTTTTTTCAGTGAATTTTCAAGGTTTTGTAAATGCTAATTCCTAACTATATATGGTCTATAACCTATGGTTTTTTCAGTGAATATATTACCTACTGGCGGTCGCCAGTAGGTATATATAGTTAGGATTTTTTCTCTATGGGTTTTTTGAAAATTCTATGTCTAATAACTTTGGCGTTTGTGGACAGAATTGGCTGAAATTTTCAGGAAAATGGCACATTTTGTTTCTGAGCAGCCCTTGAAAATTTGGGGGGGGTTCGTCAAGGGGGGGCCGAGAAAAAAGGGGGGTCCCAAAACGTGTTTTTAACATTGAGTTTTCCATAGGGCGGTTGGCCTCACTTTTAGCCTGAACGGCTGAATGGATTTGCACGAAACTTGGCAAAATTGTAGGGACTGGTAGCCCGATGTGCCTTTTGTAGGTCTCAATATATGTGCTCCAGTGGATTTTGAGAAATTAACGTTTAAAAAAAGATATATATCTGTAACAGCGGACCAGGCAGCGCTCCGGTTCGCGTACTTTACGCGCAACGGAGCTTTGTGAAGCGAAGCTGATTGGTTCTCCGGCGTCTGTCAACATTCCAAAAAGTCCGTAGCGGCCGCCATCTTGTCTCTCGGTAGGATCGAGAGACAAGAGGAGGTCAAAACAAAGGGGGAAATAACTATAAGGGGGCATAGTAGATCCTCGCTGACCCCCTAGGTTTGATGTGGAGGTTTTAAAAGGGCCCCGCGGGGCAAAAAAAAATAATAATAATAATAATCGAACGGCTGAATGGATTTGCACGAAACTTGGCAAAATATTAGGGACTGGTAGCCCGATGTGCCTTTGCTAGGTCTCAATATATGTGCTCCAGTGGATTTTGAGAAATTAACGTTCAAAAAAAGATATATATCTGTAACAGCGCTCCGCTTCGCGTAACGGAGGTTTGCGAAGCTGATTGGTCATTCTGTCACTGGGCTATAGTTGGGCTACATCTGGCTGATATTTGGGCTACATTTGTTTTTTTTGTCTCTGGCGGCCATCTTTGGGCTACATTGGGCTACATTGGGCTTCATTGGGCTTCATTGGGCTACATTGGGCTACATTTGGGCTCCAACATATATATAGGCCAATGTAGCCCAATATATATTTTTCAAAGTTAATTTTCGTAAAAACCACTGGAGCATATATCTTGAGACATAGCAAAGGCACATCGGGCTACCAGTCCCTACAATTTTGCCAAGTTTCGTGGAAATCCATTCAGCCGTTCGAGCTAAAAGTGAGTCCAACCGCCCTATGGAAATGAAGGAAATGAATGGGTAATTTGTAATTAGCAAATAGCTAATCGCAAACTAGGAATGGTAAAGAATCGCTATTTATTCCTTAAAGTTCGCTATTTAGGAAATGCAAAAAACTTTGATGATACATATGGCGGTTCATCTCTAACAAGATAAGAAGCATAGGGATACATTTATGATGACTGGCGCATCACCAGGGATGTGTTAGTCATTCTGTGCCGCTGTTCCGTCACCTATGGTGTGCTGCATTTACAATGCGGCGCATCATGGGGCAAAAACAGCACAGATGCGTGATGTATCTGTGCCGTAAAGGTGGCGCATTGCTGGAGTTGTATCGCAAGTGTGATGAAGCTCCAGCAAGGGTCGGGGGTGCCCCTGTCGCAGGGTTTCTGTTCTCACACAGAACTGTGGACAGAGGATTGGAACCTCGGCGAATTAGGGTGTCCCAAAACTCACGTTAGTAATCAAAAACTCCTTAGCAAGCTAGGTACAGTGTCACATTGGATATAACAAACTCTCAATGTTTAGACAATCCAGAATATGAACTTATAGTACCTCAGGATACGTGGAACTCATGAACAGTCGGTCGTTATATATTTCTTAGAAACCAGAACATGGAGTTAAGAAGAACACATGTGTATTTGAAATGTTTATTTACTAATGCCGTCTTCTCAGGCGTAGTATCTTAGATAATAGAAGTACACATATTATCAGTAGCAAAATTACCAGCATAGTTACTAGTACATAAAAAGCGAATGGTGACAGTATGTTAACATGCAGTAAATGAATAAGAGTTAGCAACACTTATAAGCAGCCGCGGGCCGTGGAGGGAGTTACGGTGGGGCAGGGAGGCGGGGAGGGGGAGGGGCAAGGTAGAGAGGGCTCCACCCTGCTTCTCCCCCTCCCCGCCTCCCTGCCCCATCGTAACTCCCTCCACGGCCCGCGGCTGCTTATATCTCACCCTCCCAAATACACATATTATATTATTTGCTAAGAAGGTCTCTTTGTGTTGGTTTAGGGCGTGCCCATACTTTAGTGTCTTAGATTTGAAGGAATCACATCAGCATACACCAGCTCTCTCTTCATGTGAACCGCATCAACTATTGTGTATGTGTGTTCGGCAAAGCAATATAAAACCCGCCTCATGCCCAGAATTGGCAGAAGTTGCACTTATGTTATGAGTATGAAGTCGTGGAGATCAGACCTCATAACAATTCTGTATCGTGTTGTTCTTGAAACTTTAGCACTCGCTGTACAGATATAGTTTAACAAGTAAAGCAGATAGTAGACCAATAACATATTATTCTCATGTAAACCACGATGAACTACTAGGTGGAAAGCTAAAGCAACAACTAAGTGTCTTGTGCAGAAGTTGCAAAAAAGGAAAAATGGCGTTTAAACCGGTAATGAGCCCATGCTAACTTAACACGGTGTAAAGATATCCAGGACCTAGATGACACCTCCCCATGATCCGGAAACGAACTGAATAAGATAATAGAAGTGCCATCTCATGAGAGCAGATTGCAAGTTTATATGTGGACGGTCCGCAAGGTAAAGCATTAAAAACTAGGAAAATTTAATGCTAAAGAAAAATAAAACAGCCAAGTACTTTATCGAGTCTTAAGCCAATAGGCAAGGTAAATAATAAAAACTTGACAAATAAGTCAATGAATTGTCAATGAAATGCTAGTACTCAGCATATCAAACATGAAAAAGGTCTATGACATAACTGTGTATGCAAAATAAGCTGCAACAGCCTCCAATAGGAAGTCACCGTCTTCATCCGAAAACAGTTCAGCCATCCAATTTAAAAGCGGAAAAGAACATACGTGCTCTCCCAGCACCGGATCCTCTATCACCATCAGAGGACAGCTCGGTGGGTTTTCAAGAAAGCTCTGTTCCAAGAAAGACTGTGCTGCCGCCAGTAAATTCCAGGGACCAAGTAGTCCATGCATCAATACCACAGCCATAATCCTTTCGCCAGGACAAACCAACTCGTGAGTAATGATAGGAGTCATCAGCTGATTAAAGTCGACGTCAGGAGAAACCGGTCCGCAGAGACACAAATCAATGGCCCAATCGAAATCACAGGTCAGGCAGTGAAATACAGGCTGGACACAGGTGAAGTAGGAGAATCGAAAAGATAATCCATATGCCGTGCTTAATATCGCCAACGGCATTGTGCCATAATATTCTAGCATGCGATTGCGGAACAGTGTCAGCAGCTGCAGGGTGTGAGGTTGCATAGGAGGGACATCCATATTTAAAAATGTAAAAAAGCACAAGAGCGTCCGCTGGTAATGCAAGTAAAAATGCCAATCCACGAACCGGAGTGGAGAAAATGGAATGAAAGGAAGCAGGGATGACTCCAAAGATTTTCTCAAATGAAGTCACGAGACCACTGGTAACAACTTTAAAAAAGTGCGCCAGGGACTTTGTGGAGGATGCGTTAAAGATAGTCGGAAACATGTTGCTGAAATTGAAATGCAAAGTCGAATCTGTATTTAAAAGGGTGTGCACCTCTGTACGGGTGTTCGCTATGTGAAGTACGAAAGTTTCACGGGCCGAACTCAAGGCCACCTCTCTCTGAGACAAAAGAGCTCTTATTCTTGCCATGCCGTTGAAACGTGTCCCAAGGTTGGTATTTGTGGCCAGATTGAAAACTCCCTATGTTCATGTGTGGGAGGAAATAGAACATTTCTGCAGCAAATAACCCGTTCACTTACTGTTCCGATAAAAGGAATACTTTTAATTAACTCAGAACAATCTTCATTATTGAGCATCAAATAACTACCATTTTCCAACAACTTGAACGTGGGGATGATAGCAGGAACTGGCGTGCCTTGCAACACGCAAGCCATATTTGGTCGGTGTTTGTTGCATGAACCGTGTAACTGTATGTGCCTACACATTAGTGAATGATCTGGCGTCTCAGTGCATTCCTCTCCATTCAGATAAACTTCTTGATCATCTTTGAAACATCTGTATGTGTATGGAAGCGACCAGACCTCATGAAGAAAAGCACTACCTAAAGGTTCATAACGACCTATTGGTATATATTTCATACAATTTGAAAACTTATATAAAGCAAAAGGCAGCGTTATTAAACCGTGGATAAGGCACGTTGCCAAAAAACCCGCAATCCTCTGCTGATGATGTCACTGAGCATGTCATGAATGATGTAATATGTGACATCATCAGCAGTGGATTACGGGTAATAGTATCTCTAGTTTACTCCCCTATAGCTGTCTTTCTTTTAACATAAGTGTCTGTTTCCTTCCCTTATACTTACTGTTTTTGGTTCGCTTCTAGTTCGCGTACCGGCGAGCGAACTGGGAAGCGAACTAAGAGAAATAGAGGTTGGCACAGTTCCAAATATTGTACCAATTTTTTAATAACGGGGAGGTAGTTCTGAAAAGAACTTTTTTTTTTATTGTTTTTGTTGTTTTATATTTTTTTTATTATTTTTCGGAACATTTTTTTACTTTTTTTGAATTTTTCTGAAGTTTTATATTTTTTTGGGTTTTTCTTGGAGGGGGCAATGAAAACGATTCATTGTAAAGGGCTCAACAGGAGCAACAAAACAAAAAAGAAGTATTTATTATTTTGGGCGTTTCGTACAAACTTGCATATGATAGTCAATAGCTCTGTTGATCAGAGTGATGCTTTTTTCTCCGTAGGAAATGAATCCATCGCAAAATACGCAGGTGTGTTTTACTTCACCAAATTTCATTTGTATATTTGGCACCATCTCCCTGCCCTCTGGTCCCGTTACTTCCGGTACAACAGATCTTCTGGCCATAATAGGGAGATTATCTAGGTCGTTCCGAAACTGTGCAGCACTGTAGTTGTTAGGATGCCACCTAGTCATATGGCGATGCATTGTGTAGTTTCCGAAACTGTATTTTTTCTCGGTTCCTCTGGACAGTCTATCTTGACATATAAGGCAAGTTACGTATCTTGCATTTACTTTTTTCTGACCTTTGGGAATTTAAAAAAATTGCCAAATGAAGTTTTCTTTCCGGTGAGACGTCCTGGGCTGCTCAGGCAAAAACTGCCTCTCTTCGTGCTCGTCGTCCTGTTCCTCTTCTTCTTCTTCTTGTTGAATTATAACTTGAGCAGGTGGTCCACTCTTCCTTGGATGTGGTGGAGGTGGTGGGGAAGCACCAGCTGAAGCTACTAAAGAAGCCATTGCTCAGTGATCACAAAGGGTCTTTCTCTCACAATGATGAAAGTCAGAGTGAGGAAAGAAGGAGGGATTTTCATCATTTGGGAAAAACAAGAGTTCTCAACCAATCAAAAGTGTTCATTTTAGATTATATGACCTAGTCTTACATCATTAGGAAACCAAAAGTGAAATGAACCAATGAAAAGTGTTATTACCAAGTCACATGACTTGCTGTGTTTACGTTAAGCGCTTTGCAGGGCCTCCCGGTTTGCTTCCAGAAACCTGCGCTTTGCGACTCGCTTCGCGTACCAGTTCGCTAACGTAGCACGTCATATGACGTATCACGCGACAACGTGAAACGTCATGCGGACGGGAGGCGTCACGGTGTTGTTTTCTAACGCGGCACTTGCGGTAAAGAAACGTTTACCGGCTCACGGTCTATTTCGCGGCATCAAGGTCAGCTAACGGGAAGCTTCCCGATTCGCGAAGCGGGAACGAAGAAAAAAAAATATTAAAAAAAAAAATTATTCATAAACATATAAAATATATTTTTGGATTTAAAGAAGAATACATTTTACAGCTACAGATATTAGCTGTTAAAAAACCAATGAAATTCACAGAAAAAACCATAGGTTATAGACCATATATAGTTAGGAATTAGCATTTACAAAACCTTGAAAATTCACTGAAAAAACCACAGGTTATAGACCATATATAGTTAGGAATTAGCATTTAGAAAACCTTATTTTACTCACACAAAACCATTGAAATTCCATATATAGTTAGTTGCACTAACTATATATCGTGCACCCGCAATCCACTGCTGATGATGTCACATATTACATCATTCATGACATAGTCAGTGACATCACTGATGACATCACTGATGACATCTCAAATGACATCACTGATGACATCACTGATGACATCTCATTTGACATCAATGACCACATCACTGATGATATCATTCATGTGACAATACAATGCATCTCCTCACATTTTAATATAACCTCTGTTTCACCCAGTGTTAAAAAGAGAGTATAATTTTTGAAACCATTGACACACCAATACTAGTTACTACATACGCACTCACTCATTGCTACGTCTACACACACCTTCACTCATTCACCCATACAATCATTCATACATACAATCACTCATCTTTACAACACTATCATATGCACTCATACACCTATACAGACACTCACAGTCTGCCACTCATCCATGGAGTTACTCACACACCTAGTCAGTCCTGTAAAGAATCAATGACACTTCCATTTTCTTGTCTATACAGTTAAACATAGAGCACCTTACATTTTCAAACATATACTAACACATACTTACCTTCTTATACAATCATTGATACAAGTACAGATTGATCTGCACAGAGTCACACACCTCCCAGCTAGCCACACACACACTCAGTCTCCCATACAAATACTTGGGCAATCAATCAATAACCCATATAGTTACTCATATAGCTACTGATCAACACATGCAGCAGTTTACAGAACAACAGACATAATGATGCACAAATTAAGACAGTTTAGTCACTAACCCATGCAGTCAGTGAGACACATTTAATCACTCACTCATACAGTCAGTCATGCACCTACTAAATCCTTCGTCCAGACACCTACACATCCACTCATTCTTCAATATGTAAGACATATTTAAACTTTATAGAAACACACAGTCACTGGATGATGTCATCAGTGATCTCATCAGTGATGTCATTTGAGATGTCATCAGTGATGTCATCAGTGATGTCACTGACCATGTCATGAATGATGTAATATGTGACATCATCAGCAGTGGATTGCGGGTGCACGATATATAGTTAGTGCAACTAACTATATATGGAATTTCAATGGTTTTGTGTGAGTAAAATAAGGTTTTATAATTCCTAACTATATATGGTCTATAACCTATGTTTTTTTCTGTGAATATATATATATACATATATATATATATATTCACTGAAAAAACCATAGGTTATAGACCATATATAGTTAGGAATTAGCATTTACAAAACCTTGAAAATTCACTGAAAAAACCATAGGTTATAGACCATATATAGTTAGGAATTAGCATTTAAAAAACCTTATTTTACTCACACAAAACCATTGAAATTCCATATATAGTTAGTTGCACTAACTATATATCGCGCACCCGCAATCCACTGCTGATGATGTCACATATTACATCATTCATGACATGGTCAGTGACATCACTGATGACATCATCCAGTGACTGTGTGTTTCTGAAAAGTTTAAATATGTTTTACATATTGAAGAATGAGTAGATGTAGAAGTGTCTGGATGAAGGATTTAGTAGGTGCGTGACTGACTGTATGAGTGAGTGATTAAATGTGTCTCACTGAGTGCATGGGTTAGTGACTAAACTGTCTTAATTTGTGCATCATTATGTCTGTTGTTCTGTAAACTGCTGCATGTGTTGATCAGTAGCTATATGAGTAACTATATGGGTTATTGATTGATTGCCCAAGTATTTGTATGGGAGACTGAGTGTGTGTGTGGCTGGCTGGGAGGTGTGTGACTCTGTGCAGATCAATGTGTACTTGTATCAATGATTGTATAAGAGAGTAATTATGTGTTAGTATATGTTTCAAAATGTAAGGTGCTCTATGTTTAACTGTATAGATTAGAAAATGGAAGTGTGATTGATTCTTTACAGGACTGACTAGGTGTGTGAGTAACTCCATGGATGAGTGACAGAGTGTGAGAGTCTGTATAGGTGTATGAGTGCATATGATAGTGTTGTAAAGATGAGTGATTGTATGTATGAATGATTGTATGGGTAAATGAGTGAATGTGTGTGTAAACATAGGAATCACTGAGTGCGTATGTAGTAACTAGTATTGGTGTGTCAATGGTTTCAAAAATTATACTCTGTATTTAACACTGGGTGTAACAGAGGTTATATTAAAGTGTGAGGAGATGCATTGTATTGTCACATGAATGATATCATCAGTGATGTGGTCATTGATGTCAAATGAGATGTCATCAGTGATGTCATCAGTGATGTCATCAGTGATGTCATCAGTGATGTCACTGACCATGTCATGAATGATGTAATATGTGACATCATCAGCAGTGGATTGCGGGTGCGCGATATATAGTTAGTGCAACTAACTATATATGGAATTTCAATGGTTTTGTGTGAGTAAAATAAGGTTTTTTAAATGCTAATTCCTAACTATATATGGTCTATAACCTATGGTTTTTTCAGTGAATTTTCAAGGTTTTGTAAATGCTAATTCCTAACTATATATGGTCTATAACCTATGGTTTTTTCAGTGAATTTTCAAGGTTTTGTAAATGCTAATTCCTAACTATATATGGTCTATAACCTATGGTTTTTTCAGTGAATTTCAATGGTTTTTTAATAGCAAATATCATAAGCTGTCGAATGTCAAGTACGTGGTAAGTAAAAACATTTTCGTGTTTATGCACACTGATCTGCTTTGATTGCTGCCCCCCACCCCTCATTTCTATTAGGAGTACTCTCTCTTTGCAGATAGTGAAGGGTAGTTAACGCAGCCCTTTGCCCCCTTTGTAATCCGTCGTGCCTGCTTCTCTCTCCATTTGATTGATTGTTCTCTTTGGTTCATTCTCTATTTACAAACAAGCACAGAGTCGCAATACTCTGTTTAGTCTTTGCAGATAGCGAAAAATCGTGTAAAAAAACAAAAGGAATCGAGCAAAATCAGTAGGCCACTAATGGGATCTCTTTTGACCTCGCTAAAATAGAAACATTAGGAACAACCTGTTGAAAATAGCAATGCGTATGTATATAAGCGGCGTTCATTTGTGTTCACAGTACCCCTTGTTGATTGTTTCAATCGAGCATTGAATTGTTCGAAGTTAATTCTCTTAAGGATCTTCTCTACCTGCAAACGAGGAAGAATAGGAATATTCTATCTCCCTTTGCAGATAGTGAAGGGTAGGTAACGCAAGCCTTTAACACGTCGTACCTATTTCATTCCTCATTGATTGATTGATTGTCCGAACATTGACTGTTTGGGAATTAGTTCTTTTTGGAGGTATTCCCTGTTTGCAAATAAACGTAGGAAAATCTTTGCAAGTAGTGAAAGGGTACGTAATGCGGACCGTTCTCCCCCGTTGTAATCTGTCATGCCTATCTACTCCCCACTGATTGATGCACCTTTTTCACCCGGACCATTTACTAGAGATACGTCATCTGGCCCGACCAGAGAGCACCCCTAGTGAAAAGGACATATGCAATAATAACGAAGTGATCACTGTATCCTGTTAACAGAAATTTTACCATGAAACAACCTGGAAAGAAAAAAATAGGAAAACGAAAATCAGTAGGCCACTGATGAACATGAACTTTTATTAAACAACGAACAAAGAAACGATAACATAACGTAATGATAAAACCTATTAATGTCCTAGAAACAAGAAAACGTTAAAATATGCCAGTGGTGAGAGACCAGAAAAACAGTAAGAGAAACCAAATCACCCCTTGCTGTCCCACCGCCTGCCACGCCAAAAAAATCGATAGACTAGGGAAAATGCAAGTCAGTAGAACATCCACCCCCACTCTGGAAACTTCCAAGGTGGGGCAGGGTTCCGGCTACGCCCAGCCGGGAGCAGCCCATATAAGGCAGGTCCTGCTGCCACGCCTCGGCCAGGAGATCCTAACGTAGGGTGTAGCCGAAGGAGAGGCCGAGGCCAGCGGGACCCGGCCAGGAGATTGCCTTTACAACGCTGAACAGTTGCAGGGGGGGGGAATGTCTCCTCGACCCTCCCCTCTCTCTCCCAGTCCGGCCGCGGTGGCCCTTGAGAGTTGCAGGTAGTCCCGCCACATGCTCTTCCGGTCCGACCACCAACGGTCGGGGGGCCGAGGCCGACGGGATCCGGCTGCAGCCGATAAACCAAGAAACCCGTTCATGGGGCCAGAGCCAGGGGCGTCCGGCCGACATCCACCGGAAGCCCGGCCCGAAGACGGACGGGACACTTCTTTCTTTTATAATGGCTGCGACAACACTGGGGGGGGATGTCTTGCACATGCCTCCGACCCCCCCCTCGTCCTCATCGCCTGGTCCGGCCATAACAAATCTCAAGCGAGACGCCGTGGGGTGCACTGGGAGGGAGAGACGGTGCGAACAGGCCTCTCCCGCCTCCCCAGGTGGAGACTTCCCAGCTGCACCCTCAGCGCTCCAGGTGCCCGGAAAACGGTTCTTCCACTGTGGCCATGCTGCAACGTCTCGCCCGGCAGGGTGGAGCCCGTCCGCTCATGTGACCCCGCGATCGCCGGTAGCTGCCGAACTCTCAAAATGGCGGTCGACCTGGCAAGAGCGGGCCCAGCATAAAGAAATGGCCCGGTCACTGGTTGACTCCACCACCGTAGTCCTCCACGACCTTGAAGATTCTAGAGGAGCCGCGGGAGTCTCCGACCCCCGATGGGGAATGACTGCCATGATCGCCCGTGGAGTGACGAAACTGTATCCGCGGGACGTCGGCGCTCCCATGCTGGCACCAGCCTCACTTTGAATTACTAGAATCCTGCAGACCTCACTTCCGGTGAAAGCACAGTGTGACCCGGTAGGAAAAATTATTGCACCCCCTCCCCTTTTTGACTGATAGTTCAAACCACCGATCCTTTCCTTTGCCCTTTTAACGGAACTTTGGACTGCCTCCCCCTCTTTTACATTTTCTAGAGAAAACAAAACATTAACCACTACATTAGCATAGCAGTTGACACCAGAACTGTTTTCAAATTGAAAACCAACAACATCTTCAACAGAATCCTTTTTGTTTCTGCTGTGACCCTGCTACAGCACAGGCATTGTCCCCAGCAGTAATTCTGCAATGCCGGTAAGAATAGCTGTGGTGCCTACTGGACTCACTCACCCCCGCGGCGCCCCACGCCGTTTTTTGCTGGGCGGCAACTTACTAGACATCACTTTCGTGCCATCTAGATTTCAGCGCGTTCTGCTGCCTTGGAACTATTCGCACAACAGACCGCTACTGACAAGAATATTTCATTATTGGTGCTGTCAATTTCAATAAATCTATTGGATAATTAAAAAGAAATTGCCACGGTCTCTTCGTTGTTTAAATGTTTTTACTGTTTTTGTTTTGTTGTATATATTTATATGTTATTAAAGTTTTATATTCCTACTACTTTGTTGGAGTGCTATATATTTTTAATGTGACACATAATTGTAAAAACTTTGATGTACAAAGAGTCATTCCTGGAATCTTCCGCTTCAGGGTCGGTCCCCTCCCCAATCACAATACAGGATGGTTTTCAGATAGTAGGAACACGTGTGGTGTGACGGATCTCATCGAGTGTGGGCCTTGATCTACTATAACTCCTTTGAAGAGGGGTGATTCTTTACAGCTGGGGCCATAAACTACATCTGCAGGGCTAGCTGATAGCCTGGACAATCGGACACAGAGAAAGAGGAGTGTCAGAGGGTGCGGTAGTGAATAGGGCGAAAGGGAGGTGTCGGGCGGGCACAGAGTGTGATTCTCAGGGAAGAGCAGCGCAGATGGGGGGAGGTTTATTGCCCATGCATAAGACAGAGAGCGGTGGTGACCAGTGCCTAGGGAAGATGCTTGCGTGGGTGAGGAGCCATGCTACGAATCGACAGCGTGCAGAGAGTGGGTCTGGTCAAGACACCTAAAATGGCTGCCGTGCACGACAAAAGTGTGGCATTTCAAAAAAGGCAAGATGGCGCAGACAATGTTTTTCAACACTTCCTCATTTCCTTCGAATCGAACGTTAACAGACGTTGGGGCATATTACCAAAGTTAAGCGATATTTATCGCTAACGATGCTTACCAACCAATTTTTTACCACTAAGCATCGTCAGAAATTATCGAAGATAAACCTTACTATTATCAAGGTTTATCGCAAATGCGATAATAAACGGCCGCAATGCATGAATATCGCTAAAAACTCAGCGATATTCATGCATTACCGAGCTAATGCTCTTAGCCATGTTATCCACCTCCCATTGGATAACATGGCTAAGAACTGCTCAGGGCAGGTGTTACTTTTTGGAGATATTCGCGCTTAGCGCGAATATCTCCAAAAGTTGGTAATAGGAGATAGATATCTTGCATGTTGTAATGCAAGTTATTGTGGTATATGGAACTCATACCATAATCTCTCAGGAAAGCAGAAACTGATCCTTTTGGGACCGCCTAAAAAGGCCTAGGGGGTGAGGAGTACTCTACTTTGCCCCCTTTTCACGTTCCGAACTATTTTATTTTACTCTCTTCTGTAATTACACAAAATACCAGCGATAAGATGCATCGGAGACACACAGTGAGAGAAAGGAGGCCGGAGATGAAGAAGACATGTCAAATACACATTGGAGATAATATAGTGGCAGAAGGGAAGTAAATATGAGTAAACTTACCATGTAACATAAAAATGTTGCACTCTATACTATAAGTCTCATTTTATACTACAATCACTTCGCTACAACCTCATAAATTAAAAATAAAAATGAATAATGTCTCAAACAATTTTTGATTTCTAAATATAAATTTATTCTTCAGAATTTTCTAAATTTGAAAGAACTAGTAACATGTCCTCATCAGCAATGTCCTCATTAAAAGTCTCCAATGATGATTCTTGTAACTCTATGGTCTCCAAACACTCGATAAATTCGCCATCAAGAGATTGATCAAAAAAATCATTCAAGTCATCTCCTCCTTGTGACAATATTTCATTATTGGTGCTGTCAATTTCAATCAATGTAGTGGAATCATTCAAGTCATCTCCTCGTGACAATATTTCATTATTGGTGCTCTCAATTGCAATCAATGTAGTGGAATCATTCAAGTCATCTCCTCCTTGTGACAATATTTCATTATTGGTGCTGTCCATTTCAATCAATCTAATGGAATCATACAAGCCATCTCCTCCTTGTGACAATATTTCATTATTGGTGCTCTCAATTTCAATCAATGTAGTGGAATCATTCAAGTCATCTCCTTGTGACAATATTTCATTCTTGGTGCTGTCCATTTCAATCAATCTAATGGAATCATACAAGTCATGTCCTCCTTGTGACAATATTTCATTATTGGTGCTCTCAATTTCAATCAATGTGTTGGACAATTCAAAAGAAATTGCCACGGTCTCTTCATTGTGAGCCATTTTATTTTTAAATTGCTTGCTGTAAATTGCAGAAAAAAATAATCACTTTCATTTATCGTTTTTAGTAATACATAATATAAAACTAACTTTATCAAGTATTTAGTATAACAGAAGGACTGCAAATAAATAACAGAAAACATTTTTCAAATTATCTTCAAGTGTACAACATAGTTCCCCTTACAAATTAACAACTCACCTTTTTAAAAGTAGCAGAAGTGTTAGTACTGTGTAAATCAAACACCAGAAATTCACCACCAAAAATTCCTCACAAATGTACCTCAGACAGTAGTATCACAAAATGGCTGTGGTTTCCTCTCATTTGACATATATACATAACCAATTAACTTTCATCACACACAAATACAAAACCAAAGTAACATTTTAATTGGTTCTAAATTTCAACACTTTCAAATGTGTTTTCCCCATGCAATTTTCCATAGGACATTTACATACGTCTACAGCCTGAATGGCTGAACGGAATTACACCAAACTTGGCAAAATGGTACATCAAACCTAAGAGGTCAGGAAGGATCTACTATGCCCCCTTATGGTCATTTCCCCCTTCGCTTTGGCCTCCTCTTGTCTCTCAATCCTACCGAGGGACAAGATGGCGGCCGCTACGGACTGTTTGGAATGTTGACAGACGCCGGAGAACCAATCAGCTTCGCAAAGCTCCGTAACGCGAAAAGTACGCGAAGCGGAGCGCTGTTACAGATATATATCTTTTTTTGAACGTTAATTTCTCAAAATCCACTGGAGCACATATATTGAGACCTAGCAAAGGCACATCGGGCTACCAGTCCCTAATATTTTGCCAAGTTTCGTGCAAATCCATTCAGCCGTTCGATTATTATTATTTTATTTTTTTTTTGCCCCGCGGGGCCCTTTTAAAACCTCCACATCAAACCTAGGGGGTCAGCGAGGATCTACTATGCCCCCTTATAGTTATTTCCCCCTTTGTTTTGACCTCCTCTTGTCTCTCGATCCTACCGAGAGACAAGATGGCGGCCGCTACGGACTGTTTGGAATGTTGACAGACGCCGGAGAACCAATCAGCTTCGCTTCACAAAGCTCCGTTGCGCGAAAAGTCCGCGAACCAGTGCGCTGCCCGGTCCGCTGTTACAGATATATATCTTTTTTTAAACGTTAATTTCTCAAAATCCACTGGAGCACATATATTGAGACCTACAAAAGGCACATCGGGCTACCAGTCCCTACAATTTTGCCAAGTTTCGTGCAAATCCATTCAGCCGTTCGGGCTAAAAGTGAGGCCAACCGCCCTATGGAAAACTCAATGTTAAAAACACGTTTTGGGACCCCCCTTTTTTCTCGGCCCCCCCTTGACGAACCCCCCCCAAATTTTCAAGGGCTGCTCAGAAACAAAATGTGCCATTTTCCTGAAAATTTCAGCCAATTCCGTCCACAAACGCCAAAGTTATTAGACATAGAATTTTCAAAAAACCCATAGAGAAAAAATCCTAACTATATATACCTACTGGCGACCGCCAATAGGTAATATATATATATTCGAATCCTTCCGCCTCCTCTCCTCCCAGCGAGAAAGTCTCGGCACTGCAGCAGATAAGTTTCAATTGATTTATTTTACAACAACATGTGCAAAAAGTGCAAATTACAGGACGGCCTATGCGTTTCGGCTACACCTAGCCTTCAACTGGACCATAGAGTCCTTAGGCGTCTAGATAGGTTTTAAAGTGTTTACGTGCAAGTACCCTTCTCTATTTCTTTTAAAACACACTAGACAGGTAACCTCTTTCTCAGAATTTGGGCTAAATCTGCCGCAATTTTTTCGTTATTGTTGTTATTTTGCATTAAGGGTAAAGTACTATCGGATGTACAAAATGCTTTGCCATTTCATTTGCGTTTTTACTAAGCATGGGCAGAATTTGCGAATTGGCAATCCGCAAAATTGCGTATTTACGGATTCGCAATCCGCAAAATCTGCGAATTCTCGCGAATTTGCGGATTTTTTTTTTTGTGTTCGCAAGGATTTCGGCCAGTTCGCGAGGATTTTGTACCAGTTCGCAAACGCGAACTTACTTTTCGGGGAGCAACGGTCGCGAACATGTTGTTTCTACATCTGGTTCATCACAGCACCCTCTGTTTCACCACTGCCACCCTCTGGCTCACCCATGCCACCCTCTGGCTCACCCATGCCACCCTCTAGTTCATCACTGTAGATTATGGGTGGAAAAGCACACCTGCCCTGCCTCAACTGACATAAATGAATTAGGGGCTGATTAATGTGTTACTGAATTTGAACTTCCTGGCTGGAACCTGCTTCCTTATCTGTAATTGCTTTCTCTGAGCCTGCTGTGAGGGTCAGAGCAGGGTCATAGAATAGTTGCAAGTAGGCAACTGAACTCTGGAGGGGCCCCTCAGGAAGCACTACAGGGAATGGTTACTAATGATAAGATTGAACTTTTGCACCTGCTGAGTGCTTTCAGTTTTGCAAAAATCCAAATATCCAGCAGCATCCACAAAAAGTAATCCTTCCAGGTCAAGATCCCTGGCACCTGCTTCCTTATCTGTAATTGCTTTCTGTTGCAGTGTCATTTTTTTTAACAGGACCTTTGTTGTATACTTGTAGCTATTCTCTGAGCCTGCTGTGAGGGTCAGAGCAGGGTCATAGAATAGTTGCAAGTAGGCAACTGAACTCTGGAGGGGCCCCTCAGGAAGCACTACAGGGAATGGTTACTAATGATGAGTTTGAACTTTTGCACCTGCTGAGTGCTTCCAGGTCAAGATACAAATCAAAGTGACCAGCACATGAAGAAAGCACTGAGAGGAGCCTGCTGGACAGGAACAGGAAGTTGGAGACTGTGGGGCACTTCCTTCCTCCCCCCCCCTCCAAAATGGACTCCTTGCAAAACAAAAGTGCAGGCAAAAGTCAACCTGAGGAGATATTCTAATAAAAATCATAATTTTCAAGGTTTATGCTGCATGCTGGTGGATTTCTTGTGCAAAATTGCAAATTTTGCAATCTCGCAATTGCGGGATTGTCGCTGCCCGCCGCATCTACGTTTTCGCGAGTGTTTACTCCAGCGAAATTGTATAATATTCTAGTTGGCAAGTGCGACCAAGCAAAAAAATCCGCTTCGCACGGATTTATGAATTTTCGGTAAGTTCGCGAGAGTTCGCGGATTGCGAATTTACCGAAAATCCGCAAAATCCGCGAGCGGAACGGATTTTACGCCCATGCTTAGTTTTTACATGTAAAGTACATTAGGCCAAAAAAGTAATGCAAAAAATATTACAAAGATTATATACATAAAAATGCAAAGACATGCGATCATCTCATGAAAATCAATCTGTTGGCCATGTTTGTTTCCGTTTTCTTCTTATGCAATTAATATTTAAAATTTAAAAAGTGCATATTTCATTGAAGGGTAGTTATTCATTTATCTTAAGTCCTCCAGTTTTGGGAAAAGATTTGAATGTAAATTATATATTCGAAAATTACTGAGGCTATCAGGTACCTAACTACTCATGGACTATTCACAAACTACCCATCTTTATATTTTTAGTCACTATTCTGGATAACGTGTACATACATCTCACATAGGAAACATTTACTTAAAATAATTCATCTATTTATCTCAATTGTTCCCTCATAGTTCTCACCCCTTATGTGTGACATCCAGGTACTGATCAATATTCAATTTCCTAGGTTGTCCTTATTTTCGGGGTCCAGTGCCCAAATATATCTTTTCTTTTCTTATACATACATGGGCTCTGAATTCAAGGGTCCTGCACCATGGATATACATGTAAAACTAAAAAGAAAACTTTTCTTCTATTGATAATTCAAAATTATATATTCCTATTTTCTGAGTTTATATGTACAAGTGTTGACTATACAAGGAAAAGGTCAGTTCATATTTACACCCTATTTACAACTATATATACCTCGCAAGGTAAGGTCTCCTAGTTATTTGCTGATGTTACATGGTTTTAACTCCTACTAATGTTTACAAATGTACATACAGTTCTGCGTCCAGATTATGTCCATGTGGGTACTCTATCCCCATTGCCAAGATCATTCTTGATTCCCTTTTGCATAACTTCAATGTCCGATCGCCGCCTCTCTCTGCTGGTTTTATGATTTTAATACCAGAGTATCGTAACTTGCTGCAATCGCTCTGATGACATTCATTGAAGTGCTTGGCCATTGGGTAATTCGGGTCAATGTTCTTGATCGCACGGAGATGCTGTAAAATTCTCAATTTCAATTTATTAATCGTGCTCCCTATATAATGTTTCCCACATGGGCATGTCAGTCTATAGAGCACATATTTGGATTCACAAGTTATGTGATCCATGATTTTCTCAGATCTCCAGTTTAGCAGTATGTATTCAGATATATTTACACCATGGTCACAAGCTTTACATTTCTTACACATCCAGAAGCCAGGAGTGTTTAACTAAGATATTGCTTTAGGTTGTTTTATTTCAAGATGGCTCTGAGTTAAAATGTCTCATAAGGAAGCTGTTTTCGTGTAGGTAATACATGGATGAGATGTTATGTTTTCTTTTAAAGTATCATCCAATAATCCAATAATAGAACTTTCAAGTTACTGCTTATTACTCTTTTCATATATATATATATATAGCCAGGGTCGTCTTTAGGGTTTGGGAGTAATTGAGGGTATTAGGTGGCTAGGGTATTTTTAAAGTTTGGGGTGGGCAAGGGTATATGGGTGCCAAGGGGATTTTTCGGGTTTAGGAAGGGTGAGGTTTAGGTGTTGGGTTTGCAAAGGTAATATATATATATATATACCCATAGTATATATCTATCTTCACAAGTATATATATATCTGTAAATATATATATACACATTCATATACATATATGTATGCATGTGTATAAAAATATAGACATACATCATAGATGGATAGATAGATAGATAGATAGATAGATAGATAGATAGATAGATAGATAGATAGATAGATAGATAGATAGATATAAAAATAAAAAGGATTTATACTTACCTGCCAAATACTTACATTTTTGTGGTAAAAGCATGTGTGGTAAAGGCATATATTTTGTAAAAGTATGCGTGGTAAAGGCAAACGTGGTAAAGATGCATGCATTGTAAAGGCAGGTTTGTTAAGCCATGCATGGTAAAGGCTGTCATTGTTCCATCATACATCCATTAAAAACATGTACTGTCAGATCATATAGAAATGGATAAACATTATGCAATTTCAGTTAATATGAATTCATCTATTAGAGTAGCTACTACAAGGCTAAATGAGTGTAAAATATATACTAAGCATAACAACTACTATTATACATGTTTGAAAAGGACTCATAGTGAAATTAATCGAGGCGCTGTTGGGAAGTCTTGAGCCCACAGTTTTACGCCCAACGGCTGAGCCATCAAGTTCTCATCAAACCCACAAACAGACACACATAATAAGTCCATGTGGTGCCACCACGATACTGACAGGCCTTCCTTTGGAACAGCTACATTTTCAGTTACATAAGCAGTTTCAGGCCGTCCATCCCATTGCTGACCAACTCTCGGGTATTACCAGATTCAGACCAGACGTTGCAGACTGATATAGATGAGGTGCTCGGTTGTTTTGAGAGACCCCTCTGTGCTGTTTTTTGCAACCAATTTGATGACGTGGGTGTCTGCATTGGGTATTCTCCAATTTTCTGACACCATGCCTATGAAATTAACCAGTTGAGGATTCAGTATAGTATTCCTATGGTTCAAAGCTTCGATAGTGGTGTGTCCACATGCCAGGCACCTGTGTTAATGAATTGACTGGGAAAAATGCCTTGTTTTCCTTTAATAAGGGAGAGCAAATGCAGAAATATGAGTTACTGGTTTAATTTGATTCCTGTATAGTCTGCAAAGGTTTCCTTCACTCATTCTCAGCCACTTAGGCATATGTTCCAGTGTGGGAAAGTCCACAAACCTAAGTGCCATGAACTTGAGCTTCTTGAATATTGAGAAAGTGTGTGCCAAATTGCCTGGGGATTTTGTTCACCATGAAAGTTTATGAACATTAAGCTGTGAGATTGCTTGACCTGTGTGATTTTATCATCTAGCCACAACAGGAACTTTTGTCTTTTATTAATGGCCTTTCTTAAATTGGACACATGGCGTGGTGATTCCAGATTTCTCTTCCTGACAATGCATCTAGTGCCTCCTCTAAATAGGGCTATTTTGAGCCAATTTGTGACCTGCAACGTTAATTTCTCTCCAGGGTAGGCCATCTAGGCAGTCTTTCTCTGCGTCTCGCAGCTTGTGACATTAATTAAGAAAAAACCCTGCCTTGTCCATGATTGTTTTGTCAGTCTAAATTCAATACAGATCTGAACTGGAGCAGCTATTCTGGGAACCTAAACACAGATTTATGGTTTAAATCTTTTTTATTTGCATTTCGTAACAAAGGCCAACAATAAGCTTCACATCTGGTTACCAACGCAAGTCAGATTAATCAATAATGAAATGCAGTTTAGGAGGAAACCGGCTGTTTTACATCTGCAGATGGTCAAGAAAGAAAACTTACCCTGCCCTCCCCACCCACCCCCCACTCCAACCCCCGTCCACCAACTAAGATGCCATTTTAAGACAGTCTTACTTCTCCTCTTTCAGCGAGGCTTCCTGAGATTCCCCCTGTGGAGGTGCGGATAGACGCAGCAAATGGAGATATCTCAGGCAGGTGAGTTCCCTAAACTCAGAGCCCAGTAGGGCGAGAAATGGCTGCCATAGATCCGTGAAAGTGGAGCCCTTCCCAGCCAAGGTAAGAGTGATCTTTTCCATTCCCAGAACCTGCCATAGACATTGCAGCCACCTAGTAAATGTGGGGATGTGAGTAGTCCGCCAGTGAAGCAGAATGTTTTGCGATGCCGAACCCAGCGCAATCGTAAACGTAGATTTATAAATGTTTGTCACTAAATTGTCCAGCAGTGTTGTATTCATGCCAAGCAGTATTTCTTTACTGTAGGTGATTGTTGGAGTAAGTTTAGGTCTTGTTACTTGGAGCAGGGGATCCAGACTTGGGCCCCCTAACAACTCTGATGTTTCATGAAGGGTTGTCGATAGCACAAGGGCTTTGACCTTTACTGATTACTTGTTGAAAATTATAAGTGCCACTAGACACTCAGATATTTTTTGTTCTGTTCCTTGCTTATGTTACTGCCACTTAAATACCATGTACAGTGTATAATATTTTGTTTTTGCTTAAATTGATCTCCAGATTAATTTAAGCAAATTGGTTGTGTAATTTTAGCAATTAGTCTTTATAGCCGGTCGTCGGACACATGGATACACAAGGAACACTGCAGTTGATAAGATCAACTGACTGCAGCTGAGGTGAAGTGGCGGAGTGGCAGACTGGTAGTGTGGTGTGGGGTGCTGCTGAGCTTTGCTGTGGCTCAGAAGCTTGAAGTATTTCACTTGAGTCTGTTGGGGGCTCACAATGGTTGCCACAGCTGCAGAGAGAGACTGGTTTCTTCGGCGCATCTGGCCCGCTTCACCCTTGTCTTCGCTCTGGTGTCCCAGCGAGGGGAGGTAAGGGCGGGCGGCTTCGACGGCTAGAGCTGTGGCAATACCTGGCCTTGTGGAGGCGGCTGGCGCTAGACCGGTGTGGCTTGCAAACCTGTGTGACCACTCCCAGCATGCCTGCCTAGTCCTCACAAGTGGAGAGTGTCTGCCGGTGCCTGCACCTGTTACCCCCCTTTGCCAACTCTCTGCTCTCTCCTCTGGCGTTGCACAGGGATGGACTGAGGTGGGGAAGACACTGAGTTGGATGTCAGGAGCTGCGAAGAGCAGCAAAGAGTTTTGGAGTCCGGCAGCTGTCCACATGCAGTGCGTACAGAAGGTCACGGTCCACAGAAAGCCAACAGTACACTGACTGCCTGAATAAGGTAGGCTCAATCGTATTTCCTAAAAAATAAAAAAAAGATCGGAGAGGTTGTGCAATAATTCAGCCGCAAAGTGGTCTTAGTGTGCACCAGCAGAAGGCAAATTAAACATTGGGGATGCATAACCCAGACAGATCTTCCCCTCAACTAGGTTATCCCCCACCTGCAATCCCACATCGTTGACATAGGCAAAATCATCACCAGTAAGTGGGAGGGTGGAATTCCTACTCCACCAAGAAGGTTAAGAAGGTAAAGAAGGTAACGGGCTGTACAATGAGTAAGACTAGATAGTGTCCCACCTCCTCCCCTTCTACTAGCAGAGGTTACGGGCAAGTGACAGGCAGACAGCCTCACTAAGCTACTATTGAAAAAACAACTATGAGGCCCGGAAGAACAAGGAAAGAAACAGCACTCAATCGTAGGAAGCGGAATAAAGAAAACATCAAAGAGACCATGGAAGTTGAGGTGGCAACCTCACCCCCATACCTTCACACAACCTCCCTTAACTCCAGGGTATCCAGCCCCCTTATTTCAACTCCATGAACAGGCCCTCCACCCTTCAGGTTGTACTATAGAGGCATCAAACGACCAATCAAATAATCAATATAACAAGCAAGACAAAGCAGCAGTGGGTGCACAAACGAGGACCCTCAGAGACTACTTTAAGAACAATTAAATTAAAGCCCTAGGTTCAAATAACCCCAATGAAACAATGACCCCTGTTCTAGAGTCCCTACGAGAATGCCTGGAATTGGATCTTGCACCAATTAAAGTTCAGACTATGATCCACAAACAATCCTACATGCAGGACATTGGTTTACCTCAGGATAGCCCCTTCAAAGGAAAAGAGCATCATATCCCAGCTATCTTAAGTTTAAGATCAACCCCCTAAACAGGGGAAAAATTTAGCCATTCGCCTCCAAATTCAAAATCCAATAAAGTACACACTACATCACCAATAACGATCCTAAGTGACGACACCCCCATTAAGCTGAGGCCACTTCTTCAACAGGAACTTGAATAGCATACCAACAGCCTAGACCCATCAGGAAACAAGAACATTTTTAGCCCTCAAGCAGCGCAATGGACTAGGATTTTGCATGGCAACATTAAACTGCTAACTCCAATGATGCCCCATGCCCAGGCTCATCATGACCTCCCTGAACTAAAGCAAAGTGAGCCCAAACGATCACTCCCTACTGGACTTGTCCTTCTTCAAGACAGATTTGAACAAGGATGAGGATACATACCAACAACGTGACCCAACAATGGTCGAGCCTAATGCTCCTTGGCCTCAACTTCTGCAAACTTTACAATCTACGGTAACTGTATTAAATCATCATTCTGATAAACTTAATATACAAGTTGACCTTTTAAATACTCTTGCAGTCTTTAAGGCAATAAACTGTAAGGGCTCCACAAACTGATGATAAAACCACAATCAAATGCTGACATGGTACAATCAGTATGCTGTTGTTCTACAATAATTGACAGTCTGTCCTCCCTTCCCCAGTTTCTAACTACGATGCTGACAGAAATAAGGAATTCATCAGGAGGAGTGCAGGCTCAGCCCCATCATCTGCGCACACATCCACCTGACTTAACTGCCCAGACATCGTTCACCATGCAAAGCGTAAAGTGAGAAACCATCACGGGAAACACGGATCCAGCAGTAAATGCAGATACTCTACCGATAGAAGTTCCTGACGCTCAACTGGTAGCCCTGTCTTTCAACAATCAAGGTCCAATCCTTAAGCCTAAATCTTTTCAACAAGTTAAATTAGTCAAAGACAGAACAGACCTTGACAAGAGAACGGAACAACAAATAAATACCCCAAAAACAACATCTGAGTAAAGGGGAAAAAAAGACTGCAGAAAAAGCGCAAGAAGCACAGTGCGGCGTCTCAAAATATAATGTGCGACCTCCCCTTCAACTTTTAAAAGCTACTCGCATCCTGGCTTGAGTAGTACCCTGTGCACAGACAACAATTTTTCTCAATTACATCAATCACCCTCCAACACTTCAGTAAGGTTGGTATGTAAAGAGACATCTGCATCATGCCGCCATAAAGAGATCAGGCAAACATTTGTGTGCCAAAGGGAGGTCCTAGTGAATAAACCGTAATCCCCATCTCCAGTTGAACCAAAAAAGCCCCCGGAGCCAGTATCACCATCGAGTATCCATCAACCAAAGGAGAGTTGATCCGCCTCATACAAAGGATTGGAGCAACCATACGGCCTACAGCCAGGTTGCGATCATAACAAACTTTACATCTAAACTGCTATTTATCCCGGAATATTCTCCGCAAAGGCTGAATGACATCTTGAACAGAGGGAACTTCCTTAAATTGTTTAAATTCATCCGCTAACTGCGTAATCTTGAATCAAGCGATATTATATTCATTGAATTCATACCCACCAAAGGTAAGCAAATTATAGAATCAACACTTATCACATTGGCTTCAAGTGTTACAGCAAACAAATGATGGAGGGAATGCTGACAATGCAAACATTTTCCCCAGTCAAAAGATCTGGGTTAATCCATCGTTCTTTTGCCCACTACACCACCCCAGTTTGGAACCAGCCATATGCAAATCAGTCTTGACCCTGTCCCTCATGGGAACAGTCCAGACCGAACTGCCAGGCCAGGTCCTCCCTGGACCAGAAACAAGCATCCTGAGACCAGTTTCAGGGTATGTCACCCTTCTTCAGCCAGGCTAGCTTGAATCCAGTGGCACAGTGAACAAGGGACCCATGTCTGGGCATACCCATCCCACTTAGGGCGAAAAGTGTTCCATCAATCAAATGATGGACGGAATGCTGACAATGCAAACATTCTCCCTCACTCAAAAGATCTGGGTTAAATCCATCTTTCTTTTGCCCACTACGCTACCCCAGTTTGGACCCAGCCATATGCAAATCAGTCTTGAACCTGTGCCTCATGGAACAGTCCAGACCAAACTGCCAGGCCAGGTCCTCCCTGGACCGGAAACAAGCATCCTGGGATGGGTATGCCCAGACGTGGCCTGTGCTCTTTCTCTGTCTCTGCTCTGTCTTAAGTCTGTCTTAAGTTTGTCCTAAATTTGTCTTAAGTCTGTCTTAAGACTGTCCTAAGTCTGTCTTAAGTCAAACTTAAGACAAAATTCTAACTTTACTACTACTAAATGCCTTCTGTGAATACCAAAAGTAGTAGGTTTAGGATTTTGTCTTTAGTTAGTTCTGTGAATCGGGCCCTTAGTGTCTAAGTCGTCTCGAGCAATTCAATGGCGCTTGAATCCCCAGTCAAGAGTATATGTAAGGAATGTCTATTCAAAAAGAAAAACTTTATTGATACGTCTTCAAAGAAAGTTTACAGTCTATATGAATAACCGTATTAGAATTTAGGACATACCTATATAGTAGATCAAAACCTTAAATGTTTCTGATAGAGCAGCTGGTAACCTCGATTTTTTTTTTAACTAACTGGGATATGGGCATTCGTTCCTATGGGGAAACGGAAACAGAACAATTATTTAAAGTTTGTCCCATTTCTATGTTGCTCGTGATCCTTACTATATGGCAATAGTCTTACCGCTTTAAACGTAGAGCTCAATATCAGCTGTATATTAAATTGAAGCCATTTGCAGTTATTTCGGGCCTTTTCTCAATGTGGCCTTGAATTGTAACAAAATACATGATATGCAAAACTTTAAATGAACTCTTTATTTAGAATTTAGGTCATCAACCTACAGAGTTTGCACAGTATTATTACCTCTCCATCAGTTAGTAAAGAAAAGATCACTCTGTGCTTGAACCACGCTGTTTGAGTATATCACAATGTCGCAAATCAAGTTCTGCAAAATAATTAGTTCGTAGAATCACTTTTAATTCTGCACTTTCAATCTGCTTACGTTATTATTAAACTTAATTTTATCCATAGATTGTCATTCGCATCAGTCCTATCCTCTATATTGCAGTATTTAAGAGTGATGTTTTAATTATTTAAGAAGGAGGAGGAAGGAAAGTTTATTGCTATCTAATCCTTCTTTTATGTTCCTTTATAGCGCGCCTGTTCTTTGAATATTTCCCAAAATGGGATACAACCCAGAAGACGCAACAGATGGGCTTAAATTAAACCTACCCCCATATTTGATCTAGCTACACTTTAGAAATATGTCAAATTTAGCGCTAGTATGCTTAGCAAAGAGCAAACTAACAGCTTGAAAGTTAAACATGCTCTTTTTCAATACTATACATACTGGGATACAATTCATCAGATGGGGCAGTAGAATACAAAGTTAATCTACCCCCCCCCCCCGGACGTAAACTATCTATACATAAAGATGCAGCAGATTTAGCGCTGGTGTGCTAGGCTAAAGTAAACTAACATTTTTTTTAATTCTATTTGCCTACGGCCTGACACATGGTTCAAACATGCACTCATCGTATTATGAAGAAACTGCCTCCCTGCTCTATCAGTATCTCCGGCTGAAAGTAAACATAATCAGTGTGCGCGAACCTCTTTTATATATGTCGGTCTCAAGGAGAACCATGTACGGGGAGACGTTGGGAGGTGGAAGTTAACCACTAGACCACAGACTATTATTATAGGTCACCATGTTGGAATAATATTTTTGTTGGTTATAAATCGGCGATTGAAAATACCTTTAGGATAAGGAATATTTTTTTTTTTAAATTACTCTTTTGTCCTTAGATGTATATTCCAGGCAGTGTGCATTAGCTGGCGGTGGTTGAGTTGTTGATAATGCTTCCATCATGATTACCTGTGGTAAATGATCGCTGCAGTCTAAGGTTCCGATGTGATAATCTTTTCTTTTTGGGAATGATCCAGCGGCCTATAGAAAATATGTCATAAGCAATGCTACCTAACTCTATAACCTACTTCATAAAATACTACTCTAACTCATGGACCCATTAACCAAACATGACATATTTTGACCTACTGAATCAGGTGGCCAAATTAAACCTATACAACTTATTTACAAATTATATACAATTATATACACCCGCGGTAAACGTTGACATCATTTGAACAAATCCTAACTATTTAAATGACCACCATGGCGATGGCATCTAGCTAATAGTAACCTGTACTTCCAAATAACCAAGACCAGCTTGTTTTCAAGAGTAAGATTTTATTAACTAATTTTAAATTATTAGGAATATAATTTTATAAATGCAAATGTTATTAGAATCATAGCAAGCATGTTTGGAAATTATCATAAGAAAAAATACAGTTATAAGCAAGGAATTATAAGTTTAGCATTTCTAAAATCCTAATTCCCTAACTAAGCTAAATAAATGGAAATAAAGTAAAGTTCTTTAAGGATTCTTACGTGTTCCACGCAAAGTCCGACAGCACGACACCCTCATCTGAAAGTTGGAAAGCAGCAGCCAGCCCATCCCTAGGGCATGGGTTTTTTATACCTTTCTATGCTAGCTAATCTAAGTAAAGGAAAATTTTCTGCAAAAGTCGATGTCTCATTGGTCCAAGAGTGACAAGTGACATGTCACCCACATTTCAAAACATCCATTCGGTCATATTCTTTGGGACCATTGTCTTTCTTGTACGTGTTCCAAAGCTTCCTTGATTTGCAACAAATTTGAGCAAGAGTTCTCACTGGTTTCAATACACTTCCTCGGATGCCAAGTTATCAAATGTTCTTTCTACCGGTTTCTGACCTTGGCCACGTCCGACAAAAATAATGACAACGCTTCTTCATTGTTCAGTGAATGTAATTTTGATGGAAACTTTTAAAATGGACATCTCGTGCTCCTTGCAGAAATTAAATTCATCTTTTAGCAAACTCGAGCAAACTAGGCCCAAAAGCAGGCAACTTATTTTTCTAGTATAAAACAAACACAAGAAAAGTATTAATGTAAGAAATATTATTTATTCTGTTTTCACCCTTCGTTTACTAATTGATTAACCCTCCCAATTATTCTAATGTTACCTAGCAAGAAGCAAACAAATAAAGCAGCATTTTATATTTACCAGTCTTCATGAAACCATTAAACCTTATATGCACCTAGAATAGTAGAAATGATACCACATAGACAAGAAAAGCAAAATAAGCACATGCCTCTTTTAAATCTGCTGCAGTTAGTAATGACAAAACGAAAACAACAAAATTAATTTATTATTTTTGCACGAACAAAAGATGCAACAATTATGCACATTTATGAGCACACATGTTAATGTCTCCGTGTGTAAAGTTTAATCTAGGTTGTGTTAGCATAACACATCACAAATTATTAATATTATTATTTTATGTTATGGAAGTGTGACTTCACGAGTTTAAACAGATTTCTATTTTCTATCTCGCTCCATCAACTCCCTCATCTGGTGATTAACAAATCACCACACCACCACCCAAAATTTGGAAATTTAGATTTCTTGGAAAATGATTCAAATTCATCTGTGTCAGTATTTCTAGAAATTTGTTTCTGCAAAATCCTTGCAATTGTCATAACGTGCTCTGTGTAATTCTTGTAACTCAATCTCCCTTTCTTCTTCTTTTTTGATTTTATAAATTCTTCTCTTTTCCTTCATTTGTCTCTTTCTCTTATGCAACAAACAACCAATTTTTGTCAGAACAAAAATGAATATTATCACAATCAAAGGTGCCAAAATCTTGCCAAGAACTGAACTTCCAATGTCATGGAACCAATTTTTAATTGATTGGAATCTTTTTGAAAGTCTTTCTGTAAAATCTTCCTCTTCTAATGGAATTATCTCTGAATGCATCTCTGTGATGTTTTTAATGTACATCTCAATGTTCTTACTTTCGTCAGGGATATAGGTGCAACAATGTTGCACATGTAAAATGCCGCAGACTCCTCCCTCTTTTGCTAAGAGTATGTCTAAAGCAAGGCGATCTTGAATCACCATAGATCTGATTGCAATGACCTCAACATTCACTAATTGGAAACCATCAGCTGTATCTGTTGACAATCTGTCAACAATTGTGGACAATTTTCTGATTCTTCCTGCATTCAGGTTTATACCTACAAAAGGTATCACTGCTTGAAAAATATCTCCCAAAACCTCTGTGAAAGTTTCTCTTTTAACCCATTTACATAATTGTTGATTTTGAACAGTCCTTCCGAATCTCTGTCAACATGGAACATTTTAGGAAAAACAATCCCAACATAACAAGTTCCATACCAGTGATCAGGGAGATTGTAGTAAGCCTTGTCACCACAAACAAAATAAATTCCAGGAAAAATTGGATCTTTTCCACCTTTGAATCCCCAACCTCCCATGATCTGATATGTATCTTCACAATTACTTGCACCCACAAAGTAGTTATCAAAAAGTGTATTGTCTCTTCTAATGCAAAGCTTACCACTAACTGGTTTGTCTATGTGAATTGCAACATTATCAAGCATTTTGCCATTTAGCTTCTCATCCTCTTTCTGCCAGAACCTAGACTTAGTCTGCTTGACTATTTCATTTCTCTTGTAGATTGCTCTCCTCTCTTCAACTAGGTTCAAAAACTTCTTTCCTTCAGCACTTAGTTTACAGGTTAGATTGTTCTTGTAAGCATACTCATAGGTGAGTTCGTTAGTGACAAGGAAAAATTCCCTCATCTGTTTCGCTTTCTTATGCTTATTCAAAGCACCCTCAATTTTTAAATTTGCAAAAATTTCGTCAAAATCTGAATAATAATATTCTAAGCGTCCAGTTTGATAGAACAAGCTAGCTAACACACTGCATGTCACACCATATGTAAGAGGAAGCATATTGTATGTCACTCCCTCTGAAACAGAAGCAGGTAATTTAACACAGACGTAGCAATCTTTTGCATCCATTACCTTGACATATTCACTCAAAAGCTTTGTGAATGTATTGCTTGAAAAATCACTAATAGATTTGTCCTGATGAATATTAGGTTGATGATCAATAACTTTGCCTGTTGCACTATGTTTGTTTTGACTAACTGAAGCTTTGCTTGTCATGTTGGCTTTGTTAAAATCTTTGTTAATTTCAAATGGAATGATCACAGCTAAAACTAACCAGAGCAGAATTAAAATGAGCAGACACACCAGAGTCATCTTACAGCATCTCTTAAAAATGGAACACCTTGAAGTACTCTGTTCCATAACGTAAGGCATCTTTGGTTAGTTTTGCCTTAAAAGAAAGCAAAAAAAACTATTTTAAAAATTAAATGATTAATTATTTACATCTCCCTTTTAAAATATATATATATATTTTTTTTCAAGACCCTAACAGTATTTCTTCGACCTTATGTTACAAAGTAAGTTTTCCTCAACTAAACAAGTTTTCTTCGACCTTGTATCACCTAACAAGATTTCTTCAGCCTTTTGCCAAAAATTAAAAACCCAAAAAATTCCAATTAAAATTTCTGTACTTCAATCATCGTCACTAATTTCTTCAATTTCTTCTTCTTCTTGACTACTATCGTGAATGTCAATGACAGGTGGAATTACTAGATAAGTCCACTCAGGAGATTTATATTTCTGATTTGGCTTTATAATCCTCTTTCCCTTTCTTGTCACTACTTCAATTTTTCTCCCAACTCCAACTTCCTTTTCAGAACCCTTTTGACTACTGATTTCTTCTACCTGCTCTTTCGTTTTTTTGATCAACCTGACTCTCAATCTTCCACCAGGCCAAAAATCTGTTTTCCTCACGAATTTTCTCTTTGGTTCTGAAGCACTTGTCTCTGACTTCCAAGATCTTTTCTTTGGACTTCTACTTTCACCATCCACGTCACTTTCTTCAGTATCACAGTCTGAAACTTCAATGACTGACTCAGGAACTTCTCTATTCGGCAGTTTCACTCCTTCAGGAGCTATGCTTTGTCTTCCATCACTGGTACTCGGTAATTCGTCTTCCTCCTCCTCTTCAATTACCTCCAATTTCCCAGATTCTGGTTTTCCGTTCCTTACTTCAGAGCTTGACTTCTGCTTTTCGATACTCTCCTGGTCAGAAATTTCTTTTGATTCAGCTTCTCTGTCCTCGATAGAACTTACTACATTAATCTTCTTGACTGAATCTTCAGTTGTTTTTCCTTTTAATAGATTCTCTTCTTCCTCAGAATCTATTTCAATAATTTCCAAATCTTTCCTTGTCAACTCTCCATTTACAGGCACAGGTTCCAGATGTCGACCTCTCTGTCGATCTTCAGTATCTGGATTTGTTTCACCTTCTACTTCAGAATCAGAATCTTCTGTAGTATCACTTTCAACATCCGAACTCTCAGGAGTAGGCACTGGAATAGTATGACTAGGATGAATCCACCTTTTCAATCCTCTGCATTTCACTGCATTTGTAGTGACCAGAATTATTTGTCTAGGCTTCTGCCACCTAGGAGCCAGACAATTTCTTCTTCGATGTACTTTTGTTCTGACCCAATCACCAGGTCTCAAATCATGTGTCAGAACTTTCTCATTTGATTGTGCTTCAGTTCCCACCTGATTAGACACAGAAGTCACTATATCAGATAACTTTTTACAGTAATCCAAAATAGCACTGTCATTTATGCTCAACAATTTGCCCACAGGTACAAAAGCTTGTCTCATGACTCTTCCCATCAGTATCTCATGAGGACTCAAACCTGTCTTTTTATCAGGTGTACTTCTCAATGACATTAAAACAAGTGGAAGAGCATCAGTCCACTTTACACCTGTTTCCAGACACATTTTTCCAATCCTGTTTTTAATAGTCCCATTAATCTGTTCAACCACCCCAGATGCCTCTGGTCTGTATGCACAGTGTATTTTCTGCTCAATGCTTAATGCCTCACATATCAGCTTCATCAGTTTGTTATCAAAATGGCTTCCTCCATCACTCTCAATAGTGACTGGAAAACCGTACCTTGGGATGATTTCTCTGAGTAGCAGTTTTGCCACTGTAACTGAATCACAATGTCGTGTAGGAAATGCTTCCACCCATCTTGAAAACAAACA
Organism: Lissotriton helveticus; assembly: GCF_964261635.1. Taxonomy (NCBI): domain Eukaryota; kingdom Metazoa; phylum Chordata; class Amphibia; order Caudata; family Salamandridae; genus Lissotriton; species Lissotriton helveticus. The sequence continues at coordinate 441,114,741 of NC_136060.1, read as the reverse complement.
AACAATCACAAGAACGTATTTCAAACAATTGTGTAGAGGCATTTCAATGAAATCCATCTGCAACCTTGTAAAGGGACCACCCTCTCGACCAATTACCCCTGTACCTACAACTGATTTCCTGTTTGGGTTCATTTGTTGGCATGATAAACACCTTTGACAAAAAGACTCTGCAATCGTTCTAAATTTTGTATTGAACCAAGTCTCTCGACATAGTCTGACCATGGAATCTCTTCCAAGGTGAGCTGGGCCATGATACAATCTGGCCATATCAGCAATCAAACAATTTGGTAAGACTATTCTGCCATCTTTGTAGGTCCACACTCCATCCTCATCACGTGGTCTACAATCTGCTCTTAACCACAAATCTTTTTCCTCATCATCTGCTTCATTTTGTAAATCTCTGATTTCCTGCCATGTCTCTACAACCGTTGTTAGCATTAATGAATTTGAATCAGATTCTTTACTTTTTTCCCGATTGTATGCACAACATTTTCTCGCACAGTATTTTGCTGTCTCGTCTGCATAGGCATTACCCTTTGAGATATAATCCACTCCTTTTGTGTGTGCTGCACACTTTACAATTGCGATCTCTTTCGGCAACTGTATGGCATCAATTAATCTTTTGATAAAAACTGCATTCTTAATTGGTGACCCTGCTGAAGTCAGATAACCTCTCTGAGACCAGAGCTGTCCATAATCATGCACAACTCCGTACCCATACTGACTATCAGTAATGATGGTAACTCTTTTGTCCTTTGATACTTCACAAGCACGAATTAAAGCAATCAATTCAGCCACCTGTGCTGAACGAATTCCTTCAAGACATGATGCTTCTTCAACATCTGCAACTGTACAGACTGAGTATGCTGCTTTCAAAACACCTCCCTCTGTCCTCAGACAGGAGCCATCCACAAAGTAGACTACATCTGATTCAGGCAAAGGTACATCTTTAATGTCCTGCCTTGGTTTGGTGCAAAATTCCATGACATCCAAACACTCATGTTCCATTTCATCTTCATCAACAATTTCAGAATCAGGCAGTAATGTAGAAGGATTCAAATTCAAGCATCTCGAAATGGAAACATTGTCTGCTCCCAGTATGATTTTCTCATACTTAGTCAATCTGCTGCTGGTTAAATGTTGAGTTTTACCTCTTGTCAGTAATATTTCAACCGAATGAGGCACAAAAACTTTCACAGGAAATCCCATTATGATTCCTTCGCTTTGCTCAAGACTGACACTTGTAGCTGCAACTGCTTTCAAACAACCTGGTAAGGCTTTTGCAATTGGATCAAGAACTGCAGAGAAGTATGCAATGGGTTTCTTTAGATTCCCATGTCTCTGGATCAACACAGACAATGCACATCCTTCTCTCTCACTACAATACAGTTCAAAATCTTTCTCATAATTTGGCATTCCCAAAGCAGGAGCTTGACATAAACTCTTTTTCAGGTTCTCAAAAGATTCCATCTCAGCTTCATTGAGGATAATTGGATCTTTTACATCAGACTTTGTCAGTCTCTGTAGTGGTTTCGCAATTACCGAAAATCCACTTATCCATTGTCGACAGTAGCCAACCATTCCCAAAAACATCCTAACCTGTCTCTGTGTTCTTGGTGGTTGCATTGCTTGAATCATTTTTATTCTCTCAACTGTCACGTGTCTTTTTCCCTTTGCAATTCTGTGACCAAGATATTTCACTTCTTGTTTGCAAAACTGCAATTTTGCTGGAGACACTTTATGTCCCTCATCTGCAAGATGATTCAAAAGTATTATTGTGTCTGTTACACAATTGTTTCTTGTTTTAGCAGCAATCAACAAGTCGTCGATATACTGCACCAACGTAGACCTGCCAGGTAAATCTAAATCTTCCAAAGATCTTTTTAACAGCTCATTAAAGATTGAAGGACTCTCTGTATAGCCTTGAGGGATTCTACACCATGCGAGGGTCCTACTCTGGAATCTAAAAGCGAAAATTTCCTGACTCTCTGGATGTAAAGGAACAGTAAAGAATGCATTGCAAAGATCAATGACAGTGTACCATTCAGCATCATGTGGAATCTGATACAAAATGACTGCTGGGTTTGGAACCACAGGACAACATGGAACAACAATCTGATTAACTTTTCTCAAATCTTGAACAATCCTGTACGTTCCATTCGATTTTTTAATTCCCATGATCGGTGAATTACAAGGGCTACTCTCAATTTCTTTTAGGACACCTTGTTTAATGAATTTTTCAATCACAGGTATAACTCCCTCAATAGTCTCTGCTTTCATCTTATACTGAGGAATATTAGGAAACTGTATTCCTTGCTTCAGTGTAATTTTGACTGGATCGACATGTCTCATCAGACCCATCTCATTCCCAGTCAAATCCCACATTTCAGATTTCACTGTTTCCTTGAGCTCTTCTGGCAAATTCTCTTTTTCAAATGCAGGAAACAATTTTGTTTCCTCTGATTCCATTAGCATCATTGTCATCCTGTACAAGCCATCTTCCTCCATTGTTTGTAATTCAACTCCTTCAGGAGAACAATATATTCTGCAATTCATCTTGCACAATATAACCCTGCCCAATAGATTCACTGGACTACTGTTACAAACCACGAATCTATGCTTATCTTTAAAATATCTAATTTCAACTGGTACTGGATCAGTCAAATCAGTTCTGATTTGTTGATTGCTTACTCCAACAACTTGGATGGTGTACCCAGAGAGAGGTAGGTTTTCAATTTCCACTGATCTAACAGTAGAACGGGTAGCACCAGTGTCCACTAGAAAAGTGATGCCTACATCATTAACTTTCCCGTTTACAAATGGACCAGACTGGTCAACCTCAAGAGTGGCTCCAACAACACACTCTTCCTCCTCTCTCGGGCACCGTCAGTAGAAATCATCAGAATCACTTTCCTGACTTTCTATTAACAAAAACTGTTGTGAAGCATTTTGCACCTTTTGCCTTTGGGATTTTATTACCTGATCATCTCCTTGAAATCCCACACCAGAATTATATTTTTGAGTTCCCCCACAATTTGGAAAAGGAGGTTGTGGCAATTGACTCTGTCGGTTATTCACCTGTTGCTGCAGCTGTCGCTGAAGAATTAATTCTGTTACAACTGTAGCTGTTGCTGCAGGTCAACATCACTCTGCATCTGTGGATTTAACAATGGACTTTTAAAATTTTTAGGTGGTTTCTTACATTCATCTTTCCAGTGTCCAATCTCGCCACAATTAAAACAAGGCAATCTTTGCTTCATCTCTTCAATCCTTGGGTTAATTTTTCTGACAAAATTATTACTTTTAAACTTCCCTTGACCTTGATTCGAATTTGTAGTTTGAACAAAATTTGTGTTTTTATTACCAAGACTAGCAATCTGTTGCTCAGCCACTTTTACCTGAGCCCACATGGCTTTCTCCTTGAGCTTCTTTTGTCTCACTTCTAACTCATCACTGCAGTATTTTGCTTTTCTCAAAATGTCATCAACAGAAAGTGCTTGCCATCCGACAATACTATTCCTGATCATATCTGCAATTTCTGGTTTCAAACCATAAACAAATCTATAGACGAAATGACTCATATCTTTCTCGTCTAGTTTTTCATAGCCACTGTATTGTTTAAAAATCAACAGTAACCTTTTGTAAAATGAATGAACCGATTCTTTTGTTTCCTGGTTTGTTCTTTCTATCTTAACCCAATCGACCTCTTTTGGTGGAATTTTGTTTTTCAACCAATAAATCACCTTTCCATAAAAATCCATTACAATTGGATTTGGAGCACCTGTTTCTTTAATTCGCTCAGGTTCTACTTTTGGCCAACTTATGGCTATTTTGCATTCTGTCCAAAGATCTGATGGGACAACAATGTCAAAAAATCCATCCAGATCAATCCACAAAACCTTTGAGACTTTAATGAACCTGTCCACTTGCCTGTACCACTCGACTGGCTTTTCTCTCAGTCTTGGAAAATCATTTGTGAACAGCAATATGTCCTGTCTTGACCAAGGGACATGAGCATATCCTCCACCTGCAATCTCTCTCATTGGAAATTGTTTTGACAATTTTTCCAATTTCTCATCTTCCTTCTTTCTCGTCCATTTCACTCTCCACTTGCTTAATTCTCCCAGTTTTTTGATGTAAACAATCAAATCTTTTATGTGCATTATTCTTCCCATTGAGTTCAAATTCTCAATGTCACTTTCTGAAAAGTCTAATCTGTAATGTTTTGCAAAATTCTTTTGCCTGCTCAAATCAATTTCAAGTTCAGTTGCCAGTTCATCCAACTGATCATATTTGTTTTTCGTTTTCCACTGAATACTCTTGCAAATGAACAGTAATTCATCATCTCGATAAAAATGTAAACTGTCAGGACCAATTGTACCAATTATTAATTCCTCCAAATTTGCTTTTAATTTTGCAACATCAAGTTTAGGTTTTGTCACTCTGATTTCTGAACACTCAGCATCAGATTCTGCACCCATCGGTGATTTTGGAGATAAATCTTCATTAAAAGTCAAATTAGGCATTCTCGATTTTGAAGAGTTAATTTCAGATATGTCTGAGTAAAATTTTTCAGCAACCTTCTGAATTTCTGCATTTAAAGGAACAGTCAAACCTGTCTTATTAACTTCTCTTTGCTCAAAAACAGGCTGAACAGGACCAATTGTCACTGGAACTGTCACAGCTTCCATGCTTTTTGTTATTTGTCGAATTAATTCTTCCTTTGATCGTAAATACTCAGAAGAATCTCCAGCCTCCACATTTCTAACTTCTCTCACATAATTTTTTGGAGCTTCCCTTTCTCTCGGAATTAATGAAAAATGTCTACCTCCAATACAGACATTTGCATTTGCCTCAGCTTCTGATTTTCTTGGAGTTTCAAAAGATTCAGAACTATTTGGGTAAATTTTAGGAGTTTCAATAACTGGAGGTGCACTCGGTGTAGTTTCTGTAGAAACCATCGGAGTAGACCATGACCTAGGGGGTCTCAAAGGCTCATTCCTTTTATCAGAAGTGTAGATTTCTTCTAAAATTGCATCCTCAGATTCACTCTCTACAGGAGCATTATTTCTCTTTTCAGTTCTTTTTCCATCAGGAGAACCTAAAACCATCTCTCTAATTAAATAGAGTCCCTCACTCATGCTTCCCTGTCTCCACATTCGCATCCTATCCTCATGTGTCTCTCTTCTATAACTTGGAGCCTTAGGAGGTCTTTTAATTCCACTTGCTTCCCTTTGTAATTGATACATCTCATCCTCCCATTCAACTAAAGCTTCAAATTGAGTTGGTCTCGGCTTTGGAGTAAGAGCATTAATTTCCTCTCTCAAATTTCTCAAAACTTTTACATTAAATGAACCATCATCAGGCCAAGCCAAAACACCATCATCCTTAGTATAGTGTTTCCAAATATCAAACCACAAAACAGTATGATAACCATATTCACCTTCCATATACGCTGCAGGTGTTTTGTACTTATGAAGTAATTTACCACCTCGCGTTTCAATTTTCTTGTCAGGTGAAATAAAAATTTTAAGTTTCTGAAACAACGTTGGCTTTTTCTCAACGTGTTTAAAATGATAACTCATTTTTAAGAGTTGAATTCAATCGACAAATTAGTTCGTAAAATATTTCCGGGATGTTCCGCAAAAACAACCAATCCGTGCGCGAAACACACTAACAAGCCAATGAGAGTTGAGCTACGTCACTTTTTTACTCAACCAATAAAAATGAAGATTTTCTGAAGAACCAATTAGCTTACAGCTCGTCAGAGATTCAAGAACCAATCAGGACACAGCTTATGACGTATATCACCCAATCCCAGCGCGGCTCTGTGACGTACACAGCAGCTGCGGTTTCTCACTTCTCACTCTTAGCGCTTACCCCTCCTTCACAAAATCTTTTCACAGCGCCATTTTGAAAACACTTTTTCAGTGAAAATTAATTTTTAACAATGACAATAAAGACTCATCTGTCTGTTTCTTTAAATAGGATAGTTTACATACATTCAAGTATTCTCATTCACGGAATAGACGACGCTATTCCCATAGAATATGCATTTGCCAGTACAGTAATCTTTTTACTCTACGCTTCAAACAAGTAATTAAGAACTTATTTCCCTCAGAACGCACAACTAAGTGACTGTCCGAAAGTTCCACTCGAACATAAATTACAAAACAAACTCGCACTTTCACACGGAAAAATCCCTAAATTCAAACACACATGAAATCTGTACAGGACTCTCACCTGTTTATAGAAATCATGCACCGTTAGTAGAATAACGACGTTATCCGTACAGGACTCTCACCTGTCTATAGATATAAAACATGTACCCCTACAGGAATCTCACCTGTTTATAGATAATCATGCACCGACATTACCCTACCCTTTGCTCAAGCTCGAATATAACTAATACTCTTATCACAGTGAGTTTTACAACAGGCGCTTTGTCCCTATTCTCATGCTGTTCAAATTTCTTAGATAATCCTCACTATACAAGATTCACACCTAGCCCTAAAACTGTGTTGCACGACCACAACACTCGTGATACACGACAATATCACTACTCTGAAACAGATCAAATGCCCTGTGTGACTACCTTCTCATCACACAATCTGTACCGGTACGACTCACATATAGCACAAAAAAACCAAACTCAACATGTCTTAAACATCGATCCTATATCCATACCATAACACTTTGGTTACCCTTAGCAACTACCATAACACCTTGGTTACCCTTAGCAACCATCAATTTCTGCTACCAGAATAATTGATCCAGCGGCCTATAGAAAATATGTCATAAGCAATGCTACCTAACTCTATAACCTACTTCATAAAATACTACTCTAACTCATGGACCCATTAACCAAACATGACATATTTTGACCTACTGAATCAGGTGGCCAAATTAAACCTATACAACTTATTTACAAATTATATACAATTATATACACCCGCGGTAAACGTTGACATCATTTGAACAAATCCTAACTATTTAAATGACCACCATGGCGATGGCATCTAGCTAATAGTAACCTGTACTTCCAAATAACCAAGACCAGCTTGTTTTCAAGAGTAAGATTTTATTAACTAATTTTAAATTATTAGGAATATAATTTTATAAATGCAAATGTTATTAGAATCATAGCAAGCATGTTTGGAAATTATCATAAGAAAAAATACAGTTATAAGCAAGGAATTATAAGTTTAGCATTTCTAAAATCCTAATTCCCTAACTAAGCTAAATAAATGGAAATAAAGTAAAGTTCTTTAAGGATTCTTACGTGTTCCACGCAAAGTCCGACAGCACGACACCCTCATCTGAAAGTTGGAAAGCAGCAGCCAGCCCATCCCTAGGGCATGGGTTTTTTATACCTTTCTATGCTAGCTAATCTAAGTAAAGGAAAATTTTCTGCAAAAGTCGATGTCTCATTGGTCCAAGAGTGACAAGTGACATGTCACCCACATTTCAAAACATCCATTCGGTCATATTCTTTGGGACCATTGTCTTTCTTGTACGTGTTCCAAAGCTTCCTTGATTTGCAACAAATTTGAGCAAGAGTTCTCACTGGTTTCAATACACTTCCTCGGATGCCAAGTTATCAAATGTTCTTTCTACCGGTTTCTGACCTTGGCCACGTCCGACAAAAATAATGACAACGCTTCTTCATTGTTCAGTGAATGTAATTTTGATGGAAACTTTTAAAATGGACATCTCGTGCTCCGTGCAGAAATTAAATTCATCTTTTAGCAAACTCGAGCAAACTAGGCCCAAAAGCAGGCAACTTATTTTTCTAGTATAAAACAAACACAAGAAAAGTATTAATGTAAGAAATATTATTTATTCTGTTTCCACCCTTCGTTTACTAATTGATTAACCCTCCCAATTAGTCTAATGTTACCTAGCAAGAAGCAAACAAATAAAGCAGCATTTTATATTTACCAGTCTTCATGAAACCATTAAACCTTATATGCACCTAGAATAGTAGAAATGACACCACATAGACAAGAAAAGCAAAATAAGCGCATGCCTCTTTTAAATCTGCTGCAGTTAGTAATGACAAAACGAAAACAACAAAATTAATTTATTATTTTTGCACGAACAAAAGATGCAACAATTATGCACATTTATGAGCACACATGTTAATGTCCCCGTGTGTAAAGTTTAATCTAGGTTGTGTTAGCATAACACATCACAAATTATTAATATTATTATTTTATGTTATGGAAGTGTGACTTCACGAGTTTAAACAGATTTCTATTTTCTATCTCGCTCCATCAGGAACATCCAGCGTAAGGTAAATGTGTGGCAGAGCCTATTGCTGTGCTGTGATTAGCACCGTTGCGCGGAGGGCGAGGAAGGGTAGAGCCAGGCACTTCCGGTGGGCTGGGGGGCCGGTTAGCGGTCTAGTGCTGATTCCCTGGTGACTCTTCAGGGATAAATGCCGCCTGGTTAACGGCCGCGCTGTGATGAGTGGGCGGTGGTCTAAATACCTTTAGGATAAGGAATATTTATTAAAAAAAAATACTCTTTTGTCCTTAGATGTATATTCCAGGCAGTGTGCATTTGCTGGTGGTGGTTGAGTTGTTGATAATGCTTCCATCATGATTACCTGTGGTAAATGAAAGCTGCAGTCTAAGGTTCTGATGTGATAATCTTTTCCTTTTGGGAACATGCAGCGTAAGGTAAATGTGTCGCAGATCCCTCATATTGCTGTGCATTATGCCGACTTTTTAATCTCACAGAGGCTGAGTTTTAATGGGAGAAGTAGCGCAACTGCTTGCATGTAATTGCATCTGTTTTTAAAAATATTAAACAATACCTGAGTGCGGGCTTGTTTTTCGCCAACCCTAGGCTTGTGCTCAATTTCCCTCCTTCCCACTCGAACATAAATTACAAAACAAACTCGCACTTTCACACGGAAAAATCCCTAAATTCAAACACACATGAAATCCGTACAGGACTCTCACCTGTTTATAGAAATCATGCACCGTTAGTAGAATAACGACGTTATCCGTACAGGACTCTCACCTGTCTATAGATATAAAACATGTACCCCTACAGGACTCTCACCTGTTTATAGATAATCATGCACCGACATTACCCTACCCTTCGCTCAAGCTCGAATATAACTAATACTCTTATCACAGTGAGTTTTACAACAGGCGCTTTGTCCCTATTCTCATGCTGTTCAAATTTCTTAGATAATCCTCACTATACAAGATTCACACCTAGCCCTAAAACTGTGTTGCACGACCACAACACTCGTGATACACGACGATATCACTACTCTGAAACAGATCAAATGCCCTGTGTGACTACCTTCTCATCACACAATCTGTACCGGTACGACTCACATATAGCACAAAAAAACCAAACTCAACTTGTGTTAAACATCGATCCTATATCCATACCATAACACTTTGGTTACCCTTAGCAACTACCATAACACCTTGGTTACCCTTAGCAACCATCAATTTCTGCTACCAGAATAATTGATCCAGCGGCCTATAGAAAATATGTCATAAGCAATGCTACCTAACTCTATAACCTACTTCATAAAATACTACTCTAACTCATGGACCCATTAACCAAACATGACATATTTTGACCTACTGAATCAGGTGGCCAAATTAAACCTATACAACTTATTTACAAATTATATACAATTATATACACCCGCGGTAAACGTTGACATCATTTGAACAAATCCTAACTATTTAAATGACCACCATGGCGATGGCATCTAGCTAATAGTAACCTGTACTTCCGAATAACCAAGACCAGCTTGTTTTCAAGAGTAAGATTTTATTAACTAATTTTAAATTATTAGGAATATAATTTTATAAATGCAAATTTTATTAGAATCATAGCAAGCATGTTTGGAAATTATCATAAGAAATTGATTAGTACCGTTGCACGGAGGGCGAGGAAGGGTAGAGCCAGGCACTTCCGGTGGGCTGGGGGGCCGGTTAGCGGTCTAGTGCTGATTCCCTGGTGACTCTTCAGGGATTAAAGCCGCCTGGTTAACGGCCGCGCTGTGATGAGTGAGCGGTGGCAGAGCCCTCATACTGCTGTGCATTGTTCTGACTTTGTAATCTCACAGAGGCTGAGTTTTAATGGGAGAAGTAGCGCGACTGCTTGCATGTAATTGCATCTGTTTTTAAAAATATTAAACAATACCTGAGTGCAGGCTTGTTTTTCGCCAACGCGAGGCTTGTGCTCAATTTCCCTCCTTCCCACCCTGGTCTGACGCGGTGATTAGCACCATTGCGCGGAGGGCGAGGAAGGGTAGAGCCAGGCACTTCCGGTGGGCTGGGGGGCCGGTTAGCAGTCTAGTGCTCATTCCCTGTTGACTCTTCAGGGATAAAAGTCACATGCTCAAGCAACCACGCAGCGGACGCGCGCAGCGGGCGTGCCGCTGGCGCACCGAAGGCACGCCAAAGGCAAGCCCGTCTGCGCCCGTCCGCGGCTGTACGGGGACCGGGGCCAGAATCCCTGGTCGGACAGCGGTAATATTACAGTATAGCTCGGCTGTGCTGCAGGCTATGTGCCCTCGTACAGCCAGCGGTTGTAGGCACAGCATGATGGTTAATCAGGATGGAGCCTGTAGCCACTGCCCCTTTCAGTGAAATATTGACTACATGCGGCAGACAAGGAGCTCTGAATTGAATGTCTACTAAACTGTAGATCCTTAAGCAAGCATAGAATAGAATTCTTTGACTTGCTCTCAGAGAGGAAACCCGAACTCCTGTTCCTTACGGAGACCTGTCTAGACCCCGATTCTGGTTTATCCTGGACTCCTCCCTCACGATGACCAAACAAGTCAATGCTGTCTCAGCCTCATGCTTCAACATCATGAGAATGCTCCGAAAAATCTTCCGGTGGATCCCCGCAGAAACCAGAAGAGCAGTCACCCAGGCCCTAGTCATCAGCCGACTGGACTACTGGAACGCCCTATGTGCTGGACCCACTGCCAAACTCCAGACGAGGCTACAGCGCATACAAACGCCTCGACATCCCTCGCCACAATCACATAACCACCAACCTGAGAAACCTCCACTGGCTCCCCGTCAACAAAAGGATCACGTTCAGAATGCTAACCCAGGCACATAAAGCGCTCCACAACATGGGCCCGACTACCTCTCTCTACACCCCACCCGCCAGCTCCACTCCACCAGCCTTGCCCTCGCCATCATCCCACGAATACGCAGAACCACCTCCGGAGAGAGATCATTCTCCTACCTGGCAGCAAAGACCTAGAACTCCCTACCCACGCACCTACGACTGACCCGTGACCATCTCAGCTTCAGGAAGCACCTCAAGACCTGGCTCTTCGAGCAGTAGCAGCAACCCCCCCTCCCCAGCGCCTTGAGACCCTCACGGGTGAGTAGTGCGCTTTATAAATGCTTTGATTGATTGATTGATTGATTCTGAGCTGGATATCCTAGAACCACTCCCCCCTGACTACACAATAGCGAGAATTGATAGGGCAACAGGTAGAGGAGGAGGGATAGCGGTTATTTTTAAACTTCCCCTCCAATGTTTCCTTGAACCGTTTACGGTTGGTGACAATGAAGTGGGTTCCTTCACGATTAAAATCAGTCCTAACCTTACGGTGAAGGGGCTACTGGTCTATAGACCACTTGGCCCTTTAACATGCTTTTTGCCCAGTCTGGTCGAGGGCATAACCCACCTGGCCTTAAGGCATGATAAGCTTTTGATACTGGGCGATTTGAATCTCCACCTGGATGACCCTCTGTATAAGGGGGGCACTGACTTATGCCAGGACTTATTGTCGCTCCATCTGAGCCTGAAATCCTGTGCTTCTACTCATCAGCACAGCCACCTACTGGATCCCGTGTTTGCCACCTGGGAGGATGTAGGAGTTACCACCCCCCTCCCTGTCCCCTGGTCGGATCACTTTTTGGTCCCCTTTGTGGTAGGGTTCCAGAGACCGGAGCCCAGGAAAAACCCACAAGTAATTGGTGAAGCACTTAACAGTGTGGCCCCGCTGCTTCCTAATAAGACTGTGGGTAGGGCACATAAATCAGCCCCTTGGGATTTCTGAGTCAGGATAGACTGGAATACATTGAATACAAAGAATAGTATGCACTCATTAGGCGGGCCAAGGCTACTTACTATCAGGCCAGAATTGGGGCAGCGGATAATTCTACTAAAGAACTTTTTAAAATCTACAAGGAGATTTCCACCCTTACAGCTAACGCCACGCCGATAGCGGGCTCGGATGAGTCATGCAATAGGATTGCAATTTATTCCTCAGAGAAGGTGGAGAAAATGTATTCCTCCTTCCCTGGGACTGAAAGGAGGAGTATGGAATTTGTGGAACAGATCGGAGGGGCTGGGATGGGTCGTAGACTGGATAACTTCACCATTCCCTCCCCTGAGCTACTCAGTAAAATCTATCTAAGCATTAAATCTGGCTCACCCAAGGTGCTGAGCGAGAGTTTGGCTATTCTTGAGCCTTACATAAGGCACGTCCTGGAGGTCTCGTTTAGATCACATACGGTGCCAAGGAGCTGGAAAAAACCCATTGTTCTAGCACTCCAGAAGAAGCCAAACATCAGCCCGGACAAACTGGAAAATCTGCGACCCATTTCGCTTCTGCCTTATCTGGCTAAGGTGGCAGAGAAGGTTGTAAACCAACAGCTTATGACTCATGCTGAAGAATCGAGCCTTCTGCACCCGTCACAATCGGGCTTCCGGGCGTTACACTCTGCGGGTCTGCATTACTCCTTGCCACGGAGGCCATTAGACAGGGGGCAGATGCAGGGCACACTGTGGCCCTGATTCTGCTGGACCTGAGCGCTGCCTTTGACACTGTGACCCATTACACCTTGCTGCAGTGTCTGAATAAGGGCGGTGTCTCAGGCCCGGCCCTAAAATGGTTGCAATCCTTCCTGGCAGAACGCAACTTCCAGGTTAGACAGAGTGCGCACTACTCCAAGGACATCAAATTGGAACAGGGTGTGCCACAGGGCTCGGCACTGAGTCCTACCCTGTTTAACCTATACGTATCACCTCTGGCAGAGATAGCGGAAGGTTTTGGAATTAGGGTCGTCTCATACGCCGACGATACCCAGCTGGTGATCTCCCTATCACGGGCACCGGATATGGCAGCCTCTAATTTCAGGGCTTGCATGCAGGAGCGTGCCTCCTGGATGGCCCAAAACTGCCTGAAACTTAATGGCAATAAGACAGAGGTGCTTGTGGTGGGGGGTTCTCCATCAGGCTGGACGTTGGCTTAGTGGCCTCCGATTCTGGGCCCCACTCCTATACCATTCATGCAGGTGAAAAACCTTGGCTTATGGCTGGACTCCAATCTCTCATATGAAGTCCATACCAGATGTATAGTGGGGACATGCTTTGGAGTCCTTAAAAGCATGCGGAAAACTATGGATCTCCTTCCTACAGAGGCTAGAAAGACGTTGGTGCATGCCCTCATTACATTTCGCCTAGATTATGGCAACATACTATATCTTGGCGCCACAGCTAAATGCTTGGGAAGACTGCAGGTGGTGCAGAATACCGCCGCACGGTTGGTACTGATGTAGTCTAGGAGGGCGGCCTCCAAAAGAGCATTAGACACCCTGCATTGGCTACCAGTAAGGAAGAGAGTGATGTTCAAGGCGCTGTGCATATGCCATTGCATCACCCAGGGCATGGGCCCTTCCTATCTGAAGGATCCTGTTACCAGCTATGTGCCCGCAAGGTCGCTGAGATCGAGTGGGACCGGCATGTTGCTAGTGCCGAAGATAAAGAAGGCCAGAATAGGAGGTAGGTACGTTATACTTCTGGCCGCTCAGAGTTGGAACGAGCTCCCTCTGAGCCTCCAGATTGAAACTTCTGAATTAAAGTGTAGGAAGGCTCTTAAAACCCACTTGTTCTCATGCTGATTAGGTGGGCTGCACTGGACATGGCTGAGACCCTGCCTATCTCTCTCACTGTAGCGCGGGGACACACCGGTGTGGCGTAACCATGCGCTCTATAAACTCCTTATTATTATTATTATATTACTGTTGTACTTACTGCAGCGTTATGGAAAGTTGCTGTCTGTGGGCGATCTCCTGGAAATCTTCCATTTAAGGCTCGAAAGTCCAGCTGCTCTGATGTCGCCGGAAGCTTCTGAGCTATTTTCGTGTGTCTTCTGCCTGTATTGCTGTCTTGTGATGTTGCATCCCATGCAAATGGGTCCTTCTCCGTTTGTTTGTCTTCGGCTGTGTTCCTGAACATGTTTGGATTCAAATTCCCAGTGATGAATATTTGTTTGCTCCTCCGTTAATATTTTCAATAGTTCCTCCTTCAGCTGATGACTGCCTTTGATTTCATTGTGCAGGTGTAAGTAGAGATTTATAAGTATTATCTGCTCATTTTTATCCGTACCCTGTAAGGTGATTCTGAGTGCTTGCATTGTGTTTGGGGGGATAAATTGTGCATCATTGGTTCCACTGCATAGATGCTTCTTATAAAGCTGTATGTGGCAAGGCCTCCCTTATTATGGCCGAATTTGGCTCTTTTTATGGCTGCTAAGGAGTGCAAGTTAAATCCCTGCAGTCCTGTTGGGGATTCGCACCAAGTTTCTTGGAGCAAGATGATATCACATTTTTGAATGTAGGATTGCAGTTCGGGGTCCAGAGTCTTATCTCCCATGCCATTGCTATTCCAGGAGCAAAGTTTCAGATCGGTTTTTGTTTTGGGAGCAGTGAATTTATTATGTCACAGACTTTGACTTTTAGTGTTTATGGTCCTGGATAACCAAGTCCACTCCTGTGGGGCTATGCTTTGGTTGTATTGGTCCTGTGAATCTGCTGCTCTTTGAGTTCTTTCCTCTCTTGGACCTGCCCAGGTTTTTCTTGGTTCTCTATGTTGGCAGTTAGGGGCTCTGGGTATCTTGGGTTGGTGAAGGGCCATAGCATAATTCCCCAGGTGTTAAGTTTACTGTGTTCTTTTAGAACTTTCTCGGCTATCCCTCGTGTGACCCAGACTGTTTTAGTTGCTTCCACTCCGGTTGGTCTGGTGACTCTTCAAATTCAATTGACTCCAGTTCATTGGTTTTTAGGTTCTTCAAACTGCTGATGGACCTTAGTAAATGTAAGATGTTTACCCTATTTAATATGTCAATCCGTCCCCTTGATTTGTACTCAGGGTGGAACATAATTGTTGTAGAGCCCTTTACTAGTTGGTCGGTTGATGGGCCCTGTTTGGCTGTTTGTTCATCCACTAACTGAGTGGGTTCACTTGTTGTTATTACTTGACCATTTGGGCACTTTTCGCATGCTCGATCTGTCTCGTAATGAGGGCCTTCTGTTGTAATTGTGCCCCATTGTGTGCGCCCTCTTCCTTCCCAGAGTTCGCTCTTGGGGTGGGAGCCACAGCTTAATGGTTCTGTCCTCTCTTTTTAAGTCAAGGTTTCTCTAGAATCTTGGTTGAATTCTATTGCATCACCCGCCTGCGTTGAGATCTCTCATAGGTGTTCCTTTGGGTCAGTTCCAGAGTGTGGCTCTCGCTGGGTGATGTATTCTGTGTTAATTTTTGGTTCAGCCCTTCCTTCTCTGTTTTCTCCGCTGTTTGGAGTATGGCTGTTTGGAGGACTGCACACTCGTTGCCAAATCAGTATTTGGAGGGGATTTGCTTTTGAGTGCTATGTTACTCTTTCGGGATATTGGGGCTCCTTGGCTCAGTGTGTTGTTTGGGCCTATTCTTGTCAAATCCACAACCTCCTCAGGCGGCCTTACATCTGGTGTCAGATCTGAAGTAGGCTGAGCCAAAACCTGGGGTGTTGAGATTGCTGCTTGTTGCTCGACATTACTCAGGGGGCTGTTCTGTTTGCTGGTTTATTTGTCACAGCAAACAAATGATGGACGGAATGCTGACATTGCAAACATTCTCCCCTAGTCAAAATATCTGGGTTAAATCCATCGTTCTTTTGCCCACTACGCCACCCCAGTTTCGATCCAGCCATATGCAAATCAGTCTTGACCCTCTGCCTCATGGGAACATTCCAGACCGATTTTTCAGGCCAGGTCCTCTCTGGAATGGAAACAAGCATCCTGGGACTGGTTTCAGGGTATGTCACCCTTCTTCAGCAAGGCTAGCCTGAATCCAGTGGCACAGTGAGCAAAGGACCCACGTCTGGGCGTACCCATCCCCCTTAGGGCGAAAAGTGTGACAGCAAACGAATTGCTCACTGTGCCACTGGATTGAAGCTAGCCTGGCTGAATACGGGTTACACATCCAAGGATGCTTTTTTCCGGTCCAGGTAAGATCTGGCCTGGCAGTTTGCTCACTATAAATTGTAAATAAATTGATACTTGTATAGCGCGCTACTCACCCGCAAGGGTCTCAAGGCGCTTGTACGAATACCGCTGTGGAACCCATCCTAGCTTTCCCTGTGAGGTGCCCACTCCTGGGCACCCCGAAGGTGGAGGCCAGCCATCCTTAGCGTTGTGGGGGCCGTTGTGGAGATTAAGCAAGCTATTGCCCAGAGTTGCAGAGTGGGACCCCATGATTGGAATAGGCACAGAGGCGAGAATTATCAGGTCCGTGGAATTTTTGAGCCCAAGACCCGCCGAGGCGGGGAATTGAACCCTGGTCCCGGGCTAGACCTCTGCATCAGGGTCTGCCGCTCTAACCATTGAGCCACACTTCTCCACTTAACCACAAGACCCAGATATATTCTGGGATGAGGGAATCAGAGGAACGGGGTGCTAGGAGCCGGCAGCCTCCAACATAAACTGTTTAACACAATAGAGCCACTCCAAGTAAGGTGTCACTAGTGCTAGTGTTTATCAATTTGTGAGTTCAGGTATCTCACAAAAAGTGAAGGACTGATCTCACACACTACCTGGTGTCATGCCTCATCATTGACCAGTCCTCACCCTCTAAAAACTTGGTTTGATAGAGGGCGGGCATACACCTGACGACAGTGATGCACTTCTAAACTAAGTGAGAACCCGTACAAAAAGGTAGTGAGTTTAAATAAGCCATTATTGATGTCAAATATATTTTTAATATTGCTGGCATCTATATGGTGATTAAAACAGGGTGATTGGTGTGTTGGGGATATTATTGTCCCACCACCGATGTCAATGGGGTCGACATGTTTCTGCAAATAGCCGTGGCATTCATCAGGACCTAAGTGAAAGCACTGCGGACTCCACTCTTACCAGACTGTGGTGAGAGGGTTTCCTTTAGTGCGGTGATGCGTATCATGCTCCACTGTGATATGGCCTGTTTCTAAAGCCTAAAAGAAAAACACAGTGGTTGAAAATCATACAGTTGTAGTGTAGTTCCTATATTCCCAATAGGCTCTGCGCATTGGAATAATATATCCTAGAGCTTAGACGTAGGACTGAGGTCTACTAGGTCTCTGCCGAATATATTAGACTTAATTGTCGAAAGTACAAGAAGGGATTAGTTTCTGACAACCATATAACATGACAACTTTGTTTCCCAAGAATAAGAAATCAATCTCTAGAGTCACAGAAACAATAGAACACTATTTTACTCAGTCAATCGTGCATGCTTAGTTTCATCAGAGTTACTGCTGAGAAATTAGAGTGACGGGCGTTTTCAATAAAAGGTTTTTATTGAACAGTCTTCTATCTCAAGCATGAGAAATGTACTGCTACAATAGTAATGCCGGTTATAAAGTACAAGGCATTTAATACGAACAGTATTATAAAGTAGTACTGTAAAAGCATGATATGGTTTCTAAGCCATAAGTTGTTTAAAATATATAAAATGCATATAATACATACAGTGATAAAAGAACGGCTAAAAGTACTCAACTAGTGCTTCTAAATACGCCTACCCCGGTGTACCTGACCTAAGCCTGGCACAAGGGAAGAAATAAGTTTAGGAGTAGTTTTAAGTTTCTGTATTCTTTGCCTAGAATCTGCCAAGAGTCTAATCAAGAATTATCTACGGGTCTAATCATCTCCGTACCTCGGTTTTAGAAAGAAGGAAGGCTTGTATCTCTCTTTCAGGACTCGATATCCCAGATACCCGCAAGGCTAAGCTGGAAACACTGGAGCTGGATTTCTCGGCAACAGAACAGACAGCGTCTCTCAGTGTGTCTGCTGGAGGGTCGGCTTTCCTCGGCGCGTGCTGCTGCAGACCGTCGGGCAAGTAGTTAGTCGATCTGCTCCAAGAACCACCGTGTGTTTTAATGAGCAAAGGAAGGCATGATTATACCTTGAAAGTGCCTAGTTTGACGTATGTTTGGACTTAAGAAC
Source organism: Lissotriton helveticus (assembly GCF_964261635.1). Classification (NCBI taxonomy): domain Eukaryota; kingdom Metazoa; phylum Chordata; class Amphibia; order Caudata; family Salamandridae; genus Lissotriton; species Lissotriton helveticus. The sequence goes on along the minus strand of NC_136060.1, from coordinate 441,096,484 downwards.
ATCACTCAAGACTCAAATTCCTAGAAAACTCCAGGATTTCTTGGATAACTTAGTATTCAAGCAGGGGGGAGATCCTAGCTGCTGAAGGCGGGTTTTTCCAAGAAATCGTTGCGAATTCTCAGAACTTAGTGGAAGTAGCTTTGCCGTATTTGGGCTGTAAGGTTTATATGGTAATGATTTCTATGCCTATATAAGGATAGGGTAAAGTATACCTATATAAGGGCATGAATCGGGAAATTTACACTAGGGTCCTAGAATCGATTACAACACAGTATTACATAGCACTAGGAACACAATATATAACGGTTTACAGTCAGCCGCACACACGAAGATGTATTGTGAGTGGCTATGAGTGCAGCAGTTGTGACAATCCTCTGTGCACCAGAGATTAATGAAGAAATTGCTTACCCTATGGTTGGGACACTGTGCTCCATAGGAGGGTGAGGGCAGTAGACCCCATTTGGTCAAGAGCTAAAAATAGAAATGAGGAGAGAGAAACATAATACCAGATGTTTAAAGAAGGTAGATACTACATTGAACACACATGAGGTTCTGTAGTATATCAGAGTCAAATATAAAATCAGGGTCTTCGATGGTCATTTCGCTGAAAATGCAAGATTTGAAAAAAATATTATTGTATATGGGTGCTTGTGGAAGACAATTTCAAAGGACCGGAATCTGGAGAATGCTAAAGCGATTCTGTTATTTTACTGACCTCTGCAGGTCATTTTCTATCAGGAAAGTTAAATAGAGGCAGTTGCTAGAAAAATAAAAAAAATAAAGTCCCTCAGCAGAAAGCAATTCTGGTATTTTAATGACCTCTACTGGTTGTTTTCTATCAAGACAGTTAAATAGATGTAGTTGAACAAAAACAAAAGTCCCTAGGCAGAAGCAGACAAGTCCTAGGGCTGATCTCCAGAGCCCACAAAGTGCAAACATATATAAGTATATACTAAAGTATATACAAGAGGTCTTGAATGTTCGCCCCAAAAAGCCACCTAATTTGGGGGAATTTGCATTGATGTTGTCTAGCTCTTGCAACAAGTTCGGGATACACAGGTTAAGTAAAACCTGGGGCTAAAATTCAACCATTTATCAGACCAGTTGGTGTTTATGATCTTTCTGGAGAGATGTGTCTCATCTCTGAGCTTGACTTTAATTCAGTTGTGTGTTATAGTAATTTGTTCTGCTTCAGGTTTAGACAGGAGACCTCAAAGTTGCAACATATTCCAGCGATTGTCTCTAAGGTCCGAAGAAAGGTGTCCTGGAACTCAGCAAGGCAGGTATAGAAAAGACTGTGTGCCCAACTTGTTCCAGTGGGGGAAATAGCCATCAGATTTGAGAAAGTCCCAGTTCTTAGTCTGAAGCCAGTTTGGCTTTGTGGAGACAGTGTGGCATAATGACCAGAGCTGTCAACTTTGGAACTGGGGACCCAAGTTCAAGTCTCTGTATATGCTTGGCATCTTGTGATTCTGGGCAAATCACTTAATCTCCCTGTCGTGCCTATGGACAGCACCTAGAAACCCCCCCTGGGTGATTAGCTGCGCAATATAACTCGGTGTATTGTAATACAAGCATTTAAGATCTCTTTAAAGTAGGCAGACAAAATATTGTGCCTCTATGTCAATTAACACCATGAGGTGGTAATAGCATGGTTGCAATTTGCAGTTAACTTTGTATATAAAATGGTTAGAACAGCCCTAGCAGGACTCAGGAAATTTCTCTGCATTCAATGTGTACTCATACAGCAGAACTAATATGTCAGACTAATCTGTTGGGTTTATTTTGAATAAAAGACTGTGGTAGGCCATTTGGACCAGGGGCAACATTTCCACAAGATAATTAAAGATTCTTTCTAGCTGTTCGTTTGTACGGTTTATAGTAATTTTGGTCTTTGTATGCAGCTGACACAAGTCGCAAGTCCTACGTTCTGCCATCTCGGACCCATTGGAGGTCACTTGACTGAAGTCCGGCACCTTAAGGTCCTCCTGTCAGCAGGGGTGTAGCTTCATATGGGTATTTGGGGTGGTTACACCCCCCAATACATTTATTTTCTGATGAATAGTTGGGTACAGGTGCTTTCAGTGGGTTAGTGTGAGGGTTTCACCTGGTATTTTTGCATGCACATACTGAAAGTCCAAAATGTTTTAAATATTTTACACAATATGTTTTTCTTACTTAATACTTATCCCAATCTGCATTCCTCTCTCTTTCCACTGCCCCTTAAACCCCTCTCATGCACCCTGATTGTAGTCAAATGTATCTTAACATTGATTGTAGGGAAATCTGAAGCTCACAAGACTCATATGTATTTTAAATGGAGTCACAGCCGAAGGTGCAGTCTACATATGAAATGCTCTTGCCGAAATTCGGGTCAATAAGGGAGGAATATCCTCCGCAAATTCAATACCTTCAGGCCAATTACAATATATTGAGCTACTAAAATTCTGTCTAACTTGTCTTGTTTCCCAATGGTGGGCATGATTGTATCTGGTAGGTCTCAGTCGTGGTAACATTCTGGTATCTGATTTTATTGAATTGGTTCTTATAAATGGTTGAAAAATGAAATCTGTTAAGATGACATACTCATCCTTCTACTTAGCTTTCAAGTTCATTTGGATGATAATCATCTTTCTCACTTTTGATTTTTTGCCTCATAAATTTGCTCAATTCTTATATTTAAAAGGGCACTAATATGGAAAGATAGTCTACCTTGGGACGACTTAGTTGCCTTTCTTTCATTTGCGGGTTTAAAGCACGTATGTCTCTTGTAGGGCTATTATTTCAAATTGCTGTCTGTATTTAGTGATCTCACATTCATTCATCTTAAGGCACAGACCCTCAATGTTCCAAGAGCAAATGTTCAACACATGCATGTGGATACGATTGGTGGAGTGACAGATGACATTCTTTTTGTAGCCTCTAACTTTTCACTCAGTTTTGATGTATAATGTGGAATGAATCCTGGTTATCCCTCTAATCATAGGCTTCTTTTCATTCTACCTGTATCTCCAATGGCTATTTTAAGGATCAAGAAGGCACTGACTACATTAGTCTGCAAATCTTGGTGCCCTGTCGGGTTGCCAAACTAAAATATACACAAATCGATGGATGGCATGCTTGAATTATTGTCTATGCCACCTCAGTTTGGACTGCAAATCCAGTGGGAACAGTCCAGCCCAAGCTGCCAAGCCAGGTCCTCCTTCAACTGGAACGCAAGCAACCTAGGACCGGTTTTACCCTTGTTATGGGCTTATCAGCCAGGTATAGGTTGGTTCCAGGTAACAAAGTGTGTACAGTACCCACGTCTGGGCATATCCACCCCACTTAGGGTGACATACTAATGTAGACAAAAAGCCATTGATGGAATGCTTGAAATAATCATAACCACTGGTAATTATTGAGGCCGCATCCCAGTCCATCGGTATTTTGTACACCTTGTCACCTCAGTTTGGACTGAGCTACATGAAAATCTGTCTTGACCCTGCTACAGTGGGAACAGTCAAATCCAAACTGCTAAGTCAGTCTCTCCATGATATTAGGTCCCAGTGATCAAACAGCATTCAACAACAAAAAACATATGTACAGAGGCAACTACAGACCCAGTAAGAGAACATTGTAAAATCTATGTATCAGGATTAGGCGGAGGGTTGAGAGAGTTGAAGAAGAGTATTATCAGAGTAAGAAGAGACAATTGCATTTCAGCTGTGGCATTTTTAGTACCATTGTGAATACTCCATAGATAAGATGAATAATATGATAAGTTGTTTGAGAGTCTCTTTTTCTTACATGTACTTGTTTCAATTACAATTTCTCAGGCATCATGGTCACTTTGTGGGCCGCTTACTATGGAATTACTAAATATAGAGTTCGGTGCACTATCCAAGCTGGGAAGAGGTGTGGCGCAGCAGCCAGGGCGCCTGACTCTGAACCACTGGATTCATGGTAATATCCCCGGTGCCGGCGGCAGGTTAGTCTAGCCCCATGTAACTCTGGGCAATAGCTTGCTTAATCTTCCCGGCGGCCCCCAGCGCCTTGGCGCCCTTGGGTAATTGTGCGCTTTACAAAACTGGATTTCATGTTTCAAATTGGCTTTGCGGGACCATTGTGTAACCCAGAAATTGGAGGGTAGCATTGCTTGTATTGTATAGTACTCATGAATTGTGTTACATTGAAACAAAGGATACTTACCAATACACATTTGCATTTAGTCCTTAACCCATATTGGTCATTATAGAGTTAAAGTATCTTGTAGGGATCATCATAAGATAATAGCAGATGGCAGACACCTTCTAATTTGGAGAATGGAAAAAGCAGACACAAACAAAGGGTCATATTTATTATAGATTTTGCATTGCCCTGCAGTCCGGTGCAAAACCTACAATAAGAATTATCAATCCACGGAAGGCCATGTCACTGCCTAGCATTACACTGTGTGGTGAGGGCATTAAATGGGTGGAGCATGGGTGTTCATGTGCATCCACCCATGTATTCTGATGTATTCCCAGATGTTAGACAGTCATCATTAGAGTGGTCTTTCCCACAACTGTTTGCCTTTTGCCTTTCATTTTTGCTGATTCTTTTTGTTGGCCTTAGTACTCTGAACACTTTACCACTGCTGACGAGTCCTAAAGTGCATATGCTTCTCCCCTAAACATGGTGACTTGATGTATACCTGATTAACATATTTGTTGGATTGGTAAGTCCTTTGTAAAATAGTATGCCACATTGCCAGGCCTTGTGAATAAAATGCTACTAGTGGGCTGCAGCACTGATTGTGCCACCACAGCAGTGGCCTTTCAAACCTGTCTCTGGTCAGCAACTGCAGTACCAGTGTGTGTGGTTTACTGCCACGTTACGTTGGCATTTAAAACTACTTGCCAAACATTAAATTCCACTTCTATTACATATAAGTCACCCCTAAGGGTTATGACTGCCACTCACTGGTTCTCCAGGGTGTTCAACTTTGGTGTCGATAAGTCCCCAACTCCTCCAAAGTAAAATAGAAAGGCAGTAGTAGAGAGTACAAGGCCAAACTATATCACCCCTGGGGGGAAAGGGAATGGGGATGAGAAGAGAGAAAGAGAGAAAATGACGAGATGCCACAGGACGTCTTACTGAACTGAAGTCTCTTCTCTTATGGAATTGGGGATATTTTAGTTTTCTCTGAGAAGATGCGATCTCTGAATTCTGTCTCATTTTGAACAGGAGTTGATCACGTAACTTCTTTGATTAGCTCTAAATGTAAATAAACAAAAAGGTAAACACCAAAATATTAAATTTACAATGATTCCCTATGTTTTATTAAAGTTCGTTTTATAAATACCTACAGTCTCAAAATCCTGATATATTGAGCTTTCTAGAATATTATTCATTCAAGAAATGATTTAGCAATTTTTCCTAAAACACAAGATATGCTTAGAGTAATTATTATCAGTAATCAGATTATGAGTGGAACAATTCACAATTGTATCCGTAATTAACTCTCCAACTTACAGGATTTTTACTCCTTTGTTTGCTTCTCTAAACAATCTTGTTGGTACACAACATATTAATTAGCAGTGTTCATACATTCGTGGAAAGAGAGAACTGAGCATAAAAGTTCTTATCCCAATGTTCATCTAAATAATACCTGTTCAATTGTTCCTTTTTAGCAGTGCAACCTCTTGGTCAAACCGCTTCTTGCGAGTCGCATTGTAGAATATAGCAAAAGTTACTAGGTCCGCAGAGACCTTTTAATGAGCCTTTGTCATTAAATAAAGTTAAAATAACTCACCGGGAAGCATTGAATTACATGTCCTGAAGATTCAGTTTCTCACTGGGTTATGGGTGCTATCGCCGTCTTTTAATCAAGCCTTTGCGTGTTTCCTTTTTTTGGATCCGGAATTCCCAGCCTGGAAACAGGAAGGAGGATGGAGCAATGAGACGGATTAGCCAGAAGCGGAACAAGGTGCAGGTGAATGCCGCCAGAAGTTAAAGCCGGTCCGCAAATCCCACCAATGAGGAATCTGGAAGCAGGTGAGGAGGAGCCGGTCCACAGACACCGCAGAGGAGGAATCTGAAAACAGGTGAGTGACGCGAGCAAACAAGACTAAGCAAGTCTCAAGGAGCGAGTGTGGTTTAAATAGATTTGAGGACTATGTGCTGACTCATTCACTTGAACAGCATTTCGGTCAGTTAACATATGCTCACGTTTAACATTTAACATGTGAGCACGTTGGTAAAGCCTGAAAGCTGTCAACTGCCAATGCTTCCTATTTTCATACTCATGTCTGAGAACGTTGAAAGAGTTATCACATACTTGAATCTTATTCTGCTCTCTGTTGAATGTCTTCTATAGATCAGAACATATGAAATATGTACAGCCACTTAAATCCTTTATATCTGAATATATTTATTTTAGCATTTCCATGCTAAGAGTTCTGACTAGGGCACAATCAGGCTGTATACATTATAGCAGTGTTGAGACTGATGACACTACGGTAGGCCCTAAGTAACCCTAAGGGTAGGGTGCTATGTAAGTAAAAGTTAGGACATGTACTTTTATGTTTTACATATCCTGGAAGGGACTACTGTGAGGCCTAACCTCTCACAGTCAAGCATTGGTAATTCCTTAGTCTACTTTTAAGCTGCAATTCCTGATCAGAGAGGAGTAGCTTTTTCATGTTTGAAATGTTTTGAATGGTAATGATAAATCATCCTTATTGGTGAAGTTGGATTTAACATTACTGTTTTTCAAATGCCACTATTACAAAGTGAAAAAACACAAAGGGCCTTGACTCACAACTCAGCAAGGCTGAGCCTACAATACTATAATTAAACAAAACCGATGCCAATACTGAGCGATTTATTTTCAAACCTTACCAGGTCTCTGAAACAATTGTTATGAAATGTAACATAAACAATTTGCATCACAAAATTGCAGCATATATATTTATTAATACTTCTTATTGAAATTATTTCACTTTTTAAACATAAATCTTCACACATGGAAAATACAAAGCTTTTATATACAGACTATATACAAAAAGGAATATCAGCATAAAAATTGACATATACACACTTCACACATTCTTGGCCGTGCAATCAACAAAACCATTCATACAACACACGAAAACAGTAGTTGGTCTTGGTGTCCAAATAAACTATAGTTGTAAACTCCAGGTAATAATCCTTATCGTTCTATAATGTCAACGTTTTTAATGGAACAACTCAAATGAGTGGCAGAGAGCTTGTATTCTTCACTAACAGCCGTTGTGAAAAAACGCTTTTTCTAAAAATGACCCAAGACCACATGGGTCGAGGCGTTTCAAACCCCGCAGAGTGCCGGGGTTCTCATCAGGACCACAAATGATGCTGCAACAAATAGACAAGACATGGCTTTAGAATAGTGATCTAAATACAGAGACTTGCCCCTATGCTAGAATCTAGCAGCCTTATCGTACCTTAATTCCTTTGTTTCAAAATCCTCATTCAACCAAGATGTATTTCCAAGGATAGTGCACATGGGCGCTGTGAAAAGGTGAAAAGACAGACGGACACTACATTTAGTTTGTGTTAACTGTCGCAGTGGTGCGTGTTACCTGCTTGCTTAGCCAAGGGCGTCTGTTTCGCCGTGGGATCGTTCTCGTTGCCGGCGCCGGGGCGGGTGGCCGAGTCACTCCGCTGCTGACGAAAAATGGGGAAGATCAATTAAGCTGGCCACACGGAATGACTTCAGTGGTTGTGGTGAGAAACGCCGCATACCTGGAATCACGGGGTGCACACTTCGGGCGGGAGGGCTGCTTAACCCACCTTCGCTCGCTGCAGCGAGAATGTTTATGTTACATTTCATAACAATTGTTTCAGAGACCTGGTAAGGTTTGAAAACAAATCGCTCAGTATTGGCAACTATTACAAAGTGAACATTTCTCTGTGCTTACTGCTTTTTGTGCCTTACAGTCTGTCTCTAATACACATTTGCGTTGGGTGACAGCTACACTTTGTGTATTCCCTCTAGATTGCCATAAAACCAGGAAGGTGAGGCTCATCTGCATTTTGATGAGTCTCCCTGGGCAGGAAGGGGGAGAGGTGGCTCACACTTACATCTGAATAGGCTGTGTCCTGTCTTCATGGAAAGCACTGATTTACTCCCAAGGGTAAGTCTGACAGCAGGACTGGGCTGAAAGGTATCCTTGTGCACTTCTGAGAATTCTTTTGAAGTCACCCCTTACACCAAAGGGCTCTTTTGGGAAAAAGTACACGGTCTATGGCCCCCACAAGTCAGATACTTCTGAATCTTGAAATGAACCTATGTCAGAAGGACTGCTGTGCTGCTTAAAGGACTTAACTGGACTTCGTTTCTGGAAGGCCTGCTTTTCTGCTTGTTGCCCTGCTAACTGCTGCTTCCTGACTCTGCTGGAAGGAGAGCTTAACTCTGCCTTCCATCCAGGTGATCTCCAAGGGCTTGCTGGCTTGCCTCCTATTTTCTGAAGTCTTAGCGAAACAAATGACTTCCTGGATTCTGCTGGTCCTGCTGGACTCTGCCTTATGGGAGTCCTACCCTTGCCTTAGGTGCCCCCACTAAGCTCTGGGCCTCAAAAGTAGATTCTGCTTCGTCATCACTTACAGCTCCTGGGCCCCTGAAGTCAAGCTTTTGGGCTCTTTGTGACCGCAACAGCCGTGTTAACACTGGGACTTCGCCAATCGCTCAAAGGATCATCACGAGCCACCGCAGCATTGTGCCCTTACACAGCAAGGGTCGCTGACTGCGATGCTCCATCTGCCATCCACGATGCCCGCCCGACTCTTTTGCCAGCTGGATCATTGCTGACAATTCCCTACCTGGTCCAGGTGGCTGTCTCCCCATGAATAGGGCACTTTGTTCAGCTTGAAAAGATAAAATGTCAGCGGGACCTGTTTGGAGCTGTGTGCGACCTGCGGTCCATCATGATCAGCCTGAACTTTCAATTTACCCCGGTCTAGCACAACCTAAACTAACCTTTTAGCGCTATTTATTTATAAGCGCTGTTTTTGGTTTATTCTTTGATAATCCATAACTCTGGTTCTACTTATTAGATTTTTTTCATTTTGGTCTAGTTTTATTCGTAAAAATATAACTTTGTGTGGATGCTTTTTTGTGGTGTATTCATTGTGTTACTTCCGTGTGTTGCACAAATACTTTACACATTGCCTTTGCAGATAAGCTTGACTGTTCTGTGCCAAGCTACCAGAGGATGAGCGCAGGTTGTCATATTGTGTATCTACCTTACCCTGACTAAAGTGGTAGTTCATGCCTGGCCTGGGTGCATACCTCAGTCAGCCAGGAACCCCATTTCTAACACCAGATTTACCAAGGGTGGTAGATCTGGAAATGCATCAGAATTCTATGCTTCCCCACCAGAGGAGCAACACGTAGAAATATCTTTATTTCTATTAGTTTTTCTTCTTTATAAGCATGCTGCACTCTGCAGCACTAACACAGTAAGAGGAATATGCCTCTCAGGGTTGCATTCGTGCAGGAAGGTTCCTCTTCCTGTAAGAAAACAATCCTGCTTACAATGCAGGCAACCCTGCATATAGTGTACATTTGCCTGCACTGGCGCATGGAAGCACATTGTGCCCCAGTGCAGGGAAAAGACAGGATGCATTCCTACCCTTTCCCTTTCACGCAGCACAGCAAGGTGACTTGCAGTGCAGCCAGGAAGGGGATTTGCTTCACTGTGCTGTGTGATTTGGTAACATATATGCCCTAAATAGAGGACGATGCGACGCTGAATGAGTGGATAAAAAGCCACTATCAAAACAGTCCACTTAGGTGTCTGGAATGCAATTGTGTCCCCGAATGACTTTCTGATTGCGTAAATCATTATAATCTCCTTTCTGTGAGGGAAAATGTAATAGGCAAAAAGAAGAACATTATGTTTGTGGTTCCAACAATCTTTGCACAAATGCTCATTTCATTCAGGTTCTATTTTAGTGACATCTCCTACCTCTTCATTGGCTCATAACTTGGTGAGGGCTAGGAGGAGTCAAAGAATGTGAATGGAAATCTCAGTCCACGGTGAAAGGGAGGTAGTGTGAGTTCGCTTTCCTCCGTGAGATCTGATCACGCCTTGACAGGGCTCTTAGGATTTCCTGCAATAGTCCCAGAGCAAGACTGGCAAGGTGAGTATTGTGTATAGATACAATCTTATGTCTTCTCGCCATCCTTTCTCTCTATTCTCCCTGCTTCAACCCCTTCATGGGAGGCCAATGTTATTTTGCCTGAAACTGTTTTGCAACACATTTCCTACTGTTTCCGCAACAACTAACCTGCTGCTACTAAAATGATTCACCTCCTTGAGTCAGAGAACAGTTTAGTTCCCTAAAATGTCTCCTAGGGCCCCCGACAACTGGGTGCCAAAAGGATGAGGGTGAACGTCCCATCGCAATATCAATCAAGGACACTCTGGTCTCTAATCACATCATCAACTTAGCTGAAGAGAATGTTTGCTTGGGTCCACAAGTCAGTGCCACAACTGCTGTTGGGTAGAGCAAGCTGGATCTTTAACCTTCTTAACATTATACATTGAGTAAGTTCAAGTGTATGATCTATCCTTGTTGGATACTGAAGTTTTGGGACACATCCTGCAAGTGCTCTTGAGAGAGACATCCAATATACAGCCCCACATCCTCTACTCCTGTGGTGTGGTGTAGAGTGGTGAAGAGTACAGTATAGTGGCACAGAGTGGAGTGGCGTAGAATGTAGTGGCATAGAGTGAAGTGCTGCAGAGTGAAGTGGTGTGGAGTGCAGTGGTGCACAGCAGTGCGGTCCAGTTCACCATCTGCTTGGGTTTCACTGATCACGCTAAAATCGTCGTGGAGTCTTTACATCAGAGCTTGCGTGCTAGATCCACTGACTTTCTTTTCGTAAAACTCCGACTCTCTTTGAGAGACATAAGAAAATGAGTTGATGCCTGGCTCCTATAGCCACACATGTGTAGGGGAGGAGGTCGGGGTGGGGCGTGGCCTTGAGTAGGAGAGAAGGAATTCTAAAATGTTGAATATTGTGCTGTCTGAGTAGCTGACTTCACCTAAAAAGTAGAAACGGGGACGAGGCAGGGAAAGAGTCGACAATGCCACATCTACATGGTAAATCTGACATCCCTTGTGCTTGCACCGCGCGCGCAGAAGTAAGTTGTCAGAGTTGGCAAATGGAAGGGAATAATTCTCAGTTCAGTAAGCAAGCTACATAAATGCTATGCTATAATTCCTGTTAGTGGATCAGGGTTAACATCCTTAGCAAATGATTCAGTGAATCCTGAAGAGTCGCTGAAGACACTGAGGAGCTAATGAACCTTGGGAATCAGCTGGAAGGCGCCCTGTCAGTCTGCATTGATTGAATATGTATGCAGCCTGGATCTTGTCGCATGATGGCTGCATCTTCCAAAGCACCGTGATTACCTATTGAAGGTTATTTCGAAAGGCGCGTGCTCTCTTGACAATGAACTTTAGCGTAATTATTTGAAAGACTTATTCTTTTTTTTTAGAAGAAAAACATTTCCAGGAAAAACATTATCCTTCATTCAGAGAGCATTCGCTATGAAAACAGGGCACGTAGCAACAAAGTTTGCTGCATTTGAAATAACAGGTTTTGAAGAACATAATATATATTTTTCCAGAAAGGTCACCTCATTCACCTCTAAGCACTCAATAAAGTATACATTTCAAAGACACATTTCTATATATTTATCTGGTGATACAATAGTGAAAAGTGGTGGAAAGGGTCTTACTACAAATGCAACGACTCCATTACGAAGATGTCAACCTGTATTTGTTTTTGATGGCTATAGCAGAAGACTGTGTTTAATCTCTTTATTACAGCTTTGAATACAAGCCTGTTACAGTTTAAACATTCATCCTCACGAGGTCGAAATAATAAATATCTTTTGAAAGCAGCGAGCGGACGCTTTAGCTTAATAGGACTGTTAAGTTGATTGAACTTGATAGTTATAACAGTTATGAAAATGTACATACATAAAACCAGACACTGGTAGCTAGTGAATTACACTTCTGTGTGGGTATTTAGCCATGATTAGTTTAATATGTTATCAGTGATTAATAGTGTTCATTTAAAATCAACTGTGAGAGTCCATTTGCAGTGTCTTTAGTTGTGTTTTAGCATTGTTGTACGCCAGTGTGACTGCTGTTCGGTGTGGCTAAACGTTAGTAGCTTGGAGGAGTGGTGTGGAGTGTTGTAGAGAGGAATGGCAAAGAGTGGAGTCGAGTGTTGTAGAGTGGAGTGGCATAGAGTTTAGTAATGCAGTGTGGCGTATAGTGGAGTGGTGTAGAGTAAAGTGTACTGGTGTAGAGTGCATTGGTGTTGAGTGCTGCAGACTATAGTGGTGTAGAGTGATTTGGTGTTGATTGCACTGACAGAATTCAGTGGTGTACAATACATTGGTATAGATTAGAGTGTTACATAGTACAGTACGGTAGCGTACAGTGCAGTGATGCAGTGATGGAGTGATGTAGAGAATAGAAGAATGGCATAGAGTACAGCAGCATTGAGTACAGTGATGCAGAGTAGAGTAGAGTGGCATAAAGTGGTACAAAGTAGAGTATAGTGCCGTAGAGTGCAGTGGCATGATGTGCAGTGGCATAGAGTGGAGTGCTGTAGCGATCAGTGTTGTACAGTGAATTAATGCAGACTAGAGGGATGTAAAGTGAAGTGGTGTAGCGTGCCTTGGCATAAAATGCAGTAGTGTAGAGTAGAGTTCAGTGGAATAGAGTGCAGTGTCGCAGAGTAAAGTGCCAGAGTCCAGTGGTGTAGAATAGTTTAGAGTGCATTGGCTCAGAGGGCAGCAGCGTAGAGTAGAATGGTGTAGAGCAGAGTGACATAGAGTGCAGTGGCATAAAGTGCAGTGGCATAAAGTGCATTGGTGCACGGTGTAGTGGAGTGGTGTAGAGTGCAGTGGCGTAGAGTGTAGTCATGCAAAGTAGAGCAGAGTACAGTGGTGTAGAATGGAGTGGAGAGGCATAGAGTGCAGTGGCTTTGAGTGAAGTGCTGCAGGGTGCTGTGGCGTAGAGTGAAGTAGTGCACAGTAGAGTGGCGTAGATTTCAGTGGTGGAGAGCACTGCATTGCAATGTAGAGTGGTGTACAGTGCAATGGCATAGAGGGCAGCGGCATTGAATCCAGCAGCTTACAACGGAGTATCGTAGAATGCAGTGGTGTAGATTAGAGTAGTGCATAGTAGAGTACAAAGTGCAGTGCGCAGAGTGCAGTTATGCAGAGTAGAGTGGAATAGAGTGCAGTGCATAGAATACAGTAGCATAGAGTGCAGTGGTTCAGAGTAGAGTACAGTGGCATAGAGTAGAGTGGCATAGAGTGCTGTGTCATAGAGTGGTGAGAAGTAGAGTGATGTAGACTGCAGTAGTGTAGAGTGGTGCAGAATATAGTCTAGTGGAGTAGAGTGGAGTGGCATAGAGTGGAGTGCTGCAGAGTTCTGTGGTATAGAGTGAAGTAGTGCACAGTAGCGTGGCGTAGATTTCAATGGTGGAGAGCACAGTGTAGCAGTGTAGAGAGGTATAAAGTGCTTTTGCGTAAAGTGCAGTGGCGTAGAGTAGAGTGGCATAGAGAGCAGTGGCATAGACTATAGTGTTGCAGAGTAGAGTATAGTGGCATAGAAAGCATTGGCTTAGAGTGCAATGGTTTAGAGTAGAGAGGCATAGAATGAAGTGGCATAGAGTGCAGAGGCATAGAGTGGAGTGGTGTAAAGTAGATTAGCATAGAGTGCAATAGCATTGAGTAGATTAGATTGCAGTACAGTGGATTGGCAGAGATTGCAGAGGCGTAAAGTGGACTGGTACAGAGTAGAGTTCCCCGGCGCAGAGTGTACTGGCATGGAGCGCAGTGGTGTAGTTTTTTAGTGTAGAAGAGTGGCATATAGTGGAGTGCTGCAGAGTTCTGCGGTATAGAGTGAAGTAGTGCACAGTAGAGTGGCATAGATTTCAGTGGAGGAGAGCACAGTGTAGCAGTGTAGAGAGGTATAAAGTGCTTTTGCGTAAAGTGCAGTGGCGTAGAGTAGAGTGGCATAGAGAGCAGTGGCATAGACTATAGTGTTGCAGAGTAGAGTATAGTGGCGTAGAAAGCACTGGCTTAGAGTGCAATGGTTTAGAGTAGAGAGGCATGGAATGAAGTGGCATAGAGTGCAGAGGCATAGAGTGGACTGGTGTAAAGTAGATTAGCATAGAGCGCAGATTGCGTGTGCTCTCCCCTGAGGCGGAAAGCCGGGGGTTCTTTTCCCTCTTTACCTTTATTGTGCAAAGAATTATTTTGACAACGTGTGGCAGCTATCATTTTTAAAGTGTGTAAATATTTTAAAAAGGTCGCTTTTACCATCGCCTGATTATTAAAACATTCGGTGCCAGATTTAAGTAGCACCGAGGCCCCTCTTCCTGACCGGTACAGCCGAGCTTGGGGCTGACGCCGGCAGGACTGAACGGGCGCCATCTTGGGCGAACTTTTCGGGTGGTGGTCCAGTAGTTGGACGCTTCCCGCCTGCCCAACGTTATTTATTCCAGCAGCTCAGGTAGGGCTCAGATTGCGTGTGCTCTCCCCTGAGGCGGAAAGCCGGGGGTTCTTTTCCCTCTTTACCTTTATTGTGCAAAGAATTATTTTGACAACGTGTGGCAGCTATCATTTTTAAAGTGTGTAAATATTTTAAAAAGGTCGCTTTTACCTTCGCCTGATTATTAAAACATTCGGTGCCAGATTTAAGTAGCACCGAGGCCCCTCTTCCTGACCGGTACAGCCGAGCTTGGGGCTGACGCCGGCAGGACTGAACGGGCGCCATCTTGGGCGAACTTTTCGGGTGGCGGTCCAGTAGTTGGACGCTTCCCACCCGCCTCACACAGGATAAAATGACGACGTTCTCCCGTCCGCGCAGCGGACGGACGCAGTGGGCGCGCCGGTGGCGTGCCAAAGACAAGCCCGTCTGCGCCCGTCCGTGCCTGGATCGGGCCCAGGGCCACCCCCCCTGGATCTCCTCCCCTACCCCCACGAGGCTACTACTCCGCTACCCAGCTCTGCCAGTTACGCCCCCCGACACATCAGGCCTGTCTCAAATCTAATCCTCTCTCCCTTCTTACAAATTCAGCCACTCACTGTCCATATTGCAAAACCTTGGTTCCTGCTATTCACAAACAACCAGCTTGTACTAGTCATAATTATGCAGAACTGTATATGATCGCTCTCACCAATGTCCGCTCGCTAGGCAAACACTGCCAGGACATTCATGAGCTGATCATTGACTATAAAATAGACCTACTGTTTATGACAGAAACTTGGATGGATCAGGCATCCGATCCCGATCTGGTGATCGCTGTCCCCAGTGGGTTTACCATTCACAGATTGGACAGACAACAAAAAAAAAGGTGGTGGCATCGCCATAATTGCTCGTGATACTTTCTCGGTGAGGACAAGAACTATCACCCGATCCTCCTGTGAGGCCCTAGAATACAAAATTAAGCTGTCCCCAACCTATACCCTTAAGGGGATTCTTCTTTATCGTCCTCCGGGGCCCAGGAATGATTTCATCTCTGACTTTAGGTCAACATTGGAAGAATCAGCTCTTGATAACTCTCTCACAATATTAGGAGATTTTAATTTTCATTTTGACCTACCAGACAACCCTGATACTGCTACTCTTTTAGCAGATATGTCCACCTTTGGTCTTCATTCCCTGGTTCATTCCCCCACGCATGAAGGTGGACACAGCTTGGATGGCATCTTCACAAACGTAGCAGGCCTACAAGTCACTCAAATACTTCCCCTCACTTGGACCGATCACCATCTTATCATGGCATCTTTATCAGCGCACGATCTATCGACTAGTAAACAGTGCCCTAATCCCTGTCAACCTTATTTGGCCTGGGATGATATTGATACTTCAAGGCTGGAAATTCTTCTGGCTGACACCATCCCAGTGCTCTCACCCGACCCCAATATTTCTACTTCCCAATTATATGATTGGTTGAGCTCCGCAGCCACCGAACTGGTCCAAGTCAAGCAACGGTCTCGAAATAGATCTAGTCCTTCAGCCCCATGGTACTCAGAGGCACTACGCACTCAAAAGCAACAGTGTAGGAATAGAGAGAGGCACTGGCGAAAAGAGTATACAGAGGAGGCCAAATCCAAGTACAAAGAGTCAGTGACCAAATACAAAATTTTAATTTCTGAAGCCAAGAAAAAATATTATTGTGAAAGAATAGATCTAGCAAAAAACTCCAATAAATTACTCCATGAGACCACCAAACAGTTAGCTGGTTTAACTGCAGATCTGACACCTCCCCCCTCCCAAGCCCTCTGTGATGATTTGTCTAACTTTTTCTTCAGCAAAGTTGATGACATCTATCGGGTGTTTGCCAATAACATCAATGTTCTACCGAAACCCCCGATTCCCTGTCATGGCCCTACCTTCCTCCAGTTCAAAGAGGTCACTTCTGAGCAGATACAAAAAATGTCATCTTCTATAAAATCAGGCTCAGCCCTAGACCCATGTCCGCTGAAGGTCCTGCGCCCAATCATGGAAACGGTTCTTCCAGCCATGACCACTATCTGTAACTCGATGTTTGACACAGGTATCTACCCAGAGATTTAAAAAAAGACCCTCATAAAACCTCTCCTCAAAAAACCTAATTTGGACAGGGAAGAACCTAAAAGCTATCGCCCTATTGCCAATCTTCCTCTCCTGGCAAAAATAGTTGAGAAAATTATGAATTCTCAATTATCATCCTTTCTCGAGGATCACAAACTCCTGGACGAATCTCAGTTCGGCTTCCGCCAATTTCACGGAACAGAGACTGCCCTGGTTAAAGCGGCGGATGATATCAGAGCTACCCGGGATGGGGGAGGAACGGCAGTTCTGATTCTGTTGGACCTTTCAGCAGCCTTCGACACGGTCGACCATATCACCTTGGTCGACCGTGTCGAGGGCTTGGGCGTTCGATGTAATGCCAAGAGACTGCTCGCCTCTTTTCTGGCAAATAGGTCCCAGGTCGTGACTGTCGGATCCTTTAAATCATCCCCACTGTCATTACCATGTGGTGTCCCTCAAGGCTCATCCCTGAGTCCGACACTATTTAACATTTATGTGTCGGACCTTGCCCAAGTCATCCCGGCACATGGGATGAGCCTCACATCTTACGCTGATGACACCCAGTTGGTACTCGCCATTAAGAATGATGGGCCAAAAATCGCTAGCAGTTTTAATCAAGGCATGTCGGCAATTGGGAGTTGGATGGCTTCAAATTGCTTGAAATTGAATTCCGACAAATCGGAAGTTGTTATTTTCGGCAACTTATCCCCGGCGTGGTCATCCAGCTGCTGGCCGTCATCCATGGGCCACCCCCCGGCCCCAGTATGTAAGGTAAGGAACCTGGGAGTCATGTTTGACGATCACCTGACCTTTCTGCCACATGCAAATCAGATCTCTTCCTCAGCCTTCCATAAATTACGGCTTATTATATTTTTTTTACCTTTTTTACCCGAGACAGCTGGCAAAACATTGGTGTGCTCCCTGGTTTTGTCTACTTTAGACTATTGCAATGCTCTGTTTTTATGTGCCCAAGAAAGAGTGCTGCAGAAAATGCAGGTTATCCAAAATGCCGCTGCAGGCTATTAGGACGCATTCCTAAATATCAATCGGTGTCTCCCATTATAAAACAGCTTCACTGGTTACCGGTACGAACGAGAATAAAATTCAAGTCTCTGTGCCTGGTATACAAGGCTTTACATAATGTCGGACATGCATTTCTCACTAAAAACCTCATCCCCTACCATCCTTCCAGAATGCTACGATCAGCTAGCTCACATGATCTGGTGGTACCACGTACCAAATTGGTTTCATGGGGAGATAGAAGATTCCTTGTAGCTGCACCAAAACTTTGGAATACCCTGCCACATTCTATTAAAACAAGCACTTCCCTTTTGTCTTTCCGTAGGCAGCTTAAGACCTGGCTTTTTAATCAATGAACCTCCAGCTCCCCCATTGGTTGAACACTGCAGTAACTCAGCGCCGAGATGCCCTAGGGCCTTCGTTCGCGCTTTATAAGTGTCAAAATAAATAAATAAATAAATAGCATTGAGTAGATTAGATTGCAGTACAGTGGATTAGAAGAGATCGCAGAGGCGTAGAGTGGACTGGTACAGAGTAGAGTCCCCAGGCGCAGAGTGTACTGGCATGGAGTGCAGTGGTGTAGTTTTTCAGTGTAGAAGAGTGGCATATAGTGGAGTGGCGTAGAGTGGAGTTGTGCAGAGTATAGTGTAGTCGCATAGACTGGAGTGGTGTAGAGCAGAATCGTGTGGAGTGCATTGGGGTGGACTACAGTGGTGCAGAGTAGAGTAAAGAGACGTAAAGTGGCGTAGAATGCAGTGGCATAGAGTGGAGTGATGCATAGTGGAGTAGAGAGCGGTGGCACAGGGTGCAGTGGCATGGTATAAAGTGGAGTGGTGCAGAGTAGAGTTCAGTGGCATGGAGTGGTGTAGAGTAGATTTGAGTGGCGTAGAGTGGAGTGTGGATGGTGTTGTTGCACACTGTCATTACAGAAAACACATTTTTGATTGAAATGACAATTACATTTGCACAGACCTACAGTTGTACTGATAAAACTATGAAGTGCACTAATGATAATTGAAGTGCGCAAATGGCATTGTCTAGTCTTTGGATGTGTTATGAACATATTAAAACATTTAAAGCATTTATTTCCAACACACTTCAGAAGTAACAAAAAATATGCTTCATTTGTGCTTTGATATTTCTGATATATTCTGACATACTTTCACAGTTCATTTAACTGTTGTTGTGTGCTAGAAAGAAAGCTGATCCTCAACCCCCAGTATCGAGTAAGATTGCCACATCAATCCTCGTACTTTGAATTCAGAGAAAGAAAAGTAAACACCAAGCTCCTCGGAAGACAGAGCCTGACCTTTGACCTCTGTCTTTGAATGCACAGCAAATGTGGCAATTTGAGAACAAGGCTTTCAGGCCTATTTACAGAAAGTAGCACTTGTGGAAGAATACAAGTCCTGCCAAGTATCACGCATCAGGATTTAGACTAATGCATTTCAGTGTGGTATTCAGTATTACCGCACAGAAATGCGTTATCACACATAATGCATGTGTCTCACAGCAGCCACTGAAGTGCTGACTGGCTATTAAAACTGTTTAGTTTTGCAGCGCGCCATGACCCCACTGCTCTCACAGGCTTGCAGTTGAGCTATTAATTTAGCCTGCTAGCAGAGTGAAGATTCAAACTGATACAATGTATTGCATTGAATCCCTGCGGAGCTGGCGCGCGTCACATCCTGCTGCCAGAGCCAGTCCTGGAACTTTGTAAAGGAAAGCGGCAGCTGGCTAGTATTTTGCGCAGCTCCGTAAATGTATTCAAATACAGCGCTTGCGACACCGAGCTGCCTGCTGCATGGAGCTTGTACCAGCGCCACTGTGAGCTATGAGCCATTTTACTTAACCCCTCAATTCAATAATGTCAGACCTGATGGAGCCTGAGAGGCACGAGTGACCGGGGGTTGCAGCGGCCAACAGGACAGAGTCTGCGTGTCACTGGATGGCCCAGCCTCGGGACTCACTGCCCTGGAGGGTGGCTATTAATTGAGGCATCTGGCTGGCAAACCCAAATTACGTGGGGCGCATTGGCTTGTGGCAAAAGTGAGCCTGCAGCCACTGCCTTACAGAGAGACGGCGTGTCAACCATTTCTTAGAGCACCACCCGCCACACTCCTCCGGACTCTGCAACTCCTGCCCAAGTAAGTGCCATGAGCCTGTATGATTTACACAAAGAATGGTAGCACGCGGTCAGGCAGCTGCAGCCTGCAGTCAGTGTCTGCCGGTGTTAGTACTAAGGTCACAGGTGACACTACAGGGTATTTTCAATTTCGAATATCCTCCTGGCCTGGGCCCTCAGTTGGTAATTTAATATTTGTGCTCGATTTCTTGCAGTACACCAGACAGAATGCTTGTGAACACTGCTAAGCAGTTCAGTTTCATCCTGAACTGTTGTTTGCTTGATGGATGAACTACCTATTAATTACATCAGCTGTTGTCAGGGGATATGTGCTACGAATAACATTTGCCAGACTTGAGAACCCACGAAAGAGTCATTGTGTTGGTATAATGTTTGTCTGATGTAAAGTGCCCTGACATCATACACTGGTATGAGCAGCACTATAAGACAAATGAACAGTTTGTGAGAGAGGGACTGAAATATGTTAGAGTGCTTTAGAAATGAAAGAGATGATATAAGGCATATAAATGATTGATACTACACAATGGTGTTGGGCTATATATGATAGACAAAGAGCATTACAGTAGAAATTACAGCAGTCACCAATATTGAGTAGCAACAAAGGGGAAACATCACTTACAACAAATCTTTTACAACGCACTACCATTACAACGCAAACCATTACAACGCATTGCGCTGGGGGGCGCTCTAGGATAGGGAATAGGTTAATTTACTATCCAATAACCTTCCCTAGTGTCCACGGGGACTGGAGTTGGAATAGTAAATTAAACTATTCACTATCCAGCACCCAAAAGGGCTATGCGTTGTAGTGGTATGCGATGTAAAAACCGCGTTGTAACAGCATGCGTGGTAAAAGCATGTGTTGTAACGTCATACATCCGCAACAAAGCCATAGGTCAATTGCAGCCATTTTAAGATTTTCTTAGAGTTTCTCTTTGCTTAAATGGGTGCAATTTCCTATCTTTATATGCTTTCCTTGTCTTTATTGCTTGATTTTGCTTGTGCGAATGTGCCACTCATAGTCATTTAAATGTCACTCATAAATACATGGAAATTAGGAAAATGTCATACATAAGCAATCTGAAACCTTGGCAGCTATGGGAAAGGTGTTGTGAAAAGGCCTTGCTCTTTGGGAAGGCCATACTGATCCTGGACAGCCTAAAACAAATAAAGCCAGCAAACATACAACCATGAAATGTGAGTTACAAACCACAAAGCAAGTGGTAAGTAACGGGCGGAATGCATTCCCAGGGAGGTTTCTGAATGCCCCCAAGATGTCTTTAGCAAACCAAGCAGCTGTGCTGTCTGGTAAATTTCAACTTAAAGGTCTCATTCCTTCTGACTGGTGAGCTGGTGCCACGTTCAGGGGGCCACGAGTCATGAAGTGTCAACTTCTCTCACTTTGAAGGGTGATTCTTCTACTGCTGACCTCCCATTGTTTTTTTTAATGCAATTTTGTGTGCCGCAAACTCGGCCCAAGGGCACTGGAACACTTTACTTACATTAGGAGCAGTTACATCTCCCAGGTTCAAGGGATAAGCGAGGTACTTGGGAGATTACAACCCTACCACAACAGGCACAGGGCAGAGTTACCACCATCTAGCGCTATGGCTGCCGAAGGTGAGTTGCACCAGAGTGGCTCATAGGAACGGGGAAGTTCGATAAGGGACAGTGCATCACAGGCACTGAAAGAAGTGCAGATCGGATAGAGCAAAATCGCTTGCCTAAGAACCCAATGGTGCAGTGAGACTCAACAATCATCCGGTAAGGTAGTGCTGCAAGAACCACACATCCAAAGCTGCGAGGAGGCGAAAACACTCATCGGGAGTTCGGTGACTGGTGCCATTTTGTCTGCAGTGATCATGGCCAGGCGACCTGAGTATGAGCGATGGGATACTGGTGGTCAACCAGGTAAACTGCAACTCTGAAGCATTCTACAAGTAAGTTTCCCCGGAGAGAGCTCCGCACTACATCTGCGGTCCATTGAGCAGTGCTTTCCCTCCCCACTTCAGAAGAAGGATGAAAGGCTGTGCTTTTTTGGAGGTTCTGTACAGCTTCTATTATTGGCATGCCTGACCTGAAAATGGCGCCTGTATTTGCCAAGTATTCCAATACCGGCACCAAAAGGCAAGCAAACATCGCTTGAACCCCCTGTGCCGCTGAAATTCCGGAATCGGAACGACCACAGCGCATAAAGGTCTGCGGAATGCACCAAAAAAAACAGTAATTAAGCCTGAAATGAATATTAATGCATCGGGCCCAACACACAAGATGGAGGCCACTTGCGCCGAACGTAAGAACAAAGAGGAAAACATCTCGAACCTCCTGAAGCGCTCCTAAATTGTAGCTGCACCTAGCGCAAGCACTGGAAAAGGAACCAAGCACTGCTCAACAGGAGGGACTGACCATAGCAGCCCCCTAAAGGAATCGGAGCCAGTAACGTGATCGGGGTTGGGCGGGGTGGAAGAGCCCGGACGCGCTGAGCTGCAGAGGTGTCGAAGACTGTGAAGGTGAGAGACCTGGGGGGCACTGATCTGGCGGGGCTGCTGCGAATACAGCGCAGCTTTAGGAGAACGGAGCGGCAGCTCCTCAATGACTGCCGGAGCTCGAGTACTTTATGGGTGTGAGAGCACAGTACTGCAGGAGACTGAGGATGCACCGCCGAAACACCCGAAATCCCTTGAGCTGTACAATAGCTCATTATCAATGCCACACTATTAAAATGTTTGATGTGGACTTCATATAGCTTCTGTACAACTGGCATCAACAGGCTGAAAGGGCTCCCTTGAAGGTGAAACATACCCGAGATGCCACATTGGATTGGTGCATAGTCCGGGGTCCACAGGCACACCAACCCCTCCTGCAATAGTGCAGAGCAACTCACCAACCTAGGAGGCACTGCCAGAGGAACTCATTGGCAAGGCAACTCTCGGCTAGCAGATTTGACCACTAAAGGTGCTAGAAACCAGCTCAACATGCTGGCTCTTGTAGACACCTCGCCCTTCTACGACCTCCTTGAAGTCATCCTCAGCCTTATGCTCTGGAGAGTAAACAACCAGCCCAAGAGCAACAGTACGAAATCTCTACACTACTTGCCCTTTCCCCTCTATGGACGGCTCTGGAAGCTCTAGCCCACCCTTCCTTATAGGGTTCCTGCCCCCCGTCCCACTTAGTCACCATGCCCCACACCACATCATCCCGCTCTAAACCCGCTTCTGCAAACCACTTAAAAGCGCACGGCCTGAACTCCTTCGTGATCAGCTTCCCCCCTAACCTCTCACCCAAAGCAAAAAAAACATTTAAACAAAAATTGATCAGACAGCATCCTGAATCACTATTCGTGGGCATCTATCAATGCGCCTCCAAAGGACAAGTACAAATGGATTTCATCTTCCACACGGAAAGACCCGAAACATGGAACTCCATACTCAGATTGCAACTCAATATCTCTAAAATGAATAACACGTCCCATAGTTGCAAACTGACTTTCTCAGCCCCTAACCTTACTATGCGAAATGGGAACACCGCTGCGACCATCTACTCCAAAGGCACAGTCCTGATACAAGCCAACAATGACAACCTAGAAATCTTTGATGCTCTCTTTCTATCTCTCTGGACTTCCCCCTCCCACGCACTACTCCCCCGCTCACCCGTCCTCCTCTCCCAGAAGAACCCGACCCGCCAAAAGAACTCACCCACCATCCCGGTGCACCCTAGTAATAACACCTGCTTCCCACCATGAGACACCACCTCCAACACTACCAGAGAAAGCAAAACCCTTCTACCCCCCTACAGCAACCTCCCTGTCCCGACCACTTCCCTCCATCCCTCCCAACCCACTTCGAACAACCTCAACAAACAATATGCGACTCCCAACCCCCCCCCCCAGTCCTTCGTGCAAATTAAAACCCACGCCACAACAAGGCCCCAGGCTTCGCACACCGCCGACCCCGCCTAGATCCCAAATGAACTCCTCACGCATCAAAGGGCAACCTAAAAAAGATAGGCTCTCCCCCCCAGGGTTAACTTTCCCGCACAGAACACCTACACTGACACAGAGACTGGGCAGTGGCTCACCATGCTTAAAAGCCTCATCCTCATCAACCTGGCCGCACCCATAATGTCTCACCATTACCCATAACACAGGAGCAATCCTAGACGCCATTATTGCCCAGCACAACACTGTCATGATAGACTGGATCCTGCCCGTGGACTAGTCTGACCAATACTTAATCCTTTTCCACCTCACTCAGCCTATCACACCTAAACCTCCCACCCATGACCCTTCAAAATAGACTAGAAACTTCACCCAGATTAACATGACTGACCTAGAGGGGAGGGTTAACTCTCTCCTCACTGCCACCACAGACAATCCATCCACAACAGAACTCAACGCCCACTACAACACAAACATGACATCCATTCTAGATCAAGTAGCCCCCTTAAAACTAAAAGAAAAAAAACCAGGATCATCCCATCCAGACCCTGGCTCAACATGGACATCAACAACAAAAGAAGACAACTAAGAGCTACAGAAAGGCTATAGAGGAGCAACCACTCCGCAAACCTACTCAAACAACTCAAAGCTGCCCGAAGGAAATACAAAAACACATCTGCAGCTAAAAATCCACCTTCTTTGCGCCACCCTGGACAACGCAAAAAACAGGCCCAATGAACTGTTCAAAATCATCAGACAGCAAACCTCCAAACCCCCCCGGAATCCTCTCTACAGGCCTCCAAAGACCTGTGTGAAAACTTTGCCAACTTCTTCAAAGAGAAAATCACCAAGATTGAGCTCTCACTGGACATTAATGTCAACCTCGTCTGCAAAAACCTGCCTCCAGTGACAGTAGATAGCTCACCCAAGCACCCCACAAAAACCTGAAAGTCCTTCAATCCCATTGCGGAATTCAAGATCCTCAAACTGATCTCCACCTCCAAACCAGCCTCTCACGTCCTTGGCCTGATTCCGACCAAACTGACCAAAAAACAGAGGGGCATATTATCAAGAAGAGTATTAAAATTATCACCGCTTTAGTGGCAGGAAACTGACACTAAAGCTGCGATAATGGGCTTGATAATATGTCCTTTAGAATACCCATAGAAGCCCATGTTTACACCAGAACATGGGCTCCTGTGGGAATTCACAAGGGCATATTATCAAGCTCATTATCACCGATTTAGCGGCAGTTTCCTGCCACTAAAGCGGCGATAATTTTAACATCATTTCTTGATAATATGCCCCTTGGTCTCTCCATAGCCCTGCTCTGGTGCAATATCATTAACAGCTCCCTGAGAACCAGCATTAACCTGAATGCCTCAAAGATGGCCAAGTCACGCCACTTCTAAAAAAAACAGGCCTCGACTCCAAGGAACTGAATAACTTCAGACCCGTCTCCAATCTCCCCCTTCTATCCAAAATCCTGGAAAAATGCGTCCTCCAACAACTGACTCAGCACATGGATAACATCATCCTTTTTGACCCCCACCAATCGGGTTTCAGAAAAGGCTACAGCACCGAGACCGCGATTCTTAACATCACGGACGACATCCACAAATCCCTCGATACCGATCAATGCTGCCTCCTCATCCTCCTAGAATTATCGGCAGCCTTTGACACGGTTCATCACCAACTTCTCATCAAGGCTTTACAATAAAGGGTAGGAGCTGATGAGGTGGTCCTACGCTGGTTCCCCTCCTTCTTACACAGCCGTTCACAAAGGATAAAAAAAAAAACTTTTCCTCTGACCTGCACCCTGTCAACATCACATAAATCACATCAAGAACTCTGCAAAGAGTGCCTTCGTCGACCTGAAGTTACTTAACAAAATAAAACCATTCATCCCAACAAACGACCTCAAAGAAGCCACCCAATCACTGGTGCTATCCAGACTCGACTATGGGAAGGCCACCCTCACTGGTACAACTAAATCTCACCTGGCCCCCCTCAAAACTATTCTCAACGCAGCAGCTAGAATGGTCACTGGAACCAGGAAATACAATCACATCTCACCAACACTCATAGAACTAAAATGGCTCCCAATCGAACTGTGTGCCAGATACAGAACTGCCTGCCTCACACATAAAGCCCTGCACACAGGAAAACCCAAGTGTTTGGCTGCCAAACTCAAGAGGGCTGGTCAGACAAGTAACCTCAGGAGCTCCAGCACCCTACTACTCACCCCGATGAAAACATACAAACAAAAAACTGCTGCATCGTCCTTTGCTGGAAACGCACCCAAAATCTGGAACGCCATCCCAGTCGGTATCAGGACTATCCCGTCCTTCCCAAAATTAAAACAACAACATAAAGTCCTTTTTCTCAACCTGTCCCCCCCCCACGAATGGATAGCCACCAGCAAAACGCTATCCTCTGCTCACCGTCTCTTCCTGACATTGCTGCTCTAAGACTTACCTCCTCCCTGCTATTCGACCCCCAGCTGCTCCTCCCCCCTCCTTAATTAGTTCAAGCCCAAGACAATGTGCACTCTATGAGGTAATCTCAGGACTCACAGACTACCTCAATGCTGCTCAGCACACTTGGACTGCCAAACGTATTTGCTGATTACTGCTTATTGTATGAATCTTGCTAAAATAACTGTTGTGAAGTGCTCCGATACCCTCGGGTAGGGCTAGCGCTATATAAAACTCCTTAGTCAACTTGTTTTTTTTCTTTGTCATGGGGGAAATTAAGTGACTTGTCCAGAATCACAGGATGTTGAGCCGACGCCAGGTCTCGGGTTTGGTTCCCCAGTTCCATAAGTCCTTGGTTCTGATCTGGGTGTGCAGCCTGGGGTAGTTGTGCTGGCTGTTCTTAGTGGTTTCTAGGCTCCATTACCTATTCCGGCAGGCCATGCTTTGATGCTTCCGTCCTTAGGGAAGTGGCACTTCTTTCTGGTTGTCCTCAAAGGACTTGTAGGTTTGAACAAGGACTTAGCCATCTGATTCATTCCTGCCCTGCACCTATGCAGTATGGAACTGTGTTCAGGTGAGATTCACGGGAAGGACCTTGTTGGGGCTACCTCACCAGGTGTGGAGAATGCATTTAGCTGCATGCATCAAATACATGCAGTTTTAGACTATTAAACACATACTGCACTGTGCTGCTTTGGTCCAGTTAATTGGTATCATAGCCTATAAATATTGATCAGTCTACTTCCCGTGCTTTGTGTGATGCCCCTAAATCGTAATTATGAGTAGAGAAAACAATATAAGTGTTCAATCCTGCACAGGAATCAGGGGAGGTGCTCAGTATTTTAGTAAAAAGTTTATTAGAGGCAATCCCCCCCTGACCTGCCTCACTCTCAGATGAGCCTTTACGGTGTGCAAAATTCATGCAATTTCCTCTTGCGTAATTACGCAAAATGTCAAGAGAACATTAAGCAAAATTATTAAAATCACAATCCCTCCTTTAAGCCCTATTTGTATGGCATGAATTCCATCCTAATGTGCATGCATTTTACCGTACAAATAGCACACAATCTTACATGATGTGAAGAGCAGTCCCTTGCCTTTTGTTTGTTCTTGTTCCTGTACTCCAGCAATAGTGTTTTTACACAGTGCAAACAGACAATTATGAAATAGGCATAAAGGCAAAATTTCGAGTATTTCGCATAATGTGTAATACTAGGCATTTAGCAGGTTGCATTTAGCAGCCTAATTGTCTGTTTATTATGAAATAGGGGTAATAATAATCTTTATTTAGATATAAAACATATCTTTAAAAGAATTTACAAATTCACAACCTGACCGAATATT
This sequence comes from Lissotriton helveticus, assembly GCF_964261635.1. Lineage (NCBI taxonomy): Eukaryota > Metazoa > Chordata > Amphibia > Caudata > Salamandridae > Lissotriton > Lissotriton helveticus. The sequence goes on along the minus strand of NC_136060.1, from coordinate 441,068,940 downwards.
AAGATAAAAAGTTCTAGGAAATAACAACACAATATAGATATAAAAACACAATCCATTGGCAATCTTTAAAAAAACAGGGATTTTGTCTCATAATATATTTTAAAATCACAAAAATTGAAACAGGACACCAGCTTGCATTGGGTATCACCAGATTATGTCTAACATTACTGAGAATAATGCCAATTGTTACTCATTTCGGTTAGAGAGAAAGCAAAACTAAGCACTTTAACATGGTCTCCTTAAGTTAAAGGTGTAATATGCTCGCTGAACAAATTTTGTAAATTTTATGTTTAGCACTATGTTTTCCGGGTTTAAGCCTAATTGTCTTCTTCCTCGGCCTCTTGTGGCTTTCTCCCTGAAAGCAGACTGTCGAGCAGGAGGATAATGGTGCCGTGCCAAGAGGAAAGATTGTACTCTCCGACGAATCTCTGGAGATTTGTAATATCTGTCTGAAAACGTGCACCTTCTCGGAAGGAAAACAAACCAAGCAACAGTCCCCACAGTGTCAGCCGTTCCTTCTCTTGCTGGCTCCTGGCGTGCTGGGTGAATGAGTTATTGGAAGGTGAATGAATGGAAGAATCCTGAGGCAGCAGCCTTGCAAAGCCTGTCTCCTAGTTGCATTCACTCACCAAGGCGTAGCGAAAGTCCTCCCATCTACATGTCAGTTCCTATGCTCTCTAGCCTGGCTGGTTGACCTCTATGGTTACAAAGAACATGACTATTTCAGATCAGGTCTGCAGGAAGCCTGAATCCGCCCTGAAGACGACGCATGCAGAACTCAGGGCCATATTGTCAAGAAAAGGCGATACATTATCGCCGCTTTTATTGGCAGGAAACTGCCGCTAAAGTGGTGATAATTCCCATAGAAACCCAGGTTAACTCCAGAACCTGGGCTTCCATGGGAATTCACAAGAGCATATTATCAAGGCCATTATCACCGCTTTAGCAGCAGTTTCCTGCCGATAAAAGCGGTGATAATGTATCACCCCTGCTTGATAATATGGCCCTCAGTCTTGCCATTTGTGCCTTTTGCAGCACCTGGTGAAGCCTTCCAACCTATAGCTCTTTCTGTACTGGTCAGGATTGATTGCGAGTACCTCTGCGGAAGATGGAAATATAGGGGCAGATTTATGATGGGAATGCGCCACGTTTGCGTCACGCAACTGCGGCGTAAACGTGGCGCATCCCTACGACCCATTTACAACGTGACACATCTAGGCAGATGCGTCACGTTGTAAAGCCCTGCGCCACTTGTGGGCGTTCCGGCGCAGGGTGGGCGTTACGGGGCAGGTGCGCCTCGCAAAAGTGGCTCAGTCACTTTCAGACCAATGCTGCGTCAAAACCCTGCGCCTGCTTGAAGCAGGCGTAGGTCTTTACGCAGCATTGTATAGATGGGGCACCCCCGAGCCTTGCTGGAGCTGCGTCGCGCTTGCGACGCAACTCCAGCAATGCGCCACCTTTACGGCACAGATGCGTCACGCATCTGTGCCGTTGTTGCCCCATGGTGCGCCGCATTGTAAATGCGGCGCAAAATAACTAGCGCATCCCTGGGGATGCGCCAGTTATCATAAATCTGCCCCATAGGGTTTTTGACAGAATTTTTTTTATGTTCTCAGGGCTTCGACTTTTAATGTTCTTTCTACTGTGGTTGCTTCCTATTCATTGAACACTTGGAGGAATTAGAAATACGACTTTGTGCTTGCCAAGGAGAATTCCAAAGGAAGGGTTAGAAAATATTGTGAATTGCACCATTACAAGTGGTACCCTCTTTGTATACTTTTTATTCCCTACCACAAAAGTACTCCATCATCACAGTACAAAATGTTTGAGCAAATGGGAGAGTGGCCTCAGACACCTCTGAGGCTGCATTCTAGAAGTGCCCTAGTGGAGCAATGGGCACTTCCATCCTCTTTTTGTATCTTCTTCTGTAATTCCAGTAGCGCTGGTGCACATGTAGTGCCGGAGTTATCATAAGTGGGTGTTCCCTCATTTGTAGGTGGTGTGGTGTGGTTACATGCAAATAAGAGAATCTCTTTGCCTCTGCCTGTATTATGGACGCAGGCGCAGGGGCAAACACGACTTTAGGAGGTGCACTGAAAGTGTACCATAAAAGGTTCTGCATTTTAATTGTGCCTCCTAATGGCAGCCCTTGGAGGTAGGAAAAGGGCCCCAAGGGACCCCCCAGACATCCTGTTGCAGGCGGGCACAGAATCTGCAATAATGGACACAGGTACTGGAGGTATTTGTTTGATTACATGAAAAGGTGTCATGCACTTCCAAGTTTAAATTGCTCAAATTCAACATATTGCATACCACATATCTAAAACCCAAACAATTACACAACAAGTATCAACTGTCCCTAATAAATGCCCTGGCTGGTATTCCAGGCAAGCACATCTAAAACACATGCACTTGAGTTACACAGAAATATCTTCACGTTAGCACAAGATTACTATCATAGAGCAGTTGACATGCAACTAAAGTTAATATCCACCACAGGCAGGGCCTACCAAATGCAGATCTCATCCTACTTTTTTCCAAGAGACAACTTGCCGCTGCCTGGTAATCAGTGCACTGCAGATCAAACAGCACTTTACCCCTGCTCACCACGGGTAAAGTCCTTGCACTCTACCTAAATCCTGGTCAAATTTGTCTACACCAAATAGGTACATTTAATTTAAATATACATCCCTAATAAAGGCAGGTTATGCCTATCACATCCCATGTCTGATAGGCCTTCATGGTCCCAACCTCCTGCAGCCGTGCCATAGCGGTGTTTGCAATGTGAGTTTAGTGTCCCAGTGGATGTGTTGCAGTGCGGACCTCCATGCCAGGAGAATTGTATGTGTGACTACTGGACGGACCAGAGGAATTGGGTTTCCATATAGAAGGGTCCGTAAATTAAAAGCTATTAGTAGGCCACAACACTCATTGTGCCGCCCACTAATGTAGCACTGCATGACTGAGGGCTGGCTGTCAAGGGTGTCATTTGCTACTTGGTATAACATCACAAAGTAAAGAATGTGGTTAGGAAGAGGGAACAGCTGGCTATGCTTTCATCACTGACCGGTTATGTTGATCACACCGAGCCTTTCTTTCTGGCTGTCTCAGGTTTCTCCCACTGCCCCAAGTTATTTGCCTTCGATCCTCGGGTACTCCTCAGAAACAGGCAGGAATTCAGGGAGAAGGTGAAGTATTTATGCCTATCAATATCATGGCATAAAGAAAAAAATGAGATCAAATTACGAGAAATTAATTTAAATGAATCACGGGCACCACCGCAATCTAGTTTTATGAAGAAAGAAGTTCGTTTGACATAAAATCATGAAAATATTCATTTTGTTCTAATTATCATAGAGTTGCCTGCAGCTAGAAAATGTATAATAATGATTGAAATTTACCTGTTTTGGTAATCTGGGCTTGTTGTAGTAGTCACACAATAAGACAACCACTGATCTGTGTTAGGAAGATTAGAATCTTTTGAATTCCTTCCAACATTAAATCTAGTTAAGGACATTCTTGAGTATATTCTATTTTTGCCTTGGGACAGAGCCATCTATTAATGACAACTATTGTCATCCGAGGGATTAAAGATCGACTTCTGTTATACTTTTAAAGATGCGAATAACTATCTTCCAAAAAGTGCTGCGAGTGTGATAAATAGAGCGTAAGTGCTAATAGACGGCATTTAGAGCAGGGTACATTCCTGGTCTCACTCCACTTATCTGATTTATCTAGTGTGGTATCGATTGAATACGATTTTGCATTATCAAACGACGTAAGTTTATTGGTGTTACTGTAAGGTATTCAGTTGATCAGGCCAAGTTTATCGTTTTTTTCACCTTTTTTTAATGTAAGTTTTTACACCGTCTCAAACTTTTCTTGGTATTTTTAAACTATTTGTCAGCACTGGATGCAAAAAATGAGGAAATGTTATAAATACAAATACATTTGATATTTGAGATATTAAGTTGTAAAGTCACTTAAAAGGTCGCTACTGCAATTGTTCATTAAAATGTGGGATTGTTCTTTCTCTGCAAAATTTTTAAGTCAGCCAACAATGTGTTGTATATTACCTTTCTTTTATTTCTATGCTGTACCACTATCCTTACCTGTGTTCTCAATTCCAGAATGTAGTTGGCTCTGTTCCCTTCTAGCGTTCTAGGTAGCGACAGTTTGTGCCTGGCCAGCTTGTGTCGTGGTTGCTTCTTGCTGTTCTTCTACAATAAACCAACTGAACCTCTACGTGGTTTCCAACCTCATTTACCACACAATGAAAATGTCAGTTTGAGATTAATTATGATGTAGAGTTATGTGGATGTTACTACCATGATGTTTGATGCATAAAAACATAGGGGCATGTTTATAATATTTTGGTGTAGGGCACCGCGGAAAGCTTTCTAGCTGCTCTGGCCTACGTCAAGAGAAAAGGGCAGAAATTCACTGGAGCTACAAGATACGCAGCATTCCTGTCCTTTCTGCCAGCGCCCTATGCATAACCAAAATTCAGAGGAAAAGTTGTGTTCTACAGGAATATCAGGTCAAGAATCTAAGTCAAGAACATTTTTGGACAGAATACTTTTACGTGCATATTTTTGTATTTTTTAAACTGCATGTAATATGTATGTTGTTGATGTAATATTGTTTCATTTAAATAGTTATTATAAATATAACTTTTCATTAATTTAATATATATTGTTGTTTTTTGTGGTTACTAATATTTTATAAATGGTCTATTTTTTAGTATACTTTGTAATTTTTCACGCAAAAATATTTGTATTAGTTTAAAAAAAATACAAGTGATAAACCAACGACACCCCTCACCCTATTTGTCGGAAGTATAGGGTAAGAGGTGGGTGAGATTGAGATGTATTTTTAGTTCTGTGGAGGTTAGATAATGCAGATTATACATTGGAAAGGTTAGAAAGGCTCATGATTATATAACTTTCATACAACACTTACAATCACAGGAGATACCATACAAATATCATAAAATGGTCTTCAAAACAAAATTAAAAGCGGATCTGTTATGTTTTATTTGTTAGAAAATATGCACTTGAAATCCTCCTACTACAGGAAACTTATCCTTTTGGTAAGGAGTTTAGTTTCTTGTGGAGACACATATACAATATGTTGTACCATACTGGCTTCACCCTATGCTCCAGGATCATGGACATCCCTCTACATAAGATCTTCCCATTGGTGGCAGCTACAGTCAGGACTGATGACCAGATAAATAGGTGATGATTACAGGAACACTGGTGGGGTTGACCTGGTTTATCTGTAGTGTCTATGTAACCACACATATTGGCAGCAGTACACTAGGGGCTGTCTCTGACCTAGTGCTGGGTACTCCTCTGGGGATGACAGAGTTAGGGTGGTTTCAATGCAGTTATGAGCCCAACTCTCAAAGTAGGCAGCCCCGCCTCCAGCACCACAGTGTAACCCTTTAAAAATGGCAGCCTCTTTGGAGAATGTATGGAGGAACTGGCACTGGGAAAATGGCAATTTATCCACTATTCTACAGTGGGTGAATTGCCTTATATTTAAATGTTTTTTCACAATTTGACTATTTTGCCATCGCACCATATGACCTTTTACTATTTTCAGGGGGAGGAGGAGGACAGGGAATTAGACACAAAGGCTCTGAATAGCAGGTCACTAAACTATAATATTAGTTAACAATTAAATATACAGATGACAACTTCAGGAGGCTTGAGCAGACCTGGCTGCTACTGAAACAAAACGTTACTTGATCAAGCCAGGTTGACTCGGATGATATCCCAGTTCCATATATAGGAACTCAGAAAATAGGCAGGCACAATACTTTATTGGAGAGTAAACAAGGAGGAAGAATCTAGAATTATTCCCTCTATATTTAATTGAAGGTAGGTTTGATGTTCGCTGACCCTTTCCCCATTTCGGCTCAAGTAGCTGATTTCCATAGATCTTTCTATAGGCAATGGACTTCTCTCTCACTGGAAATGTAGCACTCCTTTTGTAGATGACCCTATTTAAGCTTTTGTTACACAAGTAGTGAGAGAAGTTTCAAGAAATATTCCTCACTGCTGACATTTACCAGCATTGTTTGAGGAGACCAGGGCGCAAGCCTCCCTTAGATATTTCCTGCACAACCCCACTATAACCATAATATTACAGCCCAATAATACTGCATGAGAATGCACGTTTTATCACCCCACTTCTTTATTTCATGTAAAGCCAAAGATTTGGTGAAAATAGTTTCTAACACACTGGTAAAGGTGGTGAGCTCATTATTGCACAGTAACCATAAGGACTTCACGCCAGATACAATCATAAGGCATTGCCGGAGATACTCACAGGTGGCCTTAGAAAAAACAACAGAACTGCATTAACTAGTCACACCCTTCCCAGTGGACTTTGAGGCAGCATTTGACATGGTCCTCTGGCCCTCTAGCTACCAGGTGCTCTATAGGATTAATCTATGCCCTCACTTTGTTGTCCTACACAAAGTGCCGTCAGCCCAGGTAAATTGAATGGAGTGTGCGTGTCCCTATTTACAATTGAGACCATGTCTTTTCTCGATTGCGATTTTCTCTTTTCTTTAATCATAGAGCCCTTGGTTGGATAGACATTGAGACATGCTCAGACAGCAGGATTCCCAATACGGGCGGAGGAGAACAGGGTGTTGCTGTATGTCACAACATGCTGCTACTCATGCAGTGATCTAATGACACATCTAATGATACATTGGTGAGATTAACTCAGATGTTCCAAGTCCATGGACAGGTCTCTGGTTTGAAAGTAAACATGAAAAATTCAACCTATGTTCAAATACATGGCACCCAGCTGCAACGTGTATCACAGACACAGCTGCAGACAGCTGGACTTCACTTTAAATATCTTTATCTCTTGATGGCACTCAACCAGATGTCCTGATTAGAATAGTGCTCCCCTGCTTCAGCGCACAAAACTAGGGCCCGATTCACAGAACTAACTTAAGACAAAATCCTAAACTTACTACCATTTGGTATTCACAGAAGGCACTTACTCATTTTGGTATTCACAGAAGGCACTTACTCATTTCCGTATTCACAGAAGTTAAGAGTCCTATCTTTAGGACAACTAAATGACTTCTGTGAATACCCAAAGTCTTAAAATTAGGATTTTTCTCAGTTTAGGAGTGGTAAAGTTAGGACTCCTAACTTTAAGTCTCCTAAATGTCCTCTGTGAATACAGAAAGTCTTAAAACTAGGATTTTTCTAAGTTTAGTAGTAGTAAAGTTAGGACTCCTAATTTTTGGCCTCCTAAATGCCTTTTGTGAATACCGAAATTCTTAAAATTAGGATTTTTCTCAGTTTAGTAGTAGTAAAGTTAGGACTCCTAACTTTAGGACTCCTAAATGCCTTCTGTGAATACCGAAAGTCTAAAAATTATTATTTTTCTCAGTCTAGTAGTAGTAAAGTTAGAACTCCTAACTTTACGACTCCTAAATGCCTTTTGTGAATACCTAGAGTCTTATAATTAGGGTTTTTCTCAGTTTAGTAGTAGTAAAGTTAGGACTCCTAACTTTAGGACTCCTAAATGCCTTCTGTGAATACCTAAAGACTTAAAATTAGGATTTTTCTCAGTTTAGTAGTAGTAAAGATTGGACTCCTAACTTTAGGACTCCTAAATGCCTTCTATGAATACCTACAGTCGTAAAGTTAGGATTTTTCTCAGTTTAGGAGTAGTAAAGTTAAGAGTCCTAACTTTACTACTCCTAAACTGAGAAAAATCCTAATTTTAAGACTTCTGTGAATACCAAAAAGAGTAAGTGCCTTCTGTGAATACCAAAATGATAGTAAGTTTAGGATTTTGTTAAAGTTAGTTCTGTGAATCGGGCCCATAGACTTGAAAGCATGGTCTTCCCAGAAGGTCTCCATAAGGGGCTTACGTACTAGTTTTCAATACTAAAGAACCACCCTTACATTATGTGTACAATGTTTCCGCTTGAATTAAAGCAAACGACCACTAAAGTCATCTGGTCTTGCAAGCTTCCCAGAATCTTCTTCCAGAAGAGTAAACAAGCACCCTATGATGAAATGCTAGGGGTAGTGGGCATCCGTCTCCACTACTTGGCTTCACAGCTTAACCCAATAAAGGACTGGCCTGTTGGTGACAAACAGACTACAATAAGATTATAGCTGGATATAGTGGGAAAAACAGTCGCTTGAATTTGTCATGCCTTGCCCCAAATTACTACCACCAGTAAAGAAACTAAGGATTATCTGCTAGCAAGATGATTTGAAAAAGTGTTATTTAAGCTCATGGACAAGACACTTCTTTGGCATTGGACATGGCTGGCACACTTTGCAAAACTACAGGGATTGAGAGCATGGTGCTTGTTTGTCAAATAAAAGTTAGGCTATATGCAGGCTTGCAACCCTATGAACTATTTTATGCAACGCTCTGAAGAACTTGAGCTGCACAAACCTTGGGACCAGATATACAACCATTTTAAGAATCACAAATCATTTGCAGAATGGTTTTCAATTACAAAAATGTGTATTCCCTATGTGGGAAAGTGGTTTGTTGGACCAATCGCAAAACTAGCAAAACAAATATTGTAAGAATCGCTGCTATGGCAAATGCAAATACTGAATACTTTTTGCAATTACGTAAATGTGACTCCAAAGTGGCATGTACAAAGTGTTTTGCATTCACAAAGTATCATCAGAGCAAAACATTCCACAGGAAAGGGAGCGATTGAAGTGCCTTATGGAAATCCACTTTTAGAGGACACAATTAAATGAACAGTGACATGGCATGAAGGGTGAAGCAGAGATCACCTGAACTTAGTTAAAGAAGAATTCTTAGATCCTGTACTGAGCCTTGTCATTAAGTCCAGGAGGTGGAACGACAAGGAGCCTTGTCATTAAGTCCAGGAGAAGGAACGAGAGACAGCGTAAAACACTTCAGACAGGTCAAGCAGGATGAGTAAAACATCCACATTTCCATCCAATTGAATTTTGAGGTTGTGCTCAGTGACATTGTTATATGACTATCTTCCAATGCAAGGGAAAAAGTACTTGTACATGCTATAGGAATCAGGTGCATACTGGTATTATCAAGTATTAATTAAGAAATTCATGGTTTGTTCAAACCTGTGACCAGCTAAAAAAGTAATACCATATAAAGTGGCTAAAGTCTATATAAAAACATGAAGGTCTGAAATAGTTTGAAAACCTATCAGTCTTTAAAGTATCTTTTCAATTTCTGTCAAGTCAGTACACTTTTGTACTTATGGATACTCTGCCAGGAAGAAGGACTGCTGTGCTGCTGAAAGGACTGCCACTCCACTGGACTGCCACTCTGACTGCACTGCTGATTTTCCTTACTGAGCTGCTCTCTTGCCTGGGAAGGAAGATTTGTACCTGCATTTTCATTTTAAACCCAGGATTTCATAGAGCTATTCTGCTGATCTCCTGATCTCCCCACCACTCCTGGACCCATCTTAAACACAGTCCTGACCAGCAAGAGGCACCTTTCAGTTCTTGGGGCCGTGGAAGTGTTTTTGGCTCCTATAATCAACTGTTTGGGCTCTTAGCAAACAGAACAGTTCACACTGGAACCATGGTACTTGCCCGACGAATGAGCATGAGCTTTTGCAAGTTCGTCTCCAGCTCATTTGTCTGCGACACCAAACAGGCTCTTTGCATTGGCAGACTACCACCAGCGATGCTCTCCGTGCTCCCAGCAAACGTCCTCCCGCTGAACCCGACTCTTGGCACAAAATTAGAGTAGGTAAAACTTCAGCGAGACTTATCTGGGATCCAGGGAGTAGCCAGTAAATTAAAATAATCCCCACTTTGAACTATAGCGCTCATGCCACCAAGCAAGTGAAGGAAGTGATCCGTACCTTCCAAACAACAGATTCCTTGCCTCCTCTATCCTTGGAACTACCACTTCATTCTTTCATGTTTCTATCTACCTACTGATATCCAGTATTTCACCTCTATATTTTGTCATCCATTCAATTTCTCATCCATCATTACGTCTTTCCCCTTCCCATCCATTCAACTATCCATTCATCCACCCAATCTGCTATCCATCCATCAATCCATCCACTCTGCCATCCATCCACCAATACATCCATATATTCACTCTGCCATTCATCCATTCTGCCATCCATCCAGCCACACTAATATTCATTGAGTCATTCACTCTGCATCCATCCATCAACTCTGCCATCCACCCATCCATCCATCTATCCATCTATGTATAAGTCCAGCCATCCACACTGCTCATCATCCTTCCATCTAGACTCTCTGCCGTCTATCCATCCCTAAACTCTGCCATCCATCCATCCATTCATCCATCCATCCATCAGTGGTTACAAGATGGCCGCCTGGTAGGAGCTCCTGTGAGGAGCTCCCAGTGCTGGGGATCCCATTCGGGCATTATCCCTGTTAGCACCTACCAGCACGACGGAACGAAAGTAGAATGAAGAACGGAATGAAGAACGGAATGAAGAACGGAACGAAAGAGTAACTGGATCGAGTAACTGGATTGACTAATGACCCCTGAAATGCCCCGCGATCGGACTTTCGATTCTGACACCCTCATCGCTGACGTGGTGCTGCTGAGCCGACACTGCGGACCACCCTGCCACCGGCCCTGCACTGGATCCAAGACGGCATAAGAGCGGCGCATCACAGGGGCGGCTGAAACTCCAGAAGCCTGTTCCAGACAGCTCGACGACCTCGGAGGGCTGGAAAAGGTCCCCCGCTACAAGGCGGAGGAAGGCACTGGAGCTCGGCTGCTGATCCATCCCTGGGCTGCAGAGGAAGCCCAAAGGCATACACGGCAGCATCGGTGGGCACCCTCGGCAGCACAGGAGGGCTCCCCCCCGCGCAGAGGCGGCTAAAGCTCCGTGAGCCTGCTGAGCTGGAACCGCCCGCCCGCTCCACTGCAGTGAGACGCAGTGAGTCTCTGAGTCTCTGAGGCTATGGAGGGCTAAGTAAAGCCGTAGCAGAGGAGCTACGGCGAACACCAGAGGATTGAAAGTGGCCCCCCACCGTCCGCTCCACGGTGGAGGACGCCGGCTGTGACGAAGGAGCAGTCCCCCCCCTCCTCCTCCCCCCCCCGCACCGCAGCACCGGAGACAGGACACGGGCTCATGAGATGGGTGCGCCCGGAGGGTATTGCACCGCCGCTGCCCAGGGGAGCGACTGAGGAGAGCCCTGAGATCAACAACGGGAGCGGTTCTGCGACAGAAGACTGAAGCCAGCCCCCATCGGCTTCGTTAGATACCGGGTGATTACCTCGCTGCGTCTCATGGTGATACAGGCTTGGAGCCATGATCTGATCTAATCTGAGGAGTTCAATCACAAGCAATTCACGAATTTTAGCAAATCAAAGGGACTAAGACACTTTGTGGACTAATGCATTGCTGCTGAAAGACTCTACGGTCGGACTCAGGGGGCACACAGAGACTTGAGGTATTTGTATTTCTCCTACCCGCCTGCTCACTCTTAAACTACCTCCTCTGTCCAAAATGGCTGGAGCCATAAACCTGTAACCATAAATCCCCCCCCCTATCTCTGTCCACGAGGCTCCTCAATCTAACTCCCCCACACAGAGATAAGCATTCCTCCCAGATAGCTGGAGCATTGCTGGCTCGGATGGAGGGTGAAACTCCTCCCCCTAGGCTTATAGTAATAGCAGCAGACAGAGGACTAATATCTCCACCTCCCCTGCAGGCATGAAGGAGAGGGGTTGCTGCTCTTCTATGCTGGCTAAGCAACAGCATCAAACAGAGGACTAATGTCTCTACCCCACCTATTTGGCGGACATATTTGACTATTCTCTCTCATGGGCGGATATCCTAGATTAGTCATTTTCTTCTCTATCTAAACACTCGCCAAGAATTAATCACCCTAGACTAATCACAACTACTGAGCATTGGGCTCAGTTAGGTATCTACACCATCTTGTGAAAGAATGCCTGCCTATTATTGTATTATTATACTTTTAACTATATTCTGAACATATGTAATGCACAGAATGCCACCTCATATATGCAAGAATGTCTGCCTATTATTGTAAGTACACGCCTAGCCTTACTCTGAACATTTGTAATGCAGATTGCTACACCATATCTGAAAGAATGTTTGCTTAGTTTTGCAGTACTGTACCTATACCTGTATGTTGAACATTTTTAATGCGCAGATTGCTACCTCATATACCTTTTACCGCAGTATTATTCTTCTACCTGTATTTCGAACATTTGAAATGCAATGCTATTTCATCTACCTTGGTTGCCAACTAATGTCATTTCTGATTTCTATGATTCTGGATTTTTGATGGTGGCACTACCCCATATATATATCTGGTTGATCACCAGTGACACTGTTGTACTCTATAACCTATTGTAACCTATTGTATGTATATGTTTCTCTGCACACTCTTACATTTGGGATACGCCGATTGATCACTAGTACTTCTTACACCGTGTAACCTACTGCATGCTTTTGTTTTTTCCTGCACATTTGTACCACTAGAGTGCATTCTCCTAGTCCCACCTAAACCATCATCGCAACATGGATCCCCCCCATCCCCCTCCATTCTCAGTCCCCATTACCCTCTCACCTCCTCTCTTAGCATAACTCCCCCTCCCCACAACATGACCAGTCCCAATTCCATTTCCCCTCCTACTCTCACTCCCCATTACCCTTCCTGCACCCCCACCTCGACTATCAGTCTCCCAGCATACACCCTGACCCACCCACCTACCATCATTGCCCTCACTCACACCACCAACTCCCACCCCACACCATCCACACCCCTCCCGCCCAAAACATCCCTTCTCCCTAACACCTTCCCGCACATCAACACAACGCACACCTCCTCGAACACCAGCCCACGCTCGCACCTGCACACAAATTTCCTGGTCAACCATTCCCCTCAGACGGCCGCCCCCACCTCCACCACCTACCCCACGATGGACAACATCATGGCCACCCTCGCTCAGATCAAAGATGACATACACAACATCAAGGAACTACTCGCCACACACCCCATACGCCCTTCACCCACCTCCCCTCCCAACCTATTCCCTACCCATCCGGTTGACTCACTCACTCAACACGCCCCAAACCGGGTGTCAATACCCGCTTCTAGACGCAGCAAATGCCCTCGTCCCCCTCGTCGCCCCTGCAACACCTCACACAACTACACCTCCCCGCCCAACGGGTCCTCCATCCTTCCGTCGAACTCTCTCACTCAACCTTAATCATTTTTACTAAGTGTTTGATTCCCACTTGTTTGACTTTGTAGCCATTTACTTGTGCCATTTACTTGTACTATTTTGTACACAGGTTGGCTCTGTAGCCACCTATTTGTACCATTTATACTATGTGACCTATTGATTTATCTGTCTGACTATGCGTTCCCATGTACTCCTCTTTGTAAAGCGCTCTGATATCCGCAAGGATCTTGTCCGCGCTATATAAAACTTTCAAAATAAAAATAAAAATAAAATCCATCCATCCAGCCTGCCATCCAGCCTGCCTTCCATCCTGCCATTCTTCCACGGATCCATTCTACCATCCATCCACCTACCAACTCTTCCATCCATCCATCCATCCATCCATCCATCACCATCCATCCCTTTACTCTGCCATCCTTTCACCTGTCCATCCGCCTAATCATTCACCCACTCATCGATCCACCTACTACTTTACTGCGGCGATCCGGTCACCTTTCCATCTACCTATTATTTACTCATTCATCCACATACTAATTCTTCCATACTTCCTTCTTTTACCCCTACCTTGCAATATTCCGTCTTTCTTTTCCCAGTTCTATTTACCCAGCTGTTATTTTTCCTTGCTCCAACTTGCTCTTCTGTTGACGCTGTATTCCAGGTTTAATGATTAGCTTTTATCTGCAAATTTGCATACGAAGACCTCAAACCTGCTGTAGCTGCTGAAGCAGGGGGTTTATGACTTCCTAGTCAGGAACTGTATCAGACACGTGCATCATCGCAGTCAGCCTGAACTTTTGGACTTTAACCTGTCTAGTGCTACCAGATATCCCCGGGTGGCGCTTTATGCTTTTAAGCACTTACAGCCAGATTCATCAAAGTAAAATCAGCTCGCAAAGGGCCAGATTCTGAGAATCTGGCCCTTTGCGAGCGCTATTTTTGCATTTGGAATTCATCATCCCAAATGAAAAAATAGCAATTCTAGAAATCGCTAAATTGCGATTAATTGCATTTAAGGAATCTCAATTAGAGATTCCTTAAATGCAATTCATGAACCATTTTAAAATTGCGAATTTGCAATCTAGGGCCGCTATTTACCGCGAAGTCTACTACGTGGTAAATAGCGAAAACTTGGAAAAATGCACTTTAGTGCATTTTTTTAAGTTGTATGTTACACACACACATGTCCTTTGGACATGTGTGTGCGCAACACCAGTGTACATGAAAATTTCAGGGGTGTTACAGGGTGTCCTTTGGACACCCTGGCACCTTTGAAATCGCTTCCTTATTTGCGATTCGCTAATTGCTAAACGCAAATAAGGAATGACTCACCATTCATTCCTATGGGCCTTTAGGCCCATAGGAATGAATGGGAAAGCCATTCCTTATTTGCGATTAGGAATTACCAAATCGCAAATAAGGAAGCAGTAGAAATCGCAACAAATATTGCGATTTCTACATGCATCCCGTTTTGCGAGTCTTTAATAGCGATACCTTAAAAATCGCTATTAAGGACTCGCAAAACGGGACTTTGATGAATCTGGGGGTATATTGCATATTATTCCTTAAAAATCATTACCCAGGTTCTAGGTATTGGATTTTAGTTGTTTTTGTCTTGTTTTGTTATTTTGATTAAGCAATATTTTTCAGAGCAGGTTTGGGATCTTTTTGGTGTGGTGTTTTCGCAGTTGTACTGTTTGAAGTGTTGCACAAATACTTTATTATTTGCATTGTAGGTTAAGCCTGACAGCTCTGTGCCAAGCTTCCAGCTTGTGAGAACAGGTTAATTTAGGATGTGTTTGTGATTTACCATGACTAGGATTGTGCTTCCAGCTTGGACAAGGTGCATACCTTTACCAACCAGAAACTCAGGGGGATATTACCAAGGGGGGCGATAGGCAATTATCGCCGATTTAGCGGCTGTTTTCGGCCGCTAAGCGGCGATAATTCTATCGCCCTATTAGCAAGCTGTCGCTAACTGATGTTAGCAACAGCTTTTAGGCGATAGCGAGCGGTTTGGGGCACGCTTTGCATGTCAGCGATGTTTATCGCTAATGACATGCAAAGTGGGCGTACCCAACCCGTTAGCGACTGAAAGCAGTCGATAACGTCGCTATCGCCTATTAACAAGGCGGGCGTAGCATTGGAATTATTTGCACTAAGCGTGAATTTCTCCAAAAACTAACGCCTGCTCAGACCACTTCTTAGCCATGTTATCCAATGGAAAGTGGATAACATGGCTAAGAGCATTTTGTCGCTAATGCGTGAATATCGCTGTATATTCAGCGATATTCACGCATTTTGCCGATATCACTGGATATTTCAGCACAATGGAGAAAAACGTTGCTAATAGCATGTTTTCTCCGCTAACATATCCAGCGATAGGCAGCGATAAAAAAAATGCGCTAAGTGCATTTAGCGATAAATATCGCTATTCCTTGGTAATATGCCCCTCAATTTCTAACACTTACGCGGCTTACAGGAGTGTTTGTGTAGTCTAGCCAATTTGAATATAGTGACTTTGACTGATACTCAAAGATTGTTGATAGAATACTAACTGTTTTTGTGAGTATGACGGTGGTGCTATGTCTAACAATAATTCTTAAAGAGCGGTCATACTCAAAGTATATTCATACACGATTAGTTCTCTGAGTTTTTTTGTGCGAAAAAAATCTGCAATACCATTATAGATCGCAATGTTATTGAATTAAAACATTTTGAATACAAGTGTGTAACCACTTACAAAAATAGAGCTGTCTGTGCACTGCCACTTTAAATGATTACTTTATGCTTTAAGCATGCCACAATTTGAATGACACTTGCAGGAACAAAGACAAATTGTTCTAATTTGAGTACTTTGTATGTGTCTTAATTACTTAGTTTAATGTTAACATAATTTTCATAAACCTGTAATTTTTCATGTCGTTTTTAATGGAATGTTTCATTTTGCCTCTTAAATTGAACTCAATCTAGGCGTGGTTTTGTTTTTCGGGTTTATTAAGCGTTACTCTGTATGGAAATGTTGTTCATCAAAGTGCCACAATGACCTTGTTGAAAAGCTGGATGTTCTTTTATACTTTTGCTGATGAGTTGTTTGCAGGAAATTAAAGGTGCCCTCCAAGTGTTTACTTTTTTGACAAATTACTATCCACTTGTGTTTGAAAAGACACGTTTCTGGTGGCAGCATCGATTATAAAGTAACAGAAAACTGTAAATGTTGGGGTACACAAATAAAACGAAGACATAAAAGTCATGTTGTGGTGTAAAAACAGACGAATCTGTCCCATAAGGAATTTGTGGATGTCTTTAACACAGAGGTTGCATGGGCATAGTTGACAATTGCCTAGAGGCCCCATCTTCCGAGGGACCCCCTTGGAAAGTGAACTTTCTCTCTGTAGCTCACCTTGTCTATTTATATATCTCAACTTCTTTCCTTCTCTCTGTCTATCACTAGCACTGAGCTGTCTCTCTTTGCCCAGTGTCATAATAATGGGCTAGATGTAGGTAAATCTAATTTACCGATTCATAAATACCGAATTTTACCAATTCGGTATTTATGAATCGGTAAATTAGATGTAGATAAAAAATCGGTAATTTTTACCGATTCGGTAAGATTCGGTATTTACCGATGCGGTAAATATCGAATCGGTATTTGCCATTGAATCCTATGGGCCTTGAAGCCCATAGGAATCAATGGCAAATACCGATTCGGTAATTACCGAATCGGTAAAATTACCGAAGTGACAGGGGGATCAGGGTGTCACTTTGACACCCTGTTGCACCCCTGTTTCAGGCTTGTGTGCCATGTGACACACAGACATGGGCATGTCTGTGTGCCACATGGCACAGGTGTACATGCACAGATGTGCATGTACACAGGGATTCGTTATTTACCATGTAATAGTATTACATGGTAAATACCGAATCCTGAAAGCCCTGTAGCACTGTTAACAGTGCTACCTACATTAGAAAATACATATTCGGTAATTTTATCGATCGGTAAATTTACAGATTCGGTAACATTTACAGATTCGGTAAATTTACCGATTCTGTAATTTTACAGATTTGGTCAAATTACCGATTCGGTAAAATAACCAAATATGTGTGTTTTCAACACCCCTACATAACAATGTCCAAATACCGGTCGGAAACGGCCGAAAATTGGTATTTTCGTCCGTTTCCGACCGGTATTTGGGCACCTACATCTGGCCCTAAGATTGTTGGAGCCCCCAGTTAGACATAGTTTAACTGTTTTGTTTGACCCTGTCACGCAAAGCTTGCTTATTTGACTAGACTTGAATAAGCAGAAAGTGGGTAATAAAATCAAAATTTATTACTAGCAAAGCCCTTCAAAATATGTCTTGCCGGGGCCCCAAAAATTCTTAAGATGGCACTGATCTTTCTTTTTTTTGTTATCAAAACTGCAGAAGGACACATATTCAAAAGGGTAGCATGAATCTCCAAAAGCCTTTTGCTCGGGCTGCAAGGGTATAAAGCAGACTGAAATGTAGCAAGTCACAGGTGACTCGTCACATCCAGGGCCATTGGATTGGTAAAAAGAGGACGACCAAATTATAAGGCATTAATGGCTAAATTATGCTGCAAGAAAAGGACATGTGTGCATCAATATTGCTTACACCAAATGCAGTGGAAGAAAGCCATGTTGCTTGTGTCATGTTAATCTGCAGTTGTGATTTTATTGCTTCTGTTTCTAGCTCTTGGCGAGAACTGGTTGAGGGAAGGGAAGAGGGTCAGCCAGAGCACGACACATCAAGGTCAGGCAATGCTTGACAGCAAACTCTTGTTTTATAAATAACGGGCAGTTTGTACCCAATTGGTTTTTTTTTTAAACAAACTTTATTGTTTTTTTAATGCAATACGTCCATTATATATTATACCTGGGAGCTCATATCGTTTTCAATACAAAACTGTTCTCCTATACGAGTATTGTAACACGGATAGTACATATATCAAGTGCCTTGCAGCTATCAACATTTGGGGTTCTTGATAGATGTTCCATTTTTACATTATCCCAGTCTATAATGCATATTATTTAAAAAACTATTCCATCTCCCCCCTTTTACTTGGTGCTCTATTGCGCCGGATGCACGAGTTGGCTAGCACTTTATTCGCTGGCTGCATCTTTTGCACCTAGTACAATAAATGGTCAGTTCTTTTGTTAGATGGGTATAATTGGGGTGTCCAGGCCGTAATGCTAAGGCCCATGCTTCTTAACCCGTTGAGTGCTGAGCTCGTCATGAGGCACAGTGCAGCTGCACTCATGACAAGCTGAGCTCGTCACGGCCGTTGGAAAGTTCGCACGCGGGGATAATTTCCTCGCTGTGCAGGACGTTCCAAAACGGGTGTGGCCGTGACAAGCTCAGTTCGTCATGAGTGCAGCTCCACTGTGCCTCATGACGAGCCGAGCTCCTCACAAGCACAGCGGCGCCGCGCACGGCCCCCTCTCCCCCGCACAGCGAGGGGAAACACCCCACAGTGAAGGGGTTAAGGTTCATGAGGTCTGAGCGGCTAGTAGGTTGAGAGGGAAGCTCTTGCGTGGGTGGCTCGCCTATCAGTTTAAAGGTTTCAAGTATCATGTCCTATTCCATAGAGATTGGTGTTTTGCAAAGTCCTCTGAATTCCTCCCTTGGAGTGCACCACTTTCTGCTCTCCCCCAGTGTATCACTACATCCCGCCGACTTTGTATTTGGTGGGGATAGATATTTCCATCTTCTGTTATTATTCTGTTGGCCAATAATAGTGCCAAGTCAGCAAATCTCACCTATACTTTATGCTTTTTGGGACTGTGATGTAGGCCAAGTAAACAGCTGGATGGTGTATCACAATGCGGTCCCCCTGCTGTCATTCTTATCGTTTCTATCATGTATGCCCAGTATATCGATAGTGCTAACTAAGCCAGAATTGGTTCCATGGGATTGCTGGCGCTGCCAGCGCCCTTACAAGCTTGTCTGAAATTTGTGAGAAAGTCATGAAAAGCAGTCACCTTTTTCGTCTCATCACCGGTCACGTGGATAGCGCCTTCAGACGCAGCAAGGGCCGGTTCGGAGCCCGCACCTACCGCTACCCGGGGTGGGACTCGGTCCCCCAGCACCACAGCACTTCCTGTTGTGGTGCGGGAGGCGGAGCCAGCCCTCCTATCACCACAAAAGGACGCACTCTTTCCCACTGCGCGGTACGCAGCAAAGGGCTGTTCGGAGCACGCCCCTACCGATACCTGGGGTGGGACTCGGTCCCTCTGTGCCGCACCACTTCCTGTTTCGATGCGGGAGACGGCTATCCTTTCCAGCACCACAAAAGGACGCACTCTTTCCCGCTGCGGGGGACGCAGCAAGGATGGGTTCGGAGCCTGCACCTACCACTTCCTGGGATGGGACTTGGCCCCCCAGTACCGCAGCACTTCCTATGTTGGTGCGGGAGGCGGAGTCAGTCCTCCCAGCATTACAAAAGAACGCACTCTTTCTCTCTGTGTGGGAAGAGCGTGGGCAAAGCCCTGGCCAAGGGCGGGCCCGTCCATGCCTGTCATTGCATAGAAAAGCCTGGGCCACCCCTGACATCTGTCCTTGGAGGAACAGCCCTTAGAGACTGAGGGCTGGAACAGGATATTTAAGGTACAGCATTTTGCACAGTGTTACTATCTGCCGTAATAAACAAAGGAGTCACCAAGTAACCAGGTTCCAGTAGCGGTGTGCCCCTGAACCAGCCGGCATCCCATGGTGGTGCACACGTCAAACTGCCCTTGCATGTGTGAGCACCCCTTAACATGTAGGTACACCTCTCGCAGCACCCACTCCAAGCATCTTCGGTCACAAGGTTCGCTGGCCTGGCAGTGTGTGAGCACAAACCCAATGCCACCTTTTTTTCATCATGGGGCATGTAGCATGCAGGGTGCCTAGTATGTTAAAAAACTGAGACGCACATAACCCCCAGCACCTAATCAGCACAGACTACATACAAGTCAATCATGGCCAGCACCCTGTCCGTGCTAAACATACAAAGGAAAACAGCTTTCCACACATAGACGTGGGAGGACACAATACAAGCAACATCTGTGGTTTGAATACTCATTATAAATGCTTCACTTTAAGATACCATAATAGAACACCAATATAAAAATAAATACAGAACTGCAAGTACCAGAATGCACTCTGCCTTGCAGAAGTCCCATATACAATAATGCACACTGTACATGCAGTTTTGATTTTCATATTATGAACGCAGGAATTCAAGTTCCATAAAGCAATATCCCATGAGAAGGTATGATTTAAAAAATTCATGTAATTTTGAGTCTCATTCTGGTTCTTTAAGTACCAGAGTGAAATCTATCAAGGACAGAAATGCTACAAAAATACAAACTGTACTTGTTGCTTTGATTTTCATTTTATAAATGCAGGAGTACAAGTACCAGAATGCAATATTCCTCCTATGTGTATTATATAGTACACACCGAGTACATGTTCTGCTGGTTTTCGTTTTACTAATGAAGGACTACAAGTATCAAAATGCATCCTAGGTCAATTATAGCATAAAACACACTGTACATGTTATTTTCATTTTACAAATGCAGGACTCTAAGCACCAGAAGGCAATAGTCAATGTACATGCATGATATAAAACAATGCACACTGTTATTTAGATTTTCTTTTTACAGATGCAGGACTGCAGCTACCAGAATGCAATATCGAATAGACAAGAAGAACACAAGCTGCTTGTGTAGTTTAGAATTTCCTCCTATGAACACAGGCTACAAGTATCAGCATACAAACTGTGAAACAGGGCAAGATAAGTTGTTGTAAAAACAACTGAGGTGGTAAATCGCAAATCTCTAGTCACACACTGACCTGCTAAAAAAGGAGGGATGCTATCTCACTCACTCATCACTCCCTCATACCCCAAGACCTAAGCTCCTCACATTCCAAGCGCCTAGGCGGCATCACGTGGTTCTTGGTAGCGCTATAGATACTCATCACACAGACCTAGCTGCAGATAGTGGTGTGACGCAAACCCCCCTCCCCCAGCAAAAAGAGCTGAGGGGCCACTGAAACTCTCCTACCTCACACACATTCTCAGTATGGAGGCTGAACTCGGGGCCCATAAAGGTGGAAAGACACCACCACAAGGGCCTGCACTGGGCCCCTGGCTGCAGAGAGACATAAAGGCGTCATGCCAGTGCTATGCAAATCATTAAAATAAATGAAAACATATACAAAAGCTTTTTTTGAATTCATTAATATGCGTGAAATTTTGCATACATTGAATATATTGATGTGACGCACATCCCTTTATAACTGAACACCTCTTTGCCAAGCAGTCCTTTAACTATGCTCTGAAGGTAGGGCCAGCATAACAAAACAAGGCAAGCCACAACAATGATGCTGTTTGTCTCAACCGGATGCCTGTGCCAGTCTCATTGCCTCCAGCATGGCTTGGGGAGGCATAAATGCTATACTGGATTGCATCTGCATTGCATGCAATTTAAACGGCTGGCGTCCAGTCGTAATTAAATAGACTCACCTGCGGGCCTCTCTTTCCCAGTCCTGTCTCTGGCCTCTGAGATGCCTGCCTCAGAGTCACACGCACTTTTTAATGCACAAGCCCAATGCGCATGTCATGATGAGCGTTACCAGGCAGCAAAGACCCCACCCTAAGGTAAAACTGAGGGGCAGATTTATGAGGCCCTTGCGCCACGTTTACGCCGCTGTTGCGTCACGCAAGGCGGCGTAAACGTGGCGCATCCCTACGAACGATTTACAACGTGACGCATCTAGGCAGATGCGTCACGTTGTAAAGCCCTGCGCCGCTTGTGGGCGTTCCGGCGCAGGGTGGGCGTTCCGGGGCAGGTGCGCCTCGCAAAAGTGGCTGAGTGAAATCTATAAGATTTCACTCAGTCACTTTCAGGCCAATGCTGCGTCAAAAGCCTGCGCCTGCTTGAAGCAGGCGTAGGTCTTGACGCAGCATTGTGAAGATGGTGCACCCCCGAGCCTTGCTGGAGCTGCGTCGCGCTTGCGACGCAACTCCAGCAATGCGCCACTTTTACGGCACAGATGCGTCACGCAACTGTGCCGTTTTTGCCCCATGGTGCGCCGCATTGTAAATGCGGCGCACCATGGGTGGCGGAGCTGTGGCGCACTGTGGCGCACATTAACTGGCGCATCCCTGGGGATGCGCCAGTTAACATAAATCTGCCCCTAACTGTATAACCCCAGCGCACCGACGCGGAGGCGGAGACATCTGCGTGCTGTGCACGTCTACAACTATACGAACGTTGTCATGGTCAGGTCAGGTGGTTTTTAATCAGTAGTCGAAGTGGGGAGAAAAAATTGGAGGACTGTGGGCGGAGACCCTGAGAGCGGAGATAACCCAAGGATTGGATCAGTGGGTGGAGTCAGAGGTGTGGCCAGAATGTGCCAAACATCCCAATTTTTTGTATTTGGCATTTCACCGACCAGTTACAGCCTATTGTGTTATTTAATTAAAAAAACAATGGATATACTTGATTATTTAAGGTTTATTATGAGTTATTGGCATTTAAATACATTCACAAAGTGGGATATATTTCCAATCCCAAATATGCTTAAAAGTGGAATCACAAGCCTTTTGTCTCCAAGCCATGCAGTTTCTCTCATCAGCACTTCTCCTCCCTTTTTCCACAACAACAGCTCAAACATGAATGGCAAATTATCCTAGTTTGCAATTGGTTTCTATATAATTATGGCTCTGCCATATTTGCCACATAATACATCATCCACTGCATAATCTTACAGTTTTAACTAATCATTTGTGTAGCTCAAATGGATAAAAAGTTACTAAAAACGTGACCTGAGTTGTTGCAAAGTGGACAGCCCTTTGCAAAGGTTGACTGATCACCTGTCTGAATGCTGCATTTATATGTTATACTGATACTAATGAGGTAGAATCTTTGCAGAAACTTAACATGTGTAAAATGTCTAAATAACGAAGTATAAGAAAATATATTGCATTACGCTGCAGCCTTTTTTGTTGTTGCATAATTTAGTCAACACTGCGGCATAATTTTGTCCCCCATTGCTGCATAATTCCAGTGGCTCCAGAGCAGGTACCACATGTTAAAAGTGCTTGTGCATGAAGCAGAGAGACTGTGAAGTTTGCAAACTTAGTTTGGTGTGCGTGCAAATCGTGCATTGCCGATCCTTGGTGAGTTGTAGCTACTACTTCTGAAACAAGGCCAATGGAGGTACCAATGGGTGAGGTGGACTGGCCTCGATGGCAGGGATGACTTTAGTGCCTGTGGCGCCCTGTGCAACAATGTTTGTTGGTGCTCCCAATGATCACCTATGCCTTGTACTCCCTCACTACCACCCGTTAACAGTCCCTCTCAAGTCTCCACAACCACACTCTCTCAGATGCATTTAATTTGATTTACAGCACCACTCATACCAGTGTATGGATTCAGAGCACACACACTACACAGAGACAATCATTTATATGTGTGTAAATCACTGTATAGGAAATGTTATATAAGACAAAGGACTACAAGGTGTAGAAGCCACATGACAACCATACTAGTAGGCAGTATAGTTTAATAGCTCACTGTTCTATGTTAGGGTTTTAACTTATAAACAGCAAGCAACAAAAGGATCTCTCTGACAAATGCAGTAACCTACTAACCTAGTTAACATTATGTCCACTTTGTGAAATGCATGTTCTTTGTAGCAGGCACATTACCCCTCTGTGCTACCTTTTCAGGAGTCAACCCTTCCACTAGACAAAACTCCAATCTTTCTCTAGGAAGAACAGTAATCAACAAAGTTATCATGACATTTTTATTGTTGCTGAAAATTGCTGGAGGCAAGGAAGGAGGCAGCAAGTTTTTTTAAACCATAATATACTTGCAAACACTACCAACCCACCCGAAATAGGTACACAGTGTGGTCACACCGTTCGTACCGCGCTAACTTGCTCAAGGTTCATGTGACCTCAGTGACAGAGTCACAGTGACTGGATCACTGTTGCTCTAGGGTGTGATGCTTCGTAGGCCAACCCGCAAGACTGGAGATGAACTTAGGTATGGATTGTGGTAGACAGGCCTTCAAAGTTAACCCACAATTGACACCACTAGGGTGCATCTGCTTGTGCTAAGACACCGGTCTAGTGGGGCCTTTTAAGGTCTATCCTGGGAATATGCTCCCTCAGTAGAGTGGTCTGGTGGACTGGTCAGGAATGCTGAACCTGGTTCCCCAGTTCCAAATTCGCCAGCTCTGTCCATAGTGCCACATCCTCTTCCCCACTGAACACAATACTGCCACACTGAGAGAAACTCTCACTGCCTTCAGCTATAACCTAATTGTGTTGCGCTATAAACACTTGGATGTGGCTCAATTCAAATTATGCACTTGATAAGAGTAATATGCTGCCTAAAAAAAAAGTAAAAGCACACACTCATAGAATGAAAGACTAAGTAAAGCATGTGAAATGTAAGCAGAAACAACATGGTTACCTTAACGATCTCTCATTCACTATTCAGAAATCAGCGACTGGTTTTACCTGAAAAGTTAAGGACACGACTACAGGACCCTGAAGGGCACCGTTTCAATGTCCATTGCTTATATCCTTACAAGTCCTGAGCAGTCTGGTTTAAAAATACCACTTCCATAAACACAGAGCCATGGTACACATTTTGTTTTCCAATCCACAGATCAACCAGGTATTGCAATACATTCAGGAATGGTGCAATTCCCCCCACCTGGGGACAACAGTGCTGTTCAAAGAAAGACGAGAAAACAGAAGTAGCACTTCACTGCAAAGTCTGTAAAGTGAGGCTAATGTGTTTGGATGTGAATAAAACCAATCTGGCCACTTTGCAACCACTCTTGCTTTATTTAGTTATGTATTTATTTTTCATATTTAAAACCTTTTATTTCTCTCCATTCCGAGGCTGCACTTTGGAATAGAAAAATTTCAGAAAAAGGGCATTTCCCACAAGTGTTTTTCTTTTTTGGATCCATTTCACAGGCAAGCAACTAAATGAAAGAAGGAAAGAGAGGTTTTGAGGAGCAAGACAGAAAGAGAGGGAATAATAGAAAAAGAGAGGGGAGGGGGCAGCTGCCCGCACGGAATACAGAACCGGCCCCCTGTCCTAAAACCGACCCCCACCCCATCCAGCCTAACGGGGGATTGCCCAGTGCCCGGACTTACCAGTCCGGCCCTGGGTTTAGTTCTCTAAGAAACATTATTAAGTCTGAAAACTCTTTTGTCAGGCAGCTATTTGGTCTTCACCTCATCTCTCCTCTCACACCACTTTACCTGGATCTGGTGATTAGGCGAATTTCTGGCAAAATATCTCTTAGACCCCTAATCTTCTGGCACCTACTATGGGTAAATCCGGAATTGGCTGTGTATAGGGATGAGGTAAAGGAGATCATGGGCTTGCATGGTGCTGGGAAGCTGCCATGGCTAGCACATGTTAGGGACTCATTTCTGACCATGGGCAGAGCGAGTCTATGGCACTGTCCAGAGGAAGCTCGCACTACAGTTTCAAGAAAGGAGCTAGTTCAGAGCTACAGGGGGAACACATGTGCCCGTATACAGGGTTGTTCAGCAACAGGTCCATTAACAGTTGTGTTTTTGAGAATAAAAGATCACTACAGCCTAGAGTCTGCCCTGGATGAGATACAACCTGCCTTAGATAGGAAACTGTATATTCAATTTAGGCATGGGGTTCCCCTGCTGCGTGCTTCTTACAACAAATGGACAGGTACACTCTCTCTAGGCTGTCCTGCCTGTAACAATGCAGAGGAATCAGAGTTGCATGTTTTCTTCTTCTGCGCTGGCTATAGAAAATCTAGACGGCACTGGTTGAACCAAATTTGTAGAAATTTGGGGACCAATCACTGTGTTGAGACATTTAGGCTGCCGAAATACAATACTTCATCCCCAATTGCATTTGCGGTGTCACGCTTCCTACTTTCCATGTGTTGTGTGCGCAGGTCACTTTTGAAAATATTATATAGGGTAAAGCAGACAAAAAAACTTTTTTATTTTTTAAACTGGGCTGGTTCAATTTTTCAAGTACTTTTTTTACATTTGATTTATAGAGTGCATTTTTTGTATTTTATTATTCCAAAATGTATCAGCTCTATCTCTGCCAAATAACTGTATATTTTTTATTAATCTGGTACTCTGCATGTGCTGCTATGCATTTTTTCCATATGTTGGGATGTGGGCTAACAGTGAACATTTGTAATTGTAATCTCAGACTTTGGGGCTTCGAGTTCACGCATCAGAGAACTTTTTTATTTATTGTTAGTTTACTGCACTTACAATTTATGGTCTATTGACCGCAATAAAGTATTTTGCATTGAATTGATAGTGCTGGGCATGCCCACATCATGTGTATCAGGTTTGCGTCTGGGTCTTCACTACCAGGGCACTTTGCTGGAATTTCTGGAAACATGCAAAGTCGATTATGCGGTGTTAGGTATGCTTCGTGTCAAATATTGGATGAATTTGAATCTAGTGTTACAGGATTTTTTTGGGGTTAAGCTAATATTGTGATTATTATATAAGGTTATAAAGCAGTGAGATGTGATTATTATAGGCACATTAGTGAAGTCGTGAAGTAGTATAACAGTCTTGGGAGCATCACCATTTTTGATATAGCAATGCATAAATAGCACTGATAGAGGAAGGGAGAACCAGAAAGATACTTGTGATCGCATTGAGGAGATTGTTTGTACTAGGTTTCCCTCTAGGAGATCTTGGGGCTCTATAAATTTGTATCCTCAAGTATTTAAATGTGTGGGGTGCTACCTGAAGTTCCGGATCTCCGAATGGGATCGACGAGGGCTGTGGGACGGTCCTAAAGAAGAACGCATGCGACTTAGTTGCATTCACTCTTAGCTCCAAAATACCTTTGAATTGAGCGAACACATTAACTATAGGACGTAAGTCTTCTATAAGGTTCTGTATGTATAGTATGATATCATCTGCACAAAGAGATAGTACATGATTTATGCGTCTTATGCAGATACTGGTATTCACTGCTTCTTGATGTAGACGTATTGCAAGTGGTTTGAGCGGTTTTATGTCTGTGAGATGTGTATGCCTGTGCATGCCCTGAAAGCGGGTGCCATGTATAGTAATTTTATCCATTGCAGGTATTTGGGAGGTATTCAAAAGTTTTGAAGAGCTGTTAACATGAATACCCAGCTGAGGGTGTCAAAAGCTTGCTGCAAGTCTGAGGAGATACACCCAGAATTTGGGTGTTCCTCTGGGGAGGCATCCATTACCTGGTATAGTCTTCTTATGTTCAAAGATGTGTTAGGGCCCAGTACAACTCCACATTGTCCGTTGTGTATTAACTGTGGAAGGGCAGGGAGTATTTGGCAGGCAAGTATTTTACTTAATGTTTTATACTCCGTATTCTGTAACGATAGTGGCCTGTAATCTGTGATATCATTAGGAACTTTGCCTGGTTTTGGCAGCAATGTCACCAGAGCTTGCATTGTTGTTGGGAGTAGTCTGCTTGTCTGTAGAGCTGTTTTGTATAATATTTCCAGATGTGGAACTAGTTGAGTTAAAAAGGTGTCATAAATCTCTACTGGTTGGCCATCTATCCTGGGTGTTTTGTTTCACAGGAATGCTTTAATGGCACCTCTAATCTCTGTTTTTTTTTATATTGGGGCCTCCAATTTTTCCCTCATGTGTGCTGGTAAATGTGGGAAGGTTAGTGTTTGTAAGAATCCTCTACATTTTGGGGCTCAGCTGGTGGAGGGGCATTGTATAAGGTTTCATAGTATTTGCATAAGGCCAAGTTGATCTTTTTTTGTGTCTTCACATTTCTTTTAGCGTGGGTGTCAATTTTTTGGATAGGGACTTCCAAAAGATTTGGGCGAGTAGAGTGCCTGCCCTGTCTGTTTCAGGGTGGACTTTTTTGAATGTATGCCTGATAGTCTGTGTTGCGGAGGTGTTTTATTAGTTCTGAATAATCAATCAGCACCATCTGTAGATTGGGAGTTTTACCCCGATCTTGTATTGCAGCTTGCTCCTGTGCTCCCAGACTGTCTTCAACTTGCTTCAGCCCGGTATGCACTGTTTGTTGTGGTCCTACGACTGCACTAATGTTTGTGCCCCTGATTACTGTTTTGAATACTTACCTTTTGATTAGTTGATTGGAAGCTGTATTGATGTTTTGGGTAAAGTACTTAGTTGTAGTTTTTGCTAGGGTAGCCCTAAATACTGCTTCTTCTAGTAACTGGGGGTTTAATTGCATTGTAGCATTTGGGATGGGAATTTGTCCCCATTCCAGGGTTATCTCTAGTGGGTTATGATCGTATATTGTCTTCCTGAGGTAGGTGGTTTGTGAGTCTTGGGAAATTATATTTTCGGAGCAAAATATGCGGTCTAACCTTGTGTGTATTGCATGTGGTGGGGAATAGTAGGAGTATTCTCTCAGGCCCTCATTCTTCCTACACCATACATCTTATATCGACCAACCCTGTGCCCACTTAGGAAGAGGTGTGGCGCCGCGGCCAGGGCGACTGACGCTGGAATCTGGGGACCGCGGTTCGATCCCCGGCTCCGGCGGCAGGTTAGCCCAGCACCATGTGACTCTGGGCAATAGCTCGCTTAATCTTCCCGACGGCTCCCAGCGCCTAGAGACCCTTACGGGTGATTGTGCGCTTTACAAATGTGGACTTTACTTATGAAGTCCTTTGGCTTGGTGGGTAGCTGCCGGACCTGGCAATGGGGGGTGTGCACGGTCTAACCCTATATCTCAAACTGCATTGATGTCTCCTCCGTCTACCCAGAGATAATCTGCCCAGTCAGCGAGTGTGAAATGTAGACATTGTAAGAAATTGTCTTGTTCTGTGTTGGGGGCATGTATACTGCCCGGTATCACAGGCTTATCCAGGTCGCCCCGCAACAGGACATATCTGCCATTCTTGTCTATACATTTTTCTACAATTTCAATGGGGGTCCCTGGTGTCATCAAAATGGTAGTCCCTCGTGCGGATGCTGAATAAGAGGTGTTGAAAAATTGATCTCTCCATTTTTTCTGCAATTTAGTTGCTTCGCAGTCCCTTAAATGTGTCTCTTGTAGGAATAGAATATGTGCATTGCCCTTCCGCATTTGAGACCCTATGTCTCTTATGTACAGAGTCCAGCCCCCAGACATTCCAGGTGATTATGTTGTCTGTTCCTGTGATAGTCATATATGTCTGTGTGGTATAATGGTGTCTTCTTTCTTAGTGATGCTTGTCGCGCTGTACTTTTCTTGCATCATGTCTGGTTGTTTGTAATTTGAGCCAAGTAATTTAACTGCCTTTAACCTTCCCAATACCAGGGCCAACAACGAAACACCGTCCGACCAAACTAACAAACTCAGCCATAGGGCCTGTATTGAGCAATTTGCATACGCCATTGGGGTTGTGTGCTTAAGTCCATCCAATAATTTCATTAACTATATGGTGTTGTTCATTTATGAATGGGGAGTGTAGCTTGGAGCCCTAAGCGGCCCTGCCTTAGCGTATTGTGGAATGTTAGTGTGTAACAATATAGGACATATTAGTGTGAACATTAGTATCTATGTAAAATACAGCAAAAACAATACATTTGTAAAGTGGGGTTAGGATAAATGTACTGTGAAAACAGCAAGTCTTTAACTTAATAATTTACCACCCCATGTCCACTTCGTTACAGGAAAAACCCATTACAATGACAGTCTTTTCACGCGCTGCGATCTCAACGCGACTTTAACATCGCAGGAGGCTTTACATTGCATGCTTTTAGAACGCATGCTACAACTGCACATTGACTTTTACATCGCTAGCAATGACAACGCATGTGCAAGATGATGGATTATGACAGATGCAAGATGATGAAAGGGTGGATGGATGTAAGATGGATGGATGAAAGATGGATGTATGGATGATAAACGGTTGCATGGGTGAATGATGGATGGATGAATGTGTGAAAAGGTGGGTGGATGTATGGAAGGGTGGATGGATGAAGGATGGATGTATGGATGGAAGGATGAAAGGGTGGCTGGATGAAGGATGGATGTAGGGATGGATAAAAGGTTGCTTGGATGAATGATGGATGCATGTGTGAAAAGGTGGGTGGATGAATGATGGGTGGATGGATGGATGGATAGATGGATGGAAGGGTGGCTGGGTGAAATGAAATGAAATGAAAATGAAATTAAATGAAAATAACATTTATAAAGCGCTACAATTACCCTCAGGCGTCCAGGCGCTATGACTCTCAGAAAAGCCCTCAAGAGAACATGAAGCTCTAGGTTACTGGAAGAAGAAGGTTTTGAGTTGTTTTTGGAACCACGTGAGGTTAGGGTTGCTTCTCATGTGGAGGGGGAGGGAGTTCCACAGTTTCGACACATTAAAAGAGAAGGAACGTCCCCCTGCTCTGGCTCTGGAAATTTTAGGGACTTTGGCCAAAAAAGCAGAGGAGGATCGAAGCGCCTTGTTGGGCAGGTATGGGGAGATGAGGGAGGTGTTCATTTCTGGGCCCATTTTCCAGAAAGCCTGGTGAGCAATGCACAGGGCTTTGAATTTAACTCTGCTTCTAACAGGTAGCCAATGCAGCGCTTTTAGTCCAGCAGTTATTGAGGTCCTGCGTGGGACTCCAAGTAGCGTACGGGCAGCACAGTTTTGGGCGCGCTGAAGTTTCTGTAGGGTGTAGTCCGGTGCTCCAAGGTACAGTGCGTTATTGAAATCCAGGCGGGATTGGACGAGGCCCTGTATGATTATCTGCCTGGCCTCAAACGGGAGAAGGGGGAGGATTTTCTTGATTACCCTGAGGAGGCCAAAACAGGTGGCTGCCACCTTCGTGGGCTGGGTATTGAAGCTCAACGACTTATCTAGCCATACCCCCAGACTTTTGATGTTGTCGCTGGGGGCAGGGGCCGCCCCCATTCTTGCTGGCCATAGCAGCTCTAGAGTGGAGGGGGCTGCCGGGCCTAGGAGCATGAGCTCGGTTTTGTCGTCGTTGAGCTTCAAGCATGAGTCCATCATCCAGCTCCTCACTTCCTCCAGGCACGCCGATAGGTTGGGCGGCGATTGGAGGCCGCTCTTCTGCACAAGGGAGACCACCAGCTGGGTGTCGTCCGCATAGGAAATGATGTCAATGCCATGCGGACGGACAATCCCAGCCAGCGGCCTCATGTACACATTGAAGAGCGTAGGGCTCAGTGAAGAGCCTTGAGGGACTCCACATCCCAGAGGCCTGCTTGATGAGACCGAAGTGCCGTCAAAGACCTGGAAGGTTCTATCTGATAGAAAAGACTTGAACCAAACCAGGGCTTCTCCGGACACTCCTAGGTCGGCGAGACGGTTCATCAGAATAGTATGGTGTACCGTGTCAAAAGCGGCACTCAGATCGAGGAGGATCACTGCCACTGACCCCCCTCGATCCAAGATCCGTCTCGCTTCCTCGGTCACGGCCAGTAAAGCAGTCTCCGTCCCATGTTTTGGGCGGAAACCTGTCTGGGAAACATCGAGGAGATGGTTTTCCTCAAGAAATTTTGTTAGAATAATGTTGATGTGTTTCTCCAGGATTTTTGACGCCCATCGGAGCAGGGAGATCGGGCGATAGTTGCTGGGGTTGGCTGGGTCGAGGGCAGGTTTTTTTAGCAAGGCCCGTACCATTGCCTGCTTCCATGTCATTGGTACCGTCCCGCTGAGGATGGAGGAGTTCAGCAACTCCATCAAAGTAGGGGAGATAGTCTTGCTAGCCAGCCTCAGCGAGCCCGGGGGGGCGGGTCACATGGTGAGCCGGATTTGATTTGCTGTGCTAAAGGTTCCAGCGTTTCCAGGTTCAACAGTGGAAAGGATTCTAGCTTATTATGAGAGAGAGTTACCGTATCCGAGGCTGAGTCGGAATGTCGGGTGGAAGTTTCAGCAGCTGGATCAGGGAAGGAGAGGTAGATTTTATTAACTTTGTTAAAAAAGAAGTCAGCCAGCTCATTGCATTTAGAGGGGGAGCTGCTGTTCTCTGCGGCGGGCGGGGGTGGTTTTATCATGGAGCTCACTATATGGTGTATTTCCTTCGGTTTGGATTTTGCCATTGTGATTTTGTCATTATAGTATGCTGCTTGTGAGGTTTTTATTGCTAATTTGTAGTTCCTGATCGCATCCCTGTAGGTGGTTTTGTCGGTGGGGTTGTACGTCATGCGCCACTTCCTTTCTAGTCTCTTGCAGACGCGGTTTTTCTCTCTAAGGTCTTCTGTATACCAAGGTGCAGATTTGCTTTGTCTCTTTGACCCAGATGGATAAGAGGGGAGGACTTGATCAAGGGATGCCGTGATCCAGTCGTTATATTTCTTATTATTTACCATTGGGTCCTGGGAGAGTGAAGGACGAGTGGTGTTTAGAGCCTTGGTCCAGTCATCTACGGAGATTTTGGACCAGTTGCGAGTTTTTCGAGATGTGAATAGAGAAGGTGGGGGTTTGCTTGTGGTCCAGGTGAAAGCTATCAGGAAGTGATCTGACCATGGTAGGCTGCTAATGGTGCCCACTTTAAGTTGGTTGCAGTTACTAAAGATGGGATCTAGGAGGTGGCCTTTTTCACACGTAGGAGAGGGGACTAGTTGTTCCAATTGAATGCCGGCTAAACTAGACAACATCTCTCGTGCCGTGTGTTCTGACAAGCAGTCGAAGTGGACGTTAAAATCTCCAAGTAGAGTAAAATTTGAGGGGGAAATTACCGATTGGGAGACCATCGACAGAAGAGAGGTGTCAAATTGTCCAATGGGTCCCGGAGGGCGATAGATGAGAGTGCCAGAGAAGCTGGAATTAGCAGAGAACTCGATCACAAAGGGGAGACTTTGGCAATCCTCAATTCTCTCCGCTAAGCAGCGGCAGACATAGCTCTCTTTGTGAATGATTGCGAGGCCACCGCCTCTGCCCTGTGGTCGATCGGCCCGCGCTATCTGGTATCCCGGAATGATGGCCTGTGCCAGATCAGGCTGAGAGTCCTGGTTAAGCCAAGTCTCAGTGAGAAAGATTACATCAGGCGTGTATTCGTCTAGGAGCAAGGACATTTCTAAACGGTGCTTTACTAGAGATCTGCAGTTGAGCAGAAACATTGAGTAGGTTTTCACCTCAGGTCTGGCAGTGGTAGTAGGGACGAACTTAGCCTTGCAGTAGGAGCAGTGACTGGGGATCTCCAGTGGGTCACTGGGGTGGCCACATTTAGTTAGTATTGGTGGGCGCAGCTGATGTAATAGGCTTGAGCTGTAGACCCACCCGTTTCCCGCGTCCCGACCGGGGGACGTGGCCCCTGGGCCCGGCCGGGCGCGGACGAGCGCAGACGAGCTTGCCTTATGCGCGCCTTCGGCGCGCAATAGTCGCGCCCGCTGCGCTCGTCCGCTGCGCGTCCGGTGAATGAGCATGATTTATGGAGTGGAAGTCAGAAGGGGGTAGGGGGTATGGCCTGCGCGAGTGGGCGTGTCCACTAGGCGTCAGAGATGGCGTCAGGAGGTGTAATCACCACTCGCCCGCGGCAGCTAGCAGTCAGCCGAGCGGGAAGTTTGAGAAGTGAATACAAGAGTGCCCAAAGGGTGAGTGAGATTAAAAACACATAAGTTGTGACAATCAATTTTTTTTTTAAATCGGTAAGTGGCTCCCGGCTTTTCGCCTCAGGAGGGCGTTCTGCAAGTGCAGCGCTCTCAATCGGCGCGCGCTTTTGTAGGCAGAGAGGGGGGCGTGGCCTGCACGAGTGGGCGTGTCCACTAGGCGTCAGAGATGGCGTCAGGAGGTGTAATCACCACTCGCCCGCGGCAGCTAGCAGTCAGCCGAGCGGGAAGTTTGAGAAGTAAATACAAGAGTTCCCAAAGGGTGAGTGAGATTAAAAACACATAAGTTGTGACAATCAATTTTTTTTAAATCGGTAAGTGGCTCCCGGCTTTTCGCCTCAGGAGGGGGTTCTGCAAGTGCAGCGCTCTCAATCGGCGCGCGCTTTTGTAGGCAGAGAGGGGGGCGTGGCCTGCGCGAGTGGGCATGTCCACTAGGCGTTAGAGATGGCGTCAGGAGGTGTAATCACCACTCGCCCGCGGCAGCTAGCAGTCAGCCGAGCGGGAAGTTTGAGAAGTGAATACAAGAGTGCCCAAAGGGTGAGTGAGATTAAAAACACATAAGTTGTGACAATCAATTTTTTTTTAAATCGGTAAGTGGCTCCCGGCTTTTCGCCTCAGGAGGGGGTTCTGCAAGGATGGAGATATGGATGGAAGGATGGAGATATGGATGGAAGGATGAACGGGTGGATGGATGAAGGATGGAAGGATGCAAGGGTGGATGGATGAAGGATGGATGTATGGATGAGGCATTGGCTATCTTAATGCACATTCAAATATTTACACTGTGCGGGATAAGTCCCTATTTATCAGGTTATGGGCTGTATATTGTGAGCATAGGCAGGGATGGCCCAAAGCCGCCCCTTGCCTCTGAATTGGCTCCTCTCTCTAGAAGAAATGCTCTGGTATGTTCAGCTCTGCGGCATCTCCTTAGAGTGCGGCTGGAATACATTGTGAGCAGTGCCCTGGGTTGTGCAGTGCAAAGAACTGAGGGCAGCAGAGTTTGATACCCACATTAAAGCACACCAACATCTGTTGAGGCCAAAGATAACACTATCACCAGGAATTATCCTCCTGAACCCCTTAATCATTAACATCAGCAGAGAGAAAGTTAGACAACATGAGCCTATTTGTCAGTGGTCCCTCGGAGAGATGTGGTGAGCAACATATTAGCAGGAACAGCATGAGAAGGACTCGCGGGGCTCTGCACATTTTAAGCAGCGAACATATTTGTGTGGGAAACAAGAACACAAAGGGTGTAAACACACAGCTCGTACCTTCAAGTTTCTATTTAGGCTTCGCAAAGGACCGACTGTCTTTAGCTGTTAGGAAAAATAGAAGCACTTCCTCTACACAATTTTAGGACTTGTAATGTGAATAAAGGCTTGTTGTGTCTCCTTACCAGTAGGCTGGTAAGGCTTTGAAATCAACAAGAGGACAACACAAAAACACATGAAATGCACAGCATTTTTAAAAACGTTGCTTCTCTTAATTTTATATACAGTATATTTTGTGCTGACACTTTGGCTGTTATGTTCTGGAAGATGTTTTAAAAATCACGTTAAGATATTTCTTTTACAATTAATACATTATTTTTACTTGTAATAATGGAGAACATTTAAAAAAAATTTATTGGTGAGCGAATGTTGGCATTTATTTATACACTACACAAACATTAAAAACCAGGATTACAAACAACATGGCCCAGAGACTTCATAAACAAAAGTGAAAATAACGATGTAACAGCAGTTGATTTTGTGACCTACGTTGCAATGCCCCAAAGTAGCAGAGACACTACAATCGCGTGGCAACAGCATGCGCAGTAAATTTGTGCGATGTAATGCCTTTTACGATTTAACAACAGCGTGGTAATTGCTTGCGTTGTTATGGTTGGCGATGTATCATCATATATTCGTTCATCACCCAATGCGCAGCATGAGTGTTCACCCATGTAAGTCATTCACCATCTGTGGTGTGATGGATGGAAACAATGTCATGCTATCGTCAGAGTCCGATGTAGCGTGTTGTCTTCGGAGGACCCTTCAGTTGATGGTGGATCGATTTATTTAAGTGCCACAGCCATTCGGAGCGCTGTTCTTCTGCCTTCCAGGGCTTGTTCCAGCAACAGGGTCACAACTGTTAATTTTTGGGAGGTTTTGTTGTGCTTCCTGTTACCGCTGTGCTCTGTTTGTGTGTTGCAAGGCGTGTTCCATCAAAATCTGACCAGCATTTAAAAAAAAAGACTTTTTTGCTCATGTATTTTAAGTCGGGCTGGAAATAGAAGGCTCTATTTGAAATTCAGTGTCCTAAGAGTTCCTTTTATCTCTTGGTAGGAAGCTATTTTTCGCTGTACTAACATTGTGAAGTCAGGAAACAGGGAGATCTGTTTATCGTTATACATTATTGGGGTCTTTTCTCCGGCATTGCAGTGCAAGGTATTGCAGTCTTTGTAGTTCAGAATACGTGCTACTACAAGGCACGGTTGGGCACCTGGGATGGGCTTATCCTTTGGTACCCTCTGCACCCTCTGCAGACAGAACAAATCTGTCAGGCCCATTGGTGCTTTTACCTTTCGCAGCCACTTCTCTACAAATTGCTTTGGGTTGGACCCTTTATTATTTTCAGGTAGGCCTACGATCCAGATGTTGTTGCTTTATGAGCGGCCTTCCGCATCTTCCACTCGGTCTTGGGGACTTGTCACTTGCTGCTGCAATTAGTCTGTTTGGTTGTAGTGTCTGTTCTGTTGTGGGGCCATGTCTGTTATTATAGTTTTGTTATTTTTGACTGTATCCGCCAGTTTGGAATGATCTGCTTTGAGGACCATAAGGTCCGAGGTCAGTGTCCCTAGTTCTTCTTCGATCCCTTTCCTTGAGTCACAGATTTCCTGTAAGATCATATCAAACTTATCGGGTTGGGGGTTCATGTTGGTTGGTGGTATGCAGTCTTCTATTTGCACAGTGGAGGGATCAACTGTACTGCTTTGCTGTGAGGCATCAATATCCGTCCTCTCAGTTGTTTCCCTCGTGTACGGCACATCTCCGATTGGATTTAAATAAAAACGTGGGCATTA
Source organism: Lissotriton helveticus (assembly GCF_964261635.1). Lineage (NCBI taxonomy): Eukaryota > Metazoa > Chordata > Amphibia > Caudata > Salamandridae > Lissotriton > Lissotriton helveticus. The sequence continues at coordinate 441,032,056 of NC_136060.1, read as the reverse complement.
TAGCATAGAGTTCACATTGTTCTGGGGAGCAGGCCGGTGAGGGATTTGTCACGTACCTTTTGTTGGCTCCTGGTTGCTCGGCGTCCGCTGCTAGTCTTCTCTCAACCAAGTGAGCTGGGGGCCTCGTGGGGTTCCACACGGCCTATTGTGATTATAGTTTGTAATGGGTTTTTCTCTCCCCCCTCAGGGTATTCGTTGGTGTAAGGCTTTCGTTAGCCTATGTCGCTACCTTCAGTGCTCACCTCCATGCAGCGTTCTCAGCTTATACCTTGATTACATAACTCCAGGTCTTTGGTATGACAGTGGTAAGACTCTGAGGTCTTCCCCTCTATACAGTAGTTCTGACGCTGTGTTAGAGGACTCAGTTTGTGCCATATATAGTCCTTTAAAACCTGGGTTAAGAGAAAAATATTGAATATATTACGATGATCACGAAAGCATGGCTAGAGCCTACGACTTGAGCGTCCTAAAGAGAAATGCAATTGTAAGAGAGGAAGAGAATGTGTGTGTGTGTGTGTGGGTGTGGGTGTGCATATGTGTGTAAATGTGTGTATGCGTGTGTGCTTGAATGAGCCTTTCTTACCACATTACTATATACCACACTGTGTACTTGACTTGGGAGTGGAACTGCTTGTGTTCAGTAATGTGCACTCTAGTGATTGAGTGGCATGTACCCATAAATATGTCATCACATTTTGATTGTATTGCAATTCTACATGCGATGGGTGGGTTGATTTGGGATGCCCTTGTGGTGTCATCTGCTTACTCTTCACATTAGCACAGAGCCTTGAATGTTGACAACCTCATTTATGTATATATTCAACATATTTTTAAACACATATAGTGTCCTATGCAGGTCACGGAACCATAGCTACTGGGATCATTGAGTGATGAAAGATTAGCAAGTGGAAAATGGGGGAGTATTTTCCTTGATGACCTCTTCTTATATGCAAAGTCCGCCCCAGTCTTTCTGGCATTTGGATTGTTAAGTGAATGAGATTTTTCACCTCATGAGGTGTTTCCGTCTCATCGTCACACCAAGAAATCTGTCAGTGCACATACCAGGGAGGATACTTCAATATAAGCTGAATTTCAAATTTGTGTGCAGAGGTAGAGGGAGTGAATCAAGAAAAGCATAGAGAATTATTGATGTTTCTGAATTACTGTTACTCTGACAAAAGAGCTCCTTTAATTTCTTGTGCCTGCAGTTTTCACTGTTTTGCACAGTCTGCCATCTTGAGCTGGACTAGAATGGTGCGTGCAGTTTATAGGTCCTGACAGTCTTTTAGTGTTTAGATTAAGACTAACAATAACAATACCAATACTAATAATACTAATGCTAATAATACTAATACTAGTTAAAATATGTATTAAAACAATAATAATAATTATAATTGAAATTTTTTTGCCATAAGGTAAGGCTTGGTCTCCTTCACAAATACTATGAGTGGATTGGGCCCTAAAGGTAATTTGACTGTGTGAGGCAACAGTTTTAGTAAAATCGGATGAAGCTTAACCTCACTGATCCTGAGGGAACTCAAGGAGATTTTGTATACTTACCTTTCTTGGATGCATCCTGCAGCACAAAGAGGAAGAGGAAAATTCCTATACGGATTGTGTTTGTACAGAAAGGTGTCCCTTCCTGCACAAAACCAATCCTGCCTGTAATACTGGCACTCTTGCACAATGGTGCAAGAATAACTGTTTTGGCACAAGGCTTGCACAAAGAGGACCAGTTCAAGGAGAGAACATAAATGCTCCATATTATTATAAAATTTGAGCATTTCTGCTCTCTCCCTTTCATGCAGAGCACCAACTTTGTTTGCTGCTATAAATAGCTTGAAAGTTTAGTAAACGTGCCACTAGGGGTGCCTTGAGAGGTGTTATAGTTTGCTAGTGATGAAATCCAATTTCAGTTTTGCAAGCAGAACAAAGCATTACAATGCTCAAGGGCTGTGGGCATGAGGAGGGTCTAATGTGATAACCTGTGATCCAATTTGGCATTCGGAAATTAGTAATGTAATGGTAGTAGGAAATGTAGCAATATGTACCAGGTAGTAAATCAAACACAAATACAAGGGAGGTTGTTCACTAAAGCATTATTGAGTATGTCAAGTAGTACTCCAGTAGTACTATTTTACATGCTTACAAATGCTATTCATTAGTCTCTGGATGGAGATGCCTGCCTGATCTCTTACAGTCATACAATGTACTCACAAATGTTACAGCCACTTCTACTCTAAAAGTACTATTGACTAGGGTTAAATGTACTCCAGTCAAGTCTTGGAGAAACTCAAGCACCACACAGGACAAATAATAGTTGTGTATCTAAGACAAGGAATAAGTTTGGAATGTTCCATTCCACAATGTTAACCCCAATCTAGTAGTTAGTTGAGGTCAAAGGTGTCCCACATTAAGTAACCTAGTGGCATATGTACAAGAACTATTGCTATTCAGTATGGACTCAATTTTTTTACCGCTGCCTAACAAGAAATACTAACAACATGTTTGCAACGTATTTACAACACAGAGATACGTGTTGTTTGGGACAGCAAGTGCCCATTGAAATTGCCACTAACGCGAGCGTCAAGACACAAAAAAAGTGGACGCTAATGTGAAAAAAGTGACGTTCAGCCAATTAGCGGAGCTAGCTAGCCAAACATTACAAATGTGCCTGTTGCGAGAAAGACAGCAGCAAACAGAGTCGCTAAGGAGGACCTAAAAATAAATAAATAGCCCTGTAAGCAGAATGGAGGAGCCAGGACCAAGTACTGCATAGGATACAACCCCCAACCCATCCCTACAGCCAGGATGACCAGCCAGAGGTCAGGGGGAAGAGGAAGAGGAAGAGGAAACGCAGGTTCAGTCAGAAGGAGAATGAGGTCCTGATTGGGAAGTTGACGGAGCATACATACTAGCTCTTCATCAGCTCCAAAGTGTCATTGGGGACTAAATAGGCTATATGGCAGTCGATAGTGGACAAGGTGAACTGCATCACTGATGTCAAGAGGACAATGATTGACTGCATGAAGCACTGGCATGATGTCAAGTGCAAAACTAAGCAGAAATTGGCTACCAATCACAAGGCATCATTGCAGAACATAGATGGGAGTCCAGTGACCCAGGAGGAGCTCGATCCCTTGGAGGAAAAGGTGTCAGCTATCGTCACAGAGGAGTCGGTCGTTGGAGTTGCCAGGGCAGGACAGTTCTGAATATGACCAGCTACAGAACCAAAAGTGTAAGTACCAACAAGGGACAATGGGAGAAATGTGCAATTAAGCCCAGGCCAGGCAGCTATGTCTCAGCACTCCCACACACTGTGTGCAGGTCAAAACCTAGTCACCTGACTACTCGATGCATAGAAAAAATGAACAAGTGAAAACCCATGTATGTTCTGCACCAGTGTTTCAATAGGACAGTGTTGCTAGCTGGCCTATACTAGAACACATTGTAAGAGCAGCCTTGTGTATTGTAGACCCAATACTGTGCTTTCCTGTAGTAACTGCATGGGCTGGGGTACATATAGCAGATAGACAGCAAGGCAGAGATTATAGCACCATAGTCCAATAGGTACCTATCCAGATTATTGGGCAGCTACAGAAAGGAAAGCACAAGGAAGCGTTTAACAGACTTACACACAGAGCAAATCAGGACTCCCCTATTCACACAGGAAGGGTCAGCAAATTTGCTTAACTGTGCTGTGCAGCACAATCATACATGTCTAAGAATATTGTCCATCCATCACGTCTAGCCCAATGCACATCTAGTCCTACTAGTCATACATAGTGGCCCAATGGTATCTCACAGAATCAACTGCACATCTGAGTGATAGGGTATCTGTGGGACATAGCTGGTAAGTACACATGGGGATATGGAAATTGTCAGTACAAATCTCACCAACAGTAATCTAGATGGTACACAGTTGTCAGGCCATGCATGCTCACACATTGGTCAGCTGCCATGGCAGGGTTCACCTGAACATCTCTCCTCTACACATACAGGACTGGGTGTGGGGATTTATGCAACCTATGTACACCTGTGAAATATGGGACAGAGTAAAAGGTAAGCGGGCAGCACTTAAATGCATACATATTGCTGTGCCAACATACATCCTTTCAAAAATGCATGTACTGGCCATCAATACTGGAGTATGTCATCCCACTGTACACCCCTGCACCGATGCAAAAAGGTTAGCTGTGCACTAAAACAGCCATCCTTGTATCATGGCACAATGTTGTCTGTGTTGTTGCATGACTGAATTCATCATTGCCAGTGCTTGGGAAAACACAAGGGGAGGGCACACCCCTTCTGATTATGGTGTTGGGAACAGGCCCCTTTGTAGGTGAATCTCACTATCCCTATATTACACTTCCATCTTGGCTGTTGTATGAGCCATGCCACCCTGTTTCAGATTGCAATTGTAGCATGTTGGAGGTAGCCACACAAGATGTAAGTGTTGTAGGTACTGGTAAATCTGCTTATGATCATGGGCCCATCACTGTGTGGCAGTAGGTCCACTGCCAGGAGTTTAACAATAAACAACTTGAGGGGTCAATGCACACATACAAGTGTACAAAACAATAAGAGGTCTAAAACCCTGCAGATGACCAACTCAGTAGATGTTGTAAGAACATTAATGTCTGCAATACATTAATTACTGCTCCAATAGACATCATTCACTCAGAGGTGGCTACAAAATGTGGGTGGAATGTAAATAGAAAAAAGGTGCTCCAAAAGATATCCACAAAACAATAGAAATACATATAAATAGCATGAGGTCCTGAAAGGGGTAGGGAAAACTACTCTGTTCCCTAAAGTGCATTCACAGACCACACAAAATCGTATGCAATGTTCCCCTGCACACGCTCAAAGTACATAGGTAAATAAAAGTAATATAGATCAACAGTCTTCATTGTTTCCGAAATTGTATTGCTTCCTTTCTCCATTAGATGGTGTTATTTAATAGCCCACTGAATCCTCAACAGCCTTAGCCAACAAATGTGTTGTCGCTTTTTTGGGAAGTGATCCCACAACTTCTTCAGGCCTGTGAAAGTATACAAATACAATCGTTGTAGTATATGTGACTTATCATTTTTGAGACTATAATGACCACTCAGTGACTTTAAGTCCTTAATTAATTCAAGGAAGGTCCTCCTAGTCATCAATTAATGTACAGATTTAAGTCAAGCAATATATAGACATAAACGATAATATTCAGAAAGAACCAAAGACAACAAATAATTAATCAAAAGTAAAAAAATAGCATTTATTAAGTTTTTGAACAATCAGAAAAAATTTAATAATCATTCATTCGCTTTCATATCCATCATACATACTCGCAAACATACTAGACACAAATTAAATACATTGTTGGTGTGGTAACATATTGTTCAAAACTGATAAATTAACACAATATATAAAGAACTGTGTTGATTGAAAATTGAGTGGCACAGATTCAAATGACTGGTGGAATTCAATGCATTTGTGGAAACCCATGCGTTGTTACTATGTGATACTATCGAAGAGAACTCTTTTCAGAACTATATTTCTTTATTAGCGGCCTCAAAAAGGCTCATACACAGGACACATCCCCAACACAGATCTCGACCACAGCAACTTATTCAAAAATATATTTTAATATTTTTTTTTTATACATAACATTTTTCTTTTTTTTTAGATTTCTTAAATGGTTTTCTGTGTTTTTTGTTCTTAGCTGTTCCTTTTTAGCATAGTTTTACATATACAATTCATAAGCAACAAATGACATTGCAGAAATACAAGTTCATCAATTACTTTATAGGCATTATTTCCTATAACAAAAGACAACTTAACATACAGAAATACATAATTTACATTTGACTATTACCCCACTCTCAATCTTCTAGCAATCACTCTCACCATTCAGAACAATCTCATGTAATGTCACTTACGTATTTCCGGGGGTCGTGCCGGTTGCAGGAATGCATTGGAAATTTTTAAGTTTTAAAAGTATATGTATATAACTTTATTATATATATTATAGCAAGACATTATTTAAGATAATTGTAAATATCATATATTTGTAACTGGAATAAAAGATATTATAGTTGAATATATTTTTCCGGAATTGCGCCTAGTACGCGAAACCCATGTGACTTCAAATGAAAGCATTTTATTGGTTAAGAACCTTTTGATTCTAGAACTGGAAGGACCCCACACATTGTTTTTATTCCTTCAGGAGCATCTTAGCAAAGACACCTGTTGTCTTCTCCTCTTGCTTGCCTTTTTTTGGTGTTATTTTTACAGAACTGAAAATGGCAGCTGATGAGGAACTTGTAAAGAAAAGATATGAAAGTGTTGTATGGGCATTTTTCTCTACTCCACCAGAAGAAAAAAATATAAATACCCAGAAAGTTATGTGCACTAATTGTGACAAAGTCCTCTCACAAGGTTCGGAGAAAAAATATTTCTGAGGGACATCCTCGACGTCTATCTAAGGAACAGCTTAGCCAGGAATAAGAGAGGCAAGGAAGTGACAAGAACGCTGCTGGACCTAGCACATCAAGTGCTTTAACATCATTTAGCACAGCCAACATCTTAGTGGAGCAGCATTGTATAAAATGCAAAATTATTCTCTGTTTTGGTGAGCAATCACTGGATGCTGTCCTGGTTGCTATTCGGAACCACCATTGTTATTTATTTTAGTTTTTATATGCAATGAGTTTATAATTGAATCATTTTTTTAACATGTTCACTGTTGGTTCTGTTTATTTTTTCTTTATTTAAAAAAAAAACACCCAAAAAAAGGTTAAAAAATAAAAATAAAAAAAGAACAAGAAATTGTTTTTTTTTAGCACCGCCTAATTGGTTAAAAATAGACAAATTTGTATGGGTTCTATGGATGACCGCTATGCTAATGTGCAAGTTATTGAATGAGTGAATAAATACTGTTGCAGTGAATGAATGAGTGCAGCAGTATGGCCTCAGTCATTGAATGAGTGCATGGATACTGTTTAAGGGAATGAATGAGTGCACTAGTAGTCCATGACTGACTGCATGAGTGCATGAGTGAATAGGTAGTGCATGATTTATTGCTTGAGTGAATGTATAGGGCCTGGATGACTGGAGGAGTGGAAGAGTAGTGCTAGGGTTATTCCATGAGTGCATAAGCAGTGCCTGCGTGATTGCATGACTACAGAGATAGTGCTTGGGTGATTGAAGGAGTACATGGACAATGTCTGGGTGATTGTGTGAATGCAGGGATAACGTCTGGGTGAATGGTGGAGTGCATGGGCAGTGCCTGAGTAATTAGATGAGTGTATAGATAGTACCTTTGTGATTTTATAGGTGCATTGGTTGTGCCTGGGTGATTGGAGGAGTGCATCTATAGTGTCTGGATGAATGGAAGAGTGCAAGGGTACTGCCTGGGTTTTTCCAAGAGTGTATAAGTAGTGCCTGGGTGATTGCATGACAGCAGGGGTAGTGCCTGAGTGATTGAAGGAGTGTATAGATAGTGCTTTGGTAGTTTTATAAGTGCATAGGTAGTGGCTGGGTGATTGGAGGAGTGGATGGATAGTGCCACAATTATTGGAGGAGTGCAAGGGTAGTGCCTGGATTATTCCATGAGTGCATAAGTAGTGCCTGGGTGATTGCATGACTGCAGGGGTGGTTCTTGAGTGATTGAAGGAGTGCATGGGTAATGCCTGTATGATTGTTTAGGTGCAGGAGCAATGTATGGGTTATTGAAGGAGGGCATGGGTAATGCCTGGGTGCATGGAAGAGTATGTGGGTGCATGTAGGACTGCCTGGGTAGTTACTGGGTGATTGTAGGAGTGCATGAGTAGTAGCAGGGTGATTGCATGAGTGTAGGAGTAGTGTGTGGATGATTGGAAAAATGCATGGGTAGTGCTTGGTTGATTGCATGAGTGCTGCTGCAGAAGTACCTGAGCACATGCGTGACTGCATGAGCACTGCCTGAGTGATTGAAGTAGTGCATGGGTAATGCTTTGGTGATTGTATGAATGCAGGGATAATGTCTGGGTGAACTAGAGGAGTGCATAGGCAGTGTCTGAGTTGTTCCATGAGTGTATAAGTAGTGCCTGAGTGATATTATGACTGCAGCAGGAGTGCCTGAGTGATTGAAGGAGTCCATGGTCAGTGCCTGAGTGATTATATGAGTGTATAGGTAGTTCCTTGGTGATTTTATAAGTGGATATGTATGGCTGGGTGACTGGAGGAGTACATGGATAGTGCCAGGATGACTGAAGGAGTGCAAAGGTAGTGCCTTGGTTATTCCATGAGTGCATAAGTAGTGCCTGTGTGATTGCATGACTTCTGGGGTAGTGCCTGGGTGATTGAAGGAGTGCATGGATAATGCCTGTGTGTTTTTATGAGTGCAGGAGTAATGTCTGGGTGATTGAAGGAATACATGGGTAATGCCTGGGGGCATGGAAGAGTGCATGGGTAGTGCGTGGGTGCATGTAGGACAGCCTAGGTAGTTCCTCGGTGCTTGGAGGGAAAAAAATACAATCAATGAGATTGTAAGAAAAAACAAATATGCGTCAATAATATTTACAACAAATTCAACTATACACAGTTTCTAAATTACATTCTTCAGCTACATTAAATCATGTATTTCTCTGAAGTACATTTTCTAAAATATTTACTCTCATTTACATTATAAAGATCAAATATATAAACTAGTTCCTTCAAACACAATTTTGCAAATGCAATAAGAAATAGCACAATTCCCAATGGGCCTAATATCCAAATCCATTTGCATTGAAAATATCCAAAATAAACTCGTTAATTCGTGTTCAAATCTTCCCAATAGGCCGAATGATGTTTTCAAAATTTTGTCAGCAAAAATATCAGATATGAATTTGGTAATTCATAAGGCAACCTACATTTGAATTCTACATTGGCATCATTGCAATGTGTCCATTCTTTATTACGTTATTACACTTTAAATACACAATGTATTGTCCAAATGTTGTAGTAGGTCCATCATGGAAATTAGTAGCCACTAATTTAAAAGTTCTTCCTGAAATTGACACTTGATTTGCCACAAAAATATGTATTTTAGTTTCCAATTTTCATCCATTTGCTCTACAACGTTGCAGCATTATGACATATTTTCCAAATCTTTCTATATATAATGATGACAACATTTCTGATTTACAATAAGAGCACTTCATATCTTGATTAGCTCTTTTTACTAATTTGTTAAAATACACTGATTTACAATCTGTTATTGTTAAATATATGAATCATTCAGTGTCTATTTCAGTAGTAGAAGAAAATGAACACTCTTCACATTTATGATCCCATCTGTAACTTAGCCCAAACAAATATTCAATTTCTATTCCTTCATCGTCCAATACTGCATGTATAAACATAAGAAAGTCTTAAGCATTTTGTTGT